>NC_057426.1:6252500-6877500 GCF_019457755.1 Venturia canescens
GAACGATGTGGTATCTCGATACAACTTGTACGTAATCTACAGGTCGCGCCATAATTCCTACTCGCATTGAGGATCCTCGAAGCGAAAGTGAAATTCCTAAGAAAATATTATTCTTCGTTTCTCTTCCTGATAGTTCGGAGAATGTTTATTGGGAGAGGAAATTGGCTGAAATTTATTTCGAATTTGTAATTCCTGATCGAGTCCAATCTCTTTTATGCACTCCGGGAAAATACAAGCTAGAAAACATTGACAATCGGCTCAACATCGGCCAACTCCGAACCTCGCTTGACCGATTGTCAATGTTTGCTGAAGGCTCATCCGAAACGAAAGTTCGGTTGCTTATTCTCGTTTGTTTCCACCAGCTGGGGTTTGGTCCAGCGGGGGTGGAGGCGGATGGTCCTCCGGCGGTGGAGGCTGGAGCGGTGGAGGCGGCGGAGGAAAAATCATCAAAGTGATAACCGTCAGCGGCGGTGGAGGAGGATGGCCGAGCAGCGGATGGTCCAGCGGCGGAGGCGGTGGAGGATGGCCCAGCAGTGGATGGTCCAGTGGCGGAGGCAGCGGCGGATGGCCGAGCGGTGGTGGCGGGTGGTCGAGCGGCGGTAGCGCGTGGCCGAGCAGCGGATGGAAATCGAGCGGCGGAGGAGGATGGAAGTCCGGCGGTGGCGGAGGAGGATGGAAGTCCGGCGGCGGCGGAGGGGGATGGAACAGCGGATGGAAATCCGGCGGCGGATGGTCCGGCGGCGGCGGCGGCGGTGGTGAGTTTTCTTTTTCCAATTTTTCTTCCGCGTCTAAATTGTATTCCGTCATTGTATCCTGCAGTGTTAATGGGACTCGGAAAGTTACTTTGCTGGTGCAAGGAACCGAGTCGTAACCCCAGAAACTCCCACGAGATAAGCTGCCTCTGCGTTTCTAGTTCTCGACTAAATCCAATCGTCTCTTCGACTTTTACAGGCTGGTGGTAAACGCGTACCTGATTCATTCGATACCCGACGGCCAGCGGTAACGCTTTCAACGATACGAAATCAGCCCGGTTAGAACCCGAACGAAAATTGTAAAAAAATGTACATAAAAAGACACGATCGAGGGGCCTGTATTCTACACACTTGGAAATGAAAGACTCCTGAGCACTGCGAATCAATTTGGACTGTGATCTCGAAATTATTCCGTCATCCCCCGAGGCACTCCATCAAATTCTTCCCCAATGTGATTTAACTCGAGATCGATCTGGTCCACACCGAGAAAAACTCAATAGTTTAGTTTTTATATAAAGACGTGCGACGTGGAACGTTGAAACCCGGCGCGCTCAGCGTCCGGTATGCCTGCACCGGAGACGTCCTACGACTGGAGAGCACACCCTTTCTTTACTCTGGAAAAAGCACTATCGAGAGCCAAGTCAAAGCCGGTGGCTCAACGGACATGTCGAGACCGAGAGAAACGGAGCGGGCAGGAAACGAGCCGCGGAAACACGTCCATTCGGCGTTCAAACCCTTCAAGCCCTCCCTCAATCTCTGCATCACCTTGCCGACGTGGACCATGACAAACACCACGAGCACCGTTACACCGAGCCGCCCGAGCCAGCCCCGAACCCCCCTTTCGCTATCTTCGTTGCATTGTAGCCACTAAAGTTTCAGTGAAAGCGCGCACGAGTGCACAACGCTAAATCCAACGCTCTCGGATTTTACTTGGGATGTATAATGTTATACATGAACATGGCATTTATTCGTGTGTGTTTGTCGGTGTTCATATATACATGCATTGTACCGAGTAATTCGAACCATAAACTATAGTATTTTCGAGCAAGGAGTCTCATTTAAACGCGCCGAATCTTCCTGTTCTCGGGACCTTCTCTTCCTCTCATCCGCTTCTCCGTCTTCTCGTCTCTCTCCCCATCCACCGCTAATACCAGTTACATCTCTTGCCAAGACAGTGATTACTCTCCTCCCCCCCCCCCCAACTCCCTGCTGCTGTACCGAATCGCCGAAAAATCTCCAGACTTGATAGTTTGCGTTCCGGTGATTCGAACCCGCCTCTCTGTGTGACGCTGCAAACGAGAATGACTTCCGGTTCCTCTTCCGATCCCCCTTTTTCCTCTTTTCTTCCTCTTTCGCGTTTTTTCCTTAGTCGAGGATAATGCACGATGCGGAATCGCAGCCGATGCCCCCACCGACGTAGAAACATGATCTTGGCGCAATGTTGATACAAAGTCGAACATTAAGGTGATGGATCACACGATCACAGACCAAATCCACGACGCATACTAAACGTCAATTTCTATTAAGGTTTTTCGTTTGTCTTTTCAGAAACTGAGGCACGCACTGGTCGCGCAGCACATTTCGATAAACTAATGCGTCGATAATTTTGTTCAATAAATTTTCAAAAGCTTCTTTCTCCTTCGTTTCATGATCGATTTTCATGCAACAAAGCTCAAAATGTGCGTTTTTTTATTGACGTTGGACTGACATTCGCCAAATTACGATTCGATTGGTATTCACTGAGTTATTCTACGATTACTCAGATGGTAATACAAAATACACAAAAAAATCAATATTTCAAAACTCCCTGGTGTCAGCTCAATACTGTATTCACAGTTCAAGTCTCAACACAATTGGTTGAACGGTGGGGCAGAAAAAAACTCCAATTTTTCTCCATTTCCCAATGACGTATTTTCAAAATTCGACATCAGATTTCGACCGAATTCTGTGTTAGTTTGAAATTTTGGTCATCGGTTATGTAACAATGGGAATCTCCACAATCTCGTAATTTGATAGTGATAATAAAACCCGATAAATTTTAGATTCGTTGGGAAACCAGATCAAAACTCGCAGTGCTGTGCGTTCACTGACAAATTCGGTATTCGGTCGTCGTTTCGTTGTTCTCAGAATATAATGCCAATGCATTAGCGCGAGCTCGACGAATTTCCATGCTAATCGATATTCGTTCTGTACAGCGAAGGAATTAGCGGCGAATGATGAATGTGCCAAAGAAAATTTAGGCGACGTACGAGCTAATCGGCAAATTGCTGCCAGGTCCAAAAATCACGGCCAGCAAATTCGGTTTCCACTTCTGTGTGGGGATGTGAAACGTAAGCGTTTTCAGGCATTAATATAAACGCCGATTGGACACGCACTTGGAAAGCTAATGCACCGGAGTTATGGGCGAGCTCACAACCGTTCAACGTCGATGGATATCGTTAATTAAATCGCTAATGTAATGGAGCAACGTATACGCGGAGCGCGTACGAGCTGCCACTTTTATCATCGAGCTTTTCCTCCCCTCGCTCCATCTCACTTGCTCCCTATGTTATAGGACAAATGAAATTCCACGACTGATTTTTCCTCGATCGAGCCAGTCGATCCCGGAAAGCCTGAAGCAGCTCGCTCAGCCTGGTACGAGGCAGCCGAAGCCAGTGCCGAGTCCTGACGCTGATTTTGGCTCGTGTACAGAAACAAATTCATAATTAATAATGCAACGAGGATCACGAGCATTCCACGTCACGCGAATTCGATGGCCATCAGAATCTAAAGAATTTTATAATTAGGCCAGCTCTCATGAATGCGTTATAGACTCCGGGGCGGAATGAAACAAATGGTGCTTGCTCGTGATCCTCGTGGAATATTCCATCGCCTCGATATATATTCGTGCCCGGAATATTATTCGCGAGTCACACACATACGCAAACAGTGTAGAAGTGAAAAAAGTGAATTCGGTGTAAAATACGATGTAAAAGAAGGTTTTATTCCTGGTGTGCTTCGGCCTTGCCGCGCGCGATTTTGCCGCAGTCGGACCAAAACCTCGGGAAATCCATTCGTCCGTCCGTTCGTGAATATCCCCTTCCGGCTTGATCCCACCGGTGCGCTCTTTTCCCCGGGGACGACGACACCCTCGAAGCCCTACTCTCACCCCCCCCCCCCCCCCCTGCGGCCCGCGCTCCTCTTACATTTTTCATTACTTTTCATTTCTATGTGCCCGGCCAATTTATATGGCGTCGCTGAAACCGGGCGAAAGAGGCAGGAAGGCAAAAAGAGAGTAGTGAAGCAATTGCGAAAAGCGCCTCGCACTAATTGGGTCCTTCAGATATACCAACGTCGTCGCTCCCATAGAAGATTCGTGACGAGTCCCCTCCCCCTCACCAGCTCCCTCTTTTTCTCTCTTCGCTCCTCCTCCAACCCACGAATTTATCACGCCATTATTACAACCGAAATAAGCAGGCTCTTAATAAGACGAACAATTTTTCACACTACGAGTAAGCCGAGCCAACTGCACCCATTTTTCTCGATTCCTCCTGGCGACATAAATGCCTGAAAAAATCTTGCGATTTGGACGATAAATTCAATCATGAGCAGAGCGACACTGGAATGTGATCGCTGGGAGGCAAAAAGGCGCGAATGTGTTACTCCCGTGGGAAAAATCGCTCTCCAGAAATGTCGCGAGAGAAATATTTTCGAGCCCATTTTCGGAGAGTCGTTACCATTGGCGAGAATGGATTCGCGGTAAATTAGCTTTGAACTCGGCGTTTTGTCGAGATCCCAAAACACTTGGACCTGGAATTTCCATCAACGGAGAAAAATTTATGAACATTCTTCGTTTTGAAATTTATTCCCTAACAAAATTACCACCGCGCCGGTAATTAATGGCCCAATTAATTGCGAGCAATATCGCTTTGACGGTGCTTAAAAATCATGGAAATAAATGAGCGACTCGAACTTGATAATTTTCGGTCGATCAGCCTCCCACGATTCGGATCTACTTGAATCTATACTGAATATTTCAAATCCGCAATAACGTGACATCGGTCGACTGTTGACACGTAGGACATCGGGCAACATATGTGCAGTGGAAATTTAAATATTTATACCGATATCCGTGCGTGCTGGCCCTCGAGCGCATTTTGGCATTTATCGTTCTGTCTATTCCATCCGGTTGTGTGACGTTGCTCGATGACGACGAGAGCAATTAAATTAGGCCAGATTACCAATTACCCCTTTCGCTGCCATGTATGGCCACCAGTACTAACAAGGCTGCATCACTCCCATGCATTTATTGCCCTAATAGCTACTGCATGCGATCTACAAACACACAAACATATCGATGCTTGCCTGCGAGTACGCAGGGTCTTTAAAGCCGTATGTAAAGTGATCAAATTTAGAAACTTGCAAGGCTCCGCGAGAAGGGGAATCTTCGAGGACTTTTTTTCCATGAAGCATCGTTCAGTGGATGTTAAGGTAGAACGGTACCTCTTCTGCGGGGCAGACGGTGAGAGGGGTACTCCTATGCTTTAACATGGAAAGCCTCTCGTCTTACCAACTGCACGTGAATTTACTCTCTGGTATTCAATTTACATGAAAAAATGATAATTGTGTATTTTAAGATGAAAAAATGACTATTTCAATGATAATGTTCCTAATTTTGGGGAAAAAAAGCTGCTTGTTTTACATTTCAGAATATCAAACGTTTGCTTTGACAGCAGCAATGCAGGGTGTTATAGTTTTAGTTTTTGACTGTTGGCTGCCCTGCTCAAGCTCGAGGGCAAGCTGTAAGTCGCACTGTTTATATACAGCTATGTGAGAGTGCGTTGATCGATGCGACGTTGCCGCGTTTGGAGCTGTGTTCACCAGAGGAGAGAGACAAATTTTGTTTATTCATTTTCTTTTGCACATTGCGGATAAACGGTATACGGTGAAACCACTGAAAATTTCGCGAGAGTTATCTTGACAGTTGTTTCGTATACTAGTGTTCGTTTAATCAAAAAGTGTCTTTTTTAGCAGTAGTTTTTCAATGTGTTTTTGCGTTTTTTACGCTTTTCCATAAGATCCAATGTAAAAAGCTAATTCAATTTTCTCAGAAACGGTATGATCGAACCCGTTAAAATTTCGCGAGCAAATAGTTTACACTTTCGAACGTATCTATCAATGTGCATCAAAATCCCTCTTTTTTGATACGTGTTACCATTCCACCTTAATATTTTAGTGATTTCGGAGCTTCGTTATGTGCAAAAATCCTTCGTTATTTGGAATTTACGTTGAGTGTTATCAGACAAGCTCGCAAGTCACGGCATAAAGTCGCTGTTTATGGGAGGAAAGGAGCCCAGCAAGTGGACGCGGATTCGGACTTCGCATCGTACTCTGGGACATGATGCGTCCGGGTGTGCTTCCCAATGGTACAATTTTGAGGTAGGCTCGATATGGGAACGTTAACGAGTGAGATGCTTCGAGGCCGAAGAGGGAGAGAGCGAGAGAGAGCCAGCGAAGAGGCGATGTTTCAAACCCATCTGCGATCCTCTCGGTATACATTCCGTTGTAACGGTCTCCATCTGCATATCCATTTGTGTGTGTGAGCGCAACCGACAATTGTAGCGCTGCGTTTGCCTTTCCCCTATAATGCATTTGAATGTGTGTGTGGGTGGTCATACACATCGAGATTGAACAGCTGCGAACGTATACATCGGTCCTTAGCCCTGCAAATACACACACAGACACTTACACGGATGGAGCCGATTACAAATCTCACCAATTAGTGGCAGCCTGGGCGCGAGCGGCTTCTCTATCGGTGGCCAAGTTTGCCCGAAGCCTGCCCACATCTGTATACTTACAATTTGCGTAGGAGCATAAATGGCTTCGTAAGCATGAGACACGTGCGTTAGTTTCCAATTGAAATGCAATTTGGTTAATGATTTTTTGAGTATTGATTCGATGGGACGTTAATTTACGTGTTTTCTCGCACATCTCATTAGAATAATTGCGTTAAATCGTTGACTTTGTTTTACCTTCGATTCATAAAATGTTTCTCGTTTGCTGGACCCGATTTTGCGAGTGCTTTGATCATTTTGTAGCGTCGTCGTGGTATGGACGCTGGACGGAAAATCTGAAAAATTGTCAGTGCATAACGAATCGGGGGGAAATGGTGTCGCGCATAAATGACAAAGACGTTAATTTTTCCTCTGACGTTAATTAGATCGAAGAGGAATTAATGGCTCAGCGTGTATGACGTGAATTTCGTGACGCTTGGCTCGCCCGCGATGCCCACATGTGACGTTTCGACCCGGTCGAACGAGGGGACTCTAGAGCGAGCGGGATTTCTCGTCGGTGTAAAATATCCGCGCGGAAAAGCTCCGGAGCGTTTTGGCACGGAGGTCACTCGAAAAATTCGGATTTCAAGTTGGACAATGCTCGACCGTGATCCCTCGGCGCGAGAGGGAGAGAGCAGGAGCTCGTGTTGAACAATAATTTATTATTCGACACTCGCGGCCGCGAGCGCGCGAGCAACGTAGAACTCGATTCATGAGACACACACGTTGCGCGCATGGTTTCGAGGTATACGAGCAGCCAGCGAGTTTTGCTCCACGGATCCGTGTGCTCTCGTTTCCCGCGGGAACAAAAAAAGCCAAAAAGTCCGGAGGGGTAGGAAAACATCGTGGAAAAAAGAAGGCAAGCGTGCAGCCCCGGATCGTGTCGATGCGGAGCGCACTGCCGCACCAGAAATTGTCGTTACTCTCCAGCTTTTTTCCCCTTCTATTTTTGTTATTGTTACTGTTGTTTTTTGTTAAATTTCAACGAAAATTCCCGGAGAACCGTGCAATAAGGGTCGTGCACCCCCGCCGATATATGCGCTACATTCTAACCGGTAAATGCTGCTGATATATCGAAGGGAATAAAAAGGGAGAGACGCAGAACCGCGCACGGTAGAATTTTCTCGCTCGCTTGCAGAATTTTTTCCACCGTGCGCAATTACGCCCTCGAGCAAAAACCTCGACGGCAGAACGCGACGAGCGAGAAAAAAAGTATGTGAATATGGACGCTATTGAAGCCTGCGAGAGTGCAAGAGTAATTAATAATAAATAATAATTATCCAATATGTGCGCGGAGTCTCTTCGAACGTCTACCTCAGCTCAAAGGCTTTTTCCTAACGATCCCTTCGAGCGGGCAACAACTTTTTAGCCGTTTTTTTCTCTTAATTAATTTATTTATTTCGGTTCGTAAACAGATTCGTCGCTTCTCATAATGATTCTCATTTCTGTTGAATTAATTTTTATTTTGCGCGTCGAACATCGAGAGTCGTACGAGGGAAGAAATTCAATGGAGCGTTCGAACTTTGCTTCGATTTTAACGAACTTGAGTAACAAAAGCAAGACTTTCATCGTCGTTTTTTTTCCTCAACAAATTACTCGAGGAATCTCAATTTTGAGGAAAAACTACGTTCGCATATTTGATTTTTTCCATCAACTCTCCTCCAATTTATTTAGCTTTTTTCTGTGTAACGAATAGAACCAAGGGACGGTCTCCATACCCGTGAAAAATACTGCGAACGAGATAGCACCGTGTATGACAAAAGTTCTGTGAGTTTGGCTCGCGATCGCAGTTTTATTTCGCCATCTCTCATATCATCACCGCGCCGTTCTCGTCGTCGTCGACGCGCGCGTCGTTGCTGCGATAGCATCAATCCACAAGTCTGAAGTGCACCGGGACTTACGGAAATGGAAGTGAGCTCGAAATGAGTCTCTCGTCGTCTTGCCTGCTCGCAGAGTTGTTGAATCGCGTATGTTTTGATTCGACGTTTATATACGAGCAGGAGGGAAAGATGGTTGGATTGCAGAAGACGAGGGAGGAGAATTATGTGCCGAGAGGACACAGGAAGCGTAAAGAGCGCAGTGCATATTGCAATAACTCTTAAGGTCTTTCTTTCATTCTCACCCTTTATCGCGTAACAGTTTTGCTTCGTATTCGAAACTCCGCGCGAGTGCGGGGAGCATATGAGGAGGGATTTTTGTTCGAGTCTCACGACGAGTCCTGCGACGAGTATTTTAACCTCCCATTCATTCTCGGCCCTTGGTCCTTCCATTTTTCTCGTTTATTCTCCCGACTCGTGTCTCATTTCCAACGTACGCGCAATACGAGAGGCTCGAACGAGACGAAAGAGACGTGCAGGAGCAGATAAGAGGCCGCCGCGTGGCAGAGATTGGAATTGTGGATTAAGACGTCTGCGTTGCAAAGGGAACGCAGCTTCGGTGCGCACCACGGAGAAAAGAAGGTGAGCCAGCAGGGCGCTCCGTGGACATAATCGCGGCAACGTAAAACTACGGGATCTGCCCGAGAGACAAAAAAAGAAAGTGAAAAAGAGGAAATATAGAAATAAAAGGAGGAATAAGAGCGAAGGAACAAATGAGAACAGGATAAGAGATAGCGCGAGGGCGACGAGGAGGGAAAGAAAATAAAACATCGCGCGCCCCGGCAGCGAGAGAAAATCCGGCGAAACCCGGAGAAAAATGCAGACGGTACTTCTAGCCGCTAGAGGAAGTCTATCTCGTGCTTCTCAGTTTACTACTCACAGGGTGCCCTCAAAATTGTACCATAATTTAGGAGAATTTTTATTATTCGTCGTGAAAGTTTGAAGAGGAAAGTTTCGATGATTTGTCTCGTAGGTCCCCTCGAGAGACTCTCGCTATCGAGTGGGACGATTTTTATGCGATTCCAAAAACAGCTATCTTCCGAGAGTTCTTATCTCTAGGGCACGAGCCGATTGACAGTGGCTAATTGATCAATATCCGGGGGGCAATGCATCGGAGATGGAAATCGCTGGGGACTTTTATCTTCGTAATAACTTGACGTGAAAATGCTGCGAATGAAAGTCGCGACTTTTGGTACACGCCATATGTGATCTGTCCCTCACTCTGATTATATTCTCGCGCGTCTGCGACAACTCCGAAAGCTCCGGTTCACTGTTGCTCGCTCTCGCTTTTGCTCGTTCTTTTTGAACGTTGACGAGAACGGTTTCCGCGACGGAAGTGAGGATGAACCATTCGTGAGATTCCCTTCCGACTTTTTCTCCTCCCCGCATAAACACGGAGGAGTTGGGACATTGATGAGTTTTCTTTGGACTCTCGAGATTCTTTGGCGTCCCTCTTTTATTCTGGAGCCCTCAAAATCCTCAATGATTTTTCACTTAGCCAGCAGGGAGGATAAAAAAGATGGCGACGCTGAAACAGACCGGCGGATGCGGAATCCGGAGCAGCATGCACGTCCCTTTTTCCCGGATTACGATCCGCGGTGGTTCTCTCGTTACCAAATGTATATGAGCGCGCCCATGCACTCGTTTCTTTTCACGAACTTGTGAATGTGAAGAAAAATCGCTGGGATAAGTAGCCCGGATAGCGGGGCTACTAAGTGGCACAAACATGTATTTGCCTTCTTAGCGAAACGTTCATATTGCAGCAGAGGCAAGTCTTGGAAGTATAAACGAGCTTCAGAAATGAAAGAGGAAGAAAGATCCCGGGGGAAAGAGAAAGCAAAACAGGAAGGCAGGGAGGGAGGGAAAGAGAGGGAACAGGTGAAAGGAAAGGAAGAAGGGCACGACGGCGCTGCGCCCGCTCAGCGAACGTGTCAAAGTGCCGGCCGAGTGGCATTCGCGTTGCACACTCTAGAACTCTTAACTCAGTTCCAAGTTCGACTTGAAAAGCTCAAGTTTTGCACCCTCCAGCGGCCATCGTACTTTAGCCCGTGTATACGGAGGCAGAGAGACGCCAGCGCCGTCGTAGTCGAGGTGCGTTGCAAGGAGGCTTTTATTTTCGGTCGCGAAAAGGAAGAGAGGACCCGGGGGAGAATATGGGGAGAAGGAAAGATGAATGTAGCTTCAGTTTCGCTCGCAGATTTCTTGGCTGACTTCGTTCAGACCTCGGATCCCTCTCCAACGTTTTCTTCGTGTTTTCTTCCCCGTCACTGTCCTCGTCCTCGTCGTCGCCGCCTTGTTGCAACCAAAAAAACTTTTCGCAGTTTCGTCTCGACTCGGCTCCATGCTCGTGTACATACTTTACTGATCTCGCGTATATCCCACTGCCACTGCTTTTCATACCTTTGATATACACTCTTCGTCTTGGAAACCTCCTTCTCCGAAGCTCTAATGCCACTTGTCGCTACGACGACTCTAATTTCGTAATTCAGTAACAAGCTCGTTCGACTTTCGTTACTACTTAATGCAGCTAATGAGATGATTTTTATGTTAACCGCGGTAGTTACCACACTTTCGCCTCGTCCTTCAAACGTGCACTAACGAGATCGCAGCTTCCGAGAATTCTCTTGCCCAAATATTATTTTCAGTACCCACAATAATAGCCGTTCGATTCTTACGGTTTTTCGATATCAAGTTTCTTGTTTTTTCAATACTTTTTTGACCACTCGTGCCGGGAGCTTGACTCTGCCAAACCTCGAATCGTGTTAGGGAGGCTGTTGGCACGTACGCTCGATGGACGTGTCGTTACTGTGCTGGGTTTCAAAAAATGTGTCTGTGATAGCTCCAAGCGGAATGTGCAGGGGATTTGTTGATTTTTTCACTCGGTTTTCAGCCTGGTTCTGGAATTATGTGGGCATCATGAAATACTGAAGACTGGGAGATGCATTTTTTTTGGAAGAATTTAGATTTCGAGTCCCAACGAGAGAATAAATCGTTAAGCTCACGCGAATCTAATGGAAATCGAGAACTCCAACTTTAAGAGTTGAAAATTGGAAACATGCTAGAAATATACAGCGTGCATCTATTCCCGAAATTATTATAGAATCTATCGTCTATAGTCGTCGAGAAAACAATTAACGAAAATCACATTTTTTCAAGGATTCTACACAGACTCCTGTGCACGATTTGGATTTGACGAAATAGGATTCTCCCAGCTCTGAAGAGCCAAAAACGAGGATAATAAAATAAAATTTTTTTAGATATCAACGATGTGTTGAGGAAGCCTTGTTACCGGTGAAAATCACTTGGGAATGGAAACAGAAAAACACTTATTTGAGGTTAACGAGTAACAAGGACACAAACGGTGGAAGGATTGACAACAGCATGAGCCAGCTGGTTTAAAATACAGATATAAATAGAAAATGGCTGTTGTCACATTTTGCTTAACGATTTTATTACGGAAGTACTTATTTAAGGGGTATCATTATATTAAAAATTAATCAATCTCAACAAATGAGTTGCACATAATTTTAATAATTGCGAGAATAAATTTCAATCGTTTCTTTGATCATGAAGGGAGGAAAAACGTTCAGTTGCTTTTTCGGATGACAAGTAACGCATGATTTTTCTTAAGAACGTTGACCTTTTCTGGTCTCCGATGCTTTCGAACGTCGCGTCTAACGTTCCGGAGCTTATGTCACGAGTGAAAAGGTTGGGAAGGGTTGGGGGGCGAAGAGAAACGTCTCGGGGAGTTTGCATCTATAATTTTTCACTTTTACTTTTTTCTCTCCTTTTTATTCGCCCCCCTCACAGCGTCGTCTTCTTATATTCTTCGTCGTCGTCTTATTTTCCTCTTTCTCGTTCGTCGTCCCGGGTGGGGTACTTTACGCGAAATCTGAATTTAATTATGTCTCTTCACGTAGCTCTCTCGGCGCTTGCTACGCTCTCGCGTATTCCGACGTGGCCTATCTCGGGCGGGCATCTGTCGGCCGCTCGCGTTGGAAACTCTTGCTTCGTTCCTCGCTTTCTCTCCACCATTTCGCTCACGCCCGCGAGCTTTCGCGCACCTTTCTCTTTTTTCTTCTCAACACCGCGGCGAGAAGAGAACGCTGCTTTTCTATCCCCGTGTAAGCGCGCGCACGCTCGACCTCCTCGTAGAAACGAAACCCCTAACTCGCTCTCTTGAACTCGCGAGCTCGGCCAACTTACTCGTCGTATACGCTCATCCGGCATCCTCCGAAGGTAAAAGTGAGATGGGAAGTAGCCGAGTCTCTCGCACGCGAGAAAACGATATATATGAGGAATGGAGTGCGAGAGTTATACATGACGCGAAAGCCGCAGGGCTGAATTTCCGTCCCAAGATAGTTTTCCATCGCACTCACTTTTTCTATCGCTTTCTCTGCGGCTCTCTCGCTCTTCAGAGTTTACTTTTCTCGTGACGAGCTGGGAACCTCGAGCAAAAAAGTTTGCAATATCTTCTCCTTCCACATTTTCGAATATATGCATCTTCGTATTGAGGAACACTTGATGTCAAGCTGGGCGAGGAATAAAAAAAAAATTTGTACTCTTTTCAATTTATTTTTCTTCAATTTGTTTTTTCTTTGTGTCGATTTCAATGATGAAATCCGCAATTATTTTGCGCCTCAAACCTGCGTTTGTGCCGGTTCTTCCTTCTCCGGCTTATTTCCCTTTAGTTTTTTCACCCTCCGGCTCAATATCGCTGAGACTCTCGTTCGGTTTTCCTAATTCGCGGGGCCTCGCTGCGACTGCCTTCGGACTTGCCACCCTCGCATTTCGCAACACTCTCACTCTGCTTCTCCCTCGAGATACTCCTGCAGCGGTAATTAAACTAATACCAATTATGAGAGCCGATGACCGTTAATTAATGGCTCTCCCCTCGGCTCTCTTGGTCGCACTCGCCGGATGCGGCCTCTAGCACGCCAAGAGCTTCTCCGAGGTGCGCTCCGCTCCCCACAGCTTTTTATGAGAATGTTAACTGGCCCATTGAACTAATTGCAAGAGCTGCAGGCATGGGTCACGTTGCCAATGGGGGGAAAGTCATTTTATTGAAAAATCAGGCTCAAAATTGAAAGCCTCGGAAACAGTCGGGCCCTTTGCCATCGTTTCCGAACGCGCAGACACACATAAGTAACATTGCTAACTGACGATCGATTTATACCAACTCGATTTTCAGCGATTTCATATGAAAAGTTCGTTTCATTTGGGCTTCCATCGCGTTAAGATTGTTATAATCCTGAGTTTCGAGATTCCGGAATTCAACACGAAGTCAAAGTTCCAGCACAAACAATTCTCGAAGCATTGCCTCCCCCCGCCCGATCGCAACGACGACGAGTCCGCTGATGTTGGATTTCTGATCGAGGGTTAATTCAAGAGAGAGAAATCTTCTAAGAGAGCAAGGAGCGTTATGTGCTGCATGTACACACAAAGCGAGCCGGGTTTATGCGGAGGGTGAGATCGCGCACAGAGTGTTGGAGCAGAGGCTCGAAACGGGCTTAAAGCCGGGTGTTGCGTTCTAATTAAACGTAGGAACGTGTATGTACGTTACGACGTACATATGATCTCGCAATGGAATCCGAAGACGAGAGGGGGTGGGAGGAAGAAGGAGGAAGAGAGTCGGAGGGGAGAGGTGAGACGAGAGAGATGGCGGCATCGATTACCCAACCAATTTGCTTAGGGATTGGCTCTGGTGTCGGGGCTTGTAGTACGGTCGAGCATTTGCCGAGCTCCCCCCCGCTCAGCCGGGTGCGAGTACCACCTCGGGGATTCCCCGTTCTCGCACCGGCGAGACTCCCCGTCCCTTCGCGTCTCGTGCGAATCCGAGCAAACTCGTCGCCGTGTCCCGAGGGCGCGAGAGGGAGATTACGTATCAGGCTGATACGGGGGGTCTCGTACGTAGGCACCCTGGCGCCGCAACCTCGCCAACGAGCGAAACGCGTATAGTTTAAGGATTTTAAGATGCCCGGAGTCTCGAGGCTCTCGGAGTCATTCGAAATGTTGGAAAAGAGAGTTTATCCGACGGAAAAAGGGGGAAATGCGAGCTCGAGCGCGCGCCTCCGCGCTGAGAACAAGTTCGGGGATTATTTATTCTCGAAAATCTATTATCGCTGAGCTGGTAAATAAACAGCGAGGAGGGTTAAAGGCGAAAAGGCACCGGGGAAAAGAGAGTTTCGCTCTCCTCGCGCACGCTCCTCAGGGACTCGAGTTTATGCCAGTTTTTCTCAGACAACCTCCCACATTCGACAGACACTTTGTCTCGCGTTTCTCGTTCCGGAGCGCCTCGTGTTCCCCACGCAATTATACGAGACCCGAGCCTGTCTCGCGGGCCTTCCTCGAGACAGGCGATTACTACCGGAAGAAAATAAGGACCGACGCCACACGCGGCCACCGATCCTCGTAGGCGGCGCTCTCGGATTCATCGATCCTCGACCCCGTCCGGCGATACTCCCCATGCGGATGACAGATGGAACCGGATATTCGAAGAACTCTGGATATATCACGAGGACTGAATCCATGGAAACGATGGCAAGAGAAATCGGGGCTCTCGGGTCCATTATTTTCGCAATTATTAAGGAGGGTGGATCGCGACGATGCAATGTTGCCATGCTAAACCATATGTTAAAAATTATAAGAATTTAATAAAATTTGGACGACGCTGAAGTTTCCAACGTTGGAGTCCAACGAAATGAATGAAAATAAAATGATTTATCCATCAATTTTTTAATTCACGAATCATAATTGTGTAGATTGAAAAAACTACAAAGTACAAATTCGACTGGAAATAAATTGGAGAATTACTGGAATTACTGGACAGTTTTTTAGATCATTTCGTTGGACTCCAACGTTGGAAACTTCAGCATCGTAAAATTTGGTAAATCTATTCTTTAAAGATAGATAGGACAAAATGAATTTTTTTACATTTTTATACCACATAGCTCTCGAGTAATCGAACACTAAAGTTCACGTGTATAAGCATAGAGTTAACATATATACAGTTATACATCTCGTGCATAAGAACTTCGATTTAACGCTCAATTATTGGATAACCATGCGTGGTAAAAAAACTTGAAAAAAATTGTATTCGTATACTTGATGCCAAAGAACGTTATCACCAAATTTGATCAAATTCTGATTATTTTAATTTCGTGGTCGACCCTCCTTAATCAAAATAATGTCGCATCGATTGAAAAAAACTCCTTCGAGAATTAAAATCGCGCAGCAGACCCGAAGGTTTGTCCTACAAAAATTTGTTGAACGCAGCTTCGTTGTCAGGAGCGTTGCACGATTTCGTACGAATCGTAGGAACTGAGCCAAGCGAAAGCACGAAGGAACGACGCGAATAGATCGATCAACGGGATCGTGAGAACGAGAGAATGGAGTAAGACGCAAAGCTTTTGGGGGGTGCTCACGAGGGGATGATATCGCGGGCTTAATAGCCGTTACAATGGTAGCCGCGCGGCAGCTTCGAGTTTTTAACGTGACACTTGACGAAACAATAGTCGAACGAGTGCGGGAGAATGAGTCGAGTGCGAGGACTCGAGAGAAAGAGGGGCGCGGGCACGGATAGATGGAGAGAAATAAAAAGAGAGGAAAATGGAAAGCGGCGCAGGGGGGTGGTAAAATAGACGAGTATTATACGAAGACGGGAGAAGGACGGGAGAGAAGAATTGGCGGGAGGGAGAAGTCTTGTAGGTTGACGGCGTCGGTTTATAGCGCACGAAGCCACCTGCGTACAGAGTCGAGCCGAGTGAAAGAGGGCGCCGCGTTCGTGCGCCGAGCCGCGTCGTATAGCCCCGGGTCGGGTTTTAACGACGTGCTCGGACACAGTGGCTGCATCTACTCGCTTGGAGCTGCTGGCGGTGTGTCTAGGGTACGAGCTACGCCTAACTCGCTCTCTCCAGCATCCCCTTCACATTCTCTTTCGCCCCTAACTTTTTATCTTTTATTTTGTCCACTATTTTTCCCCTCCTTCGTCACGGGCCCTCGCGCGCCTCTCCGGCGAGTGCACCGCTCTCTTGTGTTCTTTCAGGGTTTATATCTGTATCCGGTTACCTCTTCGCTAGCCTTGGATCGACCGCTAACGCACCGGGATCCTCCCACCCGGCTCGCGTCGTTTTCTTTTTCCTCGTTTCCCCACAGCTATAACACTTTTACAGATTTCTCTGTTCGAAAGCTCGTCTCCACTCGTCAAAGCCTCCTTCCCGTTTTCATCCCGGATCTACGAAATTATCCACCCCACCCGCGGCCTCCTGGAACATCCACACTTCGTTCCGAGCTTTTTCTCATTTTTATTTTCCCTCTTTTCCGAGGCACGCAAGCCGCTTCCTTTATCGTCGCTCGCGCAGTTTCAATTTAGCCAGTGTTTCTTTTTACTCCCGTTTCAACGCTCTCGTTACGCTCCTTTTTCTTGGGCTCTCTTATATTTTGCTCTCTCCGAAACGACCGGGAGGGAACGAGACACCGAGTGAGAGCGACGGAGAGAGAAACGCTATCGCGGAGCTTCGCACGCACGACTCGCTCGCCTTTCCTTCAACAACCTCGCGCAAGTCGCTCGTGTGCTTCAGTGCCAGAATCTCGGAACGACCTTGCGAACCACCCTCAGGCACACGCTTTGTCTATACATCTCCGCGCTTTTTTTTTACAAGTTTCTCTCCGTGTGGGTGAGTGCCTCGTTGCGTGTGCTCGATGAACCGGGACCTCGTATACAATATCGCGTATAAACCTCCACAACCCTCGGCAAACCCGGGATGAGAATCATCCGCCGCTTCCCCGCGCGGCTCCTCCCTCTCCCACTCGCCACACTCGCAGGTTACTGTTCCATGCCCCCGAAAGAACATAAATATATTTCCACTTGAGAGAGCTTCCGTCCTGCTTCAGTTGTAGCACACCTAGCACGCACGATGCATTCGGTATTTCGGTAGGAAAAAGGAATGAGAACCCTCCGAGGCTAAGCCAAGACGGAGAACGCGACGAAGAGGGGGAGAGAAAGAAAGGACTGGCGAGCTTGTCTCGAACATGTCATTCGTGGTTCGAAGACGGAAGGAAAATGAGGGCTGTCGGAGAACAACCGATCTTGAAATTCACAACGATCCATTCGTTTTTATGAAGGGACGTAAAGATCGCATCGAGAGAAAACAGGGCAGTTGAATCCTCGACAAATGTTTACTGTTGTGGAGAGAACGAAAAACGAGAGTAAAGAGATTCGATTGTTTTTAAAACATTCAATTTATGTGGAGAAACGTTTTTTTATATTTTATTGAATATTGTTTGGGTTTCATATTTCTGATTTTATGGGAAATTTTTTGCATATTCTGAACTTATGGCAGTTGAAACATTCGTTGAGACCTTTGTGCTTGAAAATCGGAAGATTTTCCGTGTCCGTCAAGGGATCGACTGTTGAAAAAATAGAAGAAAATTTAACTCGAGTGTGTGTGGGTTGGAGTTTTACCGAAGATGGATCGTATCCTTAAGAAAGCAAGAAAGGTTAATAGTCAAAGCGCGGACCCGACATCAATTTCGTTTAGAATAAAAATAAATTTCATTGGAGTACACGAGAAGAGCGTCATTGGTAGTAGGAAAGCGTGCCCGAGGGAGTTTCCGTAAAGAACCGAGCTTCGTTATAGCCAAGAAGAAAACGAAAAAGGGAAATGAACACGAAAGAAGAGAGAGAGAGAGAGAGAGGAAGAGGCAGCAGTAGGGGAGGAAACTCTGCGAGACTTTACGGTCCCGAAAGCATTGTACGTAATTGAACGTTCTTCGATATCTCCATCGATGATGACGGCCCGAAGAGATCTAGAAATGAGAGCGCGACTAAGTGTGATAGAGAGAGAAAACTAGAGGAAAAAAACAAAGACGGAGAGAAAGGGAGGGGAGATCGAAAGAGAAAAGGAGGGAAGATAAAAGAGGGTAGGAGATTGTCTTTGTTCGATCTATCGATTCATCTCGTTTCACGCTGTGTCGTCGTCGTCTATATCGTGCCTTTTATCGCATCAAGCTTCATTCTCATTCGCAATTCCCGAGTGCATTCGAGCTTTTCCTCATTTCTTCTGTCACTGTCTCTCTCTCTCTCTCTCTCTCTCTCTCTCTCTCTCTCTCTCAGGGAAAAAATTGACGTGATCTATCGAATAAATAAATTCGTGAGTCTATATACATTAGTAACAATATATAAAACGATTATCACTCCACATTTAAGATACTGTAACAATTAGAAAGAAAATTATGTCATCGCTTTTAAACCTATTGCATCTTATAAAGTGAAGTGTAAAAAAAATCAGTTTAATTACCAGACAGTTTAGGAGCGTCGTCGCTGACAAAAATCAACAACAATTTGGGTCAAATAACATGCGTAACCTTGTGGAAGTTAAGACACATTCAGTGATATCTCCGGAACAGATGATGTTAAAAATATGAAATTTTTTGGGCAACACGAGCTTGATGAATAATGTCAATTTTTCTCAGATTTATTAGGAGATTTGCTGAGATTATATTATTAATAATCTGTTTCCCGTGCAGTTTTTTGAGGCTAGGATCGTCACCGTCCGCGTTTTCGACTGAGCTTTCACCAGTTTTTCGACTCTTTTTTCCCCGACTCTTCTTTAAAGTGTACGCAACATTGCCAAACTGTAAACTGGCCTAACTTTTGAAAGGCACAGGTCATAACTTTTGGGTAAAAAAAATGATTGTGCAGCCTCAAGTTGCTTTTAAACCTAGACAATTACTGGATAGGAAAATTACAGAAATGCCAAAACCGAAAGTTTTTTTGTCATTTCATCTTCTTGTTACCGTGACTATATATTATTTTTCTTATGAATTTTCTTAATTTACGTTTATTTTTTCTGTTATACTTTAAGATAATTTTATTTTTTTAAATTTCTTTTTGCTATTGTTTCTTTCTTATTTTTCTATGCAATACTAGCATATTTCTTTGTTTTCATTACTGAAAATTTTCTTCTATGATGTATTTGTATGATTTATTTTTATGTTTTTGTATGATCTACTTTAATTCACTATTGTTATTGCCTCAGAGACATGGTCTAAGACATAAATAAATTCAATCAATCTCTCCCCCAGCACGACCTTTTTCTGTCTCGAGCGTTTAGGCAAAAGATATTCTTCTTCACTTCGTGTATCAACGTACCTCCGGTACGAAAAATACCGAGTAACAGACGCGTGTGTCGTCCTTTTACATTGTTGGTGGTTTCAAGTTTAAATGAGACGTATCAGGGACGTTCGTGAGCCAAGAAAATCGTTGTTCCTCGGTTCCAACTTCTTGTGTATCCCGGAAGCATTTTCCGATATTCCCTCATTTGTGTTTATTCCTCCTTCATTTTATTTGAAATTTTTATACCTCCTAATCCAGATCTCCGGATCAACCTGCCATTGGAGCACTCGATTCCTAACAGGATACGGAGGAGAAAGCTTATCATGAATTCTAGATGGCTCTGGGCTCGCAAGACCGCAAATGAGATGAACGATTTTATCGATATCGTAAAAAATAAGAAAATGAAATGCGCCCTGAGCATCTAATAATAATAATGGAGGGTACATAAATTCCTTTGTTCGATACGATTTATTTTCACCGGTAAATAAGTTCTTCCGGATCCTGGGAGAATGCCCCGGAGCAAATATTGACCGTAATAAGAAATCTCGAGCGAGCACGATGACGTACAATTTTTTGTTTCGTATCGTAAGCCCCGAACACTCGATCATGAAAAAACCATGAAAAAACTCATATTTTTGTGCTCCAAACGTTTTTCCCCGGTAAAAGCAACGAAGAGTGTAAAAAATCTTATGAAATATTCGAAGTATAATGCTTCAACATACCCAAACGATTTCCCCCGCGAACTGCGGGTATTTGTTTTATTAGTTTTTTACATCGCTCGACAGAAACATTACGAAGATGTACAATGACGGAGAATTTGCTCAGATAGACCGCATTCTGGGAGCGATTAGTTGCAGGAAACTTTCGACACATCGTCAGAGGAGCTTTTGACTAAAGTCAAGCCGGAAGTTCATGAAGTACAGGACAAAGAAGAAGCAGAGAAAACTGAAGGGGCTGGCAATGGAAGAGATAGATGCTAAGTTTTCTCGTCTCTAGTGCGGTTTTGCAAGCTCGAAGTCTTGCTCGAAGTATAATTGTAGTGCTGGACAGTTATCCGAGGGAAGGGAACAAGGTGTGTGCGCGTACGTGAGAGAGAGAGAGAGAGTGACGAAGTGGGAGGGAGAGGAATGGAGAAGGAAGATAAAGACGGAGGAGCAGGAAGGGGGATGAAAAAAAAGAGGTTGAAACATGAACGTTCCATCCTTCGTGCTCGCAGTTACCGTCCTCATCTTCCCTCCGGTTGTACGTGCCCCTCTTCCTACTTTAACCCCTTTCAACCCCCGTTTTCTGGCGTTTCGCCACCCAGCTTGGCTCCTCTCCTCTTTTTCTTTTGTATCACCTGTGCGCCTTGACTGCCCAGAGCGAGGCGAAAGACCTTCCCCTACTTCGATCCCCTTTCATATTCCGCGGAGGGTAACGTACAGCGAAGAGCGCCCCGTTGTGTGGCCCGAGGGGGTGGAAGATCGGGGCGCTTGCGCGCCGGCTGGATTCCGCGAGCGCGTTCAGTCGCAGCCGGTTTGTGCCGGGAGGTTATTCTAACCAGTAGAGACTGCTCCGCCGCTTCGAGGTGGACGCGCGCCAAATTTTCAACTTGAACCATCTCCGACGGGGATGATATCGCGCGTTGAAACGAATCGAGACATCCGGTTCGCGGGATTGATCATGAACACATTTTTCAAGGAGGCGCGCACCAGTTGAATCGGAGCGTTTCGTTGCCGCACATTTTTCATTGTCGGACCAGGTGACAAAGCGGTTTTTCTCCCGCTGCTATTTAGCTCCGCAATCCGCGTCTGTGACTTCCGCTTCCAATGGCAAATCATCGCTCCTAGTTTTCTCAATGGACTTTCCTCGCTTCTGACTTTTCCATGCGTTCGAAAAAGTGCGCTTACGAGGAGACCAGAGACCAGAGCGCTTAGGCGACCGGCTCCGAGGATGATCGTCAGCTGCCTCATCATAGCCGGTAAGTCAATATTTTTCATTCCACCCCCCTCGATCCGTCCGGAGCATCTTTCCTTGAGTGGCGCGTGTCGGTTTTCATCGGGGATTCTCCTTCGCTCCGAGAGCTCGTCAATCAGGACATTTCTCTTCGGGTTCAATCTTCATATTCCTACAACCGCGATGTCTAATTACTGCCGAGTTTCCCAAAGAGTATCATCAGCCCCATTCGTCTCGATCCCTTCTCTCCGAAGCTTCGGATTCCTCCCTTTAAAGCTCCCTCCGCTTTAACCTACCAGCTTTCCCGTTATTTTTTGGCAACGGGACTCTCTCCCGACTCGCCCGACTCTCCCGACGTTCAAAGTACCGCGCCGTCGATGTGCACCGACCAAGCGTACACGAGTCCGAGCCTATTATTATCGCTGCGAAGAATCAAAGGAGGAAAGAGACTGTGCGAGCGCGTATGCGCGAGTGTGTCCGCGATAGAGAGAAAGAGGGAAAGAACGCCATTGAGAATCCTAAAGAATTGTTCTCAAATCTCGCGCTTTTAGCCAGGCGGTTCGTTAACCCCTCGAGCGTCATATATGCATACGCGCAGCAACGGTGAGGGGCTCAAAAACAAAGCAGAATGGAGGCCGGAGAATAGACCGCTTGAAAGAAAAAATGAAGAAATTTTTCATTTAAACACAAACAGAAAAGGTAATCACTCAGCGAGACGTTAATTAAAAAATCGAGACTTGTAATTCAATGTGCGTACGACTATTTATAAGTGCCCAGTCGCGATGAGGATCGATAGAAAAATTGATCTGCACACAGGAACATTCGAATTGGAATGCTTCCGTGAGTTTTTTCTTCGCCTCGATTTTCATCGTTTTTATTGAGAGGAAAAGGCTCAACACGGTTGGAAATTGTGCGAGGGCTTGAGAACTCCCCCATAATTGCTAATCAAATTCGAGTACAATAATCGTTAGCGGTTTCGCCGGGATGGCGTAAGCGATTTTCGAATCCACCGCGGCTTCCGCGCTCTCATCAAGACTCTCCCCCGCTTTCTCACATTCTCGAGGAATCGTAACGCGATCATCGGTTATTCTATGCGGGAGTGTTCCGCTCCGCCGACGTATCAAATTCAATTTTTATTGGACGCGGAGGCTCCTCGGAAGCGAAGCGTTGATCGAAAGTTTCGGTGGCTCCGCGGTGCTCTCGGAGAGAAGCGAAGAGCTCGTGCTTCGTTTCAATTCTCTCTTCCCACTGTTCATATCCGATTCATTAATTCCAGAGTTTAGTCCCATTTCCCATTGAATTAAATCCACCATATTCGTTGTCACTGATCCAGAAACTCTTCGTCAATTGAATTTCATGTTAATCTCCCTCCGGGACTCGCCGCCATGGGCATAAACGTCACCGGGATAAATGTCCAGCAAATATGCGACAGCCACGGATAAGAATAGTGCTCCGCATTCGCGACACTTTGAAAACAAAACGCACACGGCCCCGCATTCTTTCTCTCTTTACAACTAACTCCCTTTTTCTTCCACGCACGTTTTCTGTCTCCTCGGGCCTGGACGTTATCAATTTACAATAGCAGCAGCTCCCGCTCGCTGCTGCAGGGACACATTTGTGCACGTACCCTCGTACATAAAGAGAGGATCAACGTTTACGTGAAAATTGCAAACTTTTACTCCCGCTCTCGTGACAGAAAGCTTGCTCCTGTCCGCTCCAGCTGCGTCATGCGCCCCCGCTATGTTTGTGTCTGTCCAATATTCACATATTTGTATATATTTATATGCACGGATTCAAAAGCACACTCTGCAGTCTTTAGGCAGGGGAGCTTAAAGTTACTATACGTTCGGTTTCCATCCTCTGTGTTTTACGCTGTACGTGCACGTGCGCGTGCCGTAGGTGAGCACCGATTTCGAAGAAGGAAGAGCTTTTACGATACTAAAACGTCAACTTCGCTCTTGATTTACTGCCTGAATTACGGGCGTTGATCCATCGCCTTCGATATCCTATTTTTCGTGCGACCCTCGCTCAGGCCGAGTTATGAAGAGGCTTTTACTCCGGTCCGAAGTTTATTAACCGATATTGACGGGAATTTCAAGTTCCATTTCAAGGATTAGAGCCTCGCGACTCGAGGAATTATATTTTGGAATTCTGTTCAGAGAACTCGGGGAGTTCTCGCGTTAGAATGCAGAGAAAACACTTGGCGGGCGATGAACTTTGGGCGCTGAAGATTTTTCGAATGGAGTTTCGAGCGCTGAGAAACGCTGCCGTACCGAGAGCTCGCGTATTCTAAAAATGAATGGATTTTAACGAGGCTGAATTATGCATTGGAGATTTGAATTCATCTGTCCGAGTTAACGAAATTCAAGCTCATCGAAATATATTTCGCAAAGCGTTGTCTTACGTCGTCGTTGTACAAGGGCATCAATATTCATGAGTCGAAACTAATTTAATGCATGCACATTTTGAAAACGTACATTTTTCGTGTTACCGTGTCGAGGGAAATGGGAGAAAAAAACTGCGGGGCTTCGAGGATGGATCAGGAAGCATAATAATGAGGGGAGCGAGTGAAGAATTGGCGAAAAGGTGAGCGAGCGTCGAGGCGTTGGAGAAAATCGAATCAATCGTGGATTACATTCGGTACAAGGCGTGCTCGTTAAATCTTCCGAGGTGCAGACACGTTTTTTTCCCTTTTCCACTTTTTCTTTTTTCCCTATTCTCTCGTCGTGATTTTTTTTCTACTAGGAAAAGTTCTTCGTCGCTAATTGCGAAGATATTGCGCCAAGGGATTGCGTCGCGTTTCTCAGGACTCGCAATATTTCACGTTTCTTGAGGCGTTTTTTTGTCATCCTTCTCCGTCTCCGTCTGCGTTGCAAAGCTGACCATTTCGGAGCCGAGTCTGGAATCTTCAGCAGTGACGAAAGGTCAACGACTTTTAGCGTAACGACTCCATGCTCGAGGTTGTTCCGAGTGTTCGCAGCTATATTACAAGCTGTACGAGTGCACGACGAATCCAGCACAATCCCTCGACTCGTGTTTCAACCCCCTGCCGTTATTATATCGCAATTCACGAAAGCGCTCCGAGCTTCCGCTTTACGAGGCGAGAACTTCCGAATGGCGCTTACGCGACTCTGAAAATTTCATTAAAAAATCATTTTACGGAGTGTTTTCAGCGGCAAAAATAATCGCATTTAATGATCGAGCCCGGGGACAAGAGATAAATATTTGGCAATAGGAAGCTCGTTAAATATTTACGATACGAAGTTTTCTCGAAGATTCTTCCTGCCGGAATGGAAATTCTTCGTTCAAGGAGAAAGAGTTGAAAGACAGAAAGCGGGGGATGGTGAATGAGAGTAAAAATGAATGAACGAATGAGCTGAAACTCGAATGACAGAAACAATGATAGTTGTAACGATTTATTGTGCTCCGACTGGCTTCAGGGCAGAGGTGAATACAGCTCGTAACAAGTACTGTTTGTAAAAATAACAACTAAAAAAGGAATAATATAGTTATGAGTACAAAGAGAGAAAGCGAGAGGTGGGAGAGGGAGAAAAATAGACGAAGATGGAGGATGAAACGAAGAGCAGAGCTTTCCGGATGGTGGATTCCAGGAGCGTACTAATTGCTGCTCTGCAGGTGGAGTAAATGGAAAGAGAAGCTTGCGAGGGAGGAAGCAGGAGCGATGGCGCAAAGAGAACGGGAGAAAGTGAGAGAGGGCTCGCTGATAACTCACCGTTTCAAATCCTTTTAAGCACGAGCTTTCTAGCCGCTCGAGTCGGAGGGACACTAGATATAAAGGTACTGCCGCAACTGAGATAGACGCTGTGGAGAGAAAGAAAGAGGAAATAATAGGAGTTGAGGAGAGAAAATTATAACGATGTCTCAAACAGTTTTCCGGGTTATGATATATTCCTCGAAAATTTCCAAGTATGAAGAAAACGGGAGTTTTGTTTGTATGAGATATTCGCTCAGGATCGGGTTTTCATTGCATTTTCCACCCTTCTGCCCCTTTTTCAACCCCTTTGTCAATTCCCTTCGAAGGATCTTTCTGTCTCGCTGCGCGAAAGCTTTGTCCAATCGGTCGCGGGAGAGGCAGCCCGCATAAAATCGAAAACACAGCTCCTCAAGCTTCCGCTAATTTGCTTGCTTGATGGAATATTTTAATGGCCAAGTAAACCCTTAATCAGAGCTTCGGCAAGCACGCGCGTGGAGCTTGTGTGAAATTAGGGATAAGTAGATAAGGTGTACCCGAGCACCGGAGGGAAGCAGTCGCTGCTATCCTCCTCGTACCCCCTTAATAAAGCTCCGGTTTGAGGGAGCTGGCGTGCATGGCTGAATAGGTGACTGGAGGAGCGAAAGAGAAGAGAGAGCTTGCTTGGATTAAGTATCGACGACGTTGGCTTCGCACACAATTTCTGTCCTTCCCTCCTCCATCGCTTCCTTTCGCTCTCGCCTTTCTTTGCTCCCTCTTGCTTAACCACTCCGTCTTGAGCAACTTTTACGCGTACATTACCATCCAAAAGTTTTAATCGATTACTATTCCGGTGCTTAGCTTCTGGGCAAAATGCTGCGGCGATACGACCCCTTAAAAACCTCTCGAATCCTCACTTAATTTTCGGAAAAGCTAGAAAAGTTGGGAACAAATCGATCGACCTAATCGCTGACATTCGACTCGACCATTTAACCGGATTCGGAACTTTTATCTCGAGGGAAATAAAAAATATAGCGGGATCGACAACCCGGAAATTTGAACGAAGCTTTATTCGATGGGAGTTTCTGATTATTTCTTGAATAATTTTCTATTCCAACGGTTCGTAAATTCTTCGGAGCAGGCGTCAGAGACGCTCCGGTTATGCTCGAAACGGAAGGTTTTTTGCGAGTCCAACTGAAACCTCGATAGGAAAGTAATCTTCGTCATGAATGTGTAAGCGAGGGATCCTCGAGGGAGACTTCCTCGCGAGGTTTCCTGTCGCCTGACGGAGATAATTTATGAGAATTCCGAAAGACAAGTAGACGGCGAACACAGGAGGGAGGACATGACGATGCAGTTGCCGTTTCGAGCCTGGGGGAGCAGAACGAAGAAGGGAAGCGAAGAAAGGGCGAGGACAAGATGGAAATTATCGAAGCTACGTCACAGACTACAACTACGAGGACGCGGAGAAGAGAAGGAGGAGGAGGAAGGCGATGGTTTGACGAGAGTTAGGAAGGTTGAGGGGGTGGCGACACGAGCCAGCGTCTCGACGATGTTATTTGGACGTCTTGCGTACCAAAATGGCGTCCGGATGCCACACGAATATACATCATCCACGTGGGGAAGCTCGAACTAAAACGTTTCCTGAATCAACCTTCGCATCCACTTCCAACGCCTTAATTCTTCTCCTCGGTAGCCATTTCCACACGCACGTATGCCTGCTTTCTCCTGCTCCGTTGGCACGTTCCCCGATTATGTGGATAATGCCCGTCGACGTGACGAGCCTCAGAATACCCGAGCGTCCTTTGAATAATTTATTCGTTATGAATATAAGCTTGTGGAAACTGATTCGCGGGGCTTGGAGAACGCCAGGACTTCGCTGAAATCTCTCGAAGTTGAAGATTCAGTGAGAGAGAGAGAGAGAGAGAAGCAGAGCGAATGAGGGAACGAGGCAGTCGATCAGAGCTGAGGAAGCAAGTTCGCGAAGCTTTCTCACTCAAAAGCTCACAAACGCTCACGAAGAAAGTGAAAGAGGACTGAAAACAAAATTCATCTGTTATACGTGCTACCAAATCCACTTCCGTTTAATCATCTTTCCTCATACCTTCTTCTTACCTCAAAGCTCCAATTTTTTCTGCTCTTTTCTTTCCGTCTCTCATTCGTCAAGTTTTTACTCCTTTTCCTGTCATCATTCTCTCTCGTTTTTCGGTGCCTCCCCCGACACGCTGTCTCCACCGTTTTCCTCGTCTCGATCTTCACCTCCCATTTGACGTGTTCTACATTGAGACGAAGAAGCGCGACACACCCTTCCAAGTTTGAGCTGATCCTCGGCCACGCGAGGGATCCTCGTGTTCTCCTGAGCGAGCAATTATATCTGAGCCCCTTCCCCTTTCGGAGGGCAATCGTTAAAACGTTTTATGGCAATCGTAAACCTGCAAACTCTCCTGCAACTCCAATCTCCTGTGCACGCGAAAGCCTCCTTGGAACAGCATTCTATTGAATGGTTATTAACCACTGTCGGGTGTAAAATGAATTGGGAAAAACTCGATTCCGCGAGGTCATGGGAACTTTGGCGTTTCTTATATAACTCACAAGTGTTTTGTGGACAAATTCTTTCGTCTTTGTTTCTCTTCAACTCGATGATTTTACAGCGTTCAATAATCAGGTTCGAGGATTAAAAATAATTGCGAGCCACTCGATCGACAGTGTAAACATAACATTTACAAACGTATCCGCAGACTCTCCGGAGATTAATAAATCTGCGGATTAATCTAGCGGAAGAAGGTCGATTTTGAGGGCCGAAGTTGTCGGTTCAGTTTCAGCGATGCTGAGGCTAGTTAAAGGAACAGTGGTCGATGGAAACTCCTCGAAGGGCATGTGTGCGAGCCACCGAGGGCTGAGAGGACCACCTTACCTCAGGAAGACCACGGACCCACATATATACAAGGCGACTCACGTACATATACACCTCCTTAAATACAGGCACACAGCGAAGGGCCCTCCGCGTCTTTCGCTACTCTTGCGCTTCCTGTTGGATCGGAGACGACGAGTTTCCAACGGAATTACGTTATCCATCTTCCGAGAGTGCTCTTGGGCATCCTCACCTCACGCCACACTTTGTGCTATACGAAGACATCGAAGAGGAGCAAGGGGACGAGGCGAAAGGGACTAGCATCCGGAAGAGACGGTCTTCTCGCTCGTACACTCGCAATATTCTTCCACTTTGACGTCTCCCTCTCTCTTGCTCTCTATTTCTCTGCCTCTGTTTCGTGTCCTGTCTCCTTTTCGCTGATGCTGGAAGGCATAAAGGATCAAATCGATTACTGTCAACAGCTCCGGGCTCCTCTCCCCTTCCCCATTCCTAAATACGAGTCTCGATGTATATACATGGACCAAGTCTCCTCTTTTCCCTAGACACATTCTAATTCGATATAAAATAAAGCTCCTCGAGTCTCATAAACTCGTTCTTCATTGGGGGAAAAAAAACTCGTTGAAGTTACGAGATTGAGAAAAGCGAGTAAAGGACTCTGATTTACCGAACGTATTTTACACCTCCGCATCAGTTTACTCGGTTCTAATCTCATCTGTCGATCTTCCACGAAAAACGTACAAAAAGTTGCAACGCTTCATCAATTTACTGTATTTTTTGACGAGATTTATGAATTCATCGAAAGCTGGCTGCTTTCAAGTTCGAAAGAAAAAAGGGGTTGTGAAGGAAGTGGCTTTTACGTTCGTCAACGAAGAGCGTGGATCGGTCGGAATCTCGCCGGCTGACCGAGCACTTTTGTAGCCGGTGAAACCATGTCAGAAAATTCGAGGTGAGCCAAACGACTTATCAAATGTTAAAGATTTTCAGAAATAGTTAATTTCCTTATGTTCGAATCCAGCAACGCATCGACAAATCGAATCGTTTTCTCACGTGGTTTCGCATACAGCATTTCTTGGTGTTTGTTTTATTACACGGCTGATCCAAGACAATGAACCTCAAGCTCTAATTACAGCGAAGCAAGCCAGTCTGTTACTTGCGGGTGTAGAGACGTCAGTTTACTACAATGGATTTGCTCAATTACGAGGGTGCATGTTCTAAGATACGATTAATCAAGTCGATTTGAGCGACCGAGTCGATTCTATATTTTCAATTGAATTTTAGTTTCAAAGTCGACTTTTTAATGGAACGTAATTCTGATAGTTTTCATTAGATTTAGTGAGCGGATATATTGAGGCAAAAGAATGGAAAATTCTTAAAGAATTTCGTTTCCGCAGTAATTGCGATTTGAAACAGTTGAGACGAAAATTTTAAACAAACTCGAAGGATCAATTAAATTTATTCAACTCTTCGTCAGCACCCGATAACTCGAAACTATGATAAACATTTACTGGCAGTAATTTGAAGATAAAAAATAATAATTGAATTTCCCAATCTCGTGATATTTTTATGAGGAACGACGCGGTGAAAAAGAGAGCAGCAGAAGAGTGTCTTGCTTTCGCGTTTATTCATTAACACCTCTTTATGCTCGTGAGCAGCCGTCGCTCTCTTATCGTCCTCTCAGCTCGTTTCTCTCACTTCTGGCAAGTCAACCCCCTTCAGTAGCCCTTTTACGCGACTCTCTTCGTCTTTCTAACGGGTCGAGCGCGACAAAACTCGAGGAAACAAGAGCGGCAGGGGGGGGGGAGGAGGGAAAATCAACGGCGACGACGACGTGCCTGGGTTCTCGTAAATTAAAGCACCCCGCGAGCGTTTCGCTTGCCTTCCTGTTCGAGGAACTTATTCCGCTCGGTTACGTGCGATAAAACGACGGAAGAAAGGCCAATTTCCAGGAGCAATTGCAGCAAACGTCGAAAGTCAGCGGCTCCGGAGCCCAGCCTCTGTGAGAGCTGACCCAAAGACTCTCCCTCGCTCCGCCCCTCTTCTCGCAGCGATAAAAGCCCACCTTCGGGAGGCTGCTCGAACCTCTCCGAACTTGGCGAATCGCTATTAAAAGATAAAAATATAAACGAGCATTATTTTTACGTGAACGATGGAGGATGACGTTTCTTTAACGATTCGTCACGACCTTTGTGTTCTCGGAGTCTCGACGGCATATTTCCCGCGTCAAAGACTTGGCGTCATTTCGCTCATTCATTCTTTGGGCAATCAAAGAATTGACTGAACCCGCGTTGATCTTCTAAATGTCAATGAACCGCTCCGCAACGATGTCCCGGGGTGTGATAATCCTCGTCAAGCAAAACGGACCGTTTCGAATTTCAAGATGCCGATAAACTCCGTTCAATTCCTTCGAGGAGTCGGAGGCGTCAAGATTCGTGGCTTCTTCTTATTCCCATATTCCGGTGGCAGATTAATTTCATTGAGAAAACTCGAGAATTAGATTTGTTGGATTAGGGAATTAGGAACGACGTTTGCAACGTTAGAGTCCAACGAATTTAACGAAAAAAACATTCGCAATGCACTCATTTTTTATTTCACCAAGTCATTGGTGTAGGCTGAAAAACTACAGTGAGAGAAAATTTCACTAAAAACTACTATGGTGCCATGGAAGTAGTATTTATCGTAATATTTATTAATTCTTACGAACATAATTTAATAATAATAATAAATAATAATAATAATAATGTAGAAGGGATTTTGGTAGAGGAAAATGATCTGTTGACTTGACACTACTGTCCTCTTGCCGCTTGGACACTTGCGCCTCATATTTCGACAAAAGTCCCCCCTCTTTCTCCACCGTTTGTTTATATTTCGCTCGCTCGACTAAGATACGATCTCATAAACAGAAACGCCGCGTACACCGTACAACACTCTCGTGGAAACTATAGCCTCGGTAAAATTCGACACTACAATAATAATAATAAAGTAATTTTTTGTTAAGCGACTCGATGAACATTGATGAGTGATGTGTCAAAATAAATACATCGGTACACATGTATACCGGTATATTATCGTACAATCGCGAATGAAATTCTGTTATTTACCATAGTAAATTTCTGAACACTTTGGCGTGTGATCGATGCTTGTGTTCGAGCTCCTCAAATTTTACTATGTAACCTCGAGTTTACTATGTAAATTTCAATTGTAAAAACAGTACTAAGTATAGCGAAACGGCATAATAATTCTACTTGACAGTTCATCGCATCGAGTCAACATAAATTTTACCTTTTGGTGAACTATGTTAGGAAAAAATAGGACAGTTTAAACCTTTGCCACAGCAAAATACGCAATTTAAAAATTTTCATTTAGAATTGACTTGAAAATAACAATATTTTTGGTAAAAACTTTCAAAATGGGCGTGTACGAATTGTAAATTCGGTAGGTAACAAAATTAACGTTGCAAACTTCAACATCACAATTAGGATCCGTCCGAGTCTTGAAAAGGATCGTTGATGCACGAAGTTTTCATTTTGAAAAAACATTTTCGAACAAATGAGAAAGAAGGTTGTCAAAATTTTTCCATTTTTTTGCCCATCGCTGAAAATGAATAGGCTCTCGTCCGGTGTTTCATTCGATTAACATTTCGTCAACAACCCTTTTCATGCCACTCTTTCGAACGAATAAATTGCACGCTTTCGCAGTGTCGATATTACCATAGCAAACGACGAAAAAGCACCATCTCTTATGCTCCAACTCCCCTCACACTGCCCGGCCTCGTTCCGTGTATGATCAAAGTCAATTTTTCTTGGCTGGAGGATAAAAAAAAGAAATAGTGAACCCCGCATCGGAGCAATCTCGTCGAGACTGTTCATGAAATGGAGCTCGAATCGCTGTTGTGTTCGTTGTTCTCAGTCACGTAATGGCTCTCGTACAATTATTTCACTCTCAAGAGCTGTCAGTTCGTGCCCTTATGTTTACACTCGAGGATTACCTTTCTTCTTTTTAACCGTTGTTCTCGCTTCTTTGCCAGAACAAAAGTGCAGAAAATCATGCACACACGATTCTCGAGGGTTGCCAGTTTTTATCGGTAATCATGGTGTTTTAGTGAGACCAACACCCACTTTTGCAGATTCACACATTTTGTTGCTAATCTTCCTCGAGGGAAGTAACTCGTATTGAGATGCCTCGAAAGTTTCGAGGTCGTTTTTTTGGACCTGTCTTCCCATTTTTCTGCACGAAAACTGAGTAAAATGAGTATAAACATTTTTTTTTGGGTATTTTAAGAGTATATTTTTTGGGCCTGACACTTTTTATATCAATATTTGCAATTTTTTTACGAAAAAATTCGTGAAAATAGTATTTTTTTTGACTGAGGCCCTTAAAGCGGTTTTGTATGTCAAAATCTTGGAGTTTGTTATTAAAAAGCTACAACAGTCCGCTCCTGGAAAGGGTTCAGTCACGAAAGTTTGATTTTGTTATCAATATTTTTATGTTTGAGGGTTCGCGCGTGCATGCACGAGTGGGGCGTGTAAGAATAACTGGGTAAATGGAGGGCAAGAATAGTGAATAGCTTGTAGAACACGTGCCTTGTCGTCTACAACCCTTTTTGACTCTCTCTCTCTCTCGCTTGTTCTCCCTGGCGGGATGACGAGTGTTTTGCATTGTCTGGTGTTAAGTCGTGGCACACTCGGCGAGGTCACGTGCCATTGCGAGTATTTTCGTTCAACGAGACGGAGGCTTCTGTTGTGAACTTCTATTACCTCTGTCAGGTTCTCGGACGCAAATCTCCAAAGTTCTACGTCTCAATTTCACTCTCTCATTCACTCGCAGTGTTCATTCACATGGGCTACTCGATCATGAACAGTGTGAATTTTCCTGATTTTTTGCTCGAATGTCATAAAAAGTGAGAAATTATCGTCAAGTTTTATGATGATATTCTCTCGGAAAGAAACCGTTTTCCCTCATCAAACGTATAGCAATTTATCCAAGATTTCCCTTTCCGATGTATAGTATCAAAACCGAATCGATTAATCGTCTGTCCAATTATGCGGCAATGAGAGCCTCGGATTTCCATCAGCCCATTGATGAGCTTCCTGATGCATGCAATGCGGAAATCCATAATAATACTGTGTGTTATCGCTATCTACGTACCTGGAAGACTGAAACCTTTGTCCAATCAGTCTTGATCGAGTTTTACAGAAGGCTGATAGATTCCACAAAGCTACTTCGGTCCTGTTGGTTTTGATATCCTCAACTTGTCAAAAAACGACAACATTTCAATGGTCAACAAACCGTCCTTTTGTATGGATCTGAAGCACTGATAACTGTGTTCTCACATTTTGATTCACTTGCCACTTTTGTATAATCTGAGATGCACGAAAGCGCATCAATTATTTATTAATTTTCACGAAAGTTTTACTTTATAACGAAAATCAATATTGAAGAATTTACATCGATCGCAGTAAAACACGGAAACACGACGGCAACACGCTCGCGCGCGCGTTTTTTTCTAGAACGTTCGACTCGCGCATGCGCCGTAAAGCGCATTCTTAATTATGTTAATTTCCCGAATTTATTTACGAAATTTAGTAACGAAAGTATTTTCAATCGATTCCGCGTATTTTTCCAAACAATTTGAGCCACATTACATTGATAACAAAGATCGCGATGATTTGTAAATTGACAAAACAACGGGAACGAATTTTCGATGTTTTATTTCACTTTTCTACCGTTAGCGTCGCTACTGTCGCGGCTTGTTTCGGGCCTTTGTATCGCTGCCAAATATGGCCGCCGTCCGTCAACACTCGACAGCGACGCGGTCAGTCGGTCGTTGCACGCGATCGTGAAAAAACGTCGCGGAGTGTCTCGAAGTATTTTGTGGTTACGTTCGGTTTTGTCGGATCGCGGAGTGTTACGTCTATATATCTATTGACACAAACCCAGTTTCGGAGGCACAACACAATCCAATTAAACCAAACACTGAGGGACAGCTGGTATTGAATAAAAGCCAAAAAAGGTACGAAACGTGGTGGTGTTGACTGTGCATCGCGGGACACGAAAGCTTTTTCATCTAGCATCGTAACATTATCGTTTGTTTTCTTAATCTTCTATAACAAGAGCAAAGTTGAAAGAGGGAGGAAAAGGAGGAGCATTACGATCGCACGGCATAGGTCGTAAAATATATTTTCAAGCTCATTCGAGATCGTCGTTTACTGAAGAATTTTAGATTACCATAACTGCACTAGAGGCAAAGTAATGTTATCTCATTTGTTTGATAAGGAAAGAATTCCCGTGGAAAAGGTGGCTTCAATATACTTGAATCTAATCCGTGAGCTTATAGCGGGTACGTGCAGTTGTGATATAAAAAAACAACGAGTGAGCGGAGAAGCTCCTGCGTGTCAGCATGTGCGGTGTTCGAAAGAGTCTTGCGAAGAGTTTCGTGTGTGCTTTCGTTTTCGCGAGTGGCAAGGGGATGAGAGTTTTTTTCTTATGAACGATAGAGTTCATCCGTTTGGAATCGAACGACGTAAAAAGCCGAAGCATCGAACTAGGGGGTGACGAGAATCATGACAAAATCCAGAGAAAGAGAGAGGTGAGAGGGATGCTGAACAAAGCGACGAGGTCAGGGTCGCGACGTCTTACTCTGCTCTCCACAAAATAGTTTGTATTTTATCTACGAATGTGTATATCTATAAGATAGTATTTTACGATATTCTGGTGGAATTTCCTGGGCTATGCTCGTTCGGAAACCACATTTTCTCTACGTGCTCCCCTTTGCTATACTTTTTTTCTCATTTTTCTTGAGGATCACACAAAGATTTTTCTAAAGGTTCGCCACACGTCTTTCCATATTCCTCCAAGTTTCTACTGAACTTACGAAACATTATCTCGTCCCCTGTCACTTTTTCCCCAGATTTCGAACCACTGGATCGACGTCGAGAAAGTCGTTTCCCCTCCACCTTTTATTTAGCTCCTCAAACCCCGAAGTTTCCGTGAAATACGAATAGTTAGTACAATTTTTCATAGAATATTTATACCAACGAAGAGTCCTCGATGCATTTGAATTTCCGTACACGAGTTACCGGAAGGGGCAACAAATTATAGTTCCAACAGAAAAATAGTAATTTATTCCTCCGCATCGGGAATTTTGACCACTTTTATCTTTTTCTCTCGCTCTCGCTCTCTCTCTCTCTCTGCGCACGCATAAAAATTAACGCTCTCTTCACATTTTTTCAACGCTGTGACTCTGCGCGCTCGATGCACGGGTCACGCTATTACGTTTTGACGGAATAATAGACACGCGGGCTCGTGCCATAATTCATTGACGTCGCTGGGCAGGCTTCCCTCGCCGGGCATACCAGAATTCATGGACGGCATATACGTATTTATATGCATGCTATACGTGTACGTATCCAGTCACAGTGGCCAGAATATAAGAGAGGAGGCGAGAGCGAGCTCGTGACAACCAACTGGCGCACAGAGAATTTTTACGACGTCAGCTGGTCTCTCTGTCCGCTTTCCAGGCTCGTACATAGAGAGAGGAAGATACGTACAAGTAGAAGGAGCGAAAGGGAGAGCCAGTCGAGTCTCGTATATGCGTTGAATATCGTACGGATATGGCGCATAAAAGCTTCCCTATTCGCTATCTCTTTCTCTCACCTTTCCTCTCTCCATTCCGCTGCTCCGAAGTTCCCACTCTAGTAGTAGCTACCTTCGTTTGTTCGGACCGGAAGAACTACGGGGCGTACAATTTTTTTCCTTCTCTTCTTTTTTGCATAAAAAAGGAGAGAAACTTTTTATCTTTTTGCACATTTTAATATTCGCTGGCACATTCTTCACTGCCGCGCCCCCTCTTCTTCCCCCCTTTTTTCCCTCACAACGTGTATCCCAATCCGCAGGATTTTACTCTCAACTGCCAGACACCCTTTTCACTCCCTGCCCCAGCCTCTCTGGGCTTTTCGACATCGTTTTTTTTTTTTTTTTTTTTTTTTTGGAGAGCGATCGGAGCCCTACGGACCGATTGAAAATTTGACCCGAAAATTCACTCGTTCTCGGAGGCCCACGTTTTTTGGGATTTTTAACGATTGGGTTATACAACGATGCTTGCGTTGGAGTTGAATAACGATAATTGTAACGGACATGAAAATACAGGATCGGAGTCGAGACGCACGAAACCGAGGGCATTGCAACTATTTTCTTTTCATAGTCTGTAATAGAATTTCACTTGCTCCCGTGGCGTAGGGATTTTCAAGATAATGGTGGGAGCTCTTTTTTCTTCTGGCAAGAAGAAAACACTCTCCTGTCCTCTCCCGTCGTTACGGTGGCACAAAAGCCGGCGCGAATGAACAAAAATGCCACCGTAACTCAGCCTGGGCTTCCTCTTACACGCAACGACGCTGAAGTTTGCAACTTCAGCGTTCAGAGTCCAACGAAATGGAAAAAAAAAAAAAAAAAAACCATTTGTAATTCACCAATTATTTTTTATTTCACGAAGTATCGGTGCGGCTTGAAAAACTGCCAATTGTAAATTCGGCAGGTAACAAAATTGGAGAATTACTGGAATTATTGGGGGTTTCTTTACATCATTTTGTTGGACTCCAACGTTGCAAACTTCAGCGTCATTACACGCAGAGGGCGAGGAGACCCGAAAAAACGTGCTTGGTACTCGAAGTGAGCAGGGCGATTCGGATAAAGTCATTCGAAATTGAGGCCCGAAATATTTTTCGTCCCACTTTCAAAGCACTTTTTTCAAAACTATCGATCCGGCTTTCTTTCGGTCCGTAAATATGCAGAGAATTTAAGTGCACACGTCTTAAGGTGGTTCGTGCTCGAAGGATCGTATTTTATGAGTGTCTAAATTGGATCGATTTTTACTTCCCGATTAAAGATATATAATCACTTTGAATTAATGTCAGAATTGTTAATTCGACATTGTAAATTAATTTGTCCAACTTATTTTTTGGCAAATTAAATGTCAAGCCATTAATTGGTCGGGGACACTGACCGAACCCGAACTTTGTGTAAATTTCAAGACTTTCTTAAGAAAATCGTCTCGTGCATGAACTACCTTAATGTACGAAGTGCTTTGAGAGCGTATGGCGAGCGAGATGAAAGGAGCTTCGATTATTTTACAAAAAGAGGGAAAGCGAGAAAAAGAAAAGCGAACACGCAGTCGTGACAGAAACGCGGACGTCAAAACATGGTTCTTCTGTATCAGAGTTCAAAAATTTTCTTCTTCCAATAAAATACATTCGATCGATACTCTTTGCTCCAAAATCCTACAAATGCACGAAACAAAGATCGCAATCTTTCGTTGAACGAAGGTAGCAAGAAAGTTTTTCATTACGACGCTGAAGTTTGCAACGTTCGAGTCCAACGAAATGAGATGTGAAAAAACTCTTGAATAATTCCAGTAAATCTCCAATTTTCTTCCCTGCCGAATGAAAAATTTGTAGTTTTTCAACGTCGTACGCCAATGATTCGTGAGATAGAAAATTGGTGAATAACAAATCTTTTTTTTCGCTCATTTCGTTGGACTCCAACGTTGCGAACTTCACCGTCGTTTATGCATTTTTCATCTTTCAGTTCAACGTCTTCTCGCAGCGGTAGCCATTGCGCTGCTCAGGAAAACTGCACTCGTTGCAGGGTCGGTCTTAAACTTCCGGATTTCACTCCAACCGCAGGATACACTCGGATTAAATGCTTTTACACATTCGCAGAGGGTAGTTGGATTCTTGAATTTTCAGCTCGCATATCTCGGAAAGAGTAGCACAGTGGATTTGATGCGCACGAGTTTCGTGCTGCTGACCGCTGTAACAGACGCTACTTCGTTTCACTTATTTTTCTGTCTCCCGCCATCGTTATCCCCTATTTTTCCCTCGCAGCCAGTCAGAATATGGCGTCAGAAGGGAGCGAGAGGGGCGGAGGGTGAAGGATGCCACCCGATGCAAAATACGAGTGCGTTGCGCTCGTAACACAACCAGCGATCCCGAGCAACGTTTTTTTTTCCTTCCCATATTTCCATTTTATCTTCATTCTCTGCTTTTTTGCCCTCTCATTTTTTCTCTTTCCTCTCCTAGTAAAAATGATCCAGCGGTGAAGTCCGATCCCCTTCCCGGGGTTGGCCTCGACAAACCGAGGCCGAAACCCCTTTGATTCTTGGCAGCGAACTTTCTTGGCATCCGAACAATTTCCTTCCACGGATACCCCGTGGTTTTGGACGTATCCTCGGGCCACCCCTTCGCCCTCTCTCTCTCTCGCTCTTGCCCTTTCTCTCCTGCTCGCAGATGCATTCGCTCGGTGGGGCCACCATGCCAGGAGATTATAATCGCTCTCCAACTCCGAGCGTCGACGAGCGCAGCGTGCGTAAAGCCATATACGTTTCGGTATTCCTGCTTTTTTATTTTCGTCTCTGTTTATCACTGCCCATACAACTTTCGTTGGCTCGTCTCCTTTTTCTCATTACGTAAACCGGCCAATTTTATCTGCATTTGTGGAAAATCGCTGCCGGTGTAATTTTCGATTCATCGTGCCTCCTGCTCGCACAATCCTCGACGATGCACGAGATTCGTATGCCAGCCGGGCTTGTTTATCGTTCGATGAGAAATCTGTGTCTGCAGCTCGGCTCTGGCTACGAGGGAAGGTCGAGCGAGCGGGACACTTCCGGAAAAGTGCGGAAGAGATATTTCTGGAGAGTGGAATATTGCAGAATCCGATTATTTGACTCGGAATACGCGCTGGAAAATGGCAGTCGACGAACGCCCGGTTGCTGTTCGGAAATTAAATTTGTTTCCGGGGCCGAGAAAAATTCGGCGAATTCGCTTTGAAATCTCGACAGCCGTGCGTGACGAATTTGCTCCGAATTTGGCACCGAATTGCCGATAATTATCTAGCCAATTCGCACCATTTTATTAACATTAATGAATTCATTGATTATTGCCAATTAGCAAAAACTTGCAGAAATTATGAAGAGCGAAAAATAGGTCGTTCGACAGCGTAGCTTTTCACCTCACGTCCTCGGTCCATCGAACATAAAAATTTTCAAAAAAAAAGAAAATTTTCACTTCGCTTTGTATCCCCAACATTCGAACACCGTCGCCAGAGATTTACAAAGCCATGGAACCCAAGAAACTTGCGAAATAATCTCCAATCATAATGCCCCGAAGTTGGAGATCTGCTTTCGAGCTTGCCAAGCCAACTTTGAGGACACACCGTATACTCGGGCGCATATACACGAACGTATCTTTACTACAACGTCGAGTAAACTTTCCTACACGGCTGATAGGGCTCTCCCGAAGCTTGTGGTGTATTAAACCTCTCACCCTCCTCCTCGGTATCACTCTTCCGTATCATCCTCCCCCCGATGCTCGTTCACTCACATCTCTCCCTCGATTACCTCGTCTACGAGAGTGTTCTGCGTCCGTGCCACATTCGCTATCCAAGAAGCAAAGTCTCCTCTTTACATGCTTCCTGGGCCATTCTATATACTCGGTTATACACGTCGCTCGCTCTCCTCGTCTCGTCTTTCTCTAGCAGCCTCGACAGGCTGCTCTTACCAGCCTCAAAACACAAACTCCCGTCCGTCATAGGAGGTATATACTTGAACAGGAAATTCCGGACAGCTATTCTATATTACACACACTCGATGAGCAAAGTGCGGGCTGCAGCAGCTTCGTTCACATCACGCAGCCTCGTATCTCCCTCGGAGTTAAAAGCTTCCTCTTGATATTCAACGTACGAAATATTGATCAGTGTGCCACGGAGCTTCCAGATTTTTCATCATTCTTTCATGGGCCACGTTAATTGGATAGCTGAAGGAAGCTCCGAGGCTACGCTCGTTCGGGGGACGACGCGCTGGACTTTGCAACGCCGGAGTCCGACGAAGGAACGAAAGAAACGTTTGCGATTCAACCATTTTTGACCAAGTATCGGCGGAGGTTGAGAAAAACTACGAATTTCTAATTCGGCGGGGAACGAAATTGGAGAATTGCTGGAATTGTCGGAGGGTTTTTTAGATCACTTCGTTGGACGACTTGAAAGTTGCAAACTTCGGCGTATTTCGCAGGTTAGAATTTCTGTGAAAATATTTCGAATATGAAGTTACCGATCGATTTCTCCCTCGTATTTGCATACTTTTTCTTGGCTTTTTATTGCAAAATATTCAATTTCCTACGTGCGGTGAAACCGTATTTTTCTGAGGCTTCATAAATTCGCTGTAACGAGGACCAGCATCCGCAGTTCGATGGTTCGTCTTTATTTTCTTTTTATCGAAGGATGCATCTCGAGAATGCAGCTCGTCTCGGGGTCCTTTTCAGGAAAGCACGAGTAGGATATTCACGAAAGAAAAATATGCCAAGAGACACGAATGCATTTTGCAGAAGGGAATAACGAGCTCGAGCTCAACTCCGGTGTGTCAATGGTTCAAGGTTCTCGCTCGGTGCACCATATTTTTTCAATTTCTTTGTCACAACGCCTCGCGCCGATCTCTTCGTTTCTCGACACGTTTTCCTCCTTTGTCGAGTCCTGAGCACCCTGCATCTCGATCCTTCCATTTTTCGCACATTTCTCGTGTGCCAATGTGTTTTCCTTTTTTGCGACGAGGAAACTTGTGTGCATTGGTCAGGATTCTTTTCACGACTACGATTCTTCTGGCTACGAGCTGAATATACATCTCGTTATTCATCTTCTGCTCTGAGAAAGCAGCACTCGCAACGTTGCTTGTTTACTCACACACTTTTCTGTCCTTGTATTTCCTTTTATTCTTCTGCCTTCGTTTTGATTAATCGCGATACGTTTCTTGCTTTGTGCATGGTGGATCCTTCGTAAAAACCTGATCTGGAGCTCGCGCCAGTTCTGCGAGAAGCATCTGACGTTGGCCCAGTCGACGCGGTGTCTTCTGCGACGTCCACTGCGGATCCATTTACCTGGAATCATTTATTTTTCGTCAGACAGATATTCCACTTGGTTGATGTTGGAAACTATTCGGACGCGTCGCCACTCTCCTGCGGAGAAGAGCTCGAATAATCTGCTCTAAGCATTTGTCGCGCTTTTGTGCGTACGCGGAGGCGTTAGCGAGCCAGGAAAAAGTGCAATTTTTTCTCGAGAGCCTGCGACCCGAAACACGTGATTGATGGGAGGGTCCTTATTATGCCTGAAGCAGAGAGAAAAACGTCATATCCGATGTCAAAAATAACTGATTGCGTTTTATGGCTTTTAGTCATTTCGCTCAGGACCGAACGACCTCCGCAAATAATTGATTCTTTTGTCGTAAGCGTTACAGACTGCACGCTCTTTTCATTTATCTAGATTTTTGCTGTCTCCGTGAGAAATTCAGTGAAAGGAAAAATATCGAATTTCTATTTGGATAGCATTTCACAGTCGACGAATAACCACGACGAAGTATTTGTTTGAATACCTCGGGACCGGAATGTTTGTTCGCTGTATAAAGTTACCGGCCAAACCCAACTTCAGGACGAACTAGTTTGTCCCCGCGCGATTTTCACGACAAACTTATTTACCTTGAGGAACAAAGCTTTCTTTTCAAACTGGATTTTATTCCTAAAAGCAGGTATTGCAAATATTATCTCGCTTTTGAAAATAATGTTCGTTCTTCCAGAACAAAAGAAACAAGAATCAATCAAACCGGTGGTGTCACCGGGCTTTGGGCTCTCCTCGAATTCCTGTCGTTTTGCCTCGTCGTGTCAAACTTATCATAAAGACGGCAAGAGAGAGAGAGAGAGAGGAACGTGAGTGATGTGAATGGCAGGGAGGAACGAGGGAGCATCTCCCGTAGGCTTGAGTGTTCCCGACACAAATTCGATACTCTTCCCTTCCTGCGACAACAGGATTCCCTCCCGAACAGGGCCCGTTACCGTTTCATGAACACGAGCACATTGACAAGTGAGAAAAAAGATGTCAAGCAGCAACATAAAGTGTGAAGGGTAACTCGAAAAATAGTGGCTCTAGAGCCAGGTACTTTGGATGACGTTGAAGTTTGCAACAAAAAAACTCCACAATAATTCCAGCAATTCTCCAGTTTCGTTCCCTGCCGAATTATCAATTCGTAGTTTTTCAACCTGCACCGATGCTTCGCGAAATTAAAAATTGGTGAATTACGAACGTTTTTTTCCTTCATTTCGTTGGACTCCGACGCGTTGCAAACTTCGGTGTCGTCTACTTTGAGTCTCTTCGTCCACAGCAATTCCATTGCTAACGATTGTATCCTGGACTACGAATGCAAAGTATCCCCAAAGTAGCATCGAGCCCCATATGAGACGGTGGCTGACGAAAGAGCGAACGGAAAAGTCCTCAACGGTTTTCTTCTCCAGCGCACCAATAACGAGCCACAAGCTAATTGCTCACAGCCAATGAGCCGGGGTCGAATGGGCGTGTCCCCTGAGCGAGCTCCTCCCACACGCTCCCATTCGGCGTGACTCATCAGTCAATATCTCATCAAGTATGCATCCAAGCGAAAATTGACTGGGAACTTTAATCCTCGGAATACAGCGATCAATCTAATTGGCAAAAGTTTAAGACGAGTTTTCAGACACCCGGTGGAGCGGGCCGATATATTTATGCCTCGTATATCTTTTTGCCCTTACGAAGCTCGGTAGGTACAAGACGCCAGCCGGAAATACGCGAGACGTGACGCGCGGAGGATCTTGCAGAGATCTCCGTTCTTCTCTCCTCGCTTGCACGTGACTCCTCGCACACCTATCCAATACGCGAGAGCTCATGTGCTTCCCGTAGTAAGCTCTTGTACGTGTCGTCTCGTGTAACACACCGGGAATTGCCGGATGGACAGCTCGAGAGTAAGACCGAATGAGAGTAGGAGAAAATGTCGCGCCTGCTCGCTTGCTCGCTATAAACCCGAGTTTCTTCGTCCCGTGTTGGACGCCGGGGTTCTATAGACTGCACTTCGACGGGTCGAGGGGATGTCGCGAGTAGTGCTCGCACATTGCCAGCGTCCCCGGGGGATGTGCGCATTTCAGAGTTTGATCGGACTCCCTTCGAGCCCGTTTCTCCTTCTCCTGCCCCCGCGCTTTTCTCCTCTTTTTGTTCCTTTCTCTCTCCCGTCAATTCGAAAGTAGCCTTCCATCGGTTCGCATATAAACATTGCGATATCGACGACCTCCAGGGGGAAAGGAACGTCGTCCGCGTCTCGATCCCATTCGCGCTGCTCTTGTAGTAGTTACATTCAAATGCGAGTCAATTGACTCTCCAGACTCCTCCAGTTTTCTTCCTGTCTTCCAACGTCTTATTCAACTTTCAAAGCTGCACCGACGTCCCTGAAACTATGAGCCGGGGAACTATGAGCGAGGGTTGGAGGGAAGAAATATGAAACGGAGCTCCTCGCTGCTCTCAACATTTGCGTCAAAAGTCAAAATTCTTTTAACCCAAAGTCCAATGACGTAAGAAACTTCCTTGTACTTCTTCTTACCTCAGCTCCCGAGTAGCAGCTTTTCCGAGGAGACGTCAAATTTGTTCTTGGATTCATTCAGCCGGAAGCTTTGGATAATGGAGTTTCCATTTCACCTAGAAAACGGAACGAAGTGCTTTCGTCTTACACAATTGTCATTTTACCTTCTCTTATTCCTCCGCCCTCTCCGCCTTTGCTAAAAAAAGTGAGTCTCGAACGGATGGGACTGGTACGAGACGATTCGTTTTCCTGATCGATAGCTCTACTTTCGGAGTCTGTTTTCGCACGGCGTCATCGCGGAGCACTAACCATGAGCTCCTCAATTTTCGTCCTCAACACGGAGAAAAATGATTTAGAAAAATTACTGCCCAAATCGCGATTACTGTTGAAAATATCAGGCGAAATTGTGAAAAATTACAACTATTTTATACATTTCAAATTGCGAATTTTAATATTTACGATGTAGCACAGTAAAATTTTGGGCAATATTGCCGAAAAAAATAAATCAGAATGCAACCAATAGTTCATTACGAACGAGAAAGAAAGAAAATACTTGAAAATAATACAAAGTAAAGGCGGAAAATAAAACAAATTACAAGAATGATTTGAGTCGAGAGCCTGAGATCCAAGAAAGAAACGAAGTGAAGTAGAATAAAATATAATGAAATAAAATGGTTGGATTACATCGCAAAAATATGAAAAAATATGATAAGGACGATTAAAATTGCGCGAGTTAGATAAACCGACTCGAAGAAGAAGAAGACTACAAAAAACACTGCAAATTTATCCAGAATTTCTAGATAGTTTTAGAAAACTCTCTTCCCCGTGAACGAATATGAGGCGTGATTTTCGGACATGTGCGTTTGTTCAGAACGACTAAGCAATCGTCTGTACTTTGTTTACACCCGGAATTTTCGACTTTTTATCAGCTTGGCTGTGTCGGAGAGTTCAGTAGCCAGAGCTCTTGCAGGGCTGGGGAGAAAGTCTTTTCGCAGTTACAGTGCAGCCTCTTCTTCGAGTCCTTGTGATTCGCATTGTTGAGAAAGCAGCCTGACAGAAGTTAAACTCCCTCGAGTGAGTGACGGGGGGCTTTGAGATTGATATGGATCCAGGCATCAGGCAATTCTCTTAGCACGAGCCCCTTGGATGCCGTCACTGATTCGCTCTTCTCATCTTCGCGTCCCCCGCGTCTTCGTCATTGTAAATCGACATCGAGGGAAGAGCGTTGGAGGCGCATTAGTGAATCATTATCGAGGCAAGAATACGCGAATGGGAATATATTATAACACATTTATTTTATGAACGGATATTACCATTGGAGAATTGGCGGAAAGTGTTTCGAACGAGATGGGGAAGGGGAGAGCAGAATAAACTTCGATCAGAGACGCTAGCGAAATAAGCTCGTCTTTCCAACCAACCTTGCACCAAAGTTTCGGATATCAATTAAGGACGTCGCATCATTTGTCATTAGCTAGTTCGTTCCACCCCATCGCTGGTTCAACGCACAGAAACGACCCTCTCATCGGATATTAAATTTATTCAGTGAATATGAACTTCCATCGACGATCTCCGTTTCCATGTCGTTAATGCTGCAGTGAGCTGTCAAGCACCGTATTATACTGTGAAATATTGGTTTTTTATCAAATTTTGTAAAAATCGAGATGAAACATTTTTTTTATTTTCACTCACAATTCCATTCGAGATTGAACCGCATTTTCGTTTGTTACGTTCCCACTTTTAAGTGCCATGCATCGTCGAGTCAAACTTCGTTGGAGTAATACAAAATCTAAAAAAAATCAAAATTTCACAAATCCTTATCAGTCCAATAGGGTATTCGCAGTTGAAATTTCAACACAAACGACGTTGAAGTTTGCAGCGTTCGAGTCCAACGAAATTAACGAAAGTATAACATTTGTAATTAATCAATTTTTTATTTCACCAATTATTTTGGTGTAGACTGAAAAACTACGAATTGCAAATTGGGCAGGTAACAGAATTGGAGTATTTTTTAGATCATTTCGTTGGAGTCCAACGTTGCAAACTTCACGATCGTAATTACGTGAGCTCATATCAGAGCGAACCGTGCACGCAGCTGTGATGGTTTTCACATTAGTTCGATACGATCTCGAACTTCCGCCCAACCCCGAAGTTTTATCCGGCGCACTTTGTCACAAAATTTCATACGACATTTCAAGGAGTTTCCACCTCCCTAGGACAGTATTAGGCTCGCGGGAGTGTCGGATTGGGAGAGTTTCAGGATCAATCGTGGAGCACCCTGTGTGTCGACGAAGCCAGAAGCAGGAGGTATTGCTCCGAACCGCATTAAAATGTTTTCGAATCGACAAGTGAAATCTTCATCGGAGTTTGGTCCATTGGCTAATGCTCTACAGACTCGTGAAGGAGCATCATCGTTGTGATGGCACGAGAAGCAGAGAGGCATGAAGGGGAAGGGCGCGAAGGCCTGAAACGAAGGCAGCGTGCGGGGTTGGGTGTAAGAGGATACGGGAGGAGAATGATGGTGAAAAAAGTCCGTTGAATGAGAAAAAATTGGAGTGGGGAGAAAAGAGGAGAAAAGGAGAGAAATCCTGCTGTGGCAGGTGGAGCGAGAAAAAGGAAGGATGAAGAAAAACCAAGAACGGAAAGGAATGACGGAAGAGAAAAATATATAGTCGGGTACAGTGAGAAAGAGCAAACTGAGTTTCGTAGATGATTCGTTGGAGGGCGGCGGCGCAGGGGGTATACGGGGGAGGGAGACCCAGAGCAGGCTTGGGGCACGAGGATTGTGCGGTGCTCTCAGAGGGTGGCGAATGGGCGCCTGGCAACGAACGATATTACTCTTTCGTGCTTGCTTACTGCTGCTACTACTACTGCGGCCTCTCTTCCTCTATAAAGCAAGTGGAATCGGATAGAAAGATTACTCGTGCAAATACCCGGCGAGGAGGCACGCCGGGAATCGGTGGGCTTGGGAGGAGGACGAAGAGGAAACTTGAGCCTCGAGAAAGTCCATGCTAGAACGATCTGATAGATAAGAATCTTCGTTTTTGCCTCCCCTTCCCATTCCTCCTTCTCTCACTCTTTTTCTCTCGCGCTCTCTTTCTTTGATCTTTTCCCCCCTGCGCCTTGGACCGGGGCATACAAGCGCAAAAAGACGTGACACCTTCGGCACTCTCCGGTTTACCGACTCCTTCAACAAGGTAAAACATATCGAGCTATAATCTTTCTCGAACTTTTCCACCGTACATTTTACTACACGCGTGTACACAACCTTCCGTGTGTGCATTCCACAGCCGTGTTTTTTCAAGGAAATTTACACCTCGAGGTTGTCACGATTGAAAATAAATTCTCAACGGTATCGGGCTCCTCGGACGAAAAAGTCGCTCGGCCCTTTTACCTTCTTATAAAGTAGAGTCGTGAGCCGTGAATTAGCTGCTCGTTGTCATCGCCGCTTTTCCGCGAATTTCATTGCCTCCGAGTCTACGAAAACTCAGACTCTCTTCCGTGTGTAACGAGGAATTGGAATCCGAGTTTTATCTAAAAATTTCAACGTATATCGGAGCAAAAGACAAAATGGAATTGTTGCACATGGAAAGTCGTCAACAGGGAAAATCTACTGCGGAGGACGATGATGATTCGTGATGAATTTCATCGAGGGAAAGTTTCATTAAATTTCGAGCCAATAATGAAGCATTTTTTCAAGCAGATTCATTCAAATTCTTCCAAAAGTTCGAATGACGTTTGAATTTGTTATTTTTTTCATGGAAAATGACGTTAGGCAAGATGATAGCGAGTTCATACATCGCCCAGTCCTTCCTCTAACTTTATACGACGAGTCAAACCGATATCGGAACGTTGGAAAATTGTAGTCTGAAAATAATACTGGAGCGACGTTTCAACTTTTCGAGAGGAGAATGACTATCGGATTTTGGCTAAAAATAGAATTATAGGAAGGTGGAGAACTCGTGTATCAATCATGAAACCGATACGTTTTGTATTACACGCGAGTATTATTCGCACGAATAATTGGTGGCTGGTATAACGAAACGCAGCAACGAGGGTTTTCACTGGCGAAAGAATTCGAATTTTTTTCGTCTGGCGAGAATGTTTGAAGCGGTGCGTCTGCGTCATTCCCACCCCAATTTTTCCGGCTGAATTTTCCGCATGCACATATTCGCGTCCGCACGTATATATTCGAGACTGAAAACAATGGATACGATTCCGGCCAAATGTGCGAGCAGGGGGGGGGGCGAGGCGGTGCATTATGGGCGTGGAATTTTTTGTTTTTTTCCTTTGTGCAATTTTCGCATATAGAAATCCGGAAAATTTGGAGTACGTGTGCAGCCGCGGCATAGCGCGGCTGGGATAGGAATAACAATAACCCTTCGCTGCCGCCCTGCTCCCAGTAGTTGGATCTACAGTTGCCTCGGAATTTATTCACCTTCGTAATGACGCGTAGCAGCAGAGGGGCTTGGTACTCTTGAGTATTCGGGAGATAAAATCTTCTTAAAAATAAAAATGAAAGAAACAGGCCGTTGTGCGGGATTAAAACGAAAACCAAAACGAACCTTCCATACACGATTCTTTCCGGGGAACTTTTTCGCCTGGAATATATTCATTCGCGTTGATGAAGACCCGAAGAGAGGAAGGTAGAAAATGGGATCGCGAAAAGTGCGCTCGTACGCGTCGAAATCCATAAAAAAGTGTGTTTGAACGTTTTGTTTTATTCCGAAGAAAATAGAAATTGTTTAGCGAGGCGCGCGGGGCTTGTTGGCACGGAAGTTGCGGCGCATTCCCCGCTCTGTACTTTCTCTTTCTTTTCCTTTTCTCCGAGCCCCTTCGCCGCCGCCGGGGCTCGGCGAACGCGCATATTTCGATGCAGTCGCACACAAATCCAGCGGGGGAGGACGGATCTCTGTGTACGGACACGCCAAGAGGCTCTAGAGACGTTCAACACGACGAGAATCCCACATTCATGCATCGAGCTCACGTTTGATGCGCGAGAGACGCGAATTGGCTGGCTCTCCTCTCCGGGTGCAGTCCCTCTTGTTCCTCGGGCTTGTATCACACCGAGAGGAGCTCCCGCACCGATACGTAATTACGCGACACGCAGTGCGCGGCTCTCGGCGCCCGCGGGCTCGTATCTTTTACCCTCGACGACGAACCTCGCAACGAAAAGGGCGCAGGTTATTTTGCTCGGCATTCCAGCCGGTGGTGCTCGAGCCCCTGAGCCTGCTAGGAGCTGCTGCGTACACTTTACAAATGCTGCGGAACTGCACAGATGTTCCGGAGCGTCGGGACGCTCTGCACACGTCAATTCGATACGCGCCCCCGCGACTTTGTTCTCGTTCTTCCCCCCGCCCGGCTCCTCCTTTCACTCGCCTTCCTGCCCCCTTCCCGATGACTTTCTCATTGTAGAGATGACATTGTTCCTTCGCATATTGAATAAAACGACTGCGGCGAGCCAATACTCTGATATATAAAATCACTCGAAGACCGGATGACGCTGAAGTTTGCAACGGTCCAATGAAATCGCGTAAAAAAACTCTCCAATAATTCCAGTCATTCTCCAATTTCGTTCCCTGCCGAATTTGCAATTCGTAGTTTTTCAACCTGCACGGATGATTCGTGGAATGAAAAACTGGCGGATTACAAATGTTTTTTTCCTTCATTTCGTGGGACCCGAACGCTGCAAACTTCAGCGTCGTAATACCGGGTGGCCTCGGAGTCGATCGGAACGCCAATAGAAATCGTGGATCCAGCAGCACCGCGAGAAGAGACTTTTGCAGTCATTTTTCTCTCCGAAACTTCGCTTGGCAATATAAATTCGTTGGAATCCCAAACCAGAAGGGTTTTTTAGTTGCGCATCAAAGCGAGGCGTTCCGTCCGCCTGAGGCCGTTGGTAACTGTCACATTCTTTCGAAAAACCGTCACTTTGACAGTTCACTTTTTATTTTGAGTTCTCCGGACAGGGTTCTCGGGAGCTCTCACGAACGAGACTATTTAAGGGTCCCCAGACCGCTCTCAGTCTGAGACTCGAGAGGGTCGATTGTATGTGGAGCCATCGTCAGTCGAGAAACAATGAAATGTTGAAAATTTCTGCGTCCAATCGCCTGCGGCGATACTGTTCTCCTTCGCGCGTCACCCTCTAATCGTTGAATAATGGAAAATCCGCAGCTCCTTCTCGTTTGATTTCTTTACACAGCCTTTGCGTAACTCTGTCCTCGTACATTCTTCTTCTTCGAAGCTGGCAGTTGTTTCATGCATCGGAGGACAAAGAACATTGTCAAAGGAACATGTGAATACCTTTTCGGATGAATCATTTAAAATATTCCGCATCAATCTTCGTCTCCCCGAGCCTCGACAGCGAACGGTTCCCCCGCGCACGCAGGCTGCTTGTTGACAAGAGGACGGAAGAACCCGAATGACCGTTGTTCCAAGTTTTTTCATTCCAGGAAAGCGAAGATTGTGCATTATGAGTCTGATGAAAAGCGCTTTTAACGATGAATTTTTAGCCGAGGCAGGTTGATATTATTGTTTGGAAGCCCGCGGGGGAGCTGTGCGTGATTGCGATTTCCAAAGTGTATCGAAACTGGTACGCCAGCATGAGGTAAAATGTGAAAGACGAAGGATATTAAGGGAAAGTTCGCTGGTGCAATAACGAGAGAAAACTTTGCTTCTACTTAGCCTTTAATTATCGGCTCGCGCAGAAGGAGAGCGGGAGAGAAAGTGAAAGCAGAGAAAAAGAGGCGAGAGCAAGCAGGAGGAGTGGAAATGTGGTTTCTCCTTGGGCTGAGAACGACGGAGCTTTTTTCTTCCTCCGATATCCTCAGTTGGCTCCGAGGATATCGAATATTATAGAAAGAGGCCCGAACCCGGAGAATATTGCGCGAAGAATCGCGCGCGCAAAAAAGCCGAGCAGCGAGCGCTCCTGCTCGTATCACAGCTCCGCCTAATCCCTCTCTCCTTCTTTCACTTTGTATTTTAGTACCCCGTGGCGGCGTTGATCTCGGCGAAACTCCCTCCTTGCTCAGTCCCTCTCGCCCTTTCCCTTCATCTCCACGAACGCCACGATTCATCCCTCTGGCAATAACTCAGTGACTTTCTCCTCTTGCCCCCATCCAGCCTTGTTCCCTCTCTCACACACACGCACACACACACCCATGCGAATAGGGAGCGCCGGTAAGAAGAGCCGCAAAAAAGTGAAGCGATACAAATTGTACCTCTGGCCTCTAGTCTACATAAATCATCTTTCTCTCCTGACATGTCTGATGTTTCCTTTCTCTCCCTTCCACTCTCGCCCTTCCCAGCTTCCTGTCCTCCCGGCCGTCACACATGTTGTTTGCTTATGTGTGGAAACTGCGAGTCACGAGAGCCCACACGGAGAAAGCGCGAGGGGCTGATAAAATACGCAAAGTGTTTGCACGTAATCGCCCGCACTTCTTGTTCCATCACATAAACTATTGTGGTGATCCAGCTCGCTGCTCTCCATGAGAGGGAGTTTCGAGTCGTCCCTCATAAATATAAAAGTGCGAGAGGGAGAGGCCCGTAAATCTCATTCCAACCGGGCATGGCAGGTAGTTTGGAATATTCTGGAGAGTTGCAGCTCCGCGCTTTCTTTTCTGCGATGTATCGTTCGCAAGATATTGAAGAATTAGTGTCAGCCAATTCGGATTCGTGGGCGATGTGTTCGAGGATCGTTGATAAGGTCGATCGCGCTCTGAGGAGGGCGTGGTTCCGTACTCGGCGTGCTCCGCCCGCCACTTCTGACGCTTCCGGTGCAACTAATTTGCTGCCACTGCGATTCACCGTCATTTGACAAATGGCGGGGATCGCGCAGAAAAAATAGTTGGAATCGTGTCTCTTTGTAATTTTGCCATCCGCGAGTACAGTGTCGAGCTTGGGTGTGGCTTTTGAGAAATTTCGAGCTTATGCTAACGCACACGTGCTTACACGTTCGCCATTCACGTCGGATCCTTCGTCGTTTCTCACTTTGGTACATTCGCTTCTTATCTGGTCCCCCCGCATGTATGAATGTATTTCGGAAGCGGTTCGTGGAATTTCGACCTCAACCCCTCGCCCCGACGGGGCGAGGCAAGTTTCTCTTCCAGAACTGAAAATTACCAAGGCCAGAAGCATGGAACATGTTCCACAGCATGGTACTCCATTCCCGAGAGGGAAATGAGCATACCCTCGCCCTATCTTTCTCCATTTTCTGCCATCTCACTCTCTCTCTCTCTTTCACTCGTTCCCGGCCACACGCATGCACTATAACGGTGTCACAGTGCAATATAGAGCATCTGAAACGTTCACTGCACTTGGCCCTCCCTCCTCCTTTAACCACCCCCAGCGCTATCTACCCTCGTAATGTAATCTCACGGTGTCCCAAGCGAGCCAACGGCTATTAGCGTAAAACTGGGAGCCAACCGAGAGATCGATATCGTTCCAGCCATCCCGTGGACCTTTCGTATATATACCTGCGTCTGCCTCTCTTTTACCTCCCTCTCTTCTTCTTCCCTTTCTTTTTATTTCTTCTTTCAACCTCTCCTATTTTTCTGCTTTCATTCTTATTCTACATCCCCCTTTTGTTTTTCTCCCCCCCCCCTCCCCCCCCACCCTCGACGCAATATCTTTTATGGGATACGTTATTTTTGGGAGTGGAAGCAAAATTCTCTTACGAGTCCATTTACATTCGTTCGGGTGCATATCAAAATTGCAATTTCTCTCTCTCTCTCTTCTCTTCGTCGACTACTGCACAACTCCTCAAGATATTTCTACTCCCGTGTCAAATCGCTCATTCGAAATCCGAGTACACGCGTCTAGGAGCAGCGAATCGATATATTTTAAGAACTGAAATGCATAAACGTGGAGTCGTATCACTACCGTCTGGCATCACTGAAGTTGGTTAAACTCCACGCTTTTTCGGTGATTTTCAGTCATATTTTCGCGATACTTCCAGCTCACAAAGGAAGGGAATTTTGGTATTGTTTTACGAAACCTCCAGAAAATCCGTTTGCAAAGCCTGCAAACGATCTGCGAATCGGACTTTATTTATCTTTTCGTGTCCGCAAAGCACAAACTATTCCTTCTATTTTCGTGGTCATTTTCTTTGTTGTTTCTGTACCTCGTAGCGATTCATTTGCGCTTGGTCTTTCGAAATCCCTGCCAGACAGTTGCACAAAGAGGCAGCCTCGATAGAATCAGCAACCGAGGGATTCTACCTTTCCTCCGTAAACACAGTGGCGATGGAGGATTCAATTCGATTCGAAAGTGAGAGAGAGAGAGAGAGAGAGAATTGGCAAAAGTGTAGCGTATAAGGCTGGAGAGACAAAGAGGCGGCCAGCCGGAGAAAGAGGCGAGAGGGCGAGGGGAGACGCAGATGAGACGTACAGCATACACGAGAGAGTTGCCAGTTGCCTGCAATTGGATCGCTCGGGGAGAGAAAGCGTACAGGAGCAACCCACTCTCGTCACGATTTGCATAGGAACGCTCTTCCCAGTCTGGCGACCGCGCGTGACCCATTGTGCCCGATTCACACTATAAACCCCCGTAATACTCCGAACCAGATTTCCTCTATCTCTATATCTCTGTTCCCGCAACCCTCACGCCCTTAGGATAAAGGCTTGATCGGATTATTTAGGAATTCAGGAGGCTCACCAGCCCCCGCACTATCTGCTCTCGTCTAACCCATCCGCCGCGATCCCCGTGATAATTTTCACGAAAATTGCGATAACTAATGACACGAACCCTCTCCTATATCGTCGCTCTCAGAACTTGGAGAACACGAAACGCATCCCAAATCACTCGCCATCGGAATTGCAATCACCGAAGAGATTTTAGAGGCTACCGCAATGACTCTGGCTGCGTGCCTCTCGAACAAAACTGTTGAATCGAGCCTGTGAATAGCGTTGAAGAAGGAAAGTTGTCTCGACCTTTAGTCGCATTTTTCATTGATGTTCACCCCAAATCATTATTTCGTTTTCATTTTTGTTTGTACTTTTTAATTTCACATTCTATGTTGGAGAAAATCACGAAATGTTCATCGAATCAATGATGAATTCGTCATTTTTCGTGGAGTGAAAATTTTTTTAAAATGTAACAAAACTCGAATAAAACGATTGAAGTTGTAATCAAACTGCTACGAAATATCACCACGCAAAACTGTGCGCTTCCATTTATGAAAACGCTAATGGAAAACGTCGATTTTTCCTCTTCCTTTTTGCCGGAGATAATGAAAGTTGAAAGGATAGAAACCAAAAAGGATTAAACTTCTATTTAATTCGTGTTGCGGTTAGGATCAACGATAGCATCCCATTTGTGGTGACTTTGCGGTAAGAAATAAAGTAGGTACATAATACTACGAGGATAGAGAGGTGCCTTTAGATGTTATTGGTGAAGGAGCTTTGTGGTTACCACAGAACGATCCTGAAGGATTATCCAGCTCAAAGTATATCTCTGTTTATATATACATCTTTTCTGATCGTCTACAGGGTGTGTAGAGAGTCGTCGAATTTGTGAAGATGAATGAGCGATCATTGGAGTCCTTGACAGAACGAATAAGAAAAAATTACGAATAAAGTTGTTACTGATAAAAAAAACCAAAATGGCAATGAGACGAGTGGAAAAGTTGGACGAAAATCCAGTTTTTAGCACAGCATCTGAAGAAATGGGCGCGTCTTGGAAGCCAATACGAGCCCCTGAACGTCGAAAAGTTGAATCGAGCATTTTTTTCTTTTCAACCGTCGGAAGAGTCGTGTATGGGTCCTCGTATTATTAGCGATGCATAGCGAATGGATGGGAGTGAGTAAAAAATGAGAACTTTAACGAGCATTTACTCTGGTAACGAGGTACCTCGATCGGGAATTCTTCCTCCCATTTCTCGTAGGCCGCTTCTCAGTCTCCTTATTCCGTGCTTTCTTAAATCCTGTCTTTTTTCACTTTTGCCTAGCGATAAAGATTCTTTTGTATATAGCGTTGGTCGTACTCTCTTTCGGCTCTTGACTACGTTATTATATATCCATGGAGGGGGGGTCTCTCTCGTTGTATCCCCGGGACAGAGAAAAACCAGCAGTCAGCTAGTTGAGAACGATGAAAAATTGACTGGTTCGTTTCATGCTGGCCGTAGTCGGTGGAAACTTTTCTCGACTTCTCCACGTCGCTCTTCGTTAAATAAAAAAAATTCCCTGCTCTGAACCGGCCAGAGCGAGAGGCAGCAGGGGAAGGGGAAGCGGAGGGGCAGAGAAAGAAAGGGATGCTCGATGCCGAAGGCGAGAGGGATGGAGAGGGTGGAAAACTCGAGTCTCTGCCTCTATAGCTTACGGAAGAACGAAGTTTCGCCTCGTTAGTAGTTGGCCGAGTCGATCTGAGGCATGGGAAAGGAATATTCCAGGATATTCCGTATGCGCCCACTTTTAACCCTCATTCCGTCCTTTTCTCGTGTTTCATATCGTTCCTCCTGTTTCTCATCGAATATCACGTTTTCTCTTGCTCTCTATATTTTCGTGACTGTCTGACTATTCCTCTCGTTTTCTACTCCCATTTCCCGCTCCCCCGCCCGAGCGAATCCGTGCTTATTAACGCGGGCTAACAGAGTAGACTGCGTTTGAACAAAGCGTCGACTCTCATATACCGCTCGTGCTAGTATATGTACCTTAATATGGAGAAACGAGTAACTCGAAAAATCACGAGACTGGAGAAAATATCGTACGTGAGAACTCGCAGTGAAGAACGCGACGAGTATCCGTTAGTTTGTGCTGTGCTTCGGAGTCAAAGTACAAAAAATTCATCAATTTTTCCTTCCACAATCACCACACCACACCTTTCCAACATTTTCAGTGTCCAACTAATTCGTATTTTCATGACTGTTCCAGGTGAGTTATCAACTATTTACAGTACCGATGGGCTGCGTAACAAAAAAAACACGATGCGAGCAATGACAAATCTAGGGATGTGTTGGTGAGTAAACCAATGGACATGAAAAAGTTTGTAGAACGCCGGAAGCTTTAGCTCGGAAGATAAAAGCGCCTCGACGCTTTTGCTCCATCCACCAAATACCGTATCGCTGCGCGTTGCGTTTCCATCATACGTGAATCCATTCGGCTGTTTCACTACTCGAATCGCCAAATTCACCGAGAATTTCAATTATTTATGGCATGCATTAATTAATAAGGAATATATAACGTGCAGCGATCTATATCAACGGGCTTGCAACGAGGTTGGAGGAGTTGGGGCGAAGGTGAGTACCACGAGGAAATATTACGCCGGTATATTTCATATAACGGATAATTAGTCATGGACCAGAGTGACGTAGACGAACGGTTTCGAAGCCTGTATTTTGGTACACATGGAGCTTCAGTTCGGAGTCTGTACAGTGCTTCACTCACTCTATCTTCTCTCTCCCTTCGCTCTCTCCCCTTCTCCCCCTCGGCCCTTTATCTTTCTCTCTCATAATGGTGACGGCAGAGCTTTCTTTCTCTCCCAATTCCTCCCTTCTGTTCGCGATGTGATTCAGTTTCAGATTTGTCACTCAATTACTTTAATGAATTAATGTCGAGCTACGCCGCGTGTTTAGGTTTGCCTGGCTGGAAATTTTCTCTCTCGGTGTAGTTTCAATCGGAACGCCGTTTCCCAGTTTCGCTTATTCGACCGAGATTTTAATATTTTATCTCTGCAGAAAAAAAGTCATTGGGACAACGAATTGTGGCATTACGGGGGGCCAATGAAATGTGTGATGGCCACAAGGTCAAACACGATTAAACGCGGATTAAATAGTTTTAGATCAAAGTGCAGATTCACTGTCTCCGAAAACATTGCGGTTGAATGAAGAAAACTCTTGCAGTAACATCAATTGCTATTGAATCAACACTTTTTTTTTCATTGAAAACTAATTATTGAATGATATTTTCATATGCGTGTGAGCACGATCAGAGGGAGCAGAGGATTTTCCTTTTTTCGACGAAAATACGGTCACACGACTATGGAGTTTTTCCTTTTGAGGAATAAAATCTGCATCGGAGGAAGAAAAGTAATGGAAGAATTTTGCACCTAGCTCTTTTGAGTCCGAGGCTTACGGAATCGCCGTTCGAGAGCAAATGGGCTGCTGCAGTGGGACCAGGCCCCTTTGCGTACCGCAGGAAGATCGACAAGCCGAATAAGCGATCGGTCATGCGCGTACGACCAGGAAGTTGTGCTCGGCGCCGTTATTCCGAGCAGCTTTTAGCCCGGGCTGGAAATTACGGTTCTGAACTCCGGAGCTTTAAACTTTTATTTCAAATGTGCGCACATTAGTCAAATTAAACACGGCGATGCTGCGAGAAAAATCAAAGCTTGGTACAAACTCGTATCAAATATTTATAAATTTCACTGAAAATTAAGACTGTTTCTCAAATGTCAAACATCGAGCTTTACATTCACGCCAATACAATAAAATTTCTCTCGCTATCCCGTTATAATTTGACTAACCATTTGATGAAATATTTTCCATTGTATCAACGAACTCCGCAAATGAATTTTCATGCTCTCCTACAGTGAAATAATTGTTCGAACCACGTTGCACTTTAAATCCAGCATGTAACGAACTCTCCGTACAGCAAGCTCTCGTCATCCGGTCTATACATCGAGTTTGAATTTTGTTGATGAAGACTGACGAGTCAATAGAATTCCTTTTCTAGGTGTTATTACTCGGCCGCTCCACCTCGAGAGTCTCGTCTTATTTCTCCTGTGCTTCATCCCACGATCGATAGCGCGCGCGTTAACTGTTCGAGCTCCGGAGTCAAAATAGAGTTATCTGTGCGGAGATATATAGTTATGGACAGTTGAGCGTGTGCTGGAGGACCAGCGTGATGCGGCGGGGGGAGGAGTCGTTGCAGGTAGGCGATACACCGCCTCGGGCTTATGTCTGAGTATCTCAACGAGCGTTTCGTCCTTCTCTTCCCATCGTGTCTGACACTCTGATGTTGAGCTTCCCCGCACATACTGCACCCCCAATTTCTCCCGCTCTCCCATTACTAGAGCTGGCAGGTTGTGAGAGTTAGCAATAGACTCGACAGCGAATTAGATGTCGGCCAAGACGAGCGGGCGAATATTAAGGGGGCTGTGCGTCAGCTCCGTCTTTAATTAGCGGATGGAGGAGCGCAGCTACCGAGGGAGAGAAAGGAGCTGAGGAATAGCAAATCGGGGCAGAATTATCGGAAGCTGAGAAGGAATTAAAGGGCTTGGGGAGGGGATGGCCGTGGAGGGACTTTCGTACTGCGTAACGGCGCACAGAGATAGCTAGAAAAAAAGAGAAATCCTTTTTTCTCGCTGCCTCGCGCGTGTGGGGCTTCATCCATTCCTTTCCGTCGATTCCTCCGTCGGAGTTCTCTGGTGCACGGTTCGAAGGAGACGAGAGAATCGATCGAGCTCACTTGCCTTCAGCCCAGCAACGTCAATAACCGATGAAAATACTCGACGTGCTGTATTATTTTCAAAAATATGAAATAATGGGAAAATACACGTATCCGGCGTTCGCAAACACGCCGGGAGGAGAGGAGCGGAGCAAGGGGGTTATTGTGAAGGAATAACACGGTTTTGTACATACTCTTTACACAATACAGGACGCTGCAGAATTCGTATCGACGATTTGCACAAAAAGTGCCGATTGCTACAAAGAAGCCTTCGTTTTATATAAAAATTTCGATTTTCATTCAAGGATCTTCGATTATTGGAGCTTTTCGTGGGGTTGTTCAATGTCGACTTTGCAGGAAGCGATGCTTCTCCGAAGAACGACGATTTTCCTCTCGAGTACTCCCACGATTACGTTCTCGCCGTGCAAATCGTCGGATCAACTCTTGAAACGTTCTCTATAAAGGTGCGAGCAGCTACAGTGATAGCAGAGGGTAACTATGCCAAGCATGCACGATGGGGCTGCCCCCGGTCGCTCCTGAGACTAGGTTCCACGACGCACTTTGATCTCGTGCAGAAGCAGAAATCCACTGTGCAGCTTTCACAGTCTTCGCAAAGAGATTCCAAACCGACGTTGAAAAAGCGTCAGGTATTTCCATCCGAAGAATGGACTTTGTTTTCTTCTCCGTCAGCGTAACATTCGAGTAAACTATCGGCGTTTGAGAGAAAATTCATGATATTTTTCCCGGTGATGTAACAAGTTTGGCAAAACGTTGAAACCGTGGAAAATTCTGAGCCTGGAACCAGCAGCCCGCAGTTTTGATCAGCAACAAAATGGTGAATCGTAGTGACTTTCTAACGATGCTAATCAATTATGAAATCGCAGGAACGAAGGAAAAATACTTTCGATCGAACAGTTTCCCAACATTCGTGTCCTCAGGTCAATCCTGCAAGCAGAGGGAGTGTTAGAACCATGGGAATATTCAACGACTCGGTGAGAAAATTCTCCAAGCAACATTGAACTTAACCCGAAGATACTTAATTAAGTTATGCTCAAGATGCTTCCTCTCCAGCGTATTCTCTCTTCAACGAGTAGCTCACAGCCAGCCTTACACTTCTTATACGTGAGCACAATCATAATCATATTTTCCAAAGGCCCGACACCTTACGAGGAATAATTAGTCAAGAGATTGCCGTCCCTCCAAAACTCTCAGAGGTTAATTTACGATGGTTTTTAGTTTTATAAAGGCGAGTCTCCAACATCGTCACTATACTAATAGCCAACTACTTGCTGCCGGGAGTAAGGATCCTCTGAGCCAGTTTACTGTTCACCTTAAGGCATCTATCTCCCTTATACTCGAGTGCCCGACCTACTTTTCGAGGGTAGTTTGACCCAAACGAGCATACTCAAGTGCATGCAGATACGGAGAACACGATAACTTATTGGACCACCGGTTCCTTCCTCTGCTTATCTTATTAACAGTGGCGAGCTGATAATCTCGAATGTTTACACATTCGGATCGGAATTCCGGGTGGTTTCGCGTACCGATTAATAAATCGAGTGTAACACTGGAACGTGATGTTATCAATGGGAAATGAAGACTCTGAAACAAACATCGGAAACGTGTGATAACAGGGAGAAAAAATAAAAATGAATATTCGTACTCTTTATCGATCGCAAACTCTCCCCGCAACCGTGAGTGTCTCGTCGAACATTCTAGAAACGTGAACAAACGAGGGACAAACCCTGCGGTATTCATCGGTATTTTTATTCCTTTGTTTTTACCGCACGACCATTTATAATCGGTTGTTTCAACGTAACCACCAGTTTTACTTTATTTTCGCTCCGAAACGTGCTTGCAAGCGTCGCTGTACTCAGCCATGTTGATACCTCATTAGTGCCTAGTTGAGTATCAATAATGCAGTCGCGGTGCTTGATTTTTCTCGAAGAAACTTTCTGTACCGGTCAATTACAAAACTACCGATGATTTTTATTCATTCGCAGGATCACGAAGCACAAGAAAACTCTCGTTCGCTTTCTCTCCTTTGGTGCGGCGATTTTATAAATAGGAAATAAAATATAAATGGAAATGACGTCGAAATTCATGGGAAATATTAAAATTCCTTCGACAGGAATCTCAACGCCATTTGCAGCACTTTTATTCTGTGATAATTTATAGTGACTAGAATATTCCCTCGAAATGTATTGACTCCCGTATTGTTGGGAGATCAAGACGCCGAAATCGATGTTAGTTTGACTCGAGGCCTCGTTGTGACACGACGTCAATAAATAGACCGTTTCGTGTCCCTTCATGTCAAATTTCCCATTTTACAATTCTTTATTGTGCACAAAGACGTTTGAATAGAAACGAAAGCGAGCTCATATCAGTGACAGCTCAACATAAATTATCAATTTTTCTTTTCAATTTAAATTCTAACGAAATATTGACTGGATCGCGGTCCTTACGGAATCCATTTATTGAATGAAACGGTGAGCAAAGGTCAACATCGACAAGTGGATTATAGACGGATTTTTCACGGTCGCTATGGTGAAAAGAAACATTTTTCATTTATACGAGCGAGCGAAGACGTTAAAGTGACACTCGGAAACGCCTAATGCGTATACGAGTGTCGCACTCGCACACGTGAAAATGCGCACGAGCGTATCGTTTCGAAAATAGCCTGCTCCCACGTCTTCAAACCACGATCACTCCACCAGAATTTCTATCCCATTAAAATGAAAAAAAGTAGAAAACGAAGATCTGCACAACGATAAAAAATGTCAAATAATAAATTACTCGGGAAGAGAATATATATAGTGGAAGGAAAATTTCGAGAGAAAGAGAACTAGAGCGAGCAGATCGTAGGCCAGATATGCCGGAGTGGGAAAGCCTATTATTTATCTGGCTCATATAGCCGTGCTGTTGCAGCATCCGGAAACGAGATTCGCTATTCATATATACCGTAGTAATAGCGAACAGAATACAATGTCGATCGATCTATGCGAGCACTGTGTACAAAATTGTGTCTATATAGGCGTGTCTATATGAAAATATGAATTCGTGTATCTCTGCCCGCCTCCGCATGCACGCATCGCGCTCGCACGTGGGTGCAAAACAATTAGCAGTAAATTTTGCCAGCTTGATGCAAAGCCGCACTGCTCATTCCTGGTCCCGTATACGGTGCATTCCTCTTCGATATCAATTGGGCTTTTTGGACGTTGGAAGAGTCAACGATTCGAGGCTCGAACGGTGTTTCCCTCGGTGTACGACTGCTCAAAACTATGGCACAATTTTCATAGTTTTTTTCCAAACTTTCATGACGCCGCAATTAAAATTCAGCCACTCAATTCGGTTTCCGTTCCCGAGACTTTTTCCTGCATTTTTACGCGGTTATGACGGGAGGTAAAGCTCGTTTGCGAGGTAATTATTTTCACTTTGCTACCGATCGAATGAACGAACAATTTGGACGACAGGGAAATCATTTTTTTAATACACCGCACGAACTCTTCCAGAAGCTTGTGCTGCTATGGTAAAATTCGTAGTTTTTATAAAACTTTTTTAAAAGCGTGAGGAAATTTTTATCAAAAACGGACATGAGAAATTCTGTATTCGGTTGGTTAATCGATACTTTCTCTCAAAATGTTTTTCAGAACTTTATTTCCGGGGTACGCGCTCCAATTTCGCGTGGATGCTGAACGGATTCCCGTCAAGTTAACTCGGGAAGCACAAAAAATGAATGTACAAATGAATGAAATGTATTTTCAAACGAAAAAGGAAGAAAAAACTAAATTATTCACATTCTAATTATGAAAACAGAGCAAGAATACCAAGAAATTCGATATTGTTGGTCGCGAAACAATTTGTTTTGACACGGAATGCTCCGTATTTATGCAGTAATATAATGCCTCGTGTTATAAATATACGGAGGATTTTAGTGGGGCACGCGTAAGGGTATTACAGCGCTGGTGGTATTTCGTTGGCACGCGGTCGGATGCAATAATTTTGGTGAAGCAAGAGGAAGGGAGGGAGGGAGGGAGGGTGAATGAAATTTTAGTAAGGTCTCGATCGAACGATATTGTGAGCGTGACACTGTCGCGGTCACTTTGGGCTGATGGCCGTTCGATTCAGTTAATTGTTATTTCCCTGAGATAATTTTTCCTCGTGTATAAATAACTCGCACGAGTAAAATGCGATGTTTTCTCGATCTTTTGAAATGCTTATCGAGACTCTTCTTTAATTGTGAAAAATTCATTCGAACGAGAGTGAGAAACGATGAGCTTTAATCATAAAAATTCAAAATACAGCAATGAAAACTATAAATTGCTTTTTTGATAACGATCGACAGGGCAGTAGCCTCGATAAGCCTCTTTAGCAGTCCAGAAAGTAATAAGCATCGATGCCATGCAGTTTTTGCCTTGACCATCGACGAAAACTTTTCCAACTTTGGAAAAGCTCATCTTCTGGAGATCGCGGCTCGATGCACACAGTGCTATCGACAGACCAGTTCGATAATACGTGAGAGTGGCTCCCACTCTCCCACTAACGGTATGCTCCATTAAATTATCTAATGGGAGTGGACGTGCCGATGTGCTTCCTCATTATAGTCCCAATTTTCGCTAATCTATAGAAGCTCGTATCCCTGGCATACTGAATTTCTCAGTGTTAATACGAAACACCAGAAAAAATGCTCACAACCCCTCTGCATCTGGGGGCGAGTGATTTTATCGATAAAGCTGAGGAAAACTTCGCGAAGCGTCTTCAAAGTTCTGGAAATTGCACGTGGGATCAAACAGGAGAGGCACTTTCATCCAGTTTGATAGTTTTTGTTTTTCTACGGCAGTAATTCGAGTGTTTCGCCTCGTTTATTGGAACACTTGTAAAGTGCTCATTCGACGAAATAAGTAATTTTTTGCATTCGGAATATGCGTAATGAGAAAATTGCTGCAGCAACCCCAGTCTGACGAGTCGTCACGAATTCATCTTCAAAAAGAACTTTGTCCGCAGTTTTTTGAGGCTTTTAATGATCCGGGAGTAAAAGTTTGCATTGGGAATGTGAAAGAGGAGTCGTCGATCGTGTGGATAGAGTCGAGCCGCAACGAATCGTTCGGTCGAGCCACGACAAAACGAGGGAAATATCGACAGTGTGCAGGGCTCGGTAGCCTTGCCTGGGGCTCGCACATCAATAGGGCAAATGCGGCGGTGAATATGAAATAAAAAAAACGATTCGCGGGTTGGTTGATAGCCGAAAACGTGCCTCGGATTTTCTCAAGCGGTGCCTCTCGCGCGCTCTAACATTCAGTGGTAATGGAGCGATTCGGTCGGACACTTTTTGTCAATTTGAAACCTTTTTCTTTGCTTCGGTCTCTCATGGCAACGCGGCATCGCGGTCGATTTCATACTTGAGCGCACACAACACACGAGTACTGAGACCGGGAACGCTTTCGCTTCACTCGCCTTTCGAATAAACGCGCTTTTTCTCGTATTTCACGTTGCGATCGTTAACCTTCCGTGAATCAGCACACATACCGAGCAGCATAACGCGTAAAATTATTTACGGATTCCCCGTATTTGTACGTACTTATAGCAATTTTCTAGGCAGAAGTTTTAGCACGCTTTGTTCCTCCGGCGGAGCGAGCACTCGATGAAAACTAGCTGGCAGACTGACGCGCTCACGTTTTCAGCCTCCTCGCATCCCCCTCGCGCTCGCGTTCGCTTCAGCATCTCCTCCGCCTCTTTTCTCGGTGCCTTTGATTTCGGAATTCGCCAGTGGCCAAAGAGTTTTGGATGGAGAGAATTCTCCTCTGTGTGTACGAACGTATGCACGTCTATTTTTTTTTTTTCAATCCCCGTACAACTCTCTCATCCACCCTTTGGCCCCTTCGCTCTCCCACTTTCCCTCCGGCGTCCACTCAGTTTCCCTCTGAGCTTTACCAGCGTTTTGTACACGCTCCTGAATTGGTTTTCCCTCACGAGACTCTGTTTTGCTTTCTTTCTTTTTCTTTTTCGTTCTGCCGGAAGGGAGAATAGCGAAAGAGAGTTGCGACCCAGTGAAGATGAAACTTTTGTTTCTGCTATTTATGAAAAAGGGTGAAAGATCACGAGCAGTCATATCTCTGTGGGCTAATCACTTGTGCTCCGGAATACCTCGTGTCCATTATTTTCTTGTTACCGCCGCGGCGTCAATGTGCCCTGCGGTCACGAGCACTTTGATTTTTACCGCGGCACACCACCGCATCGTTAACAAAACTTCCCTGGGGGAAGTCAACACTGAAAACTTCAACTTTTTCCGTCAACTTAAAATGTGAATCGGTATCCAGAGTGTCCCGATGCATCGTCCATTCGCAGGCGTCCGGAAGAGCTGCCCTTATAATTGATTAACATCTCATCGGGAACGGGTCGCAGATAAAAATGCAGGGAGGATTTTTCCAGCCGGAATATAACGATCCCAAAGTGTGCCGGGGCATTTAACTCAGCAAGTTAAAACCAGGACGATTCGAATTCACAAAGCCTCCATTATAAATTTTACATTCTGCTTTCGATGTGTGGTACGCGCTGCGTCCCTCCGACCCGGCCAGCGTCGCATTTTCTCCCTTTTCTTTCCATTTTTTGTGTTTTTATCGCGTATATTTTTCGTTCTCCGTACTCGGGGGCTCGCTCCAGCTCGTTACTCGTTTAAAGTGGCCGAGGCTCGCTCCTAACGAGGCCAGGACGAGGGAGTGAGCGAAAGCTGTAATCAACCAAGTCCGCGAATGAGAGAATCCTCTTTCGTCCTCCATTTTTCCCTCTCGTCTTTTCCGCTCCGTACAACGCCGCGGTCATCCCTCTTCGGGGACAACTTGCGGAATATCTCTTTTTAGTATTTCGAAGCCTCGGTCCTATAAATCCTCGCCGACAATGATCTGTACGAATATCTGCGTGTATAGCGACTCGAGATGATTAGCGCTTTGTCTCTGCAACTTCAGTCGCGTTTTCACTCACTTTCTCGTATTTTTTCCACCGAGATAATTGACGATAGCAGTCATGACGATCTTCCCCCTTAATAAAAGTCTCGGAAAATATTTCGACCGGATTTACGAGCCCCGTGGCTTCACCCTTCCGGAATCGGTTGCTAACTTTATTGACAAAGAGATCGCTCGCCGCTTCGAAAACGATTTAATTACTCCGGAAGTTTGCTCGGATCAATTGGCCTTTGTACACACGCGCACGCGCCTATTTACATATGTTTTCACGAGAACATTCGTGCGTCCGTCCGTGTCGAAATGAATATTCATATATTGTTCATCGGACAATATAATTTCAGGGCGTAAACAAAACGTTGTAGCGAGCGAATGTTTTACATTACAATCCCGCCTTCCGCAGATATCAGATTTGTATGCATTGATTTTCCCACCGCCCGTGAAATCTTAACAATATTTGAGCATAATGCGATCACATAATCTCCGCAATGATTGTTCCCGCGAGCTCTGGAGTTGTCTGCGATGGAGATCGCAGAGCCTACAGGAGAATGAGCAAACTAATTATTCGTACTGAAGCTAATTGAAGTACGTGTGAGCGCTGATCTTTTCTCCAGCTGTTGTTTCAGTTCAACTCTCTTTCAGGTATGAAAAATACAAATGACAAAGAATTTCAGTCCATTCGCGGCGGATGAATTATCTTATAAACTGAACTGCTCGTTTGAAATTAAAGCCGTTGTGAGAATACGGCCGAGAGAATATTGCTTTATTATCCCCGCCTGCATCTTTCGCGTCCTCGGTTTTTTACGAGTCCACGTTACCTCCTAAAATTTGCAGTAAAATTATTCACGAGCCTATGCACGTGTGCGAGGGCAATAAAAACGATGGTGTCATCCGAGGTTCCATGGTGCACGTGTCCTGTATAAGAGGCGACTTCGCTTCGAAGTGACTCGAATTTACTGCGTTCTTCATTCGTAAAATTTCACATTTTCAAAATGTTTTTCCTTATCTAAAAATGAAAGCGATTCAAGGATCCTGATCGAGCTACCAAGTTTCGTTTTTCCATGCTATAATTGCGCTAATAAGAAAGATCCGAGCCACGGGGCAGCTCGTTGCTTAAAGCGTTAGGGAACTTGGTACACATTTGTATCAAGTGAGCTCTTAATATGAACGAAGCTTGGTCAGGAATGTCGTTAATTACAAGCGCGTTTGGGAGATTCCTCGAGGGAGATCGGTGAGACCGAAAGGTGCGAGGGAGCCTTGCGATGCTAATTTGGAAGGAGCGAGGGGGCCGGAGAGGGAGAAAACGCTCCCGGAGTGAGCGTTTAGTCGTATGCGCGGTCTCCGCAATATAATATGTTTTACGTGTTACGCTGTTGAAATGTGGAGGGCTATAACTGCGGAGTGTAGCAGTTAAGGTCCCAAGGGACTCGTTCGTGCACTTTCGCACTAATAACGCGTACATACGAAACGTAACGTACGAAAGCATCGTAGAGAATTTGTCCGAGTGAGCTAGACATTTTCCAAAGCGTATTGAGGCCCTTCGAGGCCAGTTGATAAAGAAATTCCGAAAAGTCTCGAGAAGCTCAAATCCAAAGTGTCGCGTGCTTGCCACGCCCACAAACTTCCATCCCTCGATAAAATCGACTGCAATAAACCACTCATCACGGAGTGTCCCATAATCAATGAACCCCCGAAAAAAATGTCTGGAGTATTTCGATTTTCTCTCTAGAATTTCGTGGTCCATATGTGCCCCTGATTTCGGAGGCTATTTCCGTGACATCCCATGCACGCTCGCAAGCGGCTGTCACATGCGAAGCTGTACTTTAGCATGTACTTTGTATCCATGTCAGAGTGCTCTGCTGTCGCCGCGCGTCGAGTATTGCACGTAGCTTCGTATACGTATAGAGCGAGTACGAGTGCAACGACACACACGGGTATAAAACTTCGGGGTATGGCTGGTTCGGTGGTTCTCTTGCATGGGCGATTACCAGTTGCGAACGCTGCTGCATTTCCCGTGCACAGAGAGAAAGAGAGGCCGGGCCGTGGAGAGAGCTCTTTCGATCGTGCGAATATACATGCAGCTCGCTTTTTTCTCCCTCCCTCTCTCTCGATTCTCCCTCGTCGAGCGTTTCCCCGTTGCGATATAACCTCCAATGTCTGCGGGTGACGTACACCTCTCGATAACAAAAGCGCGCGTTACCCGTAATTTTTCCTAGCCCACAAGTACAAAAGCTCCGCTCCGAGAGGGCCTTTGGAAAGGGTTCACAGGCTCGTATTAGCGTCACGTACGATGAAAAATAATACAGCTCGTTTTTTGCCCCCCTCGGACGCGAATAGAAACGACCCATTTGTTTCTACTTCAAGCTGATTGCCCTTGCTCCCTGCAGACCAGCAACGAAATGTCGTATTATTGGAGGAATTTTCAGTAGAATAATTTCAATCAAATTCGCTAACTTCGAGCCAGAGATTATCCATTCTCTGGCTCTTATTTTAAGGACTGTGCCCTTTCGAGCTTCGCGACCTTTTCGACTTATCAGGGAGAGTACAAGAACCAAAAAGTTGTTCTTCGAGGGGGTACCCGGGAACCCGGTCGAGGGATTCTTTGCTCTCGGACGAAACAAGTGTTCACTCGGTGTCAGTTTATTCACACGAAACCGAACAGTCGAGCATCAAAATTCACGTCGAAGAGCAGCTATTCGTTGGGATTGCAAACTCAGTGCTCGCGTTTTCAATAAAAATTTATTCATCAGCCGTTACGATCCTCAATTCCACTATTTAAGGGCACAATTATTCGTGTCGCGAATCCCAATTTACGTGGAACTCGATCTGATAAATTTGATCTTCTCTGCATGCGTTGTACTTTATCGAAGCGATCAACTCATCAGGGCTCGTGTTGTTGGAGCGGAGAGTGTGATATTAATAGGTATTATACGAGGGATCACGTGAAAAGTTGCATTTCATGGGCGATTAGCGCTCGTCCTCTCATCTGTTTATCCGTGTTGAGTTGGCTCTCACTTTCTCTCTCTCTCTCTCTCTCTCTCTCTCTCGTGTATAATACGTCAATCGTTCGGTCGTCATAGCCAGGAGGGGATTTCCGCACGCATCAACACGCGTAAGTGCGCCCCGAGCATGGTCAACGCGTATGCCGCGCGCGTGCCGTGAGAAGGGTGTGACAGGCTCGCTCCCGATTGGAGCCCCTCACGCAATCGCCTCTTTCCCCTCTCACTCTCTCTTCGACTCACTCCCTATTTTCCTCCTTGTCTCCCTCCCTCGTTCGACCAACCCCGACAAAACGTTGATTAAAGCAAGCCCGATCGACAGTGGCGCAGGTTAGAAATGACCGCTCTCAGAGTTGAACGAATACGACACGAGTCACTTGCTGCTTCCAAACGCAATCGCGTTCCCGTCACTAAATGATGGAAACACACGCGAGGATAAAACGTCACTCTCAAAACGTCCTCGTAAATGGAAAGATCAACGTTCGGACGATCGACAATTGTTAATTATTGACGATCGAAATCTCGTGACGCCGAAATAAACGTCGGCGCATTTCGTTCTTCACGCTCCGTTGTCCCGATTTAATGTCGAAACATTTTGTTCATTTGTGAGCCGGCAAATTGCACACCCAAGCCCGAACTCTCATGGTTTTCTTTTTGCCACGAACCTTCCATATTTTCCATGCAAATTGTTTTAAACGAGAAATATCTGGGTTCGGGGAAGAACTTTTTGTTATCATTAGTACCAGAGGCTTCATTTACAAACGCCGTATACCCGATGACGTAGCACATGACCGATTGCGGCTTTGCGGAGGGCAATAGTGCCGGGATCTCCCAACGCCAATATCGTTCCAAACCTGAATGGATGTCTGTGTGTCTGACCAATTCCCGGGCATATCTACTAAACGCAGGCCCCCGTGTCACGTTCGTCATCTCTCTCTCTCTCGTTCTCTCTCGTCCCACTTCAATGATGTATGGCTGATACGATGTGTCAAAGTCTAAGCTTGAAATCCGTCCGTAGCTGACACAAGTGACAAAATCGTGTAACCAAAATTACTCGAACTGATTGTGAGCCCAAACTTTTGACTGGTCACATCATTCCGCAGTGAGTTGAGAGCTGCGTTTGACTATTTGGACCTTTTCTACTTATTCAAATTGAATTTTGCTCATCCATCAACTTTTTAAATCCCCTCATCACGAGCCAGTGATCGAACAAAAAGAAAATACCTCTGCATTAGTAGCTCCTCGACTTCAGCAGAGTTTTCAAACGGAACAAAATTTCGATATTGATCGAATCTACTGAAGCTGTAATCTGTGAAGCGTGGCTCGCGTACTGGGAACTCCAATATCAATTTTCATGTAGGGGGGACCGGGGCTAGTTGCCCAACGGGGTAAGTTAACTAATAAACAATAACATCCAAACTACAAAATGTAAACATACGCCCTGTTGACGTAACTGTTAATTGTAACCTCTTTGAGCTTTTGTAAGCTCTTGACACGTCGTTTAGAAACGGTGAAGAATTTTCATAAATCCAGGTGTACAAACTCAAATTTTAACGTCAATCTCATCTATCTCTTGCGGCCTCGAATTTTACTCATTTATTGCAATTATCTTCTACATGAAATATCTTGAACTATAATTATTGTGCACAGTGTTTTTTCTCAATTATCGCTAGAATTTGCTGGTTGAACGTTTTGTTGATCAAAAAAAAATGAGTGCTCTAAATAGGCCTACTCAAGATATGCCAGTAAAAACATAATATTCTATATAGAAACTGTAATTCTGATTGTGTTGGAGAGGATGAGGATCGAATGTTCCTTTTTTCACACTTATGGACAAAATTATCATCACATTGACTTATGTTAACATTTTGTATTGATTGTTCGAATCATCAAATAAATAATATTGATAACTATCAAATTAAATTAGTTTCACCAATACGCAGGTGATTATCAGGTAAAAATAGTAGCACAGTCAACTTGGCCCAATGCTTGTGTCAACTTGCCCCGAGCGTGGGGTCGGTTGACACAAGAAGGCTTCGTCAAAAAAGCGATTCAATAATTCGTTTCGTTTTGAAATCGTCTTCAGTTCATCATTAAAATATTGTAAAAATGTCAAAGAAACAGTAGCACGCGAAACAATGATTCACGATGGAAATAAAATTCTGCGACTAGGACCTTAATTTAGTCACCGTCGCCGAATTGCAGGGAGGGTTCGATAGTTCGAAAAATTTTTGTTTTTCCGTCTATTTTTTCTCCATTGTTGAGTTTTTATTTAAAAAAATGTAATGAAAAAGCCCACGGTAAAGTTGGAGGTAAAGATGCCGGCGGAGAGAAAACGCGGCCATTGACGAATCCGGGGCTGTTGAACTCGGACGCGAGAAAGGCGGGATTACTTGCGATCGTCGTTGGAGAACACGGTTTGGGTGGAAATCCGGCAAAACGGTCATCCTCCCCCGTCCATGTTCTAAAAAACCCGAGCCCGAATGGAACAGCCACGAACAATTGCACCTCCGCAAGTGTAGAAATACCGCGGACGCAGTAACATGGGCAGAGCAGGGCTGCAACGGTGGCAATGTTGAATGCATTCGGTCGTGGCGCTCAATACTGCAAAACATTTCCCTCGCGGGTTCTGCTCCGCCGCATTTTATGCACGAGATATTCGGCATCGAGTGGAAACATTTTTTTTCAGCAGCAACGTTTCTTCATGCCTGTTCATTAGGTCGGTGAGAAAGAACGCCATCGAAATTCGTCATCGAATCGACCCTTTTATCCGACGAATCAGAAATTTCGAGTGCTTTTTCAATTTCGAACAATAATGTAAAGATTCTTATGAATCGGCCATCAAAAAATGTCTAGTTTTCGTGAATCATTGACCGAGCAGTTTCTCAGTTTCCTTACACGTGCAGAATGTTCTCGTAAAAATCGTTCGTCCCCATACACGCTTTCTCTCTTTTCCTCCGTGTCTCTCTTTGTGGCCCTTTTCACAGAGCAATGTGCCACGAAGCAATGTAGTACGTAGCATGTAGCATGCGGGGAGCACAGGAAAAAAGAGGGAGTAGCGAGGAGCGAAAGGAGAGAGAACGGGGAAGCAGTGGCGTGGACTCTTGCGTCCGACCTGACGTCGGGCCTCGTCGCAGCACTCGCCCGCAGCCGTTGTGTCGCGTCTCCCTTTTTTCGTGCGCATCCGCGTGTGTCTGAGGGCAAGGAGTACACGCAATTCTCAGCGTCACTTTTCTGTTTTGCAGCGCGTCATTTTTCCTTTTTCTCGGCATGCCTCATTCTGGTTCTCCGCGTCTTGGGTCGCCCCGCGACCCCCGGCGCGTCTCGTCTTCGGTCTCTGCATTCTTCCTCGTCCTCGGATCCCTCTTTTCCGCTCTCGTCGTGCACGACCCCCAATTCCAGCCCCTATCTTTCGTGCCGCAGGCGCGCCGTGTTTGGCATTTTCAATGGCGATGAGCGTCTCTCTCTCTCTCGCTCTCTCTCTTTTCAACCCCCACGCTCGCCCCTGCACGCAGAGAAAGCTCTTTACGCGAGATACCATTTGTACGGTCAGAACGTGATCCTCCAATAGGTAACTCGTGGCTGCCTTTTTCTCTCACTTTACTCTCGCTTTCCCGTGTCTTTTTCTCAATGCCACTGAAAAACCAGGCGCCCCCGCCTCTGCGCCGTCCTAACATCGCGTGCCAAGTGGGAATACAAACGTTTCACGGATTTATGTAAATCATTATTATTCCACCGCCGTAGATACGATCCTCTTGTATTCTATTTTACTTTTATTCGACATCCCAACCTCGCTCGCTCATACCCACAGCTCACTCTCTCTCTCTCTCTTTCAATCTCTCCGTCCCATCCGTTTTTTACCAGGCATTTCAATTCCTCGACTCTCTACGGCTATATTTTCCGGATCGAAAAGTGGCCAGCGCACTGCCAGGTGCAATCTCACCACCGATAGCACGTCTTCTATCACTTGGAGAATCTACTTGTAGTACTTTTTACTTCGCCGATTGCCCCCCTATCGCTTTGTCGCACGGCTTTGGAATAAGAATTCATCGCGTTTCGCGATTGAAGGAATTTCTCGATGAGAAGAATAATATTTGAATCTGGAATAGGCTCTACGTTGTGGAATATAATCTCGGAAGGATTTCGGGCATCGGAATCTAGTAGAATTTATAAAAGTAGCCTTTGGACGATGCTTCGAATTCGAAACGGTGAGATTTTGGAAGACTTTTGCAGTTCGCTTCGTTCCGAAATATCTGCGTCAAGCCCGAACGTTGGCGTCGGCATTGTCGGTAAAATTCTCAGCGTAACTGAACAGCCGAACAGAAATTCGGAGCCCGAGTCGTCCCGGCTGTCGTCTCCGGCAATAATTTTTCCAAATTTCTCCGGAGAAGCTCTCTCGCAATCGCGGAGAAAGAAATTCTTCCTCGCCCGGTCCCGCGCAGTCCCTTTGTCTTTCGTCTCTCGTTTGCTCGATAAAAAGAAAGAAGCAAAAAATTCCACGATGAAAACTTTACCGAGCGTTTGTACATGAGACGAGAAAAGGGCTTTGGCGCTTCAGGAGAGAGTGGAAGAGAAGCGGCGGCGGGGGGTAAAAGTCCGTACTCATGGAAGAAAAGCCAGACGAGAAAGATGAGGCAGCGGAGATGAAAGGACGAGGGTGGCGGACGCGACGTCGTAGACGCTCGAGGATGAGGATGAGGCTCTTACGATGCAGCGGGCGCAGAGGGGCGGGAGGAGAGGGTTGAAACTCTTGGTTGTTGCAAGAGCGGATTCCCTGCCGCGAAAACGAGGAAAAAAGGGGGGAAGACAAGACTGAAAATCAAGACGAAGGAGAGCGAATGAGAAAGATTCTGTGTATACCTATGTATTCATTGAATAAAAAGACCAGCTACTGTCCACTGCTGAAGAAGAGGAATAGGTTGTTCTTTTGTAGCGTTGTGGTTGGGTCAAAGAGGCGTACATAAAACGAGCAGCGTCCACAGAACCGACACGAGACCAACGGCTTTTTCCGTTTTTTCTTCTTTCTCCTTTTTTTTTCTTTGAGCGCGTATACCAAAGAGAGAGAATTGCCCAGACTTCCATGCTCCACCTCGCGTCCCGCGCCGCTCTCCGAGGAGCTTACTGCTAAATTTTTCGTCGTTCATATACTCTCCGTCTTGCTCTTTTTCACTCTCGCCCGTCCAGCGCGGAACTCTCCGTCATCCGCCGCTTGCCGCGACCCTCTCCCGCTCCAAAGGGAGTCGCCACGTTGCAATCTACTCGCTCCTGCGACGTTGTTTCGTTAGACAAAGAATTTTCCCTCTTATTGCTTCAGTTTCGTGCGCATCATGGGCTCATGCTCAACTCGAGCCGGACGAACCCGAAGAAATTTATACCGCTGCTAAGCTCACCGGGTCTATTCAGTTTCGTGAGAAATTCACTATAGCTCCACGCGTTCGTCTGCTCGCACAACGAACTTCGAGCATAGAGCACTTCGTGCATAGACACCGGGGCGAGATAAGAAACCATGAAAAAAGAACGGTCAGGTAATTTTGTCACGGCGCCCGATCTCTCCACTCTCCCCTGAGAGAAAGAGCTTCCCCGCTCGTCGAGAGGCTTTGCAAGCTCCAGTTTTTCCGTCTACGTCCCACGACGCCAGTGGCTTTCCGTATTTTCCTCATTTTTTTCTCACTCCCTTCATTCTTGTCTCCTCCCCTTTCCTCGCCTTCGCCTCGCCCTCAGGTACAATCCCACCCGTAGATCGTTACGAAATACGTGAAAAGCTCACGGTACAACGCCGCGTGAAAGCTCCCCGTCAGGGACCCCGGCAATATTACGATGTCACCGGATCCCAAGCGGACGTTCACAAACCCCTCCTGCGGCCTCGGCTCTCTACTGAAAGGCATCAAAAATATTTTTCCCCCCGTGTGTTTGAGAAAAAAATTAGCGCAATTACGATCACATCCGAATACTCGGTATTTTAACCGTGAAAAACAGAGTTTCGATTGACAAGTCGGGAGTCTGTGATCAAAGCGTTTTATGCTCCACTCGACGAATACCTTTTTCGACATCGCTCCATTCATTCGAGTTTTCAAATTCGACAGTTTTGAGAGCTCCGTCGAAATTATACATTTTAATGAAACATTCATTTGCTTGGGGAACTTACAATAATCATCGACGTAATTACAAGCTGAGCGGCCACCGCGAATATTGCTCGAATCACTGACCAGAATGCGAACGAATTAATCTGCATGCCGGATGAATAATGAGCGTTATTGAAATACAATGAATGTTGGAGAACCCTAATGTGCAACGTCCACCAATCCGCAACGCAATTCGCAGTCTTTATTAGCGAAGTACTCAGGAAATCAAAGCGACTGAAATTTCTCAGTGTCCCTTCCCACGAAAATCGTTATTGCGCAGCGAAGTTTTCTGGTTTGACAACTCCCGCAGGTTTTATTTAAATGATTGATTTCGTATACGACAAAAATGAAATGTACATCGTGCTGCATGGAGAAAGAGCTATGGGAATTAGTTGCAGCGTCGAAGCATCAATCCGTGCTGACCCATTCGTCAGGTTCGCAGATGGACACATTAAAATTGAGGGCCACTCGTGTCCGGTACATCGCGTGTGATGGCTGCTCCGCGAACATCCATCAAACATTGGAGGAAAATTAGCCATCGCGTTTAGTCCAACGCGGAACCTTGTTATTTAACGAAGGTCGCTTGGGATCATCTTGCATAGCCCGGTGCGTCAGCACACTCGTTACGGAGGCCAAAGTGCATTCGTAACGGCCTGGCAAAGCTCGCACTATTCGTTTCTCCATTTTCCTGTTCGTTCCTAATTCGTGGCTCGGCTGATGTTCGTGCATTTAGAATTTCCACGGTCTCTCTGTCTTTTGTGAAGCTCACTTTTGCGCATTTTCGCGTGAGCGCTCGCTGGTATCTGGGGAAAGGAAATTTTCGAAAATGTGCTGAATATTCGGCTAAAATATTCGGGGAATCTCAAATTTTGTACTTCGTATGAATCGACGCTCCGAGAAGGACGATTTGGTTCTGGAATCGTAAAAAGTGAAGATTCCTGCTCATTTTTCTCCGAACACACTGTCAGTCGGGCATTGAGTGATAAAACCTCGTCGATCCGCGGTGCCTGAAGAACTGGGCGAGGCAAGCCCAGAACTACTATCGACTGGAGCTGCGTGGAGGAGAGAAAATTCAGCTGAACCTCGAGACACGATTCATTTTTCACAATTCTCGATAAGAGGAAGTATAATTATTATGGTAATTGTTTTGGAGCGATGAACTTTGCGCAGATCTAATTTGCTGCGTTGAGTCGAGGCTTGAAAAGTTTCAGGCTTCCGGCGGAGGACTTTTCCTCTTTTCAGACAAACGTAAAACGTTCACAAGTTAATTACGTCTGCGATAGTTCCCTCGTGACTGGCACATAAGAATGGAGTGGAGTCCCTCTTCCAACTTTGCTGCTGATCATGTTTTTCATTGCTCTCTAAAAAGTGTTCGTTTTCTCTCGCACGAGGAATATGAAAATAACGCGAAAGGAACTTGGGGGCATACATTGGAATTAACGAACTGTTGAAATTTTCATCATTCGTGTAATTTGCCATCGATCCAATTAAATTGATCAAACGTAACACGCATCGAGTCACTGAAATATTCATTGCTGAGGGCGCAGTGAACTTTTCAGTGGGTTCATCATTCGTTGGCGGAAGAACCTCTGCAAATAGGTCGCTTTATCGAGACCCTGAAAAAAGCGTGATGCTGTGCAGCGACGTGAATTATTTTTCGTTCCAATGGCGTCGTGGTCGGTATAAACGAGTGTAAAATTGAGCGAAGAATTTGCAAATATTCTGTAAAAATTTTCATGTCGAATTCGATCCGTATAGAAATCGAGGGAGAAATAAATATTCGAGAGTCGTCGGAACGCTCGTTTTTGAAGGAATTCAAAAGCGAGTTGAACGATGAGATTGAACAAGTTGGCGTTGCACAACATTTCGAAGAATTCCAAGTCGTAAGATTCCAAGCGTTTACAAACTTCCGTAAGATTATTGCTCTTTCTTATGTGAGAATTTCACTCAACATATTTCACTGCGAGCTCCTGAGATCTCAGTCTCGGAGATTACACACAATAATTGACGACGAATATTTCCTTGAGGAATTTATATTAGCACGAGATCGAAGATTGGACAAGATCTCGCGGGGTCGATGAATAAAATCATGCGGATCTCCACGCACCGAGCTCAGCACTCTTCTCAATAGTGTGAATCTGATAACACGAAGAATAGGGGAGCGAAAAAGAGATGGAGAGAGAGCCAAAGCTTTGTCAGGGTGAAATTCGAATAAAGTAAGAGAAGGGAATGAGGTCCGGGAAAAAGAGAGCCTCGCAATGAATGAATCGAATTCCAACGAGAGGATCCCCAGTCTAGTGGTGGTATTAATAATAGTGACTGCGTTCGTACAGTTCACCAAACAAGCCAACACACGTCGGTGGTTCGTGCTCGCTTATACATTTCGTTTGTGCTTTTGCCTTTGTGTCTTCTTCTCTCGCTTTTTCCTCTTTCCTTGTCTTTTTCCCAACACCCATCTTCGTTTCTCTTTGCGATTTCATCTCTTTCTGCTCTTTTTCTTGTTTTTTCTGCCCCTCGCGCTCACCCCGTTCGTCCTTCTCGTCTTTCCTGTTACTTTTTTCCTCCCCCGCCCTCATTGTTTCCTCTTTCCTCCTCGTTTCTACTTTCCCTCCAACGCTCCAGTACACTCTCGTCTTTCATTAGCGAACACCGATCGAATCTCCCTCTCAATAAGAACATGGGAATATGATCCACAGCGGCAAAAGAGAGAGAGAGGCCCCCTTTATCAACTGAGCCACGCGATCTGCTCAGGGAATTTCGATTGCGTCGTTGGGATGCCAAGCTACACGGAAGGCCGACTAGAAACAAGGATTCATCATAAATCGAAATCCGGAAAGAAATTCACTGGCCTGCTTTACTACTGATCTTCGATTCTCTTATTTTCGTTCTGCATTCTCATCCACCGTGTTGGCCTCGACGTACCACATTTTTCAGAGAATAACGCACGTTATAATTGGAAAAGTAATTTTACGTTCGTTTGAGTCACAACGTGACTGAACATTGGATAACTTTAATCTCAAATTAATCATTCAAATTAATTAACTTTTCAACTGATGATAATAGGAAATTAAATTAATTTACGTAAAAAGTAACTTAATTTAATAATTTAATAATCTAAATGAATAATGACAGCTTAATTAGAGACGAAAGTTTATCGATTTTCTATTCGGGGAAAATAAAAAATGTGTTTTGAAAATATGTCGAGATGGAGAATAGTGAGAAAGGTCGTTCAGCAGAGTTTCTGAAAACTCTGGAAAACGTGGCAGCCTGCTCGAAATATCGATGAATTCGGGAGCACGTTCTCGATAAAAATAAAGGCGTGGCAGGATAAAGTGAAAATGATTACGAATCAGGCGAATAAATTGTATGCGCGTAGCTAAGATTCAGTGGGACGAATTAAAAGATTTTAATAAAAATGAGTCCCATCGATGAAGTTATTGATCAAGTTGCCGAAATGTTCGTCGGCACTTTCTCGCTCTCGCTGTGTTCCTCCCGGGGAATCAGAATCTGGGAATTTAAGCTTTGAATTCAAGTCAGGAGGACGCGAGGGGCCGGATAAATAATAGCACGAAACAGAGGATATACAGAGGTCTGTAATAAACGAGAATGGATACGAAGAGTTGCGTTTCTATCGTCTTTTTAATCCTTGCTCAACGCTCGTAAATATTGGGAGTTATCGACGTACGAGGGTGGTAACCTGCTCTTTCCATCGGAGTAACCGTTCGATACAACCGAGTTTTTTTTTTTTATTCCACTTTTGATACTTTAACCGTCCTTTTTATTCTTTTAGTGAACCTCGCCACCTAGAAGCTTTGATAAAACGAACAGAATTGTATCGCTACCCTCAGGGGCTCGTAAGGGGTGGTTGGTGGAATGCGCGTGGTAGATTCCATTTGGATTCCGGACCGTTCGAACGAGATTCCGACCTCGTACAGGAGCAGAGAGCAAGAGAGAGATGGAGAGAGTAGTAGGTGGCGGAGGGCAAGAGAAAAAGGGAGATGCAAAGGAGAACGAAAGAGGACGGCCGAGGGGGGAGAGAGAGAGAAAGCGAGATAAGCGTGTATAGCTGTGCCCGCACACAATGCCCATTTCCATTTAGCCGCTGCCTGATAAGCGCGACCGCGGCCTGTCTTTCTGTCCCACCCACGTCCCTGTTCAGCCAGTGTTTCTGGCAGAATCCACTAGTTTCGCCAATTGCAGCTCTCTCCCGCTAGTGCAAAAGCAACTCTCACAGCGTCGCAGTTATAACGCGGAAAAGCGGCGTTACGTTGCGAGCATTTTGCTCAGGATGCGCTGCCGGGTATCACGGCCCCCTCTGCCGACCTCCCTCGCAGCAGCTCGCTTCTTATCGCGTCTTATTACCGCGGCCTTCGGTGTCGTTAGCGTGGAATATCGCAACGTCCAATCTACACGCGCCTCCTCCCATGTTTGTTATTCTCGGCCACATTTGACTCGCTAAACACTCGCGCTCCTCCTGGGTCCTCGGTACAGACCGAGTCTCGGATACGGCCGAGTTCACACTCCGCAATCATCGCCTCGCCGCTAGTCGTTCCATTTCTCTCGTTTAGTAATTACAAACGCTATTTGCGAAAGGAACTTTCAACGGAAATTATGGATCCTCTTTTTTACACTGGTACGTATTAAATGAACTGCACCTCCTTGCGCGCGTTAATGACTTTGAATACGCGGGACCTAAGTGTACCTGAAGTCACGCTCAAGATTTACTGGGCAATTAGACCCACCGAAGTTACGAAAAGATCAAGTGGTTGGCGTTTAATCATTCGTACGAAAAAGTACCCTCCAGCTCTCGTTTTGTATAACTGATTTAACAAATTTTCACATTTCATCCCAATTTCTACGGGACTTGGCGTACTCAACTGTTTTCGGGATGCTCTATCCAAAAATTGGAATTTAAAATCCAAAACGACAGTCTCGATACGGCGTCGTGTGTACTGATTATTCTCTAGAAATTTTGATGAGATATTTTCTGGCTCGCAAAGTTAAAACTAAAAGTTGGAAAGCGACCTCGAAAACGTCCTGAGCTGTTTATATTCTGGTAAAATGTTGACCAGTTTTTTCAGGAAAAAGCGAATGAATTATCTCCGATTAATCAGTTCCTCATCAAGCTTGGATCGGAGATATGAAAAGCCGGAAACTGTTAAGCCATAATTGAATAATCCAGTGGACTGCGGAGGCTAGGTTCAACTTTTGGACCATCCGGTACAGTGGATCCCTCGAGGCACTTGTCCTCCCTCGTAACTCGTTCGCTCCACGTAACAGAAACCCTACTGCGGCAACTCTCGCCGCTCTTCTCGTACGCGATACCAAAGGGTTTGGGAGAATTTGTACACGCCGTGGCTAATCGTAAATTTCCCGTTGTTTAATCGAAATAACAAGTCTCGTGTTTCAAGATTATTCTCACCCTTCTCGGTTTTGTACACACACCGGATAAAGTGTCACTGTCGGAAAGGAATCGGAGATAATCGACTCGCAACTACACTCCCAAGGCTTCACCATTTTCCCAAGATTCAAGTCTTTTCCGTCTCTGCGAATGTCCCAAGGAATGCAATCGAGCCAGTGCTAAAAAGACGAATTTTGGCCCTCCGTAAACCCACAGAATCGCCGCTGAAACGCTGCTCGCTTATCACTCGCTATTCATTGCGCATTAAACGTTGAACCGAATAAAACCGAAGCTTCTAAGTTTCCTCGTCACTTTGCTTAACTCCCCACATTCAACGCGCGTCCTCTTCTTCCCCCGATGAGACGACTGCCAATCGATTCTTGGGCATCGTATTTCGTCGAGAGCATTGACAAAATATCATGCAGGGTTTCACCTGGCAGCAGGCTTGTTGCTCGCGAGAGTAAACGGAGAACTTGGACAGAGCGGGTTTACGCCCGTTCGACTTGGCGAACGTTTTATATTGCCTCTGTTATACGCGATTCTGCTCTCCTCACGGTGGATCGAGTATCCAATTCCGCAGTCAAACGCTTCGCGGATGCGCCCAGTGACACGCAGTTAACCCTATAAAATGTGAGTGTTTACACGTAAGAGGAACATTATGATTCATAGGCGGAGAAAAACGAGAAATGGGTTGAGGAGGCACCGGGAACGAGAAGGGCGAGAAAGCGAGGAAGGGGAAGTGAGCGAGGCGTCCTGGCGTCACGAGATAAGGGAAGACTCTTGAAGAGACGTGAGAAACTGAGAGGTGAAGAGCGAGAAATGTGTCGTGGAGGAACGATGCTGAAGTTTGCAACGTTCGAGTCCAACGAAATTAACTAAAATAACATTTGTAACTGACCAATTTTTTATTTCACGAATCATTGATGTAGACTGAGAAATACGAATTGCAAATTAGCCAAGTAGCAGAATTGGAGAATTACTGGAATCGTTGGAGAGTTTTTTTAAATCATTTCGTTGGACTCCAACGTAGAAAAAAAAGTCATTGGAACAACGAAATAGTTTTAGATCAAACTGCAACATTGCAGTTAAATGAAGAAAAAACTCTTCGAATAACATCAATTGCTACTGAATCCAAATTTTTTTGTCTCAGTGTATGAGTCAAAGTATTTCGCTGATGAGAATAATTAGATCGAATATTTGTGGATACACGCGCGTTCCAAAGTCTGTCTCCCTCGTGAGACCATCAACAATCCGTGAAGTCGAACGTGCTTCGGGCAAAGGCTACAGCTTTCGATGTACACCGGTGCAGAGAGATTGAGAGGGAAAGAAAAAAGTGGAAAAGCGAAGTGTGGGAGCTTTGGCCCAAAATGTCACGGTTGACTGACTTATCATCTGGCTTGACTGATCATCTACTTTTTGCAATTTCTACTTTTTGAGTAAACTCAAAAAGGAACTTTGACTTTGAACAAGAAAATGATGTGTAAAGATTCAACTGAGGAACTGCGATTTTGTTTAGAGTTTTATGAAATATTTGTAGGTTCCAGAAAAATGTGAGATTACAGGACTTGGATTATTCTAAAAACTATAAAACAAGATTTATAATTTGACTTTCGAGGATGTCAGAAACTCGCAATATTTCATAGTGGAAGACCGTCGAATGTTTTTTTACACTTATGTCCGAGTTCGAAATCAACCGAGCAGAGAACCAATTGAAACGACTTCGAGATAGAAATACTAGCAATATTTTCCAAGCAAACGTTTATCTCGAGAGGAAAATAGAAATTTCTTATTTCGAGGTCGAAAATGAATCGCAATATAGAAAATGCGACGTCACTATTGACAATTTCGGATTTATTGCATCGTTAGCGTTATTATATAACAGGACAAACGTACAAGCGTACATAAGGAGCTTGGGAAGACGAGGGAGAGACAGAAGGGAAAAAACTGATGGAAAAAAGATGTCGAGGGCAGGGCACGGGAGAGAAGGATGAGGAAAAGTCGTTGCCGTTAGCCTCTTGGGAAATCATCAGTGTCCTCTCTTCACGATCCCTCCGCTGTTTCAGTCTCTCTCCTCATGGATCTCTTCCCTCCCACATCTTGAGCTCTCGCCTTCCTGCGACGCCCGTCCCACATACATCGCCTGCCAAGCCTCGAAAAGGCACATCGCCGCTTGTTTCAAGCGAGTAAATAAATACTCCGAAGCCCTTTTGCTTCTCCTGAACGCATACGTTCTCGGAGACGCGTGTATAAAGAAAACGAGATGTCGAGGTCGACGCCAATAATGTTACACGCTCCATAATACCGAAAGCGTCGAAGCGGCGTGCATGCTCCTCGTCGTTCTTCTCTGCAGTACGTTTACGTCAGGAAGTTGCACGAGAGAAGACGAAGTGAAGAAACATACCCCCTAAAATCGTAAACTATACACCGGTGTCATTGGCTCTCAGCCCCGTTGACGTTGAACTAACGAGATACTAGATACGACGACGACGACGACGACGGGTATGACTAGACGTTGTCGCCTCGTAACACAATACGGAAGATTGTGACGAGAAGACGCTCCGATGAGAGTGAGAGAAGCCTCCATTTCTCTGCACACCCTCGCATGCGTGTATACACAAATATACACGGTGATTCAGAGTCAACGGAGTTTTACTAATTGATTTTTTATACGAACAACTGCTTTTTGCTGCTTTTTTACTTGCAGAGAGTTTGGAATTTCGTGTCCCGGTAGATCTGGTTGAAAGGAATGCTGAGAAGTATTGCCAACAGCAAAATGTACGAGACTCGAACAATTGATTCGATTATTTGGATTTTTTTCGAAACAATAAATTTTGATTGAATTATTAACTCAGTTATTGGTGCGGTTTACTTTTGGTTTGTAGTCGATCCGAATAAATTCGGATTTAGCCGAACTCGTGTCGATATTATTTCACGTTGGAAGATGTTCACTCGTCGGATATCCTGCCGTCGCTATTCGCCTCGAGACCCCTGTACAGTGTTTTAAGGTAGTTTCGATCTCGCAACAAGACGAATCTGAGAATTTCTTCCTTCCTGCAGCAAAGAAATTGCTCTGTCGAATTGTCTCTTGTAAGATGACAAAATTGTTGAGAATTCCTCACCAACTTGATGCGAAACATGATTCGAAGAAGCTCGTGAAATATTTTGTGTCAAACTGTACGAGAGCGATTCTATCGCTTGTTTGAATACGTGATTGCTCCACGGCGCTTCGCTCCCGGCTTCGGCCCAGGCTCGGCCATTAAGCTCGTCAAATTAGCCCGTGAAGAAGACACCCAGCCATGTGTATATCCGGTGTGCTTATTTCCCTCCGCAGAACACTTGCCTTACACACCCCGCAGCATTGAATAACCCGAGGATATTCATCCTCGTGACAGAGGATGGAATCAAGTGCGAATAAGGAACAGCGTAACGAGGCAAAAATAGGGGGAGGGAGAAATAGACGTAAGAAGACCGAGAGAGAGAGAGAGAGAGAGAGAGAGAGAGAGAGACTCCAGACTTTGTTCTGCAGTCCCTTATCTCTCGGTATCTCCATTTTCTCTCACATTCGAGCTCTTTATTATATCATCTTGATTACGTCTCGAGTGCAGTGCGTACTCGAGCGTTTCATTTCTGGTCGAACACTTGGTCCTTCTTCCACCCCCATTTCTCGATTCTCTTCACCATTTTAATTACTTTACTTCTCTTCGCCAAGATCAGCAAAGATTCATTTTCGTAACGGTGAGTACGAAGGTTGAGTTGAGTCCCGCAAGGATTAACAGTTATAAAATTCTGTCTTGAAAAATCCGATGATTCTCGAGTCCGTTCCTCTCCGCACTTCCATCAATAGCCCTTCATTTTTCTAATTGCCTTCATTTCTCTTCTGAATAAAATGAATATTTCAATTGCTACCAAAGTAATTAGGAGCAAAGTAATGAGACAATGGAGAAAAGTTTCAACAATTAAACCACCATCTTCGGAGAGACGCGGCCCCGTCCCAATATCACAGTTGCCTTTCGTTGTATCGAACAGAGATTACGCTAAAGTTTGCAAGGAACCCAACGAAATGATCTAAAAAAAACGCTTGAATAATTCCAGTGATTCTCCAATTTTCTTTCCTGCGGAATTTAAAATTTGATAGTTTTTCAACGCACACCAATGTATCGTGAAATAAAAAATTGGTGAATCACGAATATTTTTGAATATTTTATTCGTTCATTTCATTGGACTCCAACGTTGCAAACTTCGTCGTCCAGAAACAAAAAGTAATGCAAAAAAGCTTCAAAAGAATCGTCTGCCAAGTATCAGGATCGATTTTACTTCAGCAACTGTCAATTCGTACGAAAAAAACTGACCCAAAAACGTTATAAAATTGATGTTCATTCCTTTTCCCATTTTTTTGGACCCCTCATTTTGATCCCACGGTCAAAGATGCCTGGAACGATCGTTCTTGCGAAGCCAAAAGCACGTGGGCATCCGAGAGCCTGTGGCGAACGATCAATTCCCCAAATTCCAGGCGTATGTAGAGCACTATTCCCCAATAAACGAGGGAGGAGCGTGCGCCTCGAGCTCGATTCACGTTTAAAGCATCACGAGGCTCCGAGTTTGAGAGTGAACACGAATACAGAATCGTTGAAATTCTCGAAGGAGCAGAACAGCCATGGGATGCCGCTATTTAGCAACGAGTGTATCCACTTTCTGCATGCAACTCTATTTACACAGGATTCTTGCATTTGCGTACCACCTTCCATCCGACGTTGCATCAAATTAAATTGTTCCCTAACCCAACATTTTTCCCTCCTGATAGAAATTCTGTGCAATATCTTCGTTGCTGCTGTCACACTGAGAGCTTCGAATCCTACGTAGAGGGCTCTGTTTACAATTTTTCAAGTACGTAAGAATATTAGTCAACAGAGTCCAAAGAATTTAACGAGAAAAACATTTGTCATTCACTAATATTTTATTTCTCGAAATCATTGCTGTACGTTGAAAAACTGCCAATTGAAAATTCGGTAGGAAACAAAATTTGAGAATAACTAAAATTGTTGGAGAGTTTTTTTACATCATTTCGTTGGACTCCAACGTTGCGAACTTCAACGCCACGAAAATGAATCGTTGACCAAACATCGTAGCATGCAATATGTTAAAAACTTTTCATTTTCGAAGGAGTATCCGAGGACGTGAAAGCGCAAATATATTCCAGTGAATTCACTATGAAATGACTGATTGAAAATTGATGAATGTCTGAACAAAACGAGGATTATCGACGTCTCATTATCTCCGCCCATTTACACTCGATCTCTGTAAATAACCGAGAGTTTAAGCGAACCTCGATACTCGTGTTGGCAATGACTCCAGAAAAAAATGCATATTTCCAACGGAGATTAAGCCAGAGAGAATGAAAAGCTGATTTTGTTTCGGTTTCGATTCGAACGGGATTGCTATCGCGTTGCAAAAACGGAGGGTAATGTTGAAACGATCGTTAAAAGGATCGGCCGGCGAGCCGCACGAGATCTTATCGAGTCGTTTAGGTATTACGAAAAATTTACATTTCATACTCCCTCCCTGCTCTCTGCTTGTGTATAGCGTGTATATATGCGCATATTTATAAAGAGAATGAATAAAGCATCGGTGCGGCGTAGCTGTTACGGCTGTCAAGCGATACAGAGTTCTGGTTTGGGGCTTTTCAAGCGCGATGAGAACAGACAGGGAGTTACACGCCCCGGAAATACACCGGGAAAATCGATTTAATCCGGCCATGGAACGATCGCCCGACAAAATAGCTACTCCATAAATCTGCAGGTATGTGTACCCGCTGGTACCGTTTCCAGTATCTCTCTCACCCCCGTGCCAATAGTATTCCCCCCCCCCCCCCCCCCCCCCGGGAGTTAACTTCGATAACCAGGTCTTCCTGTGCGATATAGCAAAATCCCGAAAAGGTTGAATGAGCGACGTGCGTGATTGGGAGCGTTCGGCACGCAAATAGGAGCTGTTAAAAAAGAATTCGTTCTCCGATTAAATCGACATCGTATTTCCCCTTCCCCGATCCGCTCAAAGTCCAAAATTCCATCAAATAATACCAATAACGTCAATCATCCGAATTGCCTTGATCGAGTATATCCCATTTTCAGTATCGGTAACTAGCAAAGCTCCGTCAGATCTGACCGGGATGCAAAAGCGCCTAAAAATTTTGCGACGAGCTAAAAAACTCTCGAAACAGTAAAAGTCGAGCTCCACCCTGCGAGCTTAGTTCCAGAATGAATTCAAGTGTAAAAACTTACGGAACGAAACCCCCAAAATCTCGTCAGCGAGGGCTATTAGTGCGAAACAGATTTTCAGTAGTGCAGGCCGCTGTTTGCTCAGACACTGGAAACAGGAGGGACGTTTACGAATGGATGTTGGATAGCACGTGACGGATCCGTGATACGGCTCCTTGGAAATTGGGTCGTCCGGTCTCTGCTCATTTCGGGGGAGCTCGATTGTCACTGTAACCTCTATAAGGGCGAAAGGTGTGAGGCAAGGGCGGGGGGGGGGCGAAATGGCGATAAACCACGTCCGTATATCTATGTACGTATAACCGTGTGTATGGGAGATAGCGCAGTTCTACAGGCATAGTAAACATTGGGAATTCGTCCCATTGGATGGGACATTGACGTCGGGTACGAGGATCGCAATATCCCTGGGTGTCTGCACTCACGTCCGATACTCCGATTGTATATAAGTAACTATAGCTGCCTCGATTCTCTGCTTCGGTGTGTGCATGTCCGTGTATGTCAGAGCTATTACGTGCACATGCGTTCGCGGGAAGGTGGTTGCGCGTCTATGTGCAATGTTCTCGATGCAGCCCTCTCGCCCTGCCCCCCGTTTCCTCGTCGCCCCCTGGCGCGGGTGCTTCCTCCGTCCGTTCGAATGTGTCTCCCTTTCTGTGAAACAGCCCTCTCGATCGCGCACTCCGACGAAGCGGCGGACACTGCGCGAGGGCGACAAAAGGCAATCGGGGCCAATGGGCCAGTGGCGCGCACACCGGCCGCCGTTTGATTGACGTCGAAGGGTTCTGCTGCCGCTGATGCTGCTGCTCCACCGCAACCGGCCTTCGAACTCGGCTCTCCCCCCCCCCCCCCCCCTTTACTATCGCGCACCCGTGTACGATAGTGCGGTGACTCTGCAACCAGGACCACCGCCGTCTCGTCGCCTCGCACATCGCGTCGCGCATTGATTGCGCTCATTGTTCGCGAACGCAGATATCCGGCCACCTGCACCACCTTTCTCCGACACCCTCGACTCCCCCGAACCCGCCCCCTCTCGCTTGCTCTGTCTCTTTCGTTCTTTCATTGGGGAACTATTCTTCTCTCTTGCTCTATCTGTTCCGATGCGCTCGTCGCTCTCTTCCTTCCTCGCACGATTCCACACGCTTTTACACGCGCTCTCATCAGCCACGAATCCTTCCCTTTCTCTAGAGCTCCCTCTTCCTGCCTCACAGCTTTTTGTTCTCTCTGTCTTCACCTCCAATCCCATTTTCGCTGTTTCTCCATTTCTCCCTTTTTCCACCCTGCCAAACATTGCTGACTCGGTCGAATCATTCGGGAGCTACCTCCAAAACTACGCGACGCGAGGACAACAATCCTCTCGTCGAACCGTTGCGTCTCGTGTTCTCAAAACAAAAGGACACACTGTACCGGGGCAATACCCAAATGGAGTCGAACAAATATCAGAGTATAAATAACAGTGCTATGGTGAACGCAGTTTCGAGTATATTAATAAATTATTATGTTTTCGTATATTTTCTGTAATGGCTCAAACATTCACAAATTTTTAGTTAACGTACTTAGCCACTTTTCACAAGGCTCGTTATTCTCGCTATGACCGTTTAAAAAGTCATTCGAACAATGAATCGATCATTTTGATCTCGAGACTCGAGTGCTTCGAGTCTTTTCTCATTTCTCCCCAAACACAGTCTAAAGCTCTCAGGAAGTTGAGTGTTCCTGTACATCGGGAGGGTTGTTTTTCCGTGAAAAATGTTCATCTGTGAGAAAGCGAAAAAGTAGAAAAGGGAGAAAAACACGCGAGCGAGGGCGTGTTTTTCCGGGAAGAATTTTCAATTTTTTGGATAGGTCATACGTGGCAGGGGAAATGAGAAAGCTTCTGCCGAGAGTGATTCCGATGAAGATAGAGGAGCGTGTCGGAGGAAGATACAACGCGCGGTTTGTACAATTGTCTCAGAAGCCTACAACTGCGTGAGAGAATACGTGTGTAGTGATAAAGCGAAGAGGTCGAGGCCATGTCTACGATAACAACACGAAAAGTGAGTGAGTGCAGATTACTCTCCCTTCTTTCATCTCGTTTTCTTTCATGCCAGAAGAAAACGAGGAACGCGGTGCATGAACCCGGCTCTCATTTTAAAACGGTCTAAAAGCCCATGCCAACTTTCCGAGACGGAGGAAAAGGCGCTTTTCAACGGGAGAAAAAACAACGGAGCTTGTATCACGCTCTCTTGTTCGCCCCCTGGCAAAAAAACTCACTTCCCCGGACCCCTCTCCCACCACTTTTGCGTCCGACTATCAGTCAACGGTTTTTTCCTCTAGTTTTCACATTATAAGATGGAGTATCTGCATCGGAGCTATTTTTTAGCAACGGAAACAATCGTCGAAGAACGTGGGAAGGAGAAATCTGATTTTGGGGCGACGTCGATTTCTGTTGAGCGCTTCGATCGGGAGACGAAGATCACTCGAAGGTCGACTTTCATCTTCGAAAACTGACGCAGCCTCCCACTTTTTTTTTTGACAAATCATAAAAACGTTCGGTGTCGTTGAGCCATGGAAACATCGCTGTAGCTTTGTTGTGCGAATGCTTCACCCGCTGTATTTGCGTACGTACGTTTTGGCTTCTATCTCGGAATTCTCCAGTGCCACGGGCGTCCGCCGCGCCCACCCTCCGCCCCCTCGAAACAACCTCTTCGTCTGACTCTCTTGAACCCCCAGACTTTAAGCTTCCGCAAGCACGAAGACAAACTACCCTTCTCTTCAGTTGTACACGATTATTTACGAGCTCTTTCTACCCCGCACTCGCGCAACTCTTCGAAGAACATAAAAATGACAAATTTCTCCGGGAAATTAGTCCCTGCCCAACCTCCGTCGGAAACAGATTTTGCCTCGGAGCCTCACCATTTGTGCTACAAAATTTTCTTTTTCCTCCGATTAACCCCGAAACGTCAACCATGTTTTGACTCTTTTCGAATTATTTGTTACTCGTTTTGGCACGTTTAACGTCCAATGAAGTAAATATTTTTTCGATCGTGATATTGCACATTTTTTCGAACATTTTCTATTTCAATTATTCGCAAAACTGTGAATTATTGTTTCGAATTTATTTTCATTTCACTCTGCAGACAAATTTTTGAATTTTCTATGCAAAACTTCGCTCATGAATTTCATCGAATTTATGACGAGTAATTCTTTATTCATAGTTCTCCATGCATCGATCGAGTCCCACGTTTGAACTTTCCCAACAGATTTGAAGCACAGACGTGAAATAATTTTCCCTTTATTCAACAGCTTCTTTTATCGTCTGTAGGAGTTTACGGTGAATTTGTTCGTGCGGCTTTTTCAAAGCCCCGTTTGAAAATGGACTACGTAAGATGCTTTTTGACGTTCGAAGATGAGTAATTTTTTCAGCCCGAACTTTCTGTTTCCCAACTGAAAATAGCAACGCCGAGGCGAAATATTTCTGGTAGGAGGTTTCTCGTGAAAGTTTACAGAGCAGGAATTTTTCTTAAGTTCGTCTCGGAGTGAGCGAAGAAGCGAGTTGAAAAATTATGCAAAATACACGGGGCTAGTTTTGCATTCGCGAAAATGCTCCAGGGAAATTTAGAGTTTCGAGGTAGTTGAGGGCGTTGTGGATTGGCTCGATGAATAGTTTTTACACGGGGGATAAAAGCTAAGAAAAAAAGTGGAAAAAAATTTCCACCGAGAAATAACAACAAACTTACTACTCGTTGCTGCAAGTTTTGTTTCATTTTTCTTATTCCGCGAATCTCTCGACGATCAAATTCCCAACGTTTGTCATTCGTTCCTCCATAATCGTCGAGACGAAAAACGACACGAAATCCCAAGGATCAACTGGTATTAGCGTCGTACCTTGTGTCCTTGTTTTCTATCAATGTTTGCTGAGCTTTTGCCAATGGATGTAAAAAAGCGAGTGAATACAGTTCGACGTCTGTTGTAAAGTTTGGGAAACGAGGTACGAGGCACAATCGAATAACGATTCCAGCTACTTTTGAACTTCCATCGTCGTATATCTCTTGCAATGGCTCGAAAACGAGTCTGCTGGCAACTTTATGAAAATTACCATTCGTTCTGGCGGGGCTAAACATCTGTTTTATCGGATTTCCCACGCAATAATTTACAGTGAATGTGTACAAAGGAGTAGGAATTCCGAGTCCTATACCGACTCTTTGAAATTCCGGAAGGAAAATTCGTGCTCTCGTAAAGCAATTGGAAATTGCTTTTAACTCGAGAAAAAACAAACTGCCCTTCCGAATAACCATCCTGCTGTCTACACTATTTTTATAGGCAACAAGAAAAAATGCAAAAAGAAAGACTCGGAGACGATGCAATATGAAAAACACTAGACATCATCGGAAAACTCGGGCACCGGAATAAAACAAGCTTTTACGTCCAGTTATAAAATTCGTTATGCAACGATCGTGCTGCAGATGCATTAGTGATATCTGTCGCAGCAACGACCTATGTCGACGGTTGAGAAACTAATAAAAAATATTACTAAATTTCGTTTTTACACCGGCTGTCAATATTTTATCGATCACAATTTTTTTAAAGCGGCACTACATCGAAGAAAACGTATCGCGCAGAAGACTCGTGGATTAAAAAAAAAATACTTTCGAATCGTTCGCGGAGAAAAATGTTTTATAAAAATTACACTGAAAACAAGTTTAAAATATCAGGCGAAATTGGAAATAATGATAACTGTTTTATAAATATCGAATTGCGAAAATTTCAAATATTCATGATGTAGCAAGTGCAATTTCTGGTATGACAGAAAAAAATGGCCTTTTTCGATGTTCTTGGAGAAAAAATAAAAACTCACTATACCGAAACTTAGCCACGAAGATCGCGCATGCTTTAAAAAAAAGCACAGCAAATTTATCCATAATTTCTGGATAGTTTTAGAAAACATTTCCCTCCGTGTTCATTGAGCAAAAGCAGAAAAATCGTTTGAGAATCACCTCCGCAGTGTGGTCCACAAAAGCTCGATCAATTTGGCTCGTTTTCGTTGTACTTCGCGCCGTTTCAAAGGTGACTTTGAATTTGTATTTTTTCGATACTTCTTCAGAAAGTTCTCCAAACGGGAAGTGTTCAGGCGATCATTCGACATCCCCAACCCCCCTCAACATTCTCCAACTTCAAGTTAAAACGATTTTTATTGTAATCGTTTTTTAGAATTCCGGAAAAATAGTCCTGCTCACTATGAATAGTCGCTCAGGTTTTTATGTGTGTGCTATTTGTATGTGCACTTGCGCAAGCTTGTCTCGTACTACGATCGTCGACTTGTACGAGCGAAGAACTTTCTCAACTTGTTGCCCGGCAAGCCACCGAAAGCAAACCAGACAAGCAGAAAAAGATGGGGTAGAAAGAGAGCGAGGGCGGATGGGGGAGAGAAGCGAGTTCGGTCGACCAGGATCCACGAATCCATGCTTCGGTCTTCCTCCATATATACACACATCGACGTTTCCTTCCTCATACCCACGTGAACTCCGGCAAAGTATTGTGTCTAGCGAGATAAAGTTGCTAGCCAGACTCCTCTCGCTCTCCTCGCCCTCCTGCTCGTGTTATAGTTTTCGAAACATCCCTTCCGGGCGTCCTCACAAAAGTCTGTGTCGTCGTTTCTCCTCGACACACAAACACACGCGAGCCTCTTTTCGTCCTTCTTTTTCCTACTGACAAAACACACGAGATCGCTCCGCCAACAGCATCCGAAGCTAAACGCTTGTTTTGCCAGGACTTGTTGCAGATGCGCTTCTTCCTGCACCCTTAAAATTGCTAGAAACAAATCTAGCAAACATTCCAGTCCGGCGACATTCATCGCCGACTAAATTGAGCATGAACTCAGACATCCTTAAGGGACTTTCACTATAAATCGTTGGGATAATCGTCCGAAAGCGTCGCACAAATAAAACAATATTGACACTTGAAAAATTATTATCGCTATTACACTTGTTTGAACTCGCAAATTTCTGACAAGTTAGGGGAAGCAAAGATTGAGCGATTGGAATGAAACCCCTGCAGGGGTCGGTCGCCTCCTATCAGAAGCCACCGGTGCCAACTTGACGTAACTCCACTCGAACGGGATGTAAAAATCAGTGGAAAGCTTCGTCGAAAAAATGTTCTGTTGGAGAGCAAACAAAATCTGGCAATAACCAGAGCAAAACGAGAATCCTGTTCCCTGCGATTGGTACACGAGACTCGGACACATCGATTTCCACGTCTGACGAAACCGATGAATTTCACGAGAACGTGTGCGACGCTTTGCCAAACGAACGTCGCTTAGTTACGATTCGTAAATCTGTCGCGGTTATAAAAATACCCGGAGGAAAATCGATAGGCGCTCCGGGAAACTCGAGGAAGAGGAATTAGAGCATCTTGTGGAACGAAGGTCCGGCTGCGTGCATTTCACTTTTGGAGAGCTCGAAATATTCCGGACGCACCGTGTTCAGCTCTTCTCGACACTTCGTTCCAGATCTTTTCAATTCTCAAAATTCCGATTGTTTATTCCGCATTCGAAAGACAAAATCACCGTCAAATTTCCATCTGGGACGTTGGAGAACGTTCGAGAAATTTCGTAACAAATTTCTCGCTTTATTTTTACACGAAGGAATATCAAAGCTCTAATTATCATCTTTGGCTGCTGAATGTTCTGCACGGGCACGGCGAACGTAAAGCGTCACAAATATAAACTGCATTCCCTCGGTGTGTGGCAGTAAAATTGAAAAATGTAGGATCTCCGAATATGCAAAAAGTGTAAATGATGCAGGCTTTGGATTATTCATAAAAGTGCATCCGCCCAGGAAGGTCACCGGGCTTTTGAGTGTAATGAATCCTCCAGGGAGTTGGCTCGTTGTTATTGGACGTAACACTCCCTTGGCGAGTGATAACGTAATGCTCGTAAATTTCTCCTGGTCGTCAATAGCTGTCGTTCCCTGCGGTGTAAAGAAACACGTGAATAACGTTCACCGACATTACAACGTTGCAAGGTTTCACAAATTTTTTAGTACGACGCTCGAGTTTGCAGCGTTGCGATCCAACGAAACGAAGGAAAAAAACTGCCGAATTGCAAACTCGGCAGAGAACGAAATCGAAGAATTGCTGGAATTATTGGCAGGTTTTTTGAGATCATTTCGTCGGACTCACGTTTGAGTCACGCTTTTCAGCTGATTCGTAATGGACATTTGGGCTACTTTTTTCGAGATGATTTCGGCTCCTCGAGAATTGCAAGTTTGTCTCCGCACATCGGTTCCCATGAACATCCGGTAAAAAAAGTAAACGTAATTCGTGAATTGTTAATAGATGCTGATAACGCTACCGAGCATTGATAATCGTAGTTGATGTGATACGAGGCTCTTGGTCATGCGGAAATAATGCTCGCGCCTTTCGTCGAGTAGGAATAAAGTAGAACGAGAGCTTTTCGCTCAGACGGAGCGTGCACTTGTGAACATCCCTCGATTTTAGTGACTAACGTGTCGTTGTTAAAGTCTGTTTTCGAGAGTCATATCTTGAGACTCACAGGCTGAATATTTAATGGCGAAGGTGCTCAGTGATGTTCTCTCCCTCGTTCCGCTCTTTCCCTTTAATCGTGAAATTTCTAACGTCTAAGAAGCTTGCCGATTATTATGGAAATTCTGTCTGGAGCTTTGAGAGTCTTCGACGTTGCGGAAAGTACGCAGTCGAGAAATTGCAGATTCTCGAAGTATTCGCTCCAAGGATTCTCAATTATTAGGGATTCCGTAATTTTACTTGAATTTGAAAAAAATCTCAATCGGGAGATTTTTTGTGAGCAGCGTCGCCGTGGAAAAGTATAAAACACCGAAAAACGGTAGCATCCGATAAAAAACTCTCGCAACGACAAAATGATTTCCCATCGAAGCCTCGTTATAAACTTTGTGAAAAAGAGCTTACGACGAGAAACATAATTTTTCAATCGCCCCCGTGAATCCCACGTCGCATTCCCGTACACAGCGACATTAATCTCATTTCGTGCAAACTTAAATCCCACCAAACGACCAATCCGTTAAAAATTCATCGAGCAGTAAATGCACGATGATTGCAATCATTTGCGTCTCACATAGCCCACCTCGGAAGCTTTTTTAATTCCGCATACAATTCCAATATTCTCGTTCGGACTGTGACACACTTTCGGCTATTTTACCATCCCAATAAATCACGCCATTTTCCGATCAGACCACCCTTCTGCGTTTCACTACCTCCGCCGTATAACTGGACATGAGCAGCGAGCAATATGAACGAGCCCTCCGGGCGTGGGTTGCACACTAACCCAAAGAGATATTTTACGCATCCTGCTCTTCGCACACCCATCACTGATATTATCATTTATACATCGACTCGTATGTGTTTGTAGCACGTGCATGCGTCTACAGATGAATAAATATAACCACCCCGGCAGCGTATGGGCGAGCCTGGGGAGTGAGCGGAGCATCGGCCTCGGCATTTATGTCTATGGATTTCGCTGCACGGATGTAAAGCGGAGAGTGTGAATCGAGAGAGAGTTGAAATGCATCGTAAATTCACCCTCAATACGATTAATAATAATTTGCCGATCTCGTCACGAACGGAAGCGATTAGGTGGCTCATCCGATCGTTATGGTAATTGAGAGACGGAGAGAGAGAGAGAGAGAGAGGGAGAGAGAGTGAGAGAAGTAGGAGGAGCGCCTATTAGCCGGGTCATTAGTTCGATTGTTGCAAAAATCGAAAATTTTTTCAGTTCTCGCGGTTGCTCGTATGTTTTTATATTTCGCAACGAATGTGGACTGCTTCGTTAGCGTTAATCGTGCCGTTAATTATAAAAAGCACTCGTACGATCCGGGGACTGTAAGTGGTTGCAAATATATTTTGAGATAATTGTTCAAATCGTTGATTTCCGAGTTGAAATTCCCAGGGCAAGATCATCAAATCATGAAGATAAAATGGCTCACTTCTCTCCCCGATGTGCATTGCTCATGAGATACGATTTAATTAGTCGTAACGAATCTGTCGCGTGAACGAACACCAAAAGACTGGAGCGAATACAGCGACGCTTGCCACCCCTGCCTTTTGATCGGGGTCATCGATCGGTTATCGCCGACTAATTAATTAATGTACGAACTGCTGTAGGTTGGAAAAAACATGTGAATAATAATCGGTCTCGTTGGAATTACGCAGCGAAATTTCGTTGAGAGCGCTCGAGGATTTTATTCAGTTTTACGGACCGAGCTCACCGCCTTTGCTAGGTTTGTACCAATGTTGAAGATGCGAACAGGGTCAAGGGGGAAAAGCGTGGAAAAATTGGAGGGAACGCTCCCGCGATTATGGTCTCTTGGAATCGAGATTATTCTCGTACGAAGACAGAACGTGTCATCTACATAGTAATTTAGCTCTCGCTCCAGGCTCTCTCCGCTTTTCGACGGTCTCTCTCAGGCCTCTCCGGCGTGAGATTCTTTCGCCGGAAGGTTTTTTATCTCTTCGCGTCTATACGCGAACCTCACAGCCCATTGGGCTCACAAAGTGTCACTGCTCTTCTCATTCTTAGAGCCTCCACCGTCAGACGAGTTAGCAGAAAAAAATGAGGGAGGCAAAAAGAATAATCGATGTCATCGATTTTTATGGTCTCTTACTCAGCCAACGAGAACGGAACTTCGCCGACGAATGTGGGTCCAAAAAAAGCTCGCTGGGAAATATTTCCTTCACGTTCGTTGCGTTATCTTCGTTAAGGGGGGATCCTGCATTAAAGTCACAAAAATCGACCCGAAATAATTGCGAAATTCTAGATTTTTAGCGAGTTTAAAAAAAACGCTTCTCCAGAAGAAAAATATCATTTCGACATGCTGTAGATATAGAATTTCGCAATTTTTTCGGGTTCTTAAAGGTTCGTGTGGAAGGAAAATATAAGAGAATGGAAAAAAAATTGGGATTTTCATTTCAGACAATAATTGCCATCTCCACATTGTACGCAGCTGAGAAATTTCGACAATCAGCAGACTTGAGCATAAACCAATATACAAATGAGTATTTCTCACATTGAAAAAATGTTTTTGTACTCTTGAAATATCCTTGGAACTACCGAAAAGTTCGCTTTTCGAAAACAATCGATTTTTGTGACTTTCTGAAGCAGGACCCCCCCTTAAAGCCCCGGACATTCGTCGTGCTTTATCGTTTTAAACTGCTAGATGACTCACCCCTCGTTCGGCTCATTGAAACTCCTAATTTCACTACGAATTTCGCAGGATCCTCGGACTTGTCTCTCAAACGTGCAAAATGTCCTCGCGGTGGAAAAGCTAACCTTGCTCAATACGCTGCTAAAATTATGAAAACCGGCAATCAATAATCGCAGTGTTCTGGCTCAGTCCCTCCTCCGACCGCTTCTTTTCCTTCTTCTTCCCTCGTGGAAAACGTGTCCAATCGAAACAACTGCGGAGCGATTGGACACCTTAATTACCTTAACGATTTATCCTTTGAATATTCCCTTTCTAATTCAAACTTCATCGCAGCCTCGCCAGCGTTTGGATTTACATTTAGTATCGCGAAACTTTGCGTACGGAAATGCCCACGCGGAAACAAAATTTCTAAACCACTCCGATCCATCAGGCAAAAAAGCCAAGAGAAATTTGCTCCAAATCGAATCGGCACTTCGCGCAAATTGGCGGATCGCATTCGCTAGAATATTCGATTACCAACCGATGGGCATGGCCCGCCCGGGGCCAGTTTTTCCAGCGCCGTTTTCATTTATTTCTGGAAAACAGCGTTTCAGCGATTTTTATTAACGAAAGAACCCCTGAAATTGAAAATTCCTCGTTGATTTTGACTTTGGCGTTGTCACAGACGAAGCTCACGAAAATTTCGAGATGATACAAAAAATCTGCGAGTTTGTTCGAAATCGAAATTCCGAAGCGTCAACCGCACAGGGCAAACGATCCCGTATCAAAGACACGGCGGCCCCTAGGGACTGGCCAGCAAACACCCTTTGAATATGGACCATCCTCATATCCTTGCCAACATTTATTTGACTTTTCGCCGTTCGCAGAGTCCGATATTAACTTGGGCACGTGCGTTTGATGGGCTTTAAGGCTTCCTGCCCTGCTCGGCGGATCTTTCGTTCCTTTCCCAGCGTTTTTCTTCAACGACCGAAATTGAGAATTCTCTTATTCAGTATCAATACATTCGGCGAAGGTTCCTTCGTCGAGAAAGGTCGGACGAAGCGATCTTGACATTCTTCTGGATTCGAAATGCTCCTATAAAGCAATAAATCTTAAGAAATTTCATTAGAATCGTATAGAAAGTAAAATGTTATGCAAAATATCCGCAAATAATCATTGCCAAAGCTAACTTGTTCGTTTTTCTCTGAATGTTTGATTTCAAAGGTGCAGCCGTCGTGGTCTCGTCAGCAGGTGGCCACGGATTCGACGCTCATCTACGAGGACCGAGTATAATCGTGGAGCCGCCGTCTCGCGTCGAGTTTTCAAACTCGAGCGGCGCCTGGCTCGACTGCACAGCTTCCGGGAGTCCTCCTCCAAACATTGACTGGTGGACCGCCGACGGTCATCCGGTTGGTGACGTTCCCGGCGTTAGAAGGGTACACAGAAATGGCACCCTCGTTTTACTTCCGTTTCCACCCCCTGCCTTTCGACAGGACGTCCATAGCGCCTCTTACAGATGTGTCGCTAGCAACAGTGTCGGCAAAGTCCTCAGTCGTGACGTTCAAGTCAGAGCTGGTGAGTATACGTTCGCTCTTATCTTCGCTTATTCGAGGGGAGCACTTGCAATGCCGCCACCTGACAAAACATTGTTACTTCAACCGACTCAAAAATCGAGCTTTTCAGATAATGCCTGACGTTCGGTCGATAGCGTCGCCATTTTTTGATAGTTTTCAATTCACGACTTTCGAGCAATCCGAGAGACTGACGAAAATGGGAATAAAGTGATCTAGGCCGTCCGTAATGTCGCGAGAGAGAAAAGATGAAATTATTGCTTTTCGGTTAATTTTTTCGTCGGACTGAAAAAAAGTGTCTCTAACGTTGTGTAATTAGCGGGCAATAGAAAGTAAAATAAATAAATAAATAAATGTGTTTTAACTTGAAAAAATTCGAATAGATGTTTCGAGAAATAATGGTTTGAAAAATCCAGCAAAAAACGCTCATTTCCGCAAATTTTTTCTCTCCCTTATCTTTACTTTTTCCAAATTTTTATCAAGAGATTCAGCAGAGTCTCAAAACAAGTGCATGAAAATATTCATACGCAATTTAAAAACTATTTTCTTTCGCATCACTGTCGATTACGTACAAGGGAATGTGGCGTCTTTCTCACATTTTTTGTTCCACTGTTCCGCAGACTTTTATCTCCCCCAAATTTATTATTCATAGAAGATCCATATGCGAATTATTATACATGCTCGAATAGACGAGCTATTCGAGTGTACAATAAAGCTTGATACTTGCCCCGCCGACTCCGTAGGTAATTTGCTCTCGACATTTTTTCCCCGGTTACGAAAAATTTCTCATTTTCACGTTGGACGAAAAAATGAAACTAAAAAAAGGAGGAGCCTGGAATCCGACGGCGAACAGACGAGCACGCTCGTATCGCGGCGCGCACGAGAGTTTGTCCACCCTCGCCCTGGACGTGCGGACGAAGCGAGCGACCGTTGAAATATCCGGAAAAGACCGAGGGAGAGAAGCGAGTGCACATGACCTCGTTCCATGGAACTTTGAACTTTATCGGGTCAGCAGCTCCAGGGCCTTCTCCCCTTTTCTCTCGCTCCCTCTCGCTGTCCGTCTCCCTCCGACGAATAATCTCGTATATATGCTCGCATATTTATGCGAGGCTGCATTAAATCAGCGAGTCTGTGGAGCGACTTTTTCCGCGTCACTTTTTGAAACACGATAAGAAACCCGTTTTTCGCGTGTGTAGAGAGCGCTGAAAAAAGCACGTGGATAATAAAACGTATGAAAAAAGCGTCGGCGCCTAAAAATCCTGCATTAAAATTCTCTTTATTTGATTTTAAATCGAATTACTCGCAGTGCTCGGTACGATGAAACGCGATGCAAGAATGATGGGGCAACGACTCCTGAGCCGATGCTATTTCACCTAAAAGGAGAAAGACTCGCGCGTCATGCGATTAGTTGAATTAATTTGTTGAGAGCAAACTTTATTTTTTTCCTCTTGACGTACACAGTTTTGATTGCGGACTTTTATTGCTCGCGAGAGCAAACAAATTTTCGAAAGCGTCTGAAATTAAATGGGCGCGATGTGTTTTACGTAGTGCAACAACACGCCGGAGGAAAAAAATCGTAAAGTTTACGGTTGGGATTTGGCTTGAAATGGCCTGTACACGTACCATTCGTTGCGGATACTCTCTTGGCTTTGGAGATTTTCCGGGAACTGAGGTTAACTATATATCTATTAAATATACAGCGCTCTCGCCGGTGTAATTACCTCTTAAAAAAAAATGCAATCTGAATGCAAATCCTTGGAGCAGCTGCAGCCCCGATCTACGAGCAGGCCTGACCCCTTTCCTTCTCTCTTCGCCGCGCGCGCTTGATAGTGGACGCGCCCGAGCTTTTAGGATTTTCCTGGAGCCGCTATCGGTGTACAGAGCAGAGCTATATTGTGGTCTGCGATCCCCAGCCCCTTGCTTTTCGAGGGAGCAACGCGTGGTCATAAACTTTAGTCCGGACGTGTGGTCGTTAATTAAAACTTTACTTTTCCCGCTTTTCGTTCGTTTGAGCTGAAGAAATTTCCATTCAACTCTCACCCACACAGCGGGGGGGGACACGTGCACTCGCAAAATTTGGATAATTTCAATGCTCTCGCGTCGTGCCCTGCGGCCGGGTTTTCTTCCGATATCTGTCAAAAACAAGGCATTTCAACGGAGCAAACGCGAAACAGAAACAAAAACTTGTACTCGCGCATTCTGACTCGCCCGCTCGTTGTTATCCCTTCAGCCCTTTTCGCCACATTCATCTCAAGACGCACGCAACATATTTCCCGAGAATTATTCACCGCCCGGCGCTCTCTTTGTTCCCCGCGCGCGATTATAATTCCCGGGCTAAGCCACCCCGGAACTTGCTCACACGAGTATGCACAACGACCAAGTCTGTGCTTCGTTTGTTTGAAAGCGTGTACTGCAGGGGGTGAAAAATAATGTAAAAAATCGAGGCGAAAACCACGTCGTCTCGATGAAACGTCTCGGAGTTAAATCCCCCGTGTATATACGCGGAGCGAGTTGACATGGGATTTGTTGTAAAAGGGAGTTTGTCACCGCGTCCATCAATGCTCCTCGCGCTCTCGCGACGACGAGTTGAAGATTCATTTTATTTTCATTTTCCTCCGCATTGTTGTTGTTTTTCTTTCATTCGATCCTTTCTCTCTCATTGTAACTCTCGTGTGCTCGTGCGACGTGTATTTCACGCAAATAATATCCGGGAGAAAAGGATTCTGCGGAGCGTTAACGCTCGGGCGGGAGGAAACGGGACCAAGTGGAAAAGGCGAAGCAGAGACGCCACTATCAGGAGAGTTGTACGCGTATGAAAACGTCTACGAGTGTACAAGGACAGCAGAGAAAGAGAGAGGCGAAGATTCGTTACGCCTTACGTCGTGATTCACGCCTCGACGCCTCGACAGACTCCCACGACACCTCTCGTCACGAGACGCCTGGCTGAAATCGTCTCGGATTCTCACACCGGCTTCGAATAACCTAAGCAAGCGAGAAGGGGCGAGAGCGACGAGAGAAGGAAAAGTGAAAAACATCCGCCCGCGTCTGCTCCGCTCTCCGATATTACAAGGCAGACTTTTCTCGCGCGGTGTGAAATCTCAAGATGTGATCTACCCGCGTATCCATCTTGACTCTCCACCCTCCGAAACATCCCTCCAGCTCCAATCTCCGTTGCACTACCCAACAACTTTATTTCATGAAATAAAATCCACCCAGTAAATCGCTACATTTATAGCTACACGGATGTTTTTATCGCCCAAGCATTTTCTCGCTTTGGTATTGCTTTGTGAACTGACGAATTCTTAAAATACGACTATTTTCTCCAATGTCTTTCTCATTTTCTGGCAAAACGTAAGAGCGACCGAGAGAAATTTTTGATGAAATTGGAGCTACTTTTTTCTCCCTCAAACATTTCATTTCACCGAATGAGAATTTGGAATGATTCCACTCTACTGCAATTCTGTTCCCCGTCTCTCAGCTCTTGAGTAAATTAACGTTTGATAAATTATCGTCACTTTGGAGCTTGAAACCCAGTTTTCGGGAGCGAGCTGCGTCGAGTCGTACAAATAATCGTCAGAGAACTTGACTCCATACAAATTATTTTATCCTACGAAACAGTTTTCGATCGACTCTCAGTCGCTGTGACCGCGACAGCCAGTGAAAATCCTTACAAGAATCATTTTTTCATATGTAACACCATAACAAAGTGAAAGATTCACTTTGTATATAAACTTTGTAGATAAGCCAGCAGGAAATGACGACCCGGAAACGAGGATTTTTGAGTAAAAATTACACAAAAAAATCGACCCTCCTGCCTTTAAGGTAGTTCATGCACGAAACGATTTTCTTAAGAGAGTCCCGAAATTTATACAAGTCGACCCCCATAAAATACGATCCTTCGGGCATGATCTACCTGAATCGCGAGTTATTCTAAAAATATTTGCACACACGGCGTTGACGAAGATTCCAAGAGCTGGCAACGCAGCCTCGCGATGTTTGAAAATTGTAAAAATGTTATAAAACTTCTCCCAATATTCCGCCGGCCCCGCGTGTGCTGTTGTTCCACCTTCCTAAGCATAACGTACCTCGATCCATGCTCGATTGTTCCACGTAAAAGGTAAAGTGTAATATTATCTTTGTTCGCAGTGGTGGCACAGTCGTACAAGCCCGAGGTTGAAGTAATGAGAGGGGTTTCGAGAGGGTGTACAGCGGTCCTGCGTTGCGTGGTGCCCAGTCACGCGAAGGATCTCGTGCGAGTAGTTTCCTGGCTGCAAGAGCCCTCTTTTCACATATATCCGTCGCTTCAAGGAGGTAAGCCGTGCACGTATACGTTGAGCGTACACAGGGAGAGTGTAATATGCAGAGAGAAGAGCAGGGCCGGAGAAGCTGTCTCGTGAAAGCGCATCCACCCCTCAAACTCTCGTCTCAAACCGTATTATATCACCGAGGCGCGTTTCTCATTGCTGAGAATATAATTTAATATCGAGCGACGCGCCGCAGAGGCGAACACCCTGCAGAGATTTAACGAGAGCAGAGCCTGTTCGGATAAGCTCGAGCCCGCGTGCCTAGAAGAGTATGCGCGTCGATTCTTTTTATTTTCCTCCTTTCATGCTCTCCTCTATTCTCCCATTTTTTCCTCCCGTGAAGCAACAAAAGCTTTGATGTTCGTACGCTTCTCCATGCACGATGCAGCCAGCCCAAATAACGGCGGACTACAGACTGGTACACACTGTTGCCGAGGAACTCGCAGTAATCCTGATCACGCTCGTTATTTTTTCACCAACTTATAAACGAGCACCAAAACCGTCTCGTGGCGGCGTTGAAACTCCTGGCGCTCTAATTCCAAGCGACGCGATGCTGCGCAAACCCTGCGCGATGCTCTTTTGGTGAATGGCAGCCGATTTCTGTGAAAAAACACACGTTTTTTCGGGCCCGAGAGAATCCACCGGGAAATTTTGACGACGGGAGTTCACGGTGCTCGAGATTCTCGCTTTATTCGGTAACAAAAAATAGGCAAGCACTTCGACGTCGCGCATGCGGCGTTGTTTTTCTCGGCATCTGAATTTATTTCAACAATATTCTAGAGTCGCGTGTATTTTCCTCGGTGATGCTTAAAGTGAGCTTCCTTGATCGAGAGGCTTTGAGTCTTCGATCATGATAAATCGAGGAATTGACGAAGCAAAATGAAGTGACTTCGGTCGGAGGACGCTCGTACGCTTTCTTGGCTTCAGAGCGCCGATGCTATTTATACTTCGAAAGATTAAATCTCGTTTCCCTGCCCTCATGTTATACTACCCAGCACGGTCATCATTCATCCACAGGAGAATGTTAATATCATGCTGATACGAAAGCGGAATGGATAGCAGGGGGGGGGGTTCGTAAAAAGCGAAAATTTAATATCCATCGTGCGCTGGAGCTCCGGAAGCTCGACCGCAGGAATCTCTGAAAGCTTTTTTCCGCGGCTTTGATATCCAAATCGCTTTTGCCTTTCGAGCATTTGTTGAAAACGTAAAAAATAACGAAAATTTATGTGGGAACAAGATTCGTTGTAACAAAAAGCTGCGCGTTATCTTGTTAATTGAACGTCGCGGAACGTCCCTTTGTTTTGTTATCGAAACTCCCTGCGGGGGGAGCCGCCGTACAAACGCCACCGGTGTACAGATTGGCGGATATATGTGCGGTGCTATCCTGTGCGTATCAAGCTCGTGGAGCAAAGGATTCGCGGTTTGGTTACCGCCCGAGTTATAATCTACAAACGTTCCACACCCACACACCCACACACACACACTCATCCACTGGAGCAGCGTGCATTTATGGAACAACTGGAATCGGGTTTCCGGCGCGAGAGAATCCTATAATGAATAGTCATTGCTCATTAGAACTAGAATTCAATATCAGCTGCAGCATCGAGATGTTGCTGGGCCGAATTTAATTAGCACTTTCCCACAGGCGAGCTATGAGATTCTAATATAAAAAGCAATAACCGCGGGACGATTCGAGCCGCCTCGTTTTCCGCTGTTTGCAACTATCATTCGAACAGTTCGATCCCGTTAACTCTCGGGAAACGAGGACTTCGTGCGAGTACGTTTGAGACAATTTATTTCCCGTGTTTTTCACTCCGCGTGCTTAACAATCGATAGCGATTCCAATTCCAGCAAATTTTATCTTTACACATCAATTATTCATAAGAGTAAAGCTTCGATCCTTGTACCCGGAGCGTGGGCCGAGCTAATCAGAATAATATTCTATCGCGCGTACTCGTGAATTCACTTCTCGATGCACGAGCAGAATGAATGAATCGACATTTTTTGCTTCCACCGGTAACAGATTTTTCGCGACCCTGATGAGGAGATATTCGATAGAAAAAGGAATTAAAAAAAAAATAGAAAAAAAAAAGGAAAAAAAAAACAACACCATCACAACAGAAAAAGCCTGAATTTTCGAGAGGAAAAACCTTCCGGGCTACACTCCCGAGCGGAGGTTGAGTCCGGAATATTCGAAGCGATGCCACGTTACAAGGATAGCGGTAACATCAGTCTGCAGACGATTCGAACGCTCCCGGAGCCTCGTTAGTCTGATTCGGTTTGATGGCAGATCGTTTGTTCCCCACGCGACGACTCTCCTCTCGCTATGAAACGGGGTCGATGTAATTTCGTACGTGCGCGCTATCCACACGTGCTGTTTTACGTATGTATACGCGCAACCGACGCTCTGTATCTATTTCTGTACGGATATTCACAAAGGATGTCCCGAGCTCAGTAGTCGATAATGAAACCTCCGATGCAGATACGAATTTCCTATAAAGTACTCTCATACCGTTTTGTTCCCCTTCGACCGACGACGAGTGGCATTTTTCAAGTGGGAATAAGGTACGCTCTTTTATCGCAGATTTCGAATAACGGGCTGTTGGGATTACAAATGTCTGGAATCGACCTGGTGGGGCACAAAATTTCCTGGTAAAAATTCACGAGCCAATTCCTCGTGACTTCTCCGGTAACCCGAGCTTGAAACTCAAAAAAAAAGTAAATTTTGACGTTTAATACTTTTTCAAATCGCTCTCACGGATAAACTGCTGCAGTTGAAAATTCAGAGTACAATTTAATCGAGAATAATTGAGAAAAAATGGGCAGCAACTCCCCAATTGGGAGTCGCGAAACTTGTTTGGTTCGAGGAAGCCCGGAGAGTTGTAGAAGCCAGTTTTGAGGCAGCCTCTAGGGAAGGAGACAGAAAGCATTAGAGAACTAGCACAGTACAGGCAATTCATTGAAACGCATGTATTCAAGCAACGCGCAGCACGAGGGAGGGTCTACAGAGGGTAATACGATTCCTATCTGACGTGTTTCCTAGTGGCCCAATCTACCTTTAACAATCACCCACGTCTCCACTCTCCATTCCTCTCTTCGTCACTCACCCTTTCGCCCGCTCTCTCTCTCGCTCGCTTCCATTTCAACCTCGCACAAGGAGCAGCCAACACGCGCTTATCTCCGACGAGACCCTCTCCAATGTATCTACTCTCGGTGAACCTGCTCTAACAAAGTTTTTGGTTACCGATGCCCCCATGCATAACGCACATTATTAATATTATTGACGCGGAGTCAAATTAAATTCGAGGTCTAAATCGTCTTGGGATTCTCACGTGGTCCAGTGGCGTTAGGAAAAACTTATGATTTATGAGTTATAATAAGGAAACGTCCACAGGGCGAAAAATCCGTCGGACAAAATCCAATGAGCGAAATATCTGGAATAACTTTTGTTTCGTTGTTTTGTTTCAGATGGAAAATTTCACCTTCTTCCATCGGGGGAACTTCTGGTTCACAGCCTTGAATTCAGCGATCAGTTCCTAAGTTACAGGTGCAGAACGATGCACCGATTAACGAGACAGGTCGTTGTCAGTTCACCTGCAAACATAAGGATAGAAGGCGAGTTGTGCGACTCTTTTTTCCAAATGGCAACATTAAACTCGAGTTCAGATGCAAAGCTTGCTGAGATTTCACCTCCAATTGTTTAGAGAATCGTTAAAAGCGATGCACACTTTTCTCGGTTCCCGGAAATTCCCTCTCGGAATTTCCATCACGATTCTCTAATCACCTCTTTGTAGCTACTAAAGAAACTCTTTTGTCCCAAGTTAAGAGTTCAGCCCCAAGGAAGCAAGGGATTAATGAAATTTTGATTAACAGACCACAGAGGCGTGATACAGCCAGAAATATTGGAGCATTCGGGAGTCGTGCATGTGGCGCAAGACGAATCGACGTCGCTGGTCTGCGTGGCGAAGGCGTGTCCAACGCCAGAATACAGGTGAGTCGCGGAAAGCGAAGCGAGGCGGGTTGAGGCGAAGGTGGTTGTAACGAGGAGCTGTTAATCCCACGAGGTAAGAAATAGACGGACTGGAAGGGGGAGGGTTGAAGAGTTCACGGTTGGCCCGGGAGTGCCGAGGAGCATCCTGCGCGCGGGATAATGGTCTGGCATTAAATTTTCACGAAAGGAGAATAAAGGATAACTGTTAAGCCGAGCGTGTCAGAAGAACGAGGGACGATTTGTCAAGGCGCTCGCGGCAGGGTGTTCACTGTGTTTAAAGAAATCTGGTAGTGATTTGGTGGCTTGAGAATATCTCGCTGGGCGGACTGCCCCCGGACTCTGAATCATCGCCGATCCCAACGAAAGTGGTGGAATCTTTATGGACCATCATTTATTTTCATATACAGACGAGCAGAGAAAACCGGAAGCTCCCGGCACGCCGGATATATACGTTGGATAAATATGAAGCTCGAAGTAACTGTTAGCTTGGAGTGGGTGTACGGAGCTCGGAACAGAATGGGTTCACTCCTGGACCACGAAGCATTATATCCAAGCCAGCTTCCAACCGAGGAACGCGCAACTTGCAAGAGCATCGGATCCTCCCAGTGCGGAAGATCGCGAGCCAGAGCGAGAGCACGATATCGAGAAGCACAGGATACTGGCTCAGCTTCATAAACCATGGGAACTACCGACCTCTATAACTTCCGGTTGCCACGTGATTTCGCACACACAGCTACCCGGAACTACCGGATTTACGGAAGTGGCCAAAATGAGAGATGAAAGCGCTCCTCATCCTGCTCCACCGATCGCTTTAACTCCCCCGACTCGCAACTGCTCTACTAAAAACTTTTAAACGAACGAGCTCTTCAACATGGAACTCTTCAGAGGCCGGGTCGCACATCACTCTTCGCCACAGTATTTTCGTTGAGATTCCAGAGGAATAATCGTCGATAGCTGACATTATCGTGGAGGAAACTGCCTGTGAGATTTTTTTGCAATGCTATTTTCATGGGAAAGGATCAAAGGAGATTCGGTGCCCGAAAATTTGGAGTACTTTTTGCAGGATCCTTGTACTCTGTTAATTCCCACGAATTTGAATAAAATTTTGAACGAGTTTACGAATTTCATGGAATATTTGAAGACGTATTGAAATAAACTTGGTCGAATTTACGAATAATGCGAGTAATAGGAGTTGAGTGAAAACGAGAAGAAAATTCTGGCACCATTTGCACTCAACTGGATCGCAGGAGTTTTCTAATTGGATGAAATATACGAGTCTGGAGCTCGAGGAAAATAAGGGAAGATGAAAAGGTGGGTATTGGGAGCGGAGGGAAGATGAGCGAAAACGGAGTAGATCGAAAGGAGGAATAAAGACGCGACGGGGAGGTCTTAGCTCGGAGAAAGTGGTGCGAGAAACAGCAAATGCTCTCTCGGAGACTTTGATGGCAGAAAAGTGGAAGGCACTCGCTCGTGAAATCTCTCGAGTGGCACAATCGGAAGCTCTCGATGTCTCTGGATGAGGTAGGAGCGAGGGTGTAAAAGTGCACTGGGGCATTCGCAGCTTTCGCGTTGTAGAACTCGATAGCTTTTGAAGGAAGAGAAAGAGAGGGAATTTGTAGTGAGAGGAGAGAGAATCAAGAAGGAGAAGAAGAAGAAGAAATAAGAACAAACGCCCTGATCGCATTTGCTTTTTTCCTCCTTCCGTTGTGTGCTCGCTAGTTCGTCAGGGCTTTGACGACAGTGATGTCGTCGATCGCCGAAGGTGAAATATCTCCAGTTCGCAAATATTCAACAGCCTTCTTAGAGCATTTCAGCTTTGTGCGATCGGAGCTCCAGCTTATCTCGATTCTCACATCGGCGCGTGTATTTTCCTCCCTCCCTCCCTCCCTCTTAACTTCGTGCTTAACTCTCACGAGCGTGGCGAATGAATAATGGGAGTGAAAAAATACGAAAATGGAATATCCGTTCGGACGCTGCGAGGTATTATTGTAGACGAAAGTGGGCATAGATCTTTCACATGGTGCTTCGCGCTGTAAGGTCGCACGAGGCAGGAAGCTTTGCTCTGATATATGGGACAGTCATTGAGAAAAGAAGAGCGAGAGAGAGGAAGGAAGAAGAGTGAAAAAAGAGGGCGAGAGATATTGGACGGGGAGAGTGCAGCAAAGCGAATCTCTCTTTTCTGCACAGCAGCTTCCTTCGTCACAGAACGCGAACCAAAAAAAACGGTTTTTCTGTTCCAATAAGCAAGAGAGAGCGAGTTGACAGCGAATGCACTTTAGTCCGTGCGGACTGTAGCATATTTTCTCGCCCCTGCGCCCGCTTCCTGGTGCATCGGGATCGTTCCTCGCTTCGATTCCCAGCCCGCTAATATTCTCCTCGCAATTGCTAACGGGAGCTCGCAACAGTTTTGCGAGCAGCTGCCCAATTTCCCGAATTTCCTTGCCACTGCGGACTTGCGATCCTGGCGCCGTCGCGCCTCTCCGAGCTCTCTCTATTACCAGAATACACAAAGTTGTCTCGAATGTAACGTACGAAAATTTGCAAGACAAACAGATCGTCATAAATCCTGAAGAGAAGTGGCCAAACAATTCCCTTTGCGCTGCACCCCCGGCCGTTCACGAGATATTTCTTAATCAGTGACAGAAGTAATTCGTCACAAATTTGAAAAATCATGTGAAAGATGCACGAAGCGAAGCTTTCCTCGCTCTCAAGCCTCAAGCATCGTAAAAATGTTGTATTTTTTGCTAAAACTCAATCGAGAAAAAATAAATTTCTAATGAAAAAATCGAAGCGAAATACGCACAAGATTTGTCGATCAATTAATCTTGGAAATGATTGAAGCATATTTTGGACTCGTTCTCAGTAAAAACGTACTTCTTCTCATTTCATTGCGGAAGGAACATTAATCACTGAATATACGAACATAGAAAATATACAGGGATAAAAAGGTGTACGAGAAATCCAATTCCTTCGGGTTGAACGAGTATATTGCAGAGCGAAGCAGCTTTTGGAGTTAGCCATACCAAGAGAAAATGTCTGAGCATGCATCCCTTCGAGCGTGTACACATATACATTGGGTGTCAAGTTCGTGGAAGAAAACCATGTATAAAAGAAGTCTTTTGTTCTTCGTCTTCTTTTCTTGAAAACTCTTGGCTCGCTCTGCCACGTTTTTTATCTCTCTTTCACTTACCGTCTTTTATTTCTGCACACAGACAGACGCACAGCCGAGCATGGACTCGGGCGCAGCCACATATCAACTCTTTAACTCGATCGGCTAGTTCGTAACTTCGGAGAGGGGTGCCGGAGGATAAATCGGAGATATACTTGCGCTCCTTGCGCTTCTTTGTAGCATCGATGCTGGAGGAAGTTTCGGGAGCAAAGAGAAAACCCTCCAGGGACCCAACTCCATTAGGTGCTTTCCGTTTATCGAAGGAGACGTTTGCTAGCTGCTAGCTGAGCTCGCCTTGCACCCCACTCTCATCTTTTGCTCTCTCTCTCTCGTCTCGCTCGCTCTCTTCTTAAAGTCAGTGGTGTACCTCTGGCAAATCGAGAATATGCTGGAAGGAGGAGAGAATGGAATAGACTCTCTTGGAGCGGACGTGCGAGCGCGCGTCTCGATTGCAATTGTCAGGAAGTTAGCGAGAAGTGAAAAAGGATGATGGCCGGAGGATCGTGAACTTCGTCATGTGCATTTGCCCCGTTGGCCCCGCTCCTGCCTTTTCCCTCGTTCCTCTTTCCCATCTTTCTATCTCCACTCGCACTCTCTTTCTCCGTCTTACCTTCCAACGAACTCTATTTCAATTTGGGACTCCGCTCGCTTCCATGGCGCCATTCGCAGATCTCGCCGGGGCTGCTGGCTTTCAAATCGTGTCTTTCACTCTCGCCCCTTCCGCTCCCCTCCCTCTCGCCATCTTCGTATCAATCGCAACGAGAAATTCATGCGAGCTGGTGTGTTTCCGATTATCGTACCTGCGACTGTTCGAACGTGGACAGTTTCTCCAAGTTTCTCACTCTCTGCGCGCTGCGTAATCAATTTCCTCGCAGCTCAATTCCCCCGCGTGAAAACTTGCCTCCTCGTTCACGCGCGCGCGTCTCAACTATCTCCGACAACACACCTTCCTACATCTCCCATTTTATTTCAGATGGTACGCTCAAACCGGAGCCGAGGCCATGCTCGTCCAACCAGGACCCAGGACCAGATTACTCGGACCCGTTTTATCCATCGAAGCTGTCACTCTTGATGACAGCGGAATTTATCGGTGCTCGGCTTCCAACATCGGCGGGGAAACGAGTGCGGATATCAGGTGGGTTTTCACTATTACTTTAGTCAACGAAACTTCGTTTTATTCGATTCACATTTTCTGTACAGTTGGACGTGTTTTTTTTTTTTTAAACTCAACCGTTTGGACGCTCCCCACTTGCCTTTTTTGAGGATAACGTTACCTTGACATCGTCAAAGTTCAAAGTTCAAAAATCGTTTAACATCGTACACGGAGAAAAATGTTTTTCAAAATTAGTGTGCTTAGCACTGAAAAAAAGGTGCAAATCGCGTTTACAGTTAAAAATATCAGACAAAAAATTGAGAAAAATGATCGTCTGTAGCACAGTGAAATTCCTCTTGTGCCAGAAAAAAATGCCCTTTATCGAAATTCGATGTTCTTGGACAAAAAATAGAAACTCACTACCGAAGCTTTGCCACGAAGATCGGCAAATTTTGCTGGGCTACTTACGATTTTTATAGTGGCTGAAGATCGCACATGTTTTACAAAAAAACACAGCGAATTTATCCAGAATTTCTAGATAGTTTTAGAAAACATTTTTCTCCGTGTACAATCAATAAATCGGCATTATTCGATGCAAGCGAATTGTTAAGTTAAAAATACTTGACAGTTCTTATTGTTCAAAGAAGAAGCATAGAAACCGTTATTTCCGGTTGCCATTGATCGAGTTTCGGTCGAATCAAACAACAGTCAAATCATTCGTACGTTTTCCATTCCAATGCCCCCTTCCGAGATCCAACAAAGCAGTAGCTCTTGAAATACAACTCGAAACTGATTGATCGAATCTCCTCGATGATTTTGGCTTCGGTAAACCGTATCTGATTGACCGCAGATTGATCGTGACGGCGCCCCTCCACGTGGAAATAACTCCGCCCTTGTTGAGCGTGCATCTCGGTGGAAACGCGGAGTTTTACTGCGTAATAGGAACCCATACGCAGGCTGGGCCCCACTTCATCACGTGGTACAAGGACGGCAGACAGCTTCCAGGCTCGGGGAGACAATCCGACGTCCTCAGACTGAACGGCATCGGTCGCGAAGATCGCGGAATGTATCAGTGCATCGTTAGGAGGGCTGAGGGTGATTCGGCCCAGGCTTCGGCTGAACTTCAATTGGGCGGTGAGTTCAGCCCTGAGTTGGCTCTCTGGAAAAAGCCCCGACATGGGAAAGCAGCTTATCGAAAAGTTTTTCTGACAGAAACTTATTCAAGGAAGCGGACCAGACTGAATAGCAATTTAATAGGAAGATCATGAGTGGCGGTATCACCTTAATTAACGAAAATTGCTTCAACGAGCTCATTTTCCTGGGAAAATGCACTTCAGAAGAAACTGGCGAATCTCTCGGATACTTTGATGTCGAGAGAGAGCGCTCTCGAGTCTAAAACATCCGAAATCCAGGTCTGCCCTGGATAGCCGGTACTCGTGACGTCAGTGTAGCGCGTGTACATGCACCTTTTTCCCTTTATCTCTGGCGTCATTCTCCAGCTCTTGGTTTCGCCGCCCTTCAGTTCGCCTTTATTCTCTCCCTTTGGCCTCCTTTCCCATTCGCTCTTCGGCCAGCTTCGTCGTGTATCTGATCTGCCGATCAACACGAGGGGTTGGTTCACCCCGGGGAGCCAAAGAGTAGAGCAACGGAGCAAGTATCGAGAACTCTGAAAAGAGATGGGAAATGAGGGAGCGGAGGTGGACTCTGATAGAGAGAAACGGAGGCAAAAAGAAGGACGGAGAGAGAGGAGGAGGGTCGAGAAGAAAACAGGAACGGAGTACCGAAGTGCACGAGACCGAGTACCGAGAGGAAGAGATGCACCCATTGAAACAACAATGAAGTTAGCGTCTCTCGTTCGCTCCTCCCGGTGTCGGTAATGCACAGAATCCATGTCAAAGGAAACAGCCAACGTTCCCCAACAAAGTACACCGGCTTTGGCCTCGTTATAAGAACGTGCCACTGTGTACAGCGCTCGAAAAACTCGGGTACATCAGAAGGGGTGATGAATGCGCGTGCACCCCCTCGCTTTTACTCTCTTCGTTCCTCCAGCTTTTTTTCTTCTTTTTACGACAGTTTGTATGTGCGATTCAAGAAATCTTGTATTTTTTACTTCGGATAATGGTTTTTACGTCGCTCTTACGACTGTAACTCGAAGACTCGGGACCAAATTGACAAAAAATTATTTTCAAATTCGTGTGCAGGTGCACCAACATTTTGCCACAGTCACAAAAAATTTTTTTCCAGTATTTCAAAGTAAGGGAAACCAGGAATCGTAATTCAGGGAAAATGGTTGCCATGAAACTTCGGGAATGACTCCCCAGGCCGCTTTGACAGCTTGCATAGAAAAATGTGTGAAAGAAAAAGCCGATAGATCACAGAAAAAGTGGCTGAAATTACGTGGTAAAATTGAAAACTCGTTGAATTAATTCTGGCTTTTTTGTTCATTCATTCCTCTCGTTAAGATTTCCAAAACTGATTTCCTATCGCTACTAATAAAATTTCCCGATTTTCCTATATTTTAATTCCGTTGATAACGAAATTTCAATACAACGCAGTACTCGCTTCGTAACGTAGATGCAACGATGAAAATCATTTCTTCGATTTAACTCGAATCCATTTGTTCGTTCCCACCTGAACATTTTCGCACAATCTCCTGTTTAGGAGATTGTGCGAAAAACGTGATTAGTCGATTCGAATGCACATATCTGCTAAGCCGAATTCACCAAACGTTGCTTCGAACAAACACGAAAATGTATTTAAAATTGCGTTTTTTGTCTGTCTCCCCGTCTTCGTATGATATGGAAAATAAATTGTATCGTTCCTGCAGTCCGAGGGGGCTCCCGCAGATTACTAGTAAAACTAACGAGAGTTTAATTGAGTTGGGAAACAACTCCTTTCCTCGTGTTGAGCGGTGCTTCTGTGCAGTGGATTCGTGTCATTGTCAGATTCCATAGAGGCTCCGCAGCGAGTTACCCGTTCGGTTGAAGCGTCGCGAGAGAGCCAGTACTGAGGCCTCTGACTAACGCAGCTCCCATGCAAAGATGAATATATCTATGGATATTCGAATGTGTGTATGCATAGCCGAAGACTCTAGTTCCAATTAATTCTGACGGAAGATACATATAGTGCTCGACGAGAAGAGAATTCATGGCTCCGATACTCATTATTATCGAGAGAGAAAGAGTGAGGGGAGGTTGGGACGGAGCTGAAGGAATTGAGGATTATGCGTTTCTCTTCGATCGTTGATATTCGAGCTCAGCGATGCGAAAATATTCAAACTTTTCGAGAGTAATTATAATACGTTGAAAATGAGAAAAGTTATGGACTCGGCATTGCTCATTGTCTCTCGCTGCCTGTAATGATGATGATTCCCAAAGTATTTCTCGCAATTTTCTCGAGTTTTTTTTTTATATCTGCGACACAGATAGTGTGGATGAACTTTAAATGTAAATGCATACAGCGATGTTATATAATTTGAAAGGAAAGCGTCTTTTTATTCTTTCAACGAGCGGTACAATCGACACTTTTAATTACTAAGTGTACGAGGCAGCGCGCGCTCATTCGTGAAAGAAATGGGAGAGGTTTTCACACAGGGTGTGCACGCGAGGAGTATAAACCCGGAAAAACTGCACGCGGACGGTTCGTCGTTCGATTTCAGAGCATTTATCTCTCTTTCTGCACACACCGACGTGCGCCCTCTTTGACGCCTCTTTCACGCTCCCTCCCTCCGCGCTGAGCCGCCTATTTTCTTCCTCCGCGTTTCCCCTTCTTCGGTCCCCTCTTGCTCCTCTCGCGATCTTTTCTCCGACTTCATCCGTACCTATCTTTTTACCTGTCCTTCGTTTTTCTCACGTTTTTTCCAGTGCTCGGCTTCTCTGTCGTGGTCGCGTTATTCGAGACAAATTACGAGAAAAAGTTGCCGGGCTAGCTCCGATGCCGAGCTGCTGAGAGAACAGAGCGGAGCAGTTTCCATCCGAGCGGTTCCATTGTCCCGTTCTCGGGCTCCCACAACGCTACACCGCGAGAGCTTCACCGCTCTCATCGGCTTTCTCTATATATCCTAGCCAGGGTGAAAGCACCGTCGAGCCACTCTCTCTCTCTCTCTCTCTCTCTCTCTCTCTCTCTCTCTCTCTCTCTCCATCCAGCTCTCGTTAGCTTTTTCTCTCTGTTTTATCCCCTGCTCAAATCCTACCCTTGCCCCCTCCCCATCCCTCTCGTTCTCCTCTTCTTTTCACTCTTTTCTTCAACCGTTGCCTCATCTCTGTACGTACCTCCACCATCCTCCCCATTCGCTATCTTTTTATTTTCCCCTTCTCAATGCGCCGCCTTCTCTTTCGCCTGGCTCGGCCGACAACGCTGCGGATAACCACCGGGTAACCCGAATGTCGAGCCTGTTTACAGGTCAGCTCGATCCTCGCCTTTTGGGGATGAAAAGCATATTCAGAAGTTCTTCCCTCTGGTGCAAAACGTTTACGAGTATCTGTCAATTAATGTCAGCAATTAGTATCCCCGTACGCTGTTGTAGAACTACCTTAATTCGTTGGATCCTTTTCGTCCGTCGGTCTGCCTCTCAATGGGGTTTTTTTTCCATGTTACTTCCCGGACACTCGGTATAGTTTCTGTGCTGCTCGCGAGCATTTCGCTCCATAGAACTCCGTCCACCTACGTCATCGCGTTCTCATTCCCACTTTTCGGTCGCTCTCAGTCTCAGTTTCTTTCTCTTCCTCTTATTCTCACCCCAGAAAATAATTTGTGCTGGAATCGGGATTAGACGAAGAGGATTCACTTCCGTGTCCGATGAGAACGATTTCAGTACGAACGGAAGTTGAAATTATTCGAGAGTCCTCGACAGCCTTGGCGAGAGAAACGCTACTGCGCTCGAGAATGACACTCCTGAATGGGAAGCTCTTCGTGGCGATCCTCGAGTGTGTGACCACTGATTGGGGATTGTCGGAGCTAAATCTTGATTTTTCTTCCAGACGCACCGCCCGTTCTTCTGTACTCCTTCATCGAACAAACTCTCCAGCCAGGGCCAGCGGTCTCGTTGAAATGTTCAGCAGCTGGAAATCCCACCCCTCAAGTCACCTGGGCACTCGATGGTTTCCCATTACCAACCATCACGAGGTGAGCCAATTTGTTTTTTATGTTAAAAAAAACTTGATTAGTCTCTTTTGAAAAAAATGCATTTTCCTTGCTACTTACTGCGGATAATGGAAACTGTTAGAATCCATCAAAAATACGTGGATGCTGGAGAATGCTGATGAGCGATGGCGCAGTGTGAGGTACTGGGAAAGTTGGGGGCTCGGGATAACCGAAATGGAATGTCTGCGGCCCATTATTAAAGCGTAATTTCTGATGCAAAATGCCGAAGTGCCGGTCCGGGTTATTTGTCTGAATATTTCTTTTCGTTCGCTACTGCAATTCGAGCTCTCAAACGCGAACGATTCGCTTCTACTTCGATGAGCGCCTTCTCTTTTTCTCTTATTCTTGTACCCTCGCGAAAATTTCGATTGATATTTCATTTCCAATTTCAACCGGATGCAACTTCGATAAAAAAACGAAGAAACAAAAGCTTCAAGCGCAAAAACGAATATTTATTTGATACGAGATCCTCGCTTCGGATGAAACAGCGAACAAAACAGTCGGAACGTTCGTTTTATATTCTTGTATATTTACGATATTGGCTCAACCCTCGAAGGATATTGCGATTTGGTATTTTAAGAGCCGGAAGTCCCATCACTTTGAATCAGGGATTGATGCTTTTCATCCGAAACAAGAAATTTCATAAACTTTTCATTCGAACGCAGAGTTACCAACATCAGGCTGCTTGAAGTCAGCCCAAAACTGGACTCTCGCTTCAAATTAAGGCAGTTCATCCACGAAACGATTTTCTTAAGAAAATCTTGAAATTTATACAGAGTTTAAATGGGCAATCGACTGACACGCATATCAAATTTCAAAGGACTCATCTTATTGGTTATTGAGATAAACGTGTTTAAATATGAAGAAAAATAGACAGGGTTAAGGGACTGCGCGTGAAAAATCGTTTATCTTTTCATATAACGAACAAACGCTTCTTACGAAGTTTATGAAAAAGTACACAATAAGAATGAGGTATATAATGAAGGTTTGAGGAAACATTCGAGACGATTGTCTTACTAGTAATGAAGATATATTACTTTAAAGATTAAACGAAATTGGTAATGAGCACTCGTACAACCTCACACTTGCTTATTTCAGCATTTTGTTTCTCCTTGGCTTAGCCCATTCCTATTTTTATTTTTTCTTGATCCATCTCCCTTTGTATATTCCCCTGGCACTCTCTAATCCGAATTTTTACATAAAAAACTATAGTATACCTCTATTAATTAAGGTAACTCCGTACTGCATGCTAGCCAAATGAGTGCTAAATTTTCAAAACGTTTTTAGACCAAGTTCAATGTACCGATTAAACTTATTGTTAGTAGATATGTATTCAAGCATATTTTATTAACGTGAAAAAATATTTAAAATGGTAGTTTCGCAAAACTATCAACTGATAGATGTAAATTTCCATGATGACACATTTTTACAGGTATTTTTCAAAGAATCATCTGTATTTTTTAACCGATTTAATTGCACCAAGTCTCATGTTGTTCCTCAACCGATCCTCTACGAATTCACCACGTAGATTTTCCTTCAAACTCAATCCTGAGAGAAATTATGAATGAAAAAGTTTTTTCACATAATGAACAATTAGCTGCAACAGTGAAACGATCAAGTTAAAAAAAAACAACTACATGGTGGATTCATAGAGGACCGGTTGACGAACAAAATGAGACTCATTGCAATAAAATGAATCAAAAAACGCAGATAATTCTTTGAAAAATACCAGTGAAAATGTGTCAGCATGGAAATTTGCTTTGATCAGCTGATGGTTTTGCAAAACTAGCGTTTTTAATATTTTTACGTGTTAATAAGATATATGCTGTAATAAAAATCCACTAACAATACATTTAATCGGTACGTTAAACTTGGTCTGAAAAATTGTGAAAAATGTATTTACAATTTCGTATAAACAACTCTGACATTAACTTAAAGTGATTATATCTTTAATTAGGAAGTGAAAATCGGTTCAATTTTGACACCCATAAAATGCGATCCTTCGAGCATGATCTACCTTAAAAATAAATTTTGTTTCAACGCCAACCGCACCAGGTTTTCCGTCCCCCGATCAGTTCCTTGAGAGTATTCTACCACGAGTTCCATAGCTCCACAGTAGCAACGAGGGTCAAACGAACGAGTAATTTTTTAGAATCGAAAAGTGACGTTTCGGTTCCCGCGTCCACGTGACGACGTTGTACGGCCATTCGAATAAGACGATTTCCTTGATTTGTTGCTCGCAAAGATTCGTCATTGGGCAATACGTGACGGTGCACGGTGACGTGATATCGCACGTGAACATCAGCCAAGTGATGGTGGAAGACGGCGGAGAATATTCGTGCACGGCTGAGAATCGAGCTGGCAAAGTGACGCACGCGGCACGTTTGAACGTCTACGGGCTCCCGTACATTCGTTTCATTCCAAAAGTGACGGCGGTAGCGGGCGAGACGCTGCGTCTGAAGTGTCCAGTGGCAGGATATCCGATCGAGGAGATCAAGTGGGAACGCACAGGCCGGGAGCTGCCGGACAATATTAGGCAGAAAGTAATGCCCGATGGGACGTTGGTCGTGTCGAGCGTTCAGAAGGACGGAGACACCGGAACGTACACTTGCTGGGCGCGGAACAAGCAAGGGCACAGCGCCCGGAGATCGGGCGATGTGACAGTGATCGGTAAGGCCTTAATTTTCCGTTATTTCTTCGAGCATTTACCTAGTAAACGATCGCCCGGTGAGTCGGAGTTTCCGGATGGATTCAAAGAAGCTTTTGGAAGGAGGAAACCCCGGGGGAGCTGTACGAACGGATCCGGAAAGCCTCCGATCCCAGAAACCCATCCGCATCGGCAGTTTAACAAATTTTCTCTTCCATCCGAATTAGGAACACCGAAGAAGCAATTAAATCGGATGCCTCCGGAGACCGACGAACAAGACGCAGAATAAAATGTACGGGGCCCTTCCGGGGGTTCAATTTAATCTGACCCCTTGTCTTGTTGCTTTTCAGTACCCCCAAAAATTAGCCCGTTCACGGCAGACAGTGATCTCCACCTTCACGAACGTACGACCCTCACGTGTTCGGTAACGCGTGGTGATCTACCGTTGTCGATATCGTGGCTGAAGGACGGTCGTTCAATGGGTCCGAGCGAGCGTGTAACTGTCACCAATGTGGACCAGTTCAATAGCATACTGATGATTGAAAGTTTATCTCCAGATCACAACGGAAATTATTCTTGCGTGGCACGTAATTTGGCCGCTGAGGTATCGCACACGCAGCAGCTTGTGGTTCATGGTAATCCTTCCTCTAGGCCCCCAATGTTTTTACCGGGGACACCCTGACCGCCCGAAACAACGAAAATTACATTTTTTCATTCAATTTACACGATCAGATACCTTTTTTAACGATCCGATATCGCCTCCGTGTGTGTAAGTGTGCGTGGGTGGGACTGCTGGCGTCCACGTTTTTTGCATAATGCGTTTTGCGTGTGTGTGTGTGACTGTATCGCAAGAAAATAACGAAATAGCTATTACATCGCATATATACATATTATATATATTATATATATATATATAAACTCTACATATTACGTACTCGTTCTTTACTCGATTATCACATCGATTCAACCATTTTTTACTGCTCTCTATTATGGCCGTCAATCTTCAGGTCCAATCCTTCTCAGCCAATCAGAGTCGTCCCGTTAAAATCGAGCTGCATGTTGACCTTCCTTTCTGTAAATATTTCACCTTGTCTCGAGCTCTGTTTGGTGATAAACCTGAAGATCCTTAAAAATCCAAAACCTGAGTAAGCCAGCACGATATTTCGAATTTTGGTATCGACGAGGTCGTTCGTCATGCTAAAATTGGGATGCGAGTTCGAACTTCTCCAAGGATTTCCAATTGGGCCAATTTGCTTCCCTGGGACTGAACGACCTCGATGAAAACTCGTGAAGTTCATTGGTCCGATGGAAAAAAATCGATCTCGCGTGACCTTATATCCCCATGCACGTTGTCCCAACAGAAAAAAGAGAGAGTTTCGTCTCCTCTTACGAATCCAAATAAAAGAATTTTTTCCGATCTCTCTGCCACGACGGTTCGAGGATTGCTCGCAGAGATTCAGCGAAAGGACAATTCGATTTTGCATGCATCGAGTCCCTTCGCCCTTCGAACCTTCCTTCTCGACCGAACGTCGAGAATCTCTACCAAAAACCTCGCAAATGAGCCTCGAGCCATCGTACTATGCTTTTTAACTGCACGCTCTTTTCTGCGACGAATGAATGAAGGATCAAGTACGAATACAACAAAGTTGTTCATTTTGTGTATACACCCGTTCGAAGGAACAAGCTAAAGGGCGGCAGGTGTTGGTCCACGGTGGGGTCAGCTCTTTCTATCTCAAGATCTCTCTCTCTCTCTCTCTCTCTCTCTCTATCTCTCGCTCTTTCTCCAACTTTCTCTCTATCTCTACTCTTCGTTGCTACGTTACTGCCTCTACTGTACATACATTAATTACATCTACATTATACATACGATATATATATACATTTTTGGTTATTATTTCGTTTATTTTATAAATTGTACACGATCGTGTACAATTGCAACGAATCCACTCGTAAATAAGATAAAATTATGAAAAATATGAAAAGAATAGAAAAGTAAAAAGATGTGAAGAACAAGCAAACAGACAAACATACGAACAAAAACAACGACGAAAGAAAAACGTATATATGTATATTTTATGTATGCATTTATGAATTTATATATATACATATCACACTACTACTATTACTACTATAATAATAGACCTATGACTGTACATATATATATATAGAGATTCATATATATATATATATTTATGAACTACTATACATACTACTATTATACTACCTGGTACGAAGTTCTTGCGTTTTTTGATGACATCTTTTTCTCACTCTCACGTATGGTTCTTTCTTCTCTCTTGACCTTTTCCAGTACCCCCTATAATTGAGCCATTTACCTTCCAAGAGGGACTGTCAGAGGGGATGCGGACGCGGACGGTGTGCGGGGTCGCGGCGGGTGATCCACCCCTTACGATATCCTGGTTAAAGGACGGTCATAGTCTCGTTCCTCTCTCCCCGAAATTGGCAACTGCCACTAACGTATCCCAGCTGGATTCCTACTCGAGTCTCCTGAGTATAACGAATCTTACGGCCGAGCATTCGGGCGACTTTACCTGCGTCGCCGCGAACCCCGCCGCCGAGGTCAGGTACACGGCCAAGCTACAGGTAAAAGGTAACTAGTTGAACGCCGAGAGTACACCCAATTTCCTCAAAAACTTTTCACAAATTTCGGAAACTAAGATACTTCGTGACGAAATACACTCGATTGTTACGATCGAGCTATTCCCCATACTTCCGTCGTGTTTTACGGACTCGGAAAAAAAACTCGACTTTTTACCTTCGTCCTCGGATTCCCTGTCCACTACATCCGGGATCGCGGAGCTTGGCCTAGGCGTCGATAAACAGAATTTTTACTAAAAATTAGTTTTTAAGAGCTGCCTTGCGAGTGCTCAGAAAAAAATGTATGAAATATACAATTTTTCAAGGAACAAATGGAGTGAAAGTGAGCTTTGTCGACTCGAAGACGAACGAGTTTTTCGTGCTGACCTTTGCCAGCTCCTGTCAACGAGCCCGAATTTCCGGAGTAAGTTGTCAACGTAACTTCTAAAAGTTTTCGAACGATAATTGATTATTCAACCCTCGCAAAGCTTAGTCGACTTACGCCAAGGTCCGTGGCCCCGTTGCCTCCAACCGTCGATATCCCGAAGCACAAACCCACCGGGCGTAGATCCGAGAGAACTTCCGGAGGAACTGTCAAGGCGCGATGACACCGTCACGTGATCCTCGTACCAACTTGCGACGTATTTCACCATCGACTCGATGGCTGACGTGTTCTCGTCGAAAATCCAAACTCCTCGTGCTCCCTCCTCATTAATTGTCGGATTTCAGCAAGAAATCTTGAAAAAATTCAATGCCAAAAATATCACTTTTAGAAGTAACCTCGTACCGAACACCATTGTCATTTGGGCAAGACCGAAGCAAAACTGAAGCTCCTCGTAAAATGTTATGAAAGTTTAGTAGATTCTCGACGAGAGCATCGCCACCAACGACCGTTTTCCCATCACCATAATCATTTCTCTGCAACGAGAAATCTCCCAACCGACCGGACCATCATGACTCGAGTGAACAATATCGCAAAACCTTCAAAACCTTTAGCACCCCTGGAACCAGTAAAACCTACGCTCCAACCGAACAGAAATCACAAATAACCAGGAAGCAAAAACCACCACCACCAAACAAAAAATGAGAAAAAAAAATAAGCCTCTTTCCCAACCCCTTCCAACACAGTGTGTATTACATTTACGTTGCTTTGGCTCTCTGGGAATGCGTCGGTATCTCGTGGACCCCCTGAGGTTTGCTTGACTTGACCGAATAATAAAGGTAACAGTTGCACCTCTTCCTCTCATCTTCTTTATCATTACGTTATCGTCATAAGCATATGAATATCCATATAAATCTGTCAAAACAATCTTTCAAAAATAACCATAAATCTTGAATAATGTGTATATGCATATTCATATATTAACCTATCATTTGAACTTCTGACCTGGTGCGTGCGCCTGTTTTCCATTACTTTTTCCAACTCTATTATACACACGATCAATTTTAATACGCATGTTTTAATATCTCGGTGTGAAACCTTTTTAATAATCGTTCGACGCTACTTCGATATCAACATTTATCTTTGTATCAGCATACGTGATATTTTTTTCTATACTTCATAGTATAAACATCACTTTAGATTGATTGTACGAAACGTAGGAGAACGAAGCACGTTTTATTACCTATACGCTGTAGCAAGAAGAACAAAATGGCTCAAATATCCTTGTCCCTGGGAATGGAGGTGCTGCGAAGAGCGTGGGAGAATTCGACGCCCTTTTACCAATACTGTCTCTCTCTCTTTCTCTGTCTCTTTCTTCATCCAGTATTTGGCATGAATTTATCGAATTTTTCCAACATCTATTTGTCACTCACACCACTCAGTATGTGATTTTATCGTTTCTCGCTGTTTCTTAATTAGATGGCTATTCGATAAAAGTATTTATGTATATAAGGATATGTATATACTGACATATGTGTTCTTAATTGCTGCTTCGCTCTGCGACTCGCTGTTGCTATCTCTCTCTTTCTCTCTCTCTCTTTCTCTCAATCTATCTCTTCCTCTCTTACTCTCTTCTTCGATCTCCGACTCCATGTTTCTGTCATGATATCATTTACCATCGTTTCAATCGTGGGACAAAAGTGCGGACGAATCAGTGCGGTCGAACGAGCCACCGTCCGTGGCTCTCCTCTTTCCTTCGATTTTCTCGATCGAGAATCTAACTGACGCTTGTCTCGTCCGTGCTTCAACGATCGAATACAGTAATCCGTAGGCTAGTAGTATATGTATTATGAAGTTTATTTATTCATGTCACATATCGGATTTTGGAATCATCATATAGACGTATTAGAAGCGAGTAACTAATTTCAACAATAAGTTCGGCCGCTTATCTCGAGAGACCCTGGCCCCTAGGCCAGGGCACACGCCCACCCGCCACCGTCACCTATTTTGAACCACCACCGCCACTACCACCACCACCACCACCACCACCACCACCACCGAAAGTACCCTTGAATTATCATTATTCGTATGATTTATTCGTCTCCCAGCAAATGCCTTTTCTCTAATATTTGTCACGAATATGGCTCTCTTTGTATCACACTTTCGTAATCTCACAGCAAGTAAATATCGAAGATAAATAATGAAGAAAAAAGTGGATTTTTCGTAAGGAGTTATTGCGTATTCATTCGTATATTGATATATTTTTATAAAGTTATGTACATTACACACCCTTCGCGTCTCGAACGTGGCGCATTGCCGTTTTTTCGTAATACGTTGATACATTCCCACTCTTCTATCACAGTATTATTCGCTTGTGCAGCGTTTTTATTATCATCACCGTAAAGTAGTACCTGCCAACCTCTCTCTCTATGCCAGAAAACAAGAAATAAAATAACCAATCCTCGCCCCCGCACCCTCGCCCTCGGACATCACAGCCTTCGCCTCTGTTCATCGACAACGACCTTTCGCCTCAGGCCAACGTCCTCGCCCTTACGATTAATCCCGCACGTAACACGCGCGATTCCTATACAGAAGCTGTTGAAATTATAACGAAAATTTGTCCACTTTGTGTGGGGATACTTCGCGGCTTGTTAAAATGACTATCGTTCGCTTCGTCAAGTCCGATCTGTTCTCGCTCATGGAATTCGTCTAATCGTGATGTTTTTTTCGTTCGTTCGCCCTTTTATCGCGTTGTACTGTACAGTTTTTCAACATTTCTCTTTTGTACAAATAATCTTTCTATTTTTACTCTCTCTCTCTCTCTCTCCTCTCTCTTTCTCGCTATCTCTCTGTTCTTACTTCCTCGAATATTTTCTTATATGCAACAAATAAAGAAGAAACAAAGGACAGAGTTGCTTCACAGTTCGACATTCGCGACTTCGAACTTCACTTTAACTCTCCTTCACTACTTCGAGTCGCTCTGCTCTCATGCATTCGCGTCAACGCGAATTGTATCGCTCACTCTTGCGACGAGTGACTGTCGTTATGATTTCGTTTTTGTTTTTACATCTCTCAATACGTGTAAATATGCTTTTTTATTTTATTGCGGCCGATTTAGCGGAGGGAGTAAAACTGTGAACGTTCTGATTTTCAGTGCCACCGCATTGGGTCGTCGAACCGAAAGACGTGAGCGTCGAGAGAAACCGTCACGTCGCTCTCCATTGTCAGGCCGAGGGTGTGCCCGCCCCCGTAATCGTATGGAAAAAGGCTACCGGTACGTCCCGCTTCGTTTTCCCCTTCGCTTCATCCCTTTCCTCATCTTCTTTCGCCCTCTTTCTCTACGCATCGTGACCATCCGACTCGTCGCTTTCTTTATTTATTGAATTGTCGATCGATCGTTAACCAGCAGGCAGTAAATCCGGTGAGTACGAGGAATTGCGAGAACGTGCACACACCAAACTCTTGAGCAACGGTACGCTCGTACTGCAACACGTTAAAGAGGACAGAGAAGGCTTTTATCTCTGCCAGGCAAGCAACGGAATTAGCACTGGAATCGGCAAAGTTGTTCAACTCAAAGTCAATTGTAAGTTCACGGAGTTTACGATTTATCAGCTTGATATAACAGTCCGGAAGGCAGCGTTGCATTTTAGGCAGTGTCTTACGCCGACCGATTGTCATCTTTCAACAAATCCCGAACGAGATCCCGAATGGCTGATAAGTGAAGAAAAAAATTAAGTAACAGTACACTGCATAAAATTCAAGTGGGTAATTGTTTGAAAATTTTTTAATACGAAAACAACCATCAGCTGCGTGTGTAGCGATGGAAAGACCGCCAGATGACGCGACAAAGATTCACATTATTCGAGAAATGCACAGTATCTTCCAGGGTCCAGCTGAAAGGTCTTTCTCTTGTTTTATTTTATAATACAAATGTATTTTCATTTATTCTATAATATAAACAAAAAGAATAGAAATATAAAAATCAATAACTGTCGGAAAATTATGCGTCGGTGCCGCGCTACTGCGACAGTTATCTGAAGAATCATCATCAAAACTGTCATCGGTTAGATTGTTCTCTTCATCGTGTTCTTGAATGAGATCCTCTTCACCATGAACATGTTAATCATCAAAATTAGCCTACCATGAATATGGTAGGCTAATTTTCTCATTCTCTTCTCAAAGATTTTTTCTTCCGAATTTTCTCTTCCTCAAAGAGAGTATCACAGACAAAAATTTCGTACCGGTAATATTTTCTCTGCTATTCGTTATACTGCTGACTGATGGGGGTACTTGACCTCCTTCAAATCATTTGAAGACGTATTTATCGTCTTTTTCTTCCCATCCGTAGTCAGTAGGAGATAATTGAGAAGGGTTTTGAAGACGAGCATGGCTCGAACAGCGCGCAGTAAATGCTGGCGTAGCTCGAATCAACATGGTGGGAAGATTGCCCCGTCGATACGGTTTTTCCACTTCAGCATATCGTTCTTGTCTTTAATCTCGTAATTCTGAATAAACGGTGCAACTCAAGCAGCGTTGATATCGTTTATCACTTTAAACCCGAACGGGTGACAAAGAAATTCTTCGATCGTTGTCAAGACCTCGTCTAATGTACAGATTTAAAAAACGTGGAATGCAATTTTTGTATCAGCTTCTCAGTGAGCTCGACAAGATTAATTGTGATGAAGGATTCTTACGATTTCATCACTTTGTCATTCGCATTTATTTTGGCTTTTTTATCGACGGTTCCAATTCGAGCATCTAAAGTGCGCCGTCTCGTTTTCGAACTCCCAAAACTCCCAGCAATTGGTGCATCACTTTCTAAATCCGCGATATTTTCAGCGCTATTTTCAGAATCTTGAGGGGAAGCGTTTGTGGAATCGTGCTGAATAGAATTAACAATGTCCTCAAACGTTGCTTCAGTTTCTAACTCTTCTAAAACAGTGTAGCTACATAGCAATGCCCGTAATTATTAACGATATTAATAATTTTTTTACTCTCCGTTAAACTTTCTCCGAAACTGATCTCGTGCGACGAATAAAGGACAGGCACGCGCAGCTCTCGGTTAGAAACTGAAAAGCGGAGAGGCTTAGTAGGTAGCCCGAAGGTCATGTTTTGGGCCCAGGCAGCTAGAGTATCTGTCTCCAAATAAGCGTAGTAGCAACGCTCCAATATTTTTAAGCTTTACTGCGTCAGCTGACAGTCTTTCCACCGCTACAGACGCAGCTGATTATTGTTTTCGTTCTTCAAATTTTTCGAACAATCACCTACTTGAATTTCATCCGGCGTACTGCAAATTTTTGTTACACATTTATTAAAAAAAGTTTCGCAAACTTGATCAGCTGACGGGCGATTCTCTCATTAGTCGTATAAGAACAACTGTCGATGTCAATATGAACCGGCTTACTACGACTTTTGTGAATGCAACACTGCCTCCCGGACCATAAGGCTGTTTGAGGCTTTGGAATGGTCTCCGTTCACCTTACGCATAAAGAAAAAACTGTTCGAACGAATTCCCTGTCGCTCCCGTCGCGATTTTTACCCATCTTTTCCATCGCCAACGTTCAACAACGTTACAATAATTCACTTAATTTTCGTCGTCAAAAGCTTCTCCGTACTTTGCTCCTGCGGCTCGTCCTGTGACCGTCAAGAAGGGCGACACAGCGACCCTTCACTGCGAAGTTCACGGTGATAAACCAATCACTGTGACGTGGCTCAAGAGTGGGAAAATGGAGCTGAATCCATCGACCAATTATAGGTATGAAAATCTGTTGAACGAAATCTTGAGGAACTTTTCCCCACAAAATCCCAGTTGGAGTTCTCGTTTTTAGTTTTTTCTTTATTGAGATATGAAAAATGAATGCAAAGTATTTGAGAATCCGCGTAAATCGCTGACTGCGTCGTCGTTTTTGAAGGGTGACAGTGAAGCAGGAAGTGACTCCTGACGGCGTGGTTGCTCAGCTACAAATTTCGTCTTCCGAAGCCCCGGACAGCGGAGCTTATTTTTGTCGAGCGAGTAATCTTTACGGGAGGGACCAACAGCTCGTCCAGCTTCTCGTTCAAGGTGTCAATAAAAAAAGAGTCTAGGTTTTCAGTGAATGAAGTTCGTGATCGTTCCGAACTCCGCTAAAAATCTAAACTTTACGACCGTTACAGAACCGCCGCAGCCTCCGAACAATCTCGAAACTGCGATGGTCGCTCCGAGGAGTATCAACGTCAAATGGCAGCATAAATCGCAAGACACGAGTGAGGTCACGAAGTACATTCTTCAGTACAAAGAGGGCGATGGTAAGTGCCTGAAATTTCGAAAATATTTCAAAGCTCAGCTACAGAAACGTTTTTACTGAGCCTACGATCATTATGCGGCATTCTGATCGAGCACAAAAGCCTCTTCCCCAAACGAATATCATTCTGCCTTAATAGCTAACGATATAAAACCTCAAGTTCCCAGGGTCGCGAAGACCCAGGGTAACTTGCGTATAGCAATTTAAAGGAAAACTCGTTCGTTCTGCATGCAAAAAAATCGTTGGATCAGCCAAAAATAAAAATTTAATTGATTCTTGTAATTTCGAAGGTGGAATGTGGCAACAGCAAGAATTGAGCGGACCGCCGCTCCCATACGCAGCTCTCATTGACGAGCTGAAGCCAGCAACGAAATACACGATAAGAGTGATCGCCGAGGGGCCGGCCGGCAGGTCAGCATCTTCGGCTGACCTGGTGGTCAGAACCGAACCGGAAAGACCGGCCGGGCCGCCGATAAATATAGCGGCGAGGCCACTGTCCCATTCGGAAATTTTGGTTACTTGGTCGCCTCCCCTGCCGGAACTACGTCACGGAGAGGTGCAAGGATTCAACGTGGGCTACAGGGAATCAACTTCCGGTAACTCGCCGTTCAATTTCACTTCGGTCATCGGAGATGGCGAAGAAGGGGGTGGCGAACTCCGATTGACGGGTCTACGACCTTACACGAGATACACGATCGTCGTGCAGGCTTACAATCAAGTTGGATCGGGCCCTCTCTCGGAACAACTTCCCACACAAACTCTCGAGGATGGTGAATATTTTGTTGATTGTTTGATGGCACGTGCTCAGGGATTGAGGAACAACTGTTAATTAATTCGAGTCTTTTGCATTGACCATGAGCAAGTCAGATTTATGAAAGTAGACTTTAGAAAGTCTTCCTGATAAAAAAGGAGGGGGAAATACGAATAATTAAATGTTTACAGTCCCGAGCAGACCACCGGAAGACGTTCGTTGCGCTGCTCTGACCTCGCAATCCCTTCAAGTATCTTGGCAACCACCCCCGAGTGCATACACCAACGGAATAATTCAGGGATACAAATTGAATTACGAGCCCGTTTTGACCGACGTGTGGCGGGGAATCGATGAAATGGAAGTGAGTCTAAAGTTCACCAGGAAAAATCAATCCCCAGGGAAAGAATCAGCGCTTACTTTGGATCAAAGAACCAGCACTTGAAAGTTGTTTTTCATTCAAAATCGCCTGGGTCACACAGACCCAGCGACAGACTGAATACAAAATATTGCTATCCCATCAATTTTGTGTCCATTCTTCACAGTAAAGAAACAAGCAACTAAAAACAAGTTTCAAATGAATATTCTTCTTCTTGAACAGGTCCGGAAAACGAGTGTCTTAACGATAGTTCTGTCAGGGCTGCGACGATACACGAACTACAGTATCCAAGTGGTAGCTTATACCAGGGTGGGTGATGGTGTACCAACGAGAACAACCTTTTGCCACACCGACGAAGACGGTAAGAATCGAAAATTCTCGTCCCATGCATCACCGAGATTCTATTCGTTGCTTCATCGCTTGTCTCACAGTGCCGGGGAGTCCAGCAGACATAAAAGTCGTAGTCAGTTCACCTCAAGCCCTTTTCATATCATGGTTGCCGCCATTGGAGCCAAACGGCATTATAACAAAGTACAATTTGTACACAAGGATCGTGGATGGTCGCGAGGAATTGAATCACGGTAAAAGAATGTTGCCGGCGACCAACACATTCTTCGAAGCTTCGGATCTCCAGCAGAGAGTCGAGTACCAGTTTTGGGTTACTGGGAGCACGAGGATCGGTGAAGGACAAAGTTCTCGAGTGGCGGCCGAACTACCGACCAATCGAGTGCCAGCGAGAATCACTTCGTTCGGTGGACACATCGTCAGGCCCTGGCGAGGTTCGGTCACTTTGGCGTGCAACGCCGTCGGTGACCCAACCAGGGAATGGTACAAAGGCAACTCCGAACAGTTGCACACCGACTCAGGGCGGAATATCCAAGTCCTGCAGACCGGAGAACTCGTCCTGGCGAGCCTTCAGACTCAAGACGGCGGAAATTATACTTGCCAGGTTGAAAATGCCCAGGGAAGCGACAGGCTGCACTACAGTCTCACGGTTCAGGGTGAGTTGTCAATGTTTGCCAGGTCAACATTATCTTTCCAATCATCCGGTATAACGTTCATCCAAAACTCTTGAATCAACCGATTCGGTCCATTTGGATAATCACAAGCCATCTTCATAGCCATTTATTCATTTTTCCAGTGCCCCCGAAAGCCCCGGTTCTCTACGTCACTAGTTCAACATCGAGTAGCATTCTCCTGCACTGGAAACCTGACTACAATGGCGGTGCACCATTGACTGGGTACACTCTGCACTATCGTACGAGCCAGGGAAGCCTTCACGAGCTCCAACTTCCACGACGGGCGACCAACCACGAGCTGAAGGTAAATCGTCAATGGAAGATCGTTTGGCACTCGTCAGTCAGTTAAAAACGGAACTTTACAAAGTTTTCTCCAATGTAAAACTTCACCAATGAAATTAGAATTGTTAGTGTACTTCGCACTCCAAACTTTGTCGACAGGGCTTACTCTGTGGTAACATGTACCACTTGTACTTGACATCCCACAACAAAATCGGTAGCAGCCCGAATTCCCCTGTACTTTCTGTGCGGACGCAAGGTTTGCCACCCGGAATACCCCCGTCAGCGACTTTCCTGGCGCCAAATTCAACGACCCTTGCACTTCGACTCCACGCTTGGCCGGACAACGGATGTCCAATTGATGATTTTGTCATTCAGTACAGACCTATAAACGAATTTCACTGGACTCTCGTCTCAAACAGCGTGAAAATGGCTCGACGTTTCGTCGTCACGAATCTTTCACCGAGCACTGTCTATCAGCTGAAAGTCGAGGCTCACAATGTCGCTGGTAGCAATCACGCGGAGTTCACATTCGTCACTTTGACCAAAGATGGCGGTAAGTCTGGACAAAAAAAAAGCCGAAATTGTTGCTCTCCCCGCGCAGAAGCTAAATAAATCAGAGGCTCCTTAACTATTTATTTTTTCGTTAGAACCGCCACCTCCGGAATTGTCGGAACGAGGAATCGCGACTGCCCTTCCATTTTACGCCGACGTCAAAGTAATGCTGCCACTAATGATAGCGGCTTTTGCGTTGTTGGCAGCCGTCGCGACTGTGGTTGTTCGTTGGAAAACTCGTGAGTAAACTCGACCATGGCCTACGACGAAATCCTCTTCTCCTAAGAATTATGACACCCACCGAGTCGTTCTTCCAGGTCATTTGGGGGACCGAGTGCAGCGGCCAATGAAGGAGACCCAGGAGAATCAGCAGAACGCGGAAACTCAGAGGGAACGCTATTACGCGACTATCCACAAGGTCGCTCTTCAGCAGGCTGCGAACGCGAGCGGTACAGACAAGATTCCAGGTGCATATTTCGTTTCCAGAACTTTCGGAGTTCGTTAAAAATAGTTCGAATGGAAAATTGGAAAAAAAAATGCAGGATACTGAGAGTCCCAAGTCGCAATGCCGCAATGAGATTAATTTTAAAGCTGCGCATCAATACCGACGTGATTTGAAAGGTAGGCAATGCCTCTGGTGGGTTACAGAGACGGCGGAGGACATCTCTCCGTACGCTACGTTCCAGCTTTCGGAGGGGGGCGGGGGAAGCCTGGCAGGATTGGGCGCTCTGGGCGGACTGGGAGGCGCGGCGGAAGCTTCAACCGCCGGGCTCCACTCGAACAACACTCTTCTTCACAGCTTCATGTATCACGAGCACGCGATGACAGAAGGATGCGCGAGTCCGCCACCTGCAGCGACGGTAATCGATGAAACTTTCCTTCCTTTCCTGTCGAATGAAAATTCCGCTTTTGAAAGTACCTGCAGAATCATCATTTAACTTTGGATCACGTTTTTTTTTGTGCAGAGTATGAAGAGTGTGTCGTCGCGGAGACGCCAACAGAGGAAGCAGCAGACTCCGGGCGATGTGGACAGTGACGAGAGCGAGTCTGACCCGGACCAGCTGACCCGCTCTCGGACGGAGTCATCGAATCAACTGGACGCTGGCAAGTTGAAGCACAGTATGTGACGAAACTCTTAACGATGATTCGAATCACTCATTATTTTTATCTTCCTTGTAGTAGCACATGCACAACCTCTGCTGGGACCCTGCATTATCATATTACATTTATTCCCTTGTATTCTATTCCTCAGTTCGGGCAGTTTCAGATTTCTTCTACCATCCTACGTCCAGCACTTCCTCGGACATTTCCCCGATGTGCGAGCAGAAATCACTGACACGGAGGGCACGTTCTAGGTGAGTTTTCATTTCATTCGATTCGGTCAATTAAACGAATCTACGATTCAAAAAACGTTTCAGGGAATCCTCCAGAAATAATGTTGTCTTTCTCAAATTCCGTAATTGATGATTCGTCAAGCTTGTCAACTTGAATTTCTGTCCTGAATTTGAGCTCGAACCATGGTCCAACGTTCTTAATAGAAAAAATGATGCTTCGCTTCGTCGCTGATCGCAAGATCGAACTTTGAGGATGTCTAAATTTTAGAACTTTGACAACTTCGTTTACTTTATCTGTTATTGGAAAAAGATGGCACGTACCGAGCAGAACTTCACTGCGGTGGCCACCGATGTCCGTAGCAGAGACCGCATTTGGTGGTCAGTCAAACGTCATGTCGCGTCCGGGTGGGGAAAGAGGAGATCGGCCGGAACTCAGTGAGGCCGAATGTGACATCGACTCGTTGAAGAAGCCAAAGCTGGGTCAGAGAGCATCGACGCTTTGGTCCAAGCCCGGCTCTCAAAACAATCCATCTTCGGATTATTCGATCGCCGTTTAATCAAGCCCGTCAAGTCTAGCGCTGCTTAAACGATAGCAAAAGAAAAACATAAGAAAATAATAAGGCGGCGCAACACTGAGATATCTCGAGCTCGTTCAACGAGGCTTTTCGGTTCCCTCGGTTTGCTGCATCGATTCAAGAGTTCCTCCAATCTCTTCTGCCATCACCGGACATTTAACTTACCATCACCCCCCCCCCCCTTCTTTCACTCTCTTCTTTGTCTCTTCAGCTACCTCCGATGGTCAGACTGATCAAATGTTTGTCTACTACTAATATACACTCGAGATAACTGCCTACGACCAAGCCGCATTATCGCCGATTACCGCGACAGCTCAAACGACGAGAATAAACTTCCTGCATTCTCTGTCGATGAACGTATTACCATCGACAGTGAATCTTCCGAACCTCACTGCCAACACGTTGGAGAACGTGAATTTTTTAGTTTTTATTATTCATGCAGTAATCCGAGACAACGATACCAGCGTATTTCATCTTCTACGAGATAGAGCCATTGAAATTGGGGCTTTTGTGACCAGGGGAGAGGAGGAGGTGACGAAAGCCGAAGGTGCGCGTACCAGTGCGTGCGAACACGTGCGTATACTATACTGTGCGTTTTATGGATGTGGTATATTAAAAAAATAAAAATAAAAATAACGTGTGGATGCGTGCCAAACGACAAATTGCTCAGACCGCTTCGACGAAGAATAAGATAAAAGAGAAGAGACGAAAAAAATGTATTATCATCTCTACAATCTCGTCCGTAAGCGGACGACCCATCCGAGACCAAAGACTTTATTCCATATTATTCGTATGAGATTCTATGCGGGATAAATAATCGAAAGATTATATGAAATGGTGCATTCTCAGCGTCCAAGCGAATTAATCACTGCGCTGATGAAGAAATATAACGAAAAGAGCCCTCGAATTGGCTTTGAGATGATTAAAACCAAATGAAATTTGAAAATAAATTTAAATCAATGATACACGGGACTAAATACGAATTATCCGAAATAGAATTAATGGAAAATTCGATTTTACCCCCTGTCTCTGTTCCGTATAAACACGAATAAAATTCTAAACGTTGGGCTCCGTTGCATTGTAAAGTTTATGGATATACGTACGAATTACACGTTGATTATTTTAAGTCCGTTATTATAATAATCCTAAAGAAATGAAGACTTGTTAAGTAGGCTTCGCGCCAAAGGTCGGTCGAGCCAGAACGACCATCTAGTGTACGACATTCGGATCACAAGTTTTCCAAAAAAAACGTCTAATTTCACTCCCTTCCTCCAACGACTAGTCAACAGGCTCGATTCTACTGGAGAATTCAATGAAATGTTCGATTTGACAGCTGTCAAAACTCCTGAGACAAACCGCTTCAATTTTACTCCAAATATTCATTTTTTACTGACTCCACGAAGGCCCTATTTCGTAAAACTTAATAAAACTGCCCTCAGAACTTGTGTACGAAAAAAAAAAAAAAACATGATCGAAATCTCGAACCGACCGAAACGGGAGCTTCCTTAAATCGGGGCCTGAAAGAGGGGAGAATAAAGCGAACGTGAGGCTGATCCACGTGAAGAAGAATTTATTGAATGTGTTCAAGAGGCGAGATTGAGTCGATTGTACATTTTTTAATAGCATCTCCCCTCTTTCGTACGAACATGCCTCTGAACTCGAGTTGCAAAAAACTGGCCTCTCGATCTATTGCAGCATAATGCGTATGTACATTTATATATATACGTGGGTGTCTTTACAAAATCGTGCTCACGTGTATATACATTTGTACATACGTATAAAACAGTGTATATATTATTACATGTAATACAATATCGAAAGAAAAAGCACGTCAATCAAACTCAATTACTTTAGGTGAATGTATTATGATGCCGAATAAAAGTGAGTCAATCTTTCGAGCTGGAATTATAAAATCGTTTATTTCCAAGAGGGAAATACGTCGGTCACTACATTTTTGTAAATTTCTTCGTTCATCCTCCTCGTTATACCACAATTTTTTTCAATTCTTACACACCCACACTTACAGATGTACAAAAAAATATTTATACGAAAATCGGTGTATTCGTACATGAATATTCGTGGTTTGACACTTTCGGTCTTGCACTTCTCTTCATCTACGATTTACTTGAAATCTGACTGTTCAGAAAACAGACAAAATTTTCCAGTCGACAGTGACGTTGATTCGGATTCGATGGAGTATCTCTACTTTTCTTTTATCAAATACATAAAACAAAAGATTTTTTGAAAATACGAAATTTCGAGTGTATCGAGGTTGCGCTAAAATTGCCAACTCGATCTTCGCAGTACGTTAGTCGAAAATGCATTTTTTCATTAAAAAATACGAATTTTTAATGTTTCTTTGAAAAAAAAAACACTTTTTTTGCAATGAACGAACGAATATTTTTTGTACCTCCATAAACGTCGTATCGAACATGTAGAAAACGAGAAACCCGGCGTTTTCTGTGGCGAAAACAATCGAATCATGAAAAAAGTGCAATGAAAACTCGGACTTTTGTCGTCCCTTCGTTTTTTGCCCACAGGATTAAGATTTGTTTTTTTTTTGTATACTACATACGAGTATAGATATGAAAATAAGTATTATTTGTTATCGATGCCTCAAATAGACCGGTGAAGTTACCAGACTTGTGAGATTACTCAGGCTTGAGAGGTGAGTTGGCCTGGGAATACTAATCAAACAAACGATAATCAACGTCCGTTCTAATGTAAAGAAAACAAATAAAAAATTAAATAAAAACAAACCAAAAGCGATTGCGTAGCGTGATACGAATGTTCAGTTGACGAGTGCGTTTCTTGGGTACGAACTCCTGCGTAAAGAAGTGATCGAAAAATAAGTTAATCAAACACACACATACACACACACACAGACAGTATGAAGAATGAAAAAAAATTTGAACTGTATGAGGTGAAATAATGTCATTCAATGGGCATTGCGTCGGTTCCAGAATCGATCAATAAATTGATATCGTGTAAGACCATGTTCCTTTCGTCTGCGTTGGCTCGTTATTTATCCTCATTTTTAAATAGTTATCTCGACTGAATCAATTGTAAAAGAAAATCATTTTTTTTTTCAATTTTTGCATTTTGAGCTGCACTTTTCTTCAACACAAGACTGAATTTAAGAGATTTTGTTCCACGGGCCTCGGTGGTTGTTGATTTCGTGATTATGTAGCTAAAGAACCTAAAAAAATGTTCCTGCATTGAGATCTCAAAAAATGTAAAAAACTCACCGTTTTTCTGCGAATTTGGAATTATTTTATGGGCATTCTTCTATAACGACCCAATAGTTTTTTGAATTCATCCACAAAATTGGGTCGATGTGGTAAAAAAAAATAGTCGAAGAATAAAATGGGGCAATTGTGGTTTTTTTATATTTTTATTTTTTATTGCCATTGAAATTGAACAATTCGACAACACAATTCGTTATAAACGCATGCTCGATACGGGAGTGTATAAAAGTGTGAAAATCATAAGTTATCAAATGTAGAATCAATAACCAGTGAGCTCGGCAAATGTCAAGTCCAAGTCGTCGCAGATGTACTTGCACTTCTCTTTCTCTCGGAATAATCGATCTGCAATGGGAAAAATTGATGAATGGTTTGAAGAAAGATGCATTTTTTTTCAACGTACCTTCCCGACGATCCAAATCTTTTTGCAGTAGTTTCATCATTTTTTCGGCAATTACTGCTCGCGACTCTACTGCCTGGAGCTTGAATTTCAAATCCTTCAAGTGACTCTTGAATTCCTCGACCCGTTGATTTGCCTGATGAGGAATAAAAAAATTCGTCGATCAATTGATTGATAGAATTGACCTGAATATTTGAATGAATTTATGAAATCATTGATTTGTGATAAAAAATTGAATTTACGAAAAAGCAACGTTTCAGAAATTGCAAACCTTCTCTTCAGACACTTCGAGTGATTTGAGGATGTTTCCAACGATGAAGAGCTCGTCCTCACGCTCAGCAATTTTTCTACGACCAAAATTCAATGATCGAATTCACTCGATTCTTATATTGGCATAAAAAAGAAATTTTTGATGATTCAATGCTTTCAAATAAAGCGCTTTCCATGTTTATGCTTTATCGTGAACAATTTCTCCGCGTATTCATTTCAGAAAAAATCTTTCCTGTGCTATATTTCTATTTCCAATTTTAACTTGAAAAAAAAAAATTCGTTACGCACGCTTCGCTCGATTTAACTCGGTCTTCCGCAGCCTCCAATTCGTCTTCTACGAACACCAATTTTCTCGATATCTCGTCGGACTTCGAGTCAGCATCTTCGGCAATCAAACGAGCTTCTTTCAACTGAGTTGTGAGCTGGTCCATTCGCTCCTCGTCGAGTTTACTTCGGTTTTCCAAAACTTTACAGATTCTGGATGGAGTTTATTCAAAGCGTCAATCAAACCATTCGAATCATTGTCGTTTCTCGACAAAAACTTTCCAGCTACGTTCTCACTCAGCAAGACTCGAAAAGAAAAAATAATCGAAAGGAAATCCCTCGATCCAAATTCCCTCGTGAATAGCAGATAGAAAAAAAAACTATCGAAACTTCGAAATAACAAAAAAGCAACGAAACAAAAAACGATTCGACGAAAGAGCAAGGTAAAACATTTTTTCCTTCGATACTTTTTCACACGTGACGTGAATTCGTGTGTCAAAAAATAAGCATGAAACAGACTGGAAAAGTGAAGCGGGAATGTGAGAGAAACTACGAAGAATCGAACGAACCTTTTAGCATCGTCGGCAGTCTCAGTGGCCTGAGCGAGTTTCGTTTGAGCGACGAGTCGACGTTCCTCCGTTTTTTCCAAATTCTCCATGCACTGTTGCATTTTCCGATTGAGTATAGCCAGTTCGGATTGAGCCTGGGAGGATCGAAAACAAACGAGAATCGCACACGATCACTCACACGTACGAAAACAAAAAAAAGGAAAACTCTGACCAACCATCAAGAGAGATCGTTCCTTTTGCTCGAGATCAGCATTCGATTTTTCGAGGTTTGATCTGCTCGTCCGAAGGTCTTGTTTCATTTGAGTGAGTTTCTTCACGAGTTCACAAACTTCGTCTCGCAGCATTTCTTCACGTTTGTTAGCCTCCCTGGCTTGTTGATCGCAAAAATCGGCTTTGTCCATAGCCAGATCTTTCTCGATTTTGAGAGTCTGCAGTCGTTTTTTTATCGCATTCATGATGCTTCGGTCCGGGAAAAAAATTCTCTTGAATTATTATCTTTACGAGGAAACTCCTAATTCGTTACTTTTTCGTACGCTTTTTTCACTGTTTTTTAATTTTTATCAATATTTCCTTTACGATCGATATCGCAGGCAGTTTTGATGACGAACATTCGAATCGCATGCTCCCGGGTTACTGTTCCCGTCCACCGGCGACAACTTTGCTTTATAGCCCAACTAAGAAATGCAAAAGGACCAAGTGGCCCGCGACTCCTTACTTAGAACTCAAACGAATTCTTCGACGATCTCTCTCCCAACGACTCTCCAATTTCGTTCCCCAGCGAACTATACCATCTCAATAATCATTTAGATTTCATCGAACCTCCCTCGCTCTGGACCTCCCTTAGATTTTATTTAGAATTCAAATGAAAATCCTCTTTTTTATTCCTCATCTCAAGTTCCTCCGTGCGACCCCCGTGGAACCACTAGATACTAAAAAGAGTTGACCTTTTTATTGAGAATATAGAGCTTCTGGCATTAGGCCGATCGGTGAAAAGGTCTTACGTCTAATTCTTGATACAGTTCCGATCGAGTATCGATTACAAAATAAATCGCGTAGAGCGCACATCGAACGAATTGTTCCACTTTTTGTTTGTATCTCGAGGGGAAAAAAATTCTTCCATAATGGAATTGAATTTTTCGTTGGTTGACTTGACTTTCCTTTGAGGCAGAAATTTCAAAAATTCCATTCACTCGATCAAGTTTTCCCTTCCGATTAATTATTCAACTTCATTTTGCCTTTGTCCTCTTTATATTCGTAATAACAGTGAACAAAAATTGAAATTGGAGTTCACTTGCCTGCGCTCCGAAACACTGCAGTCGACATGCTCGAATCGAGGCTCCAAATTTTTCTCATTTCTGGCAAATGGTTTTCTGAAAAATTTCTACCGATCGATCCTTTCTAACATTACCTAAAAGTCGAACCAGAGAACTTTTTTCACGCGACTTTTGATCACAGAATAAAACCGAATGAGAGTTTCTGGTAAAAATGATCAAAATCGTACGTTAGATTGGCAGAGAAATTTTTCAAAGCAACGAAATCCCCAAATCAACTGTCAATTGCGTTCGAACGAGAATCGTGAATTGGAGTATCCGAAAAAGTGTTGAAAAGAAAAGTAGAAAAGTCAAAATGTCGTTGGGAAGGACAGAAAAGAAAATTATGAAAAAAATGACAAAATTACACTTTATTGACAAATAAAATACAACGCAGAGAGACTCTGATTAAAAATTGTAAAATTATTTGGGATGATCCAGCTGAAAGAATCGATATCGAGGATGGAGGCTCCTGAAAAATAAAGAGAAACGAAAGAACCGCAAATCAATCGGGGTGTTGAATTAGTGTCAAAACACAGTCGCGCACGCATGCGAACGAGCCATGCACACGCTCACAGCCACGCACTCCTAGGCGATGAGACAAGCGGCCGTGATCCGAATCGACATGAAAATCTCAGTGGCGAGGAATTTAGGCGTCATGCGATATTACAATAGCGAATAGTGAAGCGAAAAACAAAGCCAATTAGCAATAGATCGCGCTTGGTGTCAGAGCGAGAGACACGCTCGAGTTATACGCTCTCGCAAGTGCATAAGTTTCGTAGCAGGGTTATTTTTAATAGCAAAAGAAAGGCCGGATAAAGTGTTTTTTTTTATTCAGAAGAGCGTGGTAGCGCGTCTCGTTCAAGCTAAAAAGCATCGAGCCTTAAATAAAGCTTCGGCGATTTTGTCCCCTTTTCGAAGACATTTTCTTCGTTTTTTCTTTTTCTCTCTTTTTTTTTTTCGATGAAATGGCAAACGCAGAAGCGCAAAGTAGAAAATAATATTTATCCGTTGTTGTTTCTCCCTTTTCTGTTTCTCCTTTCGTTCCTCCTTCTCCTTTTTTCCCTCGCCCACTCTCCTTCGTTCAGATCATTCATTTTTTTCGTTCCCGTTTTTTCAGCGATCGTAATCTTTGATTCGGTTTTTCCTCTTTTAGAATCCAGACATCTCGGCGAACGTCATATCGAGATCGTCGCATATTGCTTTGTACTTCTCCTTCTCTTCTCGAAGATCATCTGCAACGAAAGTTTTTACGATTTTTCAATGCGTCGAGACCAATTTTTCAGCTCGAGAGGAATAATCGATTGCAGTATTTCCCAATATTTTTGTTGATTTCGAGCCTCGTTCTTACCTTCTTTCGCGTCAACTTCTCTGAGCAATGCTTTCACCGTTTTCTCAGCAAGAATCGCACGCTTCTCGGTCGCCTTTAACGTCATTTTCAGCTCCTTCAGCTGCACTTTGAAATCGGCTACTCGCTGATTCGCCTGTCAAAAGTACACGCGATAAACACAGATTTGCAGGGCAGTTTTTAGGGATTTCTTACAATGCTTATGAAAAGTTTGAATTCACCTTCTCCTCGGAAACCTCGAGCGATTTGACGATGTTCTGCACGATGAAAAGCTCGTCCTCTCGCTCAATGATTTTTCTGAAATTTAATAAACGTCGAAAATCATTAAATTTTCCAATATTTCGATTGTTTTTCATCTGATTCAATATTTCGATGGTTTTTTCTGCGCATTCAATTGTTTTATTTAGTGTTATTTTCGAAGATTTTAGAAATTTTAGTTTTTAAGAATTTTGACAAAATTTTATCATCTTTTGTGCCCTCAAATGACACTCACGCTTCGCTCGTTTTGACTCGATCCTCAGCAGCTTCGAGCTCCTCCTCAACGAATTGCAGTTTCTTCGAAATGTCATCGGATTTAGTGTCAGCATCCTCGGCAATGAGTCGCGCATCCTTCAATTCTGACGTAAGTTTTTTCACTCTTTCGGCGTCCAGTCTGCTTCGTTCTTCGAGTACTTTGCACATTCTGAAAGGAGCATCGTGACTGGTAAGTTCGAACCCGGAATAGTTTACTTTCAGAGGCATCTCTGACGAGCGGAAAAACTCAGGATTAAGCTGATTCGAAAAATTAGCAAAAATTACCGTCGAGCATCGTCATTGAGTTCGGAAGCTCGTGCGAGTTTGATTTGAGCCGAAATCCGTAATTCTTCCTTCTTCGAGAGACTGGCCTCGATCTCTTGAACCCTTTTCGTCATTGACGTTCGATCTTGCTCCGCCTGGAGGTCATTGTTTGCTTGGCACATGTGCTCCGTTCTTTTCGTTTTATCGTTATTTTTCAAATCATCAATTCGGAGCTCACGTTTGGTTGAATGATTGAATAAAAGTTTTCGTCGAAAATGACACTGTCTACGTTTCTGTCATTTTTGTGTTTTTATGATAAAAGTCACGTGATTAGCCTGAGCTTATGCTTTTTCAGACTCGAAATGTACGAAAATGACGAAAAGAATTTTTTTTTTATCTCCAACCAAAAATGAGCCCTTGCACGAACAAAAAACTTGCATGTCGATACCTTTGTCCACGATTTTTCGCACTGTTCGAGATCAGCGGTCGCTTGCTCAAGATTCGCCTTACTGATCTCGTAATCTCGCTCCATTGAAGCGAGCTTCTTCACGAGATCGCGGACCTCGTCGTAGATGAGATCAGCCCTCATATTTTCTTGTCGTGCTTTCGTCTCGTTGGTCTCCACTTTCTCGTTCGCTCCGTCCATCTCCATCTTTAACGCCGCAATTTTCTTCTTTATGGCCTCCATGATGACGAGCTTTCTGGCGTACCTTCTTTGTCGAGAGAAACGGAGCTCGGCCCTTCTGAAGCTCTTCTACCTCGCTGTAACCAAAACTGAGGATTAATCAATTTTCTTTCGTTTTCTCGGGTTTTTCAATTTCGCGAAGCGCTTCCGGGAATCTCGCTTCGTTCGATTCTTTTTCCGCATCCGCCGAGGGGTCATTCGTTCTATTTTTTTTTTTTTTCTATAGATCTTTCGATCGTTCGCACAAACGAGACGAGAATATCGAGCAACGTCATTTCAGAATCTACAAATTTGAATAATCAGCCATTACAGACCCGCAGACTTCTCTCAGTGGCCCTGAAATTCTGATACTCCAAAAATAATGTAAAAACATTCATTTCGAACATCGATTCTCGGACTGGATGCAAATGAGTGTAAACTTCATTGAAAGACTTGAAGTCTTAAGGTGTTAGCGAGGGAGAGCAGAGAAGAGGCTGTGACAGAAGGAATCACAAACGAGTCTGACTCTGATGATTCTTTTTTTTTCATTTTCAGATTCGAAGCTCTAAAAGTAACCCAAACAACGACAACTGGAGATCGCTAAATCAAAATTAACGTGTATTTTGCTCTACTTTCGATATTTACAAGTGACGAAGCTTCTCACTTTTAATAATATGAAAATTTTCGAAAAAGAACAATTTATACGGAATCTTTATTTTCTAACGCCCTTTTTAAATTCTAAAAAGTAAATTTTGAGCTTTTTTAGACTAACGTTGATATTCATAAAATTTATCACTTTCGTCACGGAATAAAAGTACCAAGAAACGTCGCGTCTCGATAAAAAATGAAGATTTTCCTGCAATTTGTTCGCACGAATTGAATTTCCAGTTTTTTTGTGTTTTTTCAAAATCCATGCAAGTTTTTCAGCGATTCGTTGCACGATTTATTATTCATTTCGCCCTGAGATTCGAAAGCAATGAATTGCAGATTCCCCATAAACTGATGTCGCTTTTTTCGAATTAACGTATCGAGGCTGAGATGTTGAAAAAAAAACTAGCTCATATTGAAGCCAATTGTGGACGAATAATTTGCCACTTCGAACCAGAAACGTAACTGCTGAGTGAATGATTGGCCGTCATTTGAAAGGTTGTAAAATTCGAGAGAATCTTCAGGAACGATCGAAGCCCGAAACGCCACTCTGCGAGCGAATTTTCGCAATTCCTCAATTACACTTTTACACTCGCACACAGTCACGCAACGATCGAGCAATTTGGTAAGAATGAGAGCGACCGAAAGCAGGGTGAAAAGATGATTTGCATCGAGCCATGAATTGGACGGATGCAACGTGGAGAAGAAAAATGTAAATGGATGACGAAGTCGAGAGCTGGAGGAGCGAGGATCCGGAGCACTTTCTTGCCATGATCGAAGACGAAGAAGAAATCTCAGAGGAGACGAAAGTGCACGGCGCACGTCGAGGATTTCGATGGATTCACACTCGATCGTAACAACCCGTTGAACTCGATGGTAACACAAAAAGTTGCTTTTGTTTTTATTGATATTTTTATTTATTTTCGTTGCTTTCGTTTATTTGTTTGTTCAACGACGATGAAACGTCAGGGGAATCACTCACTTTCGGGCGAAGAGATGATGATGAGCAAGGCAGAATGCTCAACTGGATGCCTTCGGAAGCTAAGCCAAAATAAAACTAATCGGTGGTGCAGGCCTCCTCGAAAGCTTCGATCCAATCCCAATTCTATAATTGCCTTTGGGGCTTTGGCTTTCGTCCCGATTTTTTTCTTCCTCTTTCTTTCTTTCTCACTCTCTCGTCATCTTTCTTTTAACTTTTCTTTCTTTTATCCGTTTTTCTTTCATCCTCTTTTTTCTCTTTCTTTCTCTCGAGTTCGCTTCTTTACTGGTCAACCCCCGTCACTGCATTGACTACTGGCCCGAAATGCGATCTCCACCTCCCCATGCTATTTTCGGCCCGAAAAGAAGCCCGTTCCTGTTTTATATCCGACGTAACTATCGCTGTAAACAGCGCTAATCACTGTCGCCTCGATCCTTTCGGTCAGCATCGAGACCGTTTACTCAACTCGTTTTCTCCCTTTTTTATTCCATCGTCCCTGGCGCGAGAGCACTTCCAGTGATATGACAACACTGAGGCAACATTTATCAATCAACTTTTTGCTTGTTGCAAACGAAAAGTCTCAAAATACTTCACATTTTCTCTATTCGAACGTTTTCGTTTAGCTCAAATTTAGTTTTTCTTTTTTAAATCAGTGCAGATTCAAACCGGACAGAAAATGGGCAGGGAAGCGACATTCAAACTTTTGCAAAAAAAAAAATATTATTGAAGTGGAAGAAGAGAAAACATTCGTCCTTCAAAGAGGAATTTACTAAAATTTAAACGAATTGCTAGGAATTTACCAGGACTTGCGGCCTGAAAAAGGATGAGAAATTAAAAATTTAGACAGTTGGTTGAGTTTACTACTTTTTCAATGCCACAGAAATGAAAAAATGAAAGTTTTTTCTCAATTTCACTTCTCGATAAGATTCAATCCAAATGTGTCAGCATTTCCATCGTTTGGACGAAGGCGCCGTATTCCAATTTGAAGATAAAAGATATCGAAGGATTCTGCAACATTCTGATGATCGTGTCAAATAAAACGAAATTTTAATGCTCAGGCTCACTTTATTTACGATGATTTTACAATATTATAAATGTCATGTTGGATATTTAGTAAGATCACTACTGACGTTGCATCAGATTCGCATAAATTTCTTATATAAGACAATATGTTAATAAAATGTTGTTTTCGAGAATTGCACGATGTAACTACAAAAGCAATTATTCGTTAGACACTTTGAGAGATGATTCTCGTATCCGCAATTGGATAATACGATTCGCCTAAACACCAATAAAAAATTCTTCCTTTTTTCTCAATTCTCATTTCGTTATTCTTCATTGTTTTATTAAAAAAGCAGTGTTCGCAGGCTAAAAACATCCAAGTGTAGCCCTCGATAAGAATATCGAGAAAGCCTCAAAAGAGAGTACAAAGAGATCATGGATTTTCGACGATTCATCCTCACCGAATCGCGATCCCCTATAAAAAATGTTTACCTAAAGTACACCGACGATTTGTATAGACTTTCTTTTCCATCGGAGCTAAATATTGAGCATTCTTGTCTCGGTTGAATTTTTTCAGGTTTCATGGGTCCTGAAAAAGACTTTTTTGGAGATAAATTCTCAGAGCCTTTGCGGTTTTTATTCAAGAAAAAAGCATCGAATACTTAGCACTGTGGCGAAAGAAAATTCAAGAAATTCGCCAAGATGTCATCGTGTGACCTGAGATTTTTGGACAATCGTTCAACCGCAAACAAGAATGGTTCCTTCATTCATTTTCCAATATTTAGACTGATAAGTCTCGGCAAAATGTACCACAAAATGCATAAGAATCGTACTCGACGTGCGCAGCTAGATATTCGGGCCCCCAAGTATCGATTATTTATATTTGTTAAGACGTGCCTGGATCGATGCGGCGCAGGAAAATTTGTCGCTCGAAAATTGGCCTCGGAATCGCATGTCATTTTGTGAGCAGTCTTTATATACATAATTTCAATTTCTCAATAATACAAACGTGAGAAAACGTCAAAGAAAAAGCAACACCGACGGAGGAGCCCAGAAAACTTTGAACCAATAAAAATCGAAAGTTTACAAATCTTGAAAAACTCCACAAACATCAATGGTTTTATCCCATTAATATTTCTGTATGAAAAGCTCAAAACTCAACAGTGAAATCATTACTAAATGATCGAGGAATTGGTATTAAAAATTATTGAAAAAGTCGAAATAAAAATTTGTTCATATTTTGAGAAACTTTCAATTTTTTTTCTCCTGTTCGAGTCCTTTTTCCAATACAGTTCACGAACATTTGGTGAATTGTTGGCTCGATGCCTCAGAATTTTTTTTTCACAAAAACAAGTCCCAAATCAGCGGCTTTTCTATATCGGTATTTGAAAACTTTTTTGAGAAATCTTAAAAAATATTGATCCAATCGAGTTCTCGAGGCAAACCAAAGCCAATTTCTTCGAAGATACACAAGCGATACTTTTATTGGGAAACGACGTTTTCTCGGTTGAATTTTCCTACTGCCTGCCAGTTCGATATATAGTACAAGCGTGGCGAAGGTCATTTTGATAATGGCACGTAGTGAATGCGATAACAACAGTGATCAAAGTACGAAAAACATGCACCGCAACAATAGCGCAGTGAAAGCTCAAAGGCAACGATTTTCTCATGTCCACATACGATAATTACTCCCGTTACACATTCCGCTTGTGGCTTTTACAATATATTTATATGATTCATGTTATTTCGTCCAATAGACCTACTCGAGCGATGGGAAAAAAACGTTTTTCCACTGTGAACACACGAAACAACGTGAACATGATGTTAGCTACCAATTTATTTCGTATTTTTTCATGAAAAATTGATTAAAAATGGAAAGGAAACGAACGTATCGACATAAGCAATTTTCGATAGTTCATTTTTCAGAAGATAATTGGATTCAAAGTCAAATTCGATAAAATTTAAAAAATCTTGATTTACTTTCGTTTAAATTAAACATGGAACAATCACCAAAAATTCTCGTCTCCTCCAGTCCGATGAAACAGCCTTAAATGCCGTGTGTGTATATATATATTTATATATTGAATAAAAAAGACGTGTAAGATCGCGTGAAAAGCCAGTGCAACGGTACACAAGTGCGTAAGAAACGCCTCAAAAGTACAAAACTTCGTAGATACTACGTCAATATTGGCAAATAATTATTTTTCGATTAGATGAAAAACGAAAAAACAACGTAGACATAATTTCAAATACGCGCAAAAGCGCCACACCTACGAAAGTAGGCAGTGACAAGTTATAAAATGAGCGGAAGCGACTTTGACGGTCCCCATTTCGTTTTTTTTTCTTTGTATTCGTTTTCGTGTTTTTTAATCCTCTCTCATCTTTTTTTGAACAGTCTATTTTTCAGTATTTTCACATTGCAACGTATTTCATTCAAAACGCAATTCCAGATTGGTTCGATAACGCGAAATTTCATTAACGATTTAAAATTGGTCGATATTTATTGATATTACATTTGTAAATGAAATAAACAAGATCGTAAATAAGAGAATAATATTTACAATTAATGGTTACATGACCCTGTTTCGTCGTTTCGAAAAACATGCTCCTTTTCTGGTTGTTCTTACTTTTTTGTTTGTTTGTTTGCTTGTTTGTTTCCTTTTTTCGAATGGCAATCGTTACATCACAGAGGACGAATCAGTGGCGCGGTCAATCGAAGAGTTCTGCGAAACTTTTAAATCCGTGGGACTTTTACCAACTGTTATCAAACTTTGTGTGATTTATTACTGTCTCAAAACTAAAAAATAACTGCAATGCCATTCAACTTTCATAGCTGAGAAATTCATAAAAAGAGATTCAACAGCCAGAATTTTTGTCGTTGCTAATAGCAAATATTTTCACACATTACAGCATTAAAAATACAATTCAACCGCGAGATTTCATTTGGCTACGACGGTGCGGCGTCTTTTAGTTATTCATCAGTTTTTCAATGCAAGAAGTCTCATTCAAAGTATTGTCATGGTTGAAAAATGTCCGAACGTTTTGAAATATTCACCGAATCCAATCGATCAATCGATTAGTACATTTATATGTGTGTGTATGTTTGTTACGTTATTTTAGAATCAATGTGTTTCGGTTATGATAGAAAAGATGATACAAGAATTACCACAGCATTCGTTTACTGACAAGATCGGTTTCTCTCTCGCCCTGTCGGTGAACTTCGTGGCCAATTTCATTGAATTTGATATTATTTAGGGAAAAAATGAGTTTTTAAACGTTATAAAAAGGAGCCTGCGATCGAAGAATCACTGAATCGTGGTACTTGATCCATCACTTAATGAGTGTCTAATATATTTCTTCAAAAATCGACAGAAAATGGATCGAATTCTCGTACGAAGCCACAATCACTATGTAAATATTTGTCGAAATTCTTTTAGAATGCTTGAAATGTATGAAAAACAAACAAAAAAAGCTGTTCAAGCCTAGAAAGTGTTGATCCAACGGCGTTGCAGGCAACATCGTCATCTAGAAAGGTTCGAGCCTGTTTCCGAGTCAATTGCCATTGACAAAACGTAGGCTGCTGTATTCGATAGCAATAAATGGACGGCGTCGTCACGTCCAAGAGCTCGCAACTGACGAACGAGCGAACCAACCGTACATCCGGTTTCTGCACATCCTAAGAGTCTGCAAGCATGTTAACGGAATCATCAAATTTTCATTCAAAAAGACTGTGTCCTGTTTCACTTCTAGAGTTATTGGAGGTAAGAATTTTTATTTGGATAGTATAAAATCGGAGTGAAATCTTACCGCAGGGTCGGACTATCGATCGTGCTGTCGAACTGGGCGACCCGATCACCCAAGCCCAATCTGACGGCGAGTAGGCACCAGTCTTTGCCATGAGGATCAGGCGGGTCGAGCATTTGAGCCAACCTTCTCTGAACACCAGGTTTAATATACTTGACCGGTTGCCTGGGTCCTGGAATGCAATTGTCCATGGGAGCCATTCCACAGCCAACGATATCCCAGACACTTTCTTGTCGTCCATTGAACGGATTTTTGAAGTGGGCTTCTTCAAAATTTTTCTCCATTAATGCGGACAGTATTGGCGCCGGTTCCCAAGAATGGACGACCTCATCATAGTCGCGCAGTTGACTCGGGCTCAGCCAATGTCTCTCGAGCAGCAACGCCGGCGCAATGATCTCGACCGTCGTATCAACCGCGTCCAAAATAACACCGAGAAGTGCAAAACACTGCGCACCCGAACCTCGAGGTCCCCGAACTTTTATCTCCACGTAACCTTGGTCCTCGTCCTCGAACGTTATTATACTTTCGCATGGCCCAATGCATAATTTCGAACCTCGCCACCATTGATACAAATCCGACTCGCGAGGGTCCCACGTTTGTGTTATTTTTCGTAATTGTGTCTGTTAACGATAAAAATACAAATTAATCCTACAAATAATTCTTACAAGTCTTGTAATTTTTGATAAATTGAAAAAATACTTACCTGGAGGTGAGGAAATATTGGAGTGAGATGGTACATCGGATCCTCCCCGGGGAGGAGACGCAGCCCTGCGTGAGGCAGAACAGCTGGACAAGGCCTCCATGGGTCCCAAAGTCCTCGTAATCTTTCGACGAGATTCAAACACGGAATTTCGTACTCAACCTCATCCTCGTCGACTTCGCACTTTAAAGAAGGCAAAAAACAATTTCTACTATCTTTCGCTAGTCATTTTCATTTTGTCCACTATTTTCATCTCCAAAATGATTAAAAATCCACTCAAATAATCATCAAAAATACAAATTCAAGTAAATTATTCAATTTTTTGTCGATTGCGAAACCAAGAATTTTGAAGGTGCTGAATCGAAGATTTACGAACCGAAATACAAAAGTTCGTAGCCTGCAAAACTTGCAAAGCTTGATTCGCCGGACATGGACTTCTCGCTTGAAAATCTTCCATCGTGTAAACGCCAGTCGTACGACAACCCAGACGTCCTCGTTGTTCAGGACTGAGTTGCCACCCTATGACGTCGCGCCAGAGCCACTCGGGATTCAGAACGACGAGATCGTCAGGCAGAAGAACACTTTCACCCAAAGCCTAAATCGCAGACAAATTTTGTATTCGTCAATTTTATACTGAATAAGAATATCGTTTTTCATGTTGGTAAAAAAACTAGAAAAAATTTGGTCTGCAGCCTTGATTCTACATAAAAACTACATTTTTCCGAGATGTTTCTCCGCAGAATAATTTTACCTGGAGCTGTTGTACGAGATGCCGGCAATGTTCCAAGGACACGAGAGGGTTCACTTTCCTAACTTCGACCATGAATTCCACGAGGGAAAGTAGAACTGGTGGATCCTCAAGAGACTGAACGTGAGTCCTCCAAGCCTCAGCGAGTCCGGTCCAGACGAGTGCGCCCTAAAGTTCCAAAAAACTTAGCCATTTTTGTTTTTTTCCCTATCCCGCCCCTGACTTTCTCATAACATGAAAATGCGCCAGTGATATTCGACAATATGTTTACGCAAATAAAGTAACGAAAAGTCTAACGCTCTCGTTGCTCTTGGCAGGTAATTGTACAAAGCATTTTTAGGAGTTTATTCAAGATAATGAAAAATAAAAATTTTCTAATGAAGTGATTTAATGGATCGACCTGTTCTTCATGATTCGCCAGGGGAGAGTACACGGTCACTGATGCATGCGACGTGTCACCGCGAAGAAAAGTTTCTCTCGGATCCGGTCCTTCCTATTTGTCATGCGTTGCATGCATTAAAGCTACGGTCAGTAAATTTCAATGACGCCTTGCGACACGACTCAACCATCTCAAGAGTCGACCGTACTCTTCCAGTTCAAAGTTCACATTCAGAATAATGGATCGTTTATTAAGGACGTGCACGTCTCATCGGTTTCATTATGCCGTCAATTTTGACAAAACTTTTACCCACTTTTCAAACTTGAAAAAACGTTTAGAAATTCCATTACGTTTTCAACGATTATTCTGTTTCGTTGAAAACGTATAACGTTTCGTTATTTTTACCTTTCTAGGCCAAAAAATTTCGCAATTTTCTCATATTCGGGACCATTCTTTCATTCTTTAAAAAGAAAATCAATTTTCATGCAGCTGAAAATTGAAATCCATGGAAAAATTTCGAAATGAAAATTCTGTTAACACAAACGTGACGAGGTTACGAATGATTATTATCAGGCAAAAAACAAACTACTGAAGGGTTATCCGTATCGTATTGGAATTGAATTTCCGACGTCGAGAATAGAGGATCAAAAAGCTCAAAGGATCTTGCTAAATCTCAAATCTTGAGATTTAGCAAGATTATACTTTGAACTCTATTGGAACAAAAAGTTTCTCAAAATTCGGCACGTTCTTTTATATTCTCAATCCAATTTTTATACATCCTCAATTCAATTTTGAACATTTCGATATTTGAAGTGCATTCGAATGGAGTATGAATGTTAACGCGATGAATTAAAAATACCAGAGGAAATGAAAGTATGGACAATGATGAAATTCCAAGTTTCACAATGAACATTCAAAACAAACTTTTTTAACCAACAACAATAACTGACTCTTCCAAACATTTAACATTGAAATAAGTTACTTTAGATTCGTGACGAATATTCAAAAATACCCATTTTTTATTGTTTAGAAGTTAAACGTGCTTGGAATATTTTTTGAGCTCTTTTCATGTGCTGTAATGGATGAAATATAAATTGTTTGGAAACGAAGTCACATGCTTAGCATTTTCTCGAAAAAACGAATCAACGAATTTACACGACAAAGACAAATGAATAAATCAAAACCAAAGTACCAAAAGGTTTGTGTCATTTCGTAAAAATCGTGGCTTTGGTAACTATATTTTTACCTCTAAAAATTCCATCCTCGCATTCGTCAAATAGGAACGCAACAACTTGAGTCCAGGACTCGAAGGATTCGTTGCATCGAGGGCTACCGTTTGCGGTTCTTCGCCGAGGATCGAACTGAATTCACGTAAAAATGGAAAGAGAGGAGCGAGCAAATTCGTTCCATTTGTGTTTGGAGCCAATGGCTCCGGAGCGTAAGTTCCAACCAAAATCACTTTTATCTCGGCACATTTGCCTGCGAATCCTGTTCGAATAGAAAATTCAACATTTCAATATTTTTTTCCATCAAAGTTTTATAAAATCGTTGAAAATACAAAATAACTGACAGATTATTGGAAGAAAATAATAATCAATTAAATTCGATGAAAATCTTCATCATAGAATTCTAATAAACACGAACATCAAAATAAAGAGAAATATTCAGAAACAAAATTTTGATTCCAAACTCCAATTATTCTTTGGTACCAAATCCTTTTCATTTATTTACTTTATTTCTGCGCTTACCGATATTTGTAGGTGGAATTCGATCAAGAATAAATCGTAACCAAAATCGTGCTTGTTGGAGTTGGACGGTGAGAGGCTCACGAAGGCTTATAGTTATGAGATGGACTGCAGGCAAATTGAAAGTCAGGACGTGATGATAGGAGGCAAGAAAATCTTCGCGTCCGCATAGTTCCCAGAAGATGCAATCACCTCCTGTTGGATTACCAAGAATATTGATTAATGATAATCGAAAAAAAATTCGTTCTCTCCCAAAAAATAGTTTTCAACCCCCTCAATTAGATTTCTGACCTAATGAATGAAAAAAGTACGAAAAAAGCTCGTAAGAAAAAATGATGAACTTTTTGAAACTCACCGACGTTTCCTTTGGTCAACTCGACCCCTAACGTTCCCTCGTACTCGTTATCACTGTACTCGAAGCTGAGAGAACCGTGTTTGCTCGTCACATCGAGTTCTATACTCGGTTCTCTCTGCAGGAAAACCTTTTTTCGAATAAACAGAGGAATGAATATCTGAATTGATATTTAGCACGAATATATTTTTTCTCATTTCATTAATTTTTGAAATGTTGCAAAATATTTAGGAAAAATGATCCAATCCTACGCTTTTTCTTATCGAAAATTTTCCGCTTCTTTGTGACTTTTTATAATATTTTTCTTCTTTTTAAATCCCTGTGAATTTGAATATTTTCCATCGTCGGAACTCAAAGAAATATGGAACCGTTTGTTTTACCTTCGCATTATAATTCTGGCTTCTCGATCTGCGAAAGAAGCCAAAGCTGAAAATGCCGGATTTGAGAGAATTGACGAGGGAGCTTTTGCCGGAAGCGCAATGTCCTAAAAGTCTGACGTGAAGGCGATCGATAGGTTTGTGAGTAGGTTGAAGTTGCCGAACGTAATTATCGCGTTGATTGATGTTTCTGAGTTTATCCAATAGACTAGCGATTTCCAAATGTCCGTATTTGATGGCAGTCACATCGGCGCGAATTCCACGATTCGTTTTGTCGACGTCACACCCAGCGAGGCACAGTAATCGTACGAGATTAATGTGGCCATGTCTCGCAGCGACGTGCAACGGTGTGAGACCCTTGACGTTCGCAGCATCCAATTCGATACCGCTTTCTATGAGAAAACCGGTCATTCCTTCGTCGCCTGCCATGCAAGCGATGTGCAAAAGCGTGTCCTCGTTCTGCAAATGGAAATGGTTTTCCATCACGTGTTTCATATAAGATTTTCCTGCAGGCAAAAACTGGCAACTTCCGTATGAAAAAATCCATTATTTCGATGAATTTTCTCACAAAAACTGGCCATTGTGAAAATGAAAACAAAAAGCCACTTCCAAAATATCCGAGCACAAGATAAACCAAATTTTTCATCAATTTCAATGAATTTCAACAAGAGTCTTCAAGTTTTCAACGTTTCAAGTGAACATTTTTAGGATAATTCCGGAGTTATTTTAAAGAAAATTTCAAAATTCTTGCAAGAAGTTTCGTAGCCAATCTCAAGGAATATTCTTTGCCCAGTTTTAGAAATAGTACAAAATCTTATTAAAAAAAATCACAGTAAATTTGGAAGAATTCAATAAAAATTTCAGAACAGTGTGAAAATTATTTCAGAGCAAGCATGGAAAATGAATGTTTCAAAAATATTCGATAGGCTGGCAGAAAATTCTGTTCAAAATTCGACAAGAATATTGGAGTCGATTTCTTAAAGCACAGTTAAAGCTATTCCGCAGCAATATCAAGATTAGTTGCAAAAAATATCAAAGTATTATTTATATTTTTTCAATCCATCGCAAATCATTTGGAGTTAAGTAAAACAGGCACGAAACGAATATTTCTCGTACCCCGTCTCTGACGTCGAGCGGAGCTCCCTGTCTCAACAATTGCGAGACTGCTTGGACGCAGCCACGTTTAACGGCGCTAATCATAACTCCGCTGAGATCCTGCGACGTTTCCAACTCCTAGAGGCCGTATCGACAAAAAAAAGCAGGTCATTTTCGTTCAGACTCCTTCTGCTTTAACTCTTTCCTTTTCACTCAATCATGCACTTGATTTGAAGCTTCATTGTTTAAAGCCCAAGTTACTACCGAGAGTCTTTGCGATCCAAGTGCCCGAATTCGACCTTTTTTTTATTCAACAATAAAATTTCTTCCAATTCAATAGATAAAACATGGCTGATGTCTAGAAAACGATTTTTTTTATCTAAGAGCCTTTATAGGACTTTCGTCTGGGTCTAAATGACTCAATGGTAGTAACATAGGAAACTAAAGTTCTTAAACTTTTGAACTCGACAGTAAGTCGATTTGTCGAAACGATCTTCCTTTAGTTATTTCTTTTCATCAAATTAAAAGAACAAATCAAAATCGCATCGTTTATGTTTTGTGACTTATTTTATGTGTGTATTGTACGAGAAAGAAAAATAATTGTTGTACCAATGTTAATAATAATAATTTCAATAATAATAATAATAGTAATAATGATAATAATGATAATTCGTAATTAATTAATAACTGTACAAGAGTGTCAACTATCATAAACGTCGATTGGCGTTAATGTTGTTGCTGGGAATCTTTTGTTTGATATGTGTAACAGGCAAAAAATCGTACAAATGTATCTGAAAGATCTTTTTGGAATGAATTAAATGATTCCTAGCTGTGGAATTCCGGAACACACCGTGAGAATCCAGGGATGTTCAAGGCACGACTCGGCACTACCGCGTTCCCTGAAACAAATTTTTATTTCATTTATTTTTCCCGCTCCTCTTTCATAATGTATCTCATTCGTTTTACATTTCGTTATTGAAGACTATCGGCTGATTTTGATTGGATTAAATCGATTAAAATTCATTGATTTTCTCTTCAGTATTTCTCATCAGTGTTACTTTCAATAGTAATTTCGTTTTTACCAATTCGAAAGACTCATTCAGACAAGTATTTAAAAAATTCTTTGATCTGTTTCTGGAATATTTCTTATGAAAGATTTTCTTCGCGTAAATAGTGTAGGAACAAAAGTTATTGTCAAATTATTCTTACTTGGGGTCTTTGATCAACAAAGATCGTATGAAGTCCTTGGCTATTTCCGTAACGGCGCCAAAATACTCGTCGTCGAATTGGTATTGGCAGGCTGCGACGTTCGCGTAAGTCTCTTGTTTATCTTCGCCGAGGAAGGGCGATGCACCGCTCAACAATATATACGTTAATACACCAACCGCCCAGAGATCCGTTCCCAAACTCAATGGTTCGTAATTTACGATTTCGGGCGCTACGAATTCGGGGGTACCGAATAATGCCCTATGCTCCGAGCCGGGGACCAAACGATGCGAGAGTCCTAAATCTGAATGCAAACAAAATTTTTTCATTTCCTGTCCAAAGACTTTTTCCGGTGTTCCAATTTTCCTCAGTCTTTTGCACCAGGAATAGTCTTATCGTCACACAACAAACTATAAAAATTCGGTAGTGCAGAAAATCGATAAAAAATAATAAATTTTAAAACCCTAACTCAAAATACATAAATCAATGATATAATAATTGGTGATAAATAATTTAAATATGACAAAAGTATTTACCTATTAATTTAATACTCGGCATCGGCGGTGGTGTCGACAGCAATATATTTTCAGGCTTAATATCCAAGTGAGCGACTTGATGAGAATGCAAGTGACTTAGTGCCATCAATACTTGCCGAACCTATGAGAATTAAAAAAACCTTTTGTGTATTGTCTTGAAGATTTGTCATATGTTTGTAAGAGTTTTCATTACTACACAAATAATTCTGTTGGAAAGTTGAGTCACTATAAATTTGATATAATAAGATCCATGAAACATAGCCCTAAATGTACTCGGAGGGTCAATATTGCATCATCGGAATGCAGTAAAGTTTTGATCGATTAGAATCTTGATCTTGAAGTATTAGTTTGACATCTTGATTTTTAAAAAATTGGACACTAAATCAAGACCGAGGGCTTTGGACTTTGAATATAATAGTTTAAAAATGAAAAGTTTAATATACAGACCACATGTGCAGCTTCAGCTTCATTGGAAGGTGTCCAGTGAAACAATTCTCCACCAGTAATCAATTCTAGCAACAGAACGACAGTTTTACCAGTGTCTATAACTTTGTGCAAAGACACAATGTTCGGATGCCTGAGACGCGCCAGAAGTCCAGCTTCTCTTGCTTCAGAGAAAAAGAATAAACAATTTTATTGATCTTCGACAAATCAAAATGATTGGAAGACTCAAAGAAACGTTCGAACTCGCTTCAATTCTCACCAATATCCGCAGCGGCCACACCTCGGGCGACTCTCCTCTTCCTCATTATTTTGGCAGCATAAACTCGTCCAGTTTTGAGATCGACACATTTTTTTACAACTGCAAATTGGCCCCTTGGGGAAAAAAGTAGTTTTACAAATTCGATAAACATTTCTGAGAATGGACTGAGAAAAAGATGCAGGAAATTTTTTTCTTTTTCACTCACTTGCCAATCTCTTCTTGTAAATCATAATTTTTCTCAATCGGCTCGTGGTCAACTTCCATCAAGGTGTCCCATTCGGATCCTGAACGATCGAAAATCCATTGATATACAAATAAGAATTAGGAATAAGGGTTATTTTTTTTTCTAGAAAAACACGACAAACGTCGCAAGAGCAAAATCTTATGGAATATTTACACAAATGCACAATAAACGTCAGATTTGACTGTCAAACGATTTGTTTTTTATCCACTACGAAAGAAAAAACAGTCATCAACAATGTCGAACCGTTCGAATAAACGCGGTCAGCCCAAAATCCGAAAAACTTCAAGACATCTGTCAAACTTGCGATGTTGATTACATTTGTCGAAAATACACACGATGGGTGGATTTCAATCGGACGACGAGAAAAGAAAAGTAAACAATTTATGATTTACCACCGTTGGAAGCTGCCGAATGTCGAGAACTACCCGGCATCATCTCTTCTCGATCATTCTTGCGAACTCGTGCGTGTCGCCCTTTACGCTCGCGAGCCGGTTCTCTCTAAACTTTGCGGAAAAAAACCGTTACGACCGAAATCATGACATTTGTCGGCCTTTGCACACCACGCCGGGCCTCCCCAACCGTGTTTCAGTAAACCACCTTTATGTACACACATAAGCTAGTGCGCGCGCACACGCATGCACCTTTATCTCGGTACAGGATGCTTCAGAAAATCGTTATCCTGAATATAATTCTGAATATTAATTAGAAATTTTCTAATCTATCAAAAAACTCGATGTAGAACAGCACACCAAAACAGAAATTCGTTTCTGACCAATTCCATTCCTTGGCAGCTGCTTCGAAAATGAGAATTTCAACATTGGATAATTTTCAGAATTTTTGGAAAAAGACTCAACAATTTTCGGAATCTCACATGTCAATTCAACAATGTTCATAATTATTATTTAAAATCTAATATCGATAAAAATTACTAAAATCATCACAATCATTTTGGATACGAAAAAGTTTCCAATTTTGCAATAAAAAGCCTTTTCTGTAATACCACATGGAGCAAATTATCACGACATGAAAATGATACTATTTGTAATGACCGAAATTTGAAGAATGTTTCAGCCACACGCTGCAAGTTCCTTGAATATGCGAAAAAAATCGCGCGCCACATAACAAACCTTCTCTACGTCATGTATTTACGGTAACCCGCTCGATGAATTTGAAATAGGAAAATTCAATCATTCTAAAGTACGCGGTCGAATTGAATAACGTAATGAATGGTGAAAAATAATAAAAAGTAAAGAAAGCAACGTTTACTTGTTGTTTAGCTTTTGAGCGAACCTGTAGTAATAGTTCGAAATATAGAGTCCCTAGCGGGTCTTAGAATCAATACCTATATGCGACGCCACCTTGTTTTTCCCAGGCAACTGAGCGAAGCGGCGTACATATCGGGGGGACAAGCAGCACACACGTCAACTCTTCTCGCTATTCCCTTGCCTTATTTCCTTATCTCTTTATTTACCGAGTAGGAGTAATGCGAGAGCGCCTCGCTATTTAATTAACCCAATTTATCTTAACGACAATGAACAATTAAGGCGATGGCTCTCGTGGCTCCCAATTACGATTATATATTTACTTTCAACAAAGCAAAATGTATTTCTACGCTCGTTTTGTTATTGTGTTATTCTAACGGGTGAACAAAGCACGCTTTTGCTCTATCTCTCCTTCGTTTTCTCTCTCTCCAACTCACTGTGATCCTTCGAGCACGCTCTTCGCGCAAATACTAAACTTCTGTCCCAATAGATCTTTCTACAAAATCAGGTTTTCTCGCTTAACAAATGCGTGGGAAGCAAAACTATACAAGGAAAATCATCCTCGATCCTTTCACTCGCGAGAAGCTCGCTTTGTTTCCATCGCATTCATCAGTCTCGTGTTTTACATTAATAAATTTATTATTTATCTCTCATTGATTCGTAACTGCGTATTTCTTCAGGAATTAACTGAATTTTCAAACTTTTCAATCGTTCTCGCTCTTCTCGCTTCAGCAGGTTCAGTCTCAAAAGTGCGATCCCTGGTGGTCGGATCGAGTAACAAACAATTTGTTCCAGGCTTTGGTGAACACGGAAAGCAAACGATTTTTGAACCCACATAATGCGGCTCAAAATCCCTCATATATTTTCGTATCAGTCTTTACAAAAGTAAATTCTTTTGTAATTTTCCAAATATTTACCAAATTGCTGCAAACACATTATTTATTAATTATTATCGTCAGGTTTGTTATTGTTTTTCCTCGTTTTCAGGGACTCGACAATTTTGATGGAATTCAGATTCAAAAAACATGGAATAAACAGTAAAGTTGACGAAAAATATGATTCTCAATCAAAAATAAAATTTCGACCTAAACGAGAGAAAAATTAAAGTGACAAGTGTTGCCATGGGAATGGAATATAGTTTAAAAAATCGAGTTGATTCTCCCACTGCCAGAAAAATATTGCAATATTTACGAAAACACGAAGTATTCTGTGAATGATAATCTTTATTCTGTAAAAATGCGGAATATCGTGAACTATCGAAGAACGGCGAAATACACAAAAGACGAAAAATAGGTCGCAACGGTTAATCGATGAGTAGATGCAAAGAATAAAAAACGTGGTGAGGAAGTATCAAATACGAGCGTTGCATCTATCAATTGAAGCGTGAGATGTCACCGGATGAGATTAAAAAATTTTACTCCTTCATCGATTCTTCGGTGACTTGAGGTTGGGCTGGTTGATCATTTTCAGATCCCTTCTTCTTCGTGCCGGAAACGATGTCGTCGATTCTCAACAGAAGAATCGCCGTTTCGATCGCAGTTTTGTAAATTTGCAATTTAACGCTCAACGGCTCCCAAATTCCACGTTCTTTCATGTCCACCAAGAGGCCAGTCTCGCCGTCGATTCCCCACGTTGTACCACCGGCAGCGTGTTTTGCACGGAGCGCCGTCAATGTCCGAATTATATTCGCGCCACAATTCTGCGCCAATGTCCTCGGAATTATGTCAAGAGCATTGGCTATCGCTTTGTACGGCCACTGCTCGACTCCAGGGATACCCGAAGCTTTCTCGTTCAAGTACCGTGCGACTGCCATCTCAACCGCTCCGCCACCTTGAAATTAAAAAAAAAACAACATTTTATTTTAAAGATGGCGAGCTCAGATACAAAGTTTAAACGAAGGTGCTGATACGAAATTGGCAGATAAAACGAAAATAATTAGCATAGAAACTAGAGGATTTTGAAATGGAGGTGAAACTCACCAGGTACGAGCTTCGGCTCGATAAGAAGATTACGGGCGACGTGAAGAGCGTCCTGCAAGTTCCTCTCAGTTTCATTGAGAACGTCTTTACTAGCGCCACGAAGAATAATGGTACAAGCCTTGGGGTCTTTGCACTCGGTAATGAAGCAGAAATATTCATCGCCGAATTTTTTTATCTCAAAGAGTCCAGCACCAGTGCCAACGTCTTCCTCGCGTAGTTCTTCGGTGCGATTAACTACGGTAGCACCACAGGCGCGAGCAATTCTGTTGTTATCGGATTTACGAACTCTGCGAATGGCAGAAATGCCAGCTTTGAGAAGATAATGTTGAGCCAGATCAGAAATGCCCTTTTCAGTGAAAACGACATCAGGTTTAACGGCGATAACTTCGTCGCAAATTTTCTTTATGTTTTCCTCCTCAAGCTCGAGGATTCTCGTGAAATCGGTGTCCTTGAGGACCTCGATGTTAGTTTGAGACTCTCCCTTTTTGTACTCGAGCGGGCAATCGAGAAGCACGATTCTTGGATTTTTTATGCAACGTTTCATTTTCGGATGAGTCACGTCCTTGTTTATCATAACGCCCTTCAAGACGCTGCTCTCCTCGATACTGCCACCAGGAATTTTCTCCACTTTTGCGTATCTTTTGATATCGATTTCGCGACGTCCGTTCTCTTCCAACATCACTGTGTGCACAGCATCCAACGCGATGTCGCAAGCCAACTCGGACCAACGACCAATGAATTTTGTTCCCACGCAGGATTCCACCACTTCCTTGAGCTTCTTTCGATCCGTACGGTCCAGTTCGAGACTCAACTTGTCATTCAATACTTCTACCATGTCCTCTAGGGCTTGCCTGTATGCTCGAATTATGACCGTTGGATGCATTCCTTGCTCGAGGAATGGTTCTGCGCTAGCCAATATCTCCCCAGCCAAAACTATTACCGACGTTGTTCCGTCACCCACTTCCTCATCCTGGGTCCTGGCTATTTCAATCATTGATTTTCCAGCTGGATGCTGCACCGTTATCTCACGAAGAATTGCATTTCCATCGTTCGTCATGACGATACCACCCATTGGATCCATCAACATTTTTAACATTGCTTGCGGACCCAAACATGTTCTTATCACATCTGCGATGGCCTGTTTAGGAAATAATTCCCAATTATTATCCCATGTTTTTTGAACTCATTTTTTCATATATAACAAAAAAATTTTCAAAACCCTTATTTTTTCATGTACCATGCAAGGAGTAAATATGGAGTAAAATCAACTTTGGATATATTCAATTTTATTCCTGGATCAAATATGTATCACTTATTAAACGAGTGAAGATGAACAAAAATCAATAATTTCATTTTTTTACACTATAAATATGAAGTTATTGAATAATATTATTTGAAAATTATTCATTATTGAAGTGTTCTAAGATTTCTCATTAATATCATCCATCATTTTTATTAATTTCTATGTGAATAAAAAATCATGTTCAATTAATTCTGCTCGATTAATGAATTATCACAAAATTTTATGTCATGTTCAACTATTTCGTCCACTTGGTTCAATGGCTCTCATAGTATTCTAGGTTTTCGAGGAAAAAAAAACAGAAATGACCATCTTTGTTTGGAGTTACGAGAAAATTATCGAGTGAATTCGTAAGAGCTGTCTGCAAACTAAAACCACATGGTTTGATTGAACTTTGTTTGAGAAATAAAAAAACGAATAAAGGGCAACGGTTTTGCGGAATGAAATCCAAATCGTAATTGTTCTTTCAATTTCAATTGTATTTACGAAGGTTACACACATGAGAAAACGTCTCGCGATGTCGCATGCACGTGGGCGTGCCGGTGCTCGTGAATTCCTTATAAGGAGAAGTTGGAGGAAAAATGGAGAAATAGAAAAGAAGATCGAACTCACCTTGCCCGCTTGGATGTTTTCCTTCTGGACCTTTTTGCCAGAATCGCGCTTCGTGTTTTGGCCTGCAATAATCGATGGAAAATTCATCGTGTTAATTATATGACGTTGAGTACCATGAAAAATAGTACCGGAGAAACAAACGAACGTGCAAATATCGGATCTTCAACTCACTTAAAACCACGATCGGAGCTGAACCTGGCCCGAACATTCTTCTGTTTTCCTTGATAGTATCGAAATTCACGAAAAAAAATCTTACATCAACGAGAAAAATGAACGCGTTACTGTACCAGACGAGAATTCAAAAACCTTCAACTCGGTGAAAAAATAACCCTCAAGTTCCAAATAACGATAGGCCCTGACTCGCTAGAAACATGAATCACGCGACTCTGAACCAGTCAGAGATTGGGAGTTACAAAAAAAAATATATCGTGGGCATTGGATTTTTAAGTTTAATTCCCTTTGTGTCCGCCAGTGTTCTATACTCGTCTCTCGATCGGTAATAAAAATGCCATCATTCACAAAAAATTTTAACATAGAATTTCATAATCTCCGTGAACTCAGTCAACCAATTCTTTATGTTTGACTTGTTTTTAGTATGAATCGTTTGTCCAAAAGAAAAATATAGCTTGGGAATAATTATCCCATGCCATTATAAATGCGATTACATATACATTACCATGAGAGGTGAGCTTTGAATCATTGCGCTATCTATCGCTAAATTTCTAAAACATCAAAGCAGATAAATCACTTGTTCGAACATACTTCCATGTCTGCGTTTATTTTTTGTCCGCGTTTATCGAGAAACGACGGTTATACACTTTTGTAGCCAGTTTTGCCGACCGTAGCCGTCGAAAATCGAACGCACTCTTGGTCAAGTGTCATGCTGGTTACATATACGTGGAAGTGTTGTTATTAAAAGTTTGCATTTTATATCGGCAATTACAAATAAACTAACGAGGAGAAGCGGGCGAGTGTTTCTCGTCAAAATGTGGTTGAGTTTCACGATTAATTGTTTTTCCGTAACGTAGTTTATCGTTAAGATTTTTTTCTTTCTTAAAACCGTGTTGTTTATCGATGTGTCCGCGAATTCAGAGTCGCGTATGCTGAAAACTTGTCCCCAATGTACGAAAAAACGTGAGTATTTCAAGTTTTTATCTTTCCTTTCACTTTTCATCTGCCCCTTATAAATGAGAATAAAAATTCCAGCGTACAAAATAAGTTCGGAGACATTTTGACGAAATTCCGAATCCGGCACGTCAAATACAAGCTTGCCTTGATTTTGATATTCGTGTGCCCAATCCAAATATACTTCTTAACTTCTTTCTTTATCTTATCTCTATGTTTAGAGTACACACGATATGAAGAATGGCGCGATTCGCCAAAGACGATTTTATTAGCGATATGCGAATATGAAGGGCAGCTCCAGCGGAGATCAAGTCCAAATCCCACAGAAGTATGTCTTTTTTTCCGATCCTGAGACTATTTCTGAACGCGCCAAAAAATCTAGCGCAGTGAGTAGAAAATATTTTCACATGGCTCTGTAAAAAGTTGTAATTAATCGCATGCATGATTTAAATTTGTGATATTTCATAAACTTTTGATAACTACGACGCTGAAGTATGCAACGTTGGAGTCCAACGAAATGATCGAAAAAACATTTGTAATTCACCTGTTTTTTATTTTACGAAGTATCGGTGCAGGTTGAAAAACTACGGATTGCAAATTCGGCAGGGAACGAAATTGGAGAATTACTGAAATTATTGGATAGTTTTTTTTAGATCATTTCGTTCTACTCCAACGTTGCAAACTTCAGCGCCATTTGATAACTATTTGTGAGAACGAAACGGAAAAAGAATTTGTGAAAACAGTCTTATGCATTTGTTTTCTTATGGATTTAAAATATTTAACAAACAAGCAAACGAAGCAATTATTTCAAAAATAGAGGAAATTGAACATATTTATACTTCATTTATTGAAATTTTACAAATATTAATCAATAATTATTCGTTAGTAAAAGCCTAACAGTAGGCTGTATTTTGAAATGTTTTGAGACGATAATAAAATATTTGTGAAAAACACGATTTTATTCTCTACAATACATTGAATGGTGATCATAACATTGGGAACATTAAATTTCAGATTTTACGGAACCATCAGATTGCCCAGTTGAGGAAAGAAAGTGAGAAATGTGGTAATGAGGAATTATACAACAATGTAGAAAAACCTGCGACAGGGGCAGATCGGAAAAACGTTGACTCATTTTTATTTGACCAGCCAGTGAAATCGCATCCGTTTACATTTATCTCAGCAGTAAAACGAAAATTAGCCCTGTCGGCTTACAATGAAACATCGAAGAGAGTTTACAATTCGATTATTTCGAAAACTGCAAAACCGCTGAATATTGAAGCAAATGAAACGGAGGAACAGTGTCTAGAGAGTTTGTATGAAACAATACAAAAAATGGATTTCGTAAAGCCTCTGAAAGTTCCCGATGTGAAAATATCACCGAAAACATTAGACTACGCATCGAAAGAAACGCCGAATGTGCGAGATTCCTCCAGCTTGAAAATTTCTATATCACAAAAAAACGAAAAAGGCTCGAAAAGCGCTGAAAGAGTTCATCGTAAATTGGATTTCTCCCTGTCGGAAGGTCACTCTCTGGTATCGAGTGATGAGATCGAGCCTCTTCGTGCACCGGATGTCTCCATTTCCCCAAGTCTTATAAAACAAAAGGACGTACGCGACAACTCGCGCGAAAAGGAAAATCGCAATAAAGAGGTTAGTGATTCTTAATTTAAAGTTGTCAAGGTATCATAGAAAATCAATGCATTGACAATTTGAAAAATTCGAAATTCGAAAAAAGCGAACTTTCAGGATTGTGGAGCAATTGGATTTTTAGTTGAAAACCTGTAGAAGTGATTTTTGGAAAAAGACGAAAGAAGCGCAGAAATCTCTTAGAAATTCAAATTTTTTCACCTGTAAAATGTTTTCGTCGATAATAATGTTTGATATTTGTGTTTAAGCATTCCTCTTCGGTCTCTCGTCCAGAGAAAGTGGTAACGAATTTACTGAAGAGAATGAAAAAGGACGATGCCTTAGTAACGAGAGCGGATGAAACGTCGCTGGATTCTACGAAGAGAGGGAAAAGTCCAAAGCACTTATCACGAAAAGAAGGAGGGGCGGAAACGAAGCGTACAAAAACAGAGCGGGGGTTGATTCATGGGGGGCGGGAGATTGAATTCGGGTCGAAAAAACCAAAGAGTAAAAATCCGGGGATCTCAGTATTGAAAAAAGAGGATGAAAAGAAAATACGAGGAGTGTACGGTACGAAGAGTGGACGGGATCGGTCGTTGGAGTCTCGGGGTCGAACATTCAGCAGCGAATCGCTTCCGGATAGATTTTCAAAAGTATACGAGAAAATGAGTGCGAGAGATCAGGCGCGAATATTAGCAGATGGAGATGGCAAGTACAACGACGATTACGAGATTTTGCACGCGCTGAGACAAATCGAAGAGCACAAGCAAAAGACCTCGGTCGACAGCAAAACACCAAAGAGCTTAGGAAGGTCTTCGTCGCAATCGACTAGCCAAAAATCGATCGATCAACCTGCCAAAGAGCTGCACAAAAGAAGTCTGGACCGAGGGAAAGCATCGACGAGCAAATCGCAGTCTCGGGCGAGTGAAACGAGCGAAGAACTGGAAAACCCTTCGGATTCGAGCAGCAACAAAGTGCGTAACACGATCGATTTACCTCAAAACTCTAACGTTGTTACGCAAACTTCGAGCGAGACGACACCAGAAGAGATCGTTCTCGATCCCGCAAAAATATCCTTCCGGGATGACAGTTATTCTCAGCAAGACGAATTCTGCGACCTCGTTACACCCGATATGAATTTAAACGTGCGTACAAAAAGGCGGAAGCAGAAAATGAACGAGAGCGAAACGGAAATAGATACAAAAACATCGAAACACCGAGCTCGAAGCTTGGACGCGGACTCCCAGAATTCTGAAAGCTCCTTCGTTCATCCGACCGCGTTGCACATGCAATTCCAAGCGGAGCTTCATCTATTCGACTCTTACAACGAATCCCTGCGCCAAGTTGAAGGCGTCGAAAAATGTTTGTACAACGCGAAAAACGAGAGGAGCAAAGAGCTCTTGGAAAAGCAACGTTTGGTCAACGACGAGATGAGAAAACATCTTTGCGCGATGCAAGCCGCCGAGTCCGATACGACGGACCCGATGAGCCCCGAAAAAGACAGCGATGCAGGCAAGAACGTCGTAACCAAATTGTGTACGAAAGAACCGGAAACAGACCCGAAAAAACATCGCCAAGATTCCGAACCGAGAGAAGGCAAACCGGATGTGAGGGTCGCCGAGACCCAAACCCCCAACGACATCGCAACGCAGACGGAGACTCGCTCGAATCGTCACACTTCGATCGATCGAGCAAAATCATATCCTTGCATAACTTACGAACGGGGTGATTTCCACAAATCCGACATTCCGGAACTGTCCCTCGGCTCCCTCGAGCAATTCGAGGATCTTGATAACATCGAAGACGTTTCGTTGCCTGGCAAAATGCGAACGATGTCAGAGATAAGTTTGCACGAAACAACGTCTTCGATAAAAACTGAAACGGGAACGGAAATTAGTATGACGACGAGGGACGTGACGTGCTCCTTCAACAAATACCTCGACCTCGAAATGGCCCAATTGATAAAAGATGAAAAATTGATGTACGACAAAATCGAGATGCTATTCAAGTCGCGGGAAAAAACTCTTAACGACCGGACCAAGAAGCTCGTTAAATTGGAGGAACAAAAACGAGCTTTGAGGGACACTGGTCAGGACAGTCGAATAAGCAGCGTGAAAAAAAAACAGCGAGCTTTGCTGCTTAAACTTCAACAGGAAAAGGACGAAATGAATCGACTCAAAGAACTCCACAAAATAGCAAGTCAGGAGAGAAAGTTGATGCTGCAGAAGCAGAGAAACATGTTCAATCCACAGATGTCGACGAAAAATATCCTAACGAAGTTGAAGAGAAGCGCGGACTGCCAATCGCCGAGAAGATTGTCCGGGCCGATGAAAGGGTACGATATTAGGAGCAACAGTTCCATGAGTTCGCTCCTCGAGTCGGAAAAGGCACAAATCGATCGAGCACAGATGGACATGAAAGTTTTGCTGTCTGACAGCTCGTACAGGGTCGAAGGAAAATCCTTGAAATCTGATCAGGACACTTCTCCGCCCGAGAAACTCGACGCTTCGAGCGATCGAAGATTTCCTGGTATTCTCGACTCAACGAGCCTCAACGAGCTCGAACGATCGACCGATTTTGTTGAGAACCTGCTTGTTTCACCGCAGAATCTCGAATCGAAGACTCGCAAGTTTGAGGAAAAAATGCCCAATTCGAGGAATTATTTGTTGAGACAAAAGCGATTGTTGAGCCCTGGGCAGATAGTTGAGAGCCAAGAAGAACCCTCCCTCGTTTCGAGGAACAACGAAAACGTGGAAAACGCCAAGTCAGAGTCTGACACTCTCGTCGAGGAATTGTCGAAAAGGTCAAAAGCTCTTAATCATGAGAATCTTCAAGCTTCTGGACAATCGAAAGAGTCGCTGCATCACGAGAATAACCAGCAGGAAACCGATTCCTCTCGTAAATCGAAAGCCCTTCAAGTCAACGAAGAATCACTCTTACAAGCTTACAGATCCTCCAAAAAGTCGGACAAAATTCCCACCCTCGAGCGGGACGGATCGAAAAAATTGCAGCAACATTCCCACGAGGCAAAACCCACGAGCAAAAGAAAAGGTGGCAAAAGTCTTAAAACCAAGTCAACATCGAACGTTCTAAACGAAAATATTTTGAGGACGAGAAACGACGAATCGAATAAATCAACGAACAATAAACGAACGAAAATAGACAAAGATTCGGCCGAAGATCATTATCAAAGCTCAATTCTCGAGGAGATCGATCTCAACGAGAGCCAAAATTCCCTCCAAGCTCTCGTCAAACACTCGAGAGCTGTCAAAGACAAAAATTATAAACTTTTGCGTGACATTGCTACCGAACAACACGAGACCAAGGAAAATATCGCTGCTGGTAACATGATGGACAGAAGCTTTGACATTCGTGACAATGACTCTCGACGAGACGATACTGACATACAAAATCTAGGAAATATCTCGACCAGATCACAAGTTAGCACCTTCACCATTTCCCGGCATAGCTCCGGTGACAGTGAGAAAGGGTTCTCTCGATCAGTCGTCATTAGGGCTCAGGATCATCGATTCAAAACTTCCAAAAAACTCGAAGAGTACGTATTTTGATTTTTTTTCCGTTTCTACTAACGGACTGTTATCCTTCAATTTCTTTTGTAAGAAATCATATTGATCACTAAAAGTAAAATCATATTGAACACTTGTAAGTTTTTTAATTTTTTATCAGTTCAATTTCCAAGATTAAGTAGCTTTCAACGAGAACAATGACGAGAAAACTGAAACCAATAAATTTGATGCACTAAAGTCTTTCGATTCAAACGAGTGTATTTTTCAAAACTAATACATTCATTGTACTTGAAAGTAATTTCATAGTTAGAAAAATTCAGTAGGATCTTTCAAAAGAACTCGAAAGTTTAACAGGTTGTTGGAATTGGGGAAAATTCAAATGCAATATTTTAGATGAAACAGAGATTTGAATTATTGGATTTTTAATGGTTCTACCTTGTTTTTCAACGGCCATAACACATTGTAGAAAAATTGACAAGCTTCTCAACCCATGGCGATATAAATCACCTTCGATTCTGTTAAAAATCAAGGATTTGTCGATATTGAACTTCGTCAAGCATTGATATTGCCAGCTGTGCTTGTAACAACGATAAATTGTAGATTATTTTCATTCATTTGCATGGAGAAAGAGAAAATATTCTTGAAGCTTGATCTTGCAGTTTAATTTAGAAAATAAATCTTTTCCTTTTCAACTGTTGCAATAGAAAATTGAGAGCAGCTTCAAAAGCTTAAACAAGAATAATCATGTTCCGAAAACCTAGACTTTTCAGGGTCAAACGCACGATTGGATTCTTGGATTTTCATATGACGTTAAGATTCTGGGAAAATGATCTAGAAAATTGAAAAATCTTGTCGTGAACGAAATTATCGGCGTGTTGGCCCAGAGTGTTCTAATAATAAACTGAAAATCGCGTATTCTTGATCGAGCGTACCATTGTAAAAATAGATGTTGAGCGGTACGGTTTGTCTGCATCACACAGGTCGGTCACGGTTTGCCAAGTGCACCGAGTAATTCGCGAGTACTCTCGGAAATATCGTCTTCCAAATTTTTGAGTATTTCATTCGATTGGCTCTTTGTCAGGTCGTTTGAACGCATAATAATTTTGAACAATCATCGTAAAAAGAAATTTCGTTTGATACAGAGCTCTGAATGCCCGGGAAGCTGCACTCGTCGCTCGCAGAAATTGCGTTGAGGACTGGATCGCTTGGCATACTAAACTTAAAGCCGAAGAGTGTCGCGTTGCTCGCATGGAACAGGCTGCATTCAAACTCGTCAGCACCGCGGCCAATGCTCTTTCCCATAATGGTAATATGTTTTTGCATTTTGATTTTTACTATAATCGCAAAATTCAAATCGACGAGAACTGACTTGCATTTATTCGTTTGAAAGAATTATATTCTAACCCAATTTTATTTATTTTGAGTTTAAATGAAAAATGTTCTATTTGTTTTTCTGCTCACAATTTCTTGTTCCAAAATGTTCTTAATTAAAGCTTGTTTTCTGCAAAAATGTGTAAAGAAATTGGAATTTGATGATACTAGACTTCTCAAAGATCGGTACCGAATTTTTTTTAAAAATCCCGTCAAAAAAATGTAAATACGAAATTTTGTAAAATTTTTCAATTACTAACATTTCATTCGTATAGACACGACTATGTCATCCGATACGAGTGACGTGGAAGGAAGGGTTGAGCTTTTGGCAGAAAAATTAGCCGAACGACGGGTGGAAATGGCGAAGTTGAGAAGAGAAACGAGGAAGCAAGCGAAGCGGAGATTAAAAGCGCTGGAATTAAATCTATTAAATCAAATAAAGGTAATTGATATGCCCGCATCAATGTTAATCCTGTTTTCATTACCGAATCTACAACTTGTGCGATATATTTTAATTGTTACGATGGATTTTTTTTTTTTAATTTTTCCACTTCGTGCTCTTTTCTGTGTCAGAAATACGACGCGACCATAAACGAGATGCAGCTCAAATTGGAAAATCAAAAAGGCGCGATGAAAGACAACGAAAAGCTGGCGATAGAGTCACGGTCAGTGGCTGACTTCAAAGTACCTGAAATCCCTTTGAAACGTATACAAGAATTATACAAAAGCAGCGATCTTTTGAGATCGAGATCAGAGTCCGACCTGATATTTTCACGGGGCACTCACACGGGGACGAGTGAAAATTATTGCGTATCGGAGAGTCCCGAGATCGAGAATATTTACAAGACATCGAGTTTACGCGATGAGAAAAATTCGAGCTCGTCGAGGATTTCCAGTGCGAGAGATTCCCGATCGAATCAAAGCGCGGAATCGATTTTGGAAGAGGCGGATAAATTCGCTCGAGCGAATACGGAGAAGAGTTCCGAAGCGTCGAGCGATCGGGAGTCGCGGCTAACGAACGTTTCACGATCTCACGAAAGCATCGAGTCCGAAGATATCTCGAATCTCCGAAAATCCGTCACGAGGCTAGACGAGCCGGAAATAATGACAGAAGAAGCAAAAACAATTTCGATGACGAAGGACGGTTCGCCAGAAATTTCTGAAGCCATCAAAACACCAGAAACTGAAGGCAAAATATTCTCCGAAAAACTCGAATCCCTCCATTTGACGAATAAACATTTGAACGACGATATAAGCTCCCTAGAAAACGATTTGAAAGCTCTTTCGCAAATGATGTCGGAATTCAGCAAAAAATCTGACGACAAACTCAAATCAGGCTCGCAAATTGAGCCCGAAAAGCAAGAAATTTTCAAAGTTGTCGATCTCAGCCCCAAGAACACTTCCCGCGACGTTTCCGAAGAAATTTCAAAATCAATACGGACCGAAATGGATAAGGAAATCTCGAGCGTTTCTGAAGACCTGAACGTTCCAGTGTCTTCGCGGTCCAAAGAAATTATCCAAGGAGATTCGATAGTTACAGAAATTCCGGAAGAATCAAAATCTCCTTCGAACGTTGAGGAAGAAATAATCGACGAAGTAGACGAACTTCTATCGAATGGAGTATCCGAAGAAAAATTACTAAGCATGAAATCCGAAGAAATCGACTTCGAAGCTCGTAGCAAAGAGATTCTCAATGTTATCGAAAAATCCATTATTTCGGAACACATCGAAACGCTCAGTCCAACTTTAAAAGACGACGATCTTGAGAAAAGCATGATGGAAATTTATCAGGAGAACGAGGAACTTTCGCACGATTTGAATTCTCTTGAGGGCGATATTCAATCGATTTCTAGAATAATATCAAAAATGACTGGCAGCGAGAAGGATCCCAGAGAGGTTGCGGATCCTTCGGAAAATTCTCATGAAGCAAGCAAACACGAATCCCAAAACTTTCCACCCTTAGAACTGAACGATCGAGTAAAATCTCCGGAAGATGAAGTAATTCACGATCAACCGAAAGAGAGAAGTGTCGACGAGGTTGAAACTGCTGTATTCAATGATTCTGCGTCCACGAATGCCGTTGGTTCTCCACGAGAATTTCTACAGCCTGAAAATTCGCTTAAGTCGGTAGAATCCGAAGAGCAAATAGCCGAAAGCATCGTTGTTTCGATTCCAAGAATTCCCGAAGAGCAGTTATCGAAAAATCAAGACAAAGAGGAAGAAGAGGCGGAGAGTATCGAGGAGGAAATCTCTGAAGAAAATTCTGTTTTGTCGAGAAAATCGAGTGAAACTTATCACGATGATGAGAACACGGAAAACGAGCGAACAAACGAGTCTTCGTTGGAGAATTCGGCGCACGAGGACAACGAGGAGCCGCTGGAAAACGACGAAATTTCGCAAAGCAAAGTATCCGAGGGAAATGATTGGACGCGATCGGATTCGTTCGAAATTGCGGAAAAACCGAACGAAATTTTTGAGGATTGCGAGAAATCTTTGCAGCTCGAAGCGAGTATTTCTGTCGTTCCTTCCGAAATGTCGGTTATGAATTTCAGCGAAGAATCCCGGGAAAGTGAGCACCACTTCGGAGATCGCCGCGAAGCGGAAAATTTGAGCTGCGAAATGGAGAACGTTTCGATGTTCCTTCCAAAAGGCGAATCGACGACGATCGGGTACAAATTTGAGGATATGGTAAAACCCGATTCAACGCAAGTCGACGAACTCGATGATATCTTGGATATAATTGCGCGGGAAAGCGAGCAAAACGAAGATCCATCGTGTGTTCCAAAAATAGTAGTCACAGCTGAGAATGAAACGGAGATCGAAAAAATCGAAGCTGCGATTGCTATTCCTGAACGAATAGTTCCACGTCCGACCGACTTAAATCTGACCGCGGAGGTCGAGCCCGTTTTGCAAAAGTTGACGGAGATTCTTCAAGGCGTTGAGAGAAATATTGCTCTCCGAAGGAAAAAAGGCAGTGATGATAGTAGCGAGAAGAATGAGATCGAAAAAGCGATTTTTTCGGAGGATCTTACGAGCAAAATATCGAGCCTCGAGATCGAAAAAATGGGAGATCAAGCTGAGGATCTTGAGACTTTCATGTCCGACATCGTCCTCACGAATATTGATCATCAAGCCGAAGAACCAAGGATTAACGAGAAACTTTTGAACGGTGAAGAAATAACGAAAAGTCTCTGTGAAACTTTATCCAATGTTCCTGAAGCGGCGACGAAATCTCCTCGGGCCAACGAAAACGAAACTACGATGGTTAAATTGGCCGAAAAAACATTCGAAATCCTTAAGGATCCCGAGTACGAAGACATCTCCGAGGAGAGTCTCGAGGTTTCCGAAATTCTTGATCGATCGGAGAGCCACAGATCGAGCGGGAGTTTGTCGAGGAACAAAAAGATTCCGGAGAAATACGAGAGCAAGCAAAAATCAGAGGACGTTTTGAGGATTCTCGATGAAATATCACAAAAATCGTATCCCCGTTCGGACTCACGGAACGATCAACATTTGAATGACGTTCAAATTTCGGTACAAGTTTTCGGGAGCGTTTCACCGGGTTTTACGAACAAAATTCATGCCGGTGAAGAATTACGAGGACAAATAATCGGCAGTTTGCAGGATGACGCTAAATCGGTAGAAATCGAAATCGTTGCACTGGAAAATCGTTCCAAAAGTCGTGAAAATGAACCTTCCGAAGGGGACAACTTGAAAAACGATTTACAGAAATCTGCACAACAGGGGGAGGAATTTTTGGAAAAACCAGAAGTGGACGAGTCCTCTGAATCGAGCGAAGGAGCCGATACGCCGAGAGGCGTTTCTGAAATAGAAATGGATTCACCCAGAGATCCCAACGAATCAAGACTCGATATCGATGCCCTTGACGACGATTTACTCAGCATCACTGACACGACCAAACCTGCGATCGATCCAAAGAGTGACTTCCCCGTTACGACCACCGTCCTGAGCTCCGAAAAAGATATCGAAACTATGATCGACAAATTAAAAGGTACTTTCGACCTCATTCTTTGTTCTTCTTCGATCGAAGTATATTCAACTCATTATTTTTATTCATTGTGATATGTGTGCGTGTATATGTCAGTGGTATGAATATGAACGGGAAAAGGGAAAATCCGAAACTCTTGACTTCAAATATAACGTTGAATGTTGAATTGTAAAAAGACTTTTTCGTGAGTTAAATGTTGAATGAGAAGCGAAGAAAATTTAAGCGATGGTGAAATATTTCTGACGCCCAATTTCTCATTTCTATTTTGTGACTTGATAAATATTTTATCAAAAATTTAACCATTTTTTGAGACGTTAAAAACACTCGAATGCTTAATTTTATTAAAATTATAAATCCATCGACTAATTCCTTCAATACTTTATGGATATTTGTCAAAATGATTATTCATGAATTGTCAGGGAATTTCTAGAGTCTAGTAATGTTTCTGGGAACTGTCATAATTGAAAAAAATGTGAAGATTCAAACACAAACCGCCTGCAATATTTCGCATAACTGCTATTTGTAAATTGTTGCTGGGACACCGAAGTGCGATCGATGTTGTTGGTTGTGACAAAGTTCATATACTTGAGTGTATTACCGACAATCTTTATGTACATTCGAAACAATATTCATACTTGAAATGTCGACACAACACACAATATTCGTTTTCATATATTGTTTCTTTGATTTTTCAAACTTATGAAATTGGCTGTTTTGTCAGATGCCAAAGCATTGCCTGGTATAGCGATATTATATTGTTTATTTTCAGAATAGCAAAGTCGAGATAATATTTACCCTAAAGGTAATTCTTTCTAACACGAGAAAATTGGAATGAAAAGAACATTTTAATGTTCACTTTGTATCCAATTCTGTGTCGCATGAATGCTCGATACGTGAAAGTTTATACATTTCTTTAAGTTTGCACTTGAAACAACCTCGCTAGTATCAAGGAGTTGGGCGATTTTTCATTAGATGAAATTATCAAAAGAAATTGGCATTGATACGTTTTTTGGTATTGAAATAAATAAGAATAAAGCCTTTTATTCGAAGATGAATTTCGTAAATAGAAAAAAAAATTTCCTTCGATGCTCGAAGGGATTTCGAGATTGACGTCGATGCAAAATTTCAGAATGAGAAATCCTCAAACTTTGAAATTTCTTGATATTACAATACACTCTTGAGAACTAATTATCCCCCTTAATTCCTTTACAATTTTGAGAAGGCGAGGGGGAAAAAGGATGTTGAGTTTGCATCGTTTGTAAAATTTGTAAAGATTCCTCCAACTTTCCATTATTTGTCGTGCTCGTAGGAAATCAATAATTCTGTCAAAAAAATTAATCAAATTCAAAAATTTATTAGTTCGTTAGAACATCCAGCTGAGTTCCAACGATGCAAACCAACGAGCCCCCACTAATACCAAGAAAAAGAAAGCTGTGAATGAAAACTAACATGGAATGTCATCCATCACTCCATTGTACAAAATCATTTTTGTGCCTTGATTATTCATATCCCGTGTAATATTTTTCCATAGTTTTGTCTTCGATCGTAAAAAAGCACCCCATTTCATCAATTTGTCGTTAAATCCACAGCCCTGTGTCCTTCGAAGTAACGTAAATGATTGTTTTGCTTAATCATTTGATAAAAATAAACTTTTTTATTTATTTCGATTGTTAATTGAAAAATGTTTTATTCGAAATTCAGCCTCGCTGGAGCAACCGGGGTTGGAAGTTGCCGAACTTGAGGCCAAGTTACTCCGGATAGAGCAACTGCAAATTGAACTTGAGGTAAGTTTTCCAGTACGATCGATAAAATTTCGATAAAATACCGAAACAGTCGGAAAATAGGTGCAATCCGAATATTAATACAAATGGATATTTACAGATAAAAAAGCTGGAAGCAGAGGAAGTATCGTATTACATGAGAGAAATTCCAAATAAGCCACCCCCGCCTTACACGCCCCCAGGAGGGGGCAGATTATCAACGCCTCAAGTTTCGCCGACGTTGCCACCGGCTGTAGTGCCTTCGAACGTGGATGAGTTAACGGCGTTTACGGAGAAGGCGACGGAGTTGATATTCAACGCTAAAAACTCGGGGCAGGACATAACGTGTCTGGAAGCACCCCCGGAAATTTATCAAATGAGCAAAGACAACAACGAGTCGTCGAAACAAGACAGACGGATTTACAACACGTTCCTCTTCGATCTATGCAAAGAAACTATTGCGGAGCTTTATCGCACAGAGTACGAAAAACCCGGGCCGAGTTGGACAAAGCCGAACGTGAAGACGAAAACGGCCATGAAAATACCAAAAACAATTGAAGAATTGAACAATTACGTCAGCAAAGAAGTCGCCACTCTGTTCGGTTTCAAGACTAAATTACAACGGGAAAATATGGTGATGCGATGGAGTCGAAAACGCAGGGATCGCGTCGACGAGTTGTTGGCTCGAGAAGCACAAGCCGAGGAAGACGAATGGACTAAATTTCACCACGATGAATTGGCCGTTAAAAACGAACTCACCGTCGCCATACTCGACACACTTATACTCGAAACCACCAATTGTGTTAAAGCCGTTTACGCGAAGAAACGAAAAGTCGTTCTCGCATAGCTCATTCACTTTTACCACCTCTTTCTCTTTATTCATCTTTTCTCTCTTTTTATATTTCTCTGTTATTGTTCATTCGACGCTTGTAGAATTTTTTAACCTCCCATTGACCCACAGGATCTTTATTTTCACCGTTCTCATTACTTTTCTTTTTTTTTATTCATTGTTATACGAATGTTGTAATAGGCTGGTTCCTATGGAATTGCGGAAAGTCTTGATTCTAACGAATTTTATTGGGCAATCACTGTCTCATTGATATCCGCAAAAACGAACCAGTTCATCCCTCCAACCGGAGCCAAATGGTTTCTATTATTAACGGATTACAGTCTAATTATTCAAAACATCGTTTTTTTTTTTAATTTTTTATTATTGAATATCATCCACAGGCGTTCTGATATATGAAAAAAAGTGATTGGAAGTTTCCAAAATAACTTTAAACGCATTTTCCTGAGGTCATGATTTTTTTTTCATACAACGTGTAAAACAGCTCGTAAGTTTTCCAACATTGTTGCATGATTTTTTTTCACATTCATCGCTATATTTCTCTCCTTGATTTTTAAACGAAATGTAGAATTCGAAAAGTACATAATTAGTCAAGTTTTGAAACGAAATGTAGAATTTTTGTGGAAAATTTGACACTTCAGTGTGATTGTAGAAAACTTGTTACTCTGACTGTTCAAAATAATCGAAAAAGAGGAACAACGCTGCAAAGGAAATAGTTTAGAAAAATTGACGACATTTTCATACAAAAATATAAAATATTTTTGAGTTACAAAGAAAAATCATGCAATGGAATAGTAACTTTTCGTATCGGAGTTGAGTTTATTGGGTGATATTTAGAAAAAAATGAAATTGATTTTTTGAAAAGTGTAAAATTCCATTTTTTAAAGCAACGATAAGGAGTTCGTGCAAGGAGGAAAAAAATACCGAAGTAATAGACTGAGGTCGACCACTTTTTCATTTCACTTCTTTTTTTTCAATGTTCATCACATTTTCAACAACGTGTTCGAATACTCGATGGTATTAAAGAACTGATGTTTTTGCATTTTTTTTTTCGTTTTAAGAAAAAGAAAGTTTCGCGTTCTTGTGAAGAAGTGTCAAGAGTATAATAATCCCGTTCTGTAAAGTATTCCAGACTTCGAAGAGTCATGCTCAATTACTTGTTAATGTAAACAAAATTTTTCAACCGTAAGACTGAAACGTTGGGGCCATTGAAGATGAAACAAAATAAAAAGAATAAATCGAAACGAGTTTGGGAATTCTCGAGCAGAATAAAACGACAACGAAACAAACGAAATCTTTATACGAACTATAAATTTCACGAGTGACTGAATTGGAGATAGAGAGAACTCCGAGGAAGACAAATTTTTTCTGAAACGAGCTTCTGATTTTTGCAAAAAAAGAATATTAAGATTCGTCTATTTGAAAATCGTATAGTAAAGAAGCTATTTATTCATCCGATTTTTTTCGTCGACTTCAAAAAAATAAATGTCCGCTAATTTTTTAAATCCGAAGCTTTTTCCACGAGTTATTTTTTATGATCGAAAAATGACGAAAAAAATGAATTTCTTAGACAAGTGAATCAACGTTGAAATGATTGGTTCTGAAGTTTGTATCTATTATAATAATTTCATGTCACCGATTGTTATTTTCTTTCATTATTAGAAACATTAACCGTTGAATCGAACCGGAAGTGGCACTGCGTAGACTTAATTTTTATGTTCGTGGTTGTGATGTAAATAATGTTTAGCGATTGCGTTAACCCCTGTCGCAATATTGTTTGTTTTTATTATCAATTTTTTCGATCAATTTTTCATTCTCATTGGAGGAGAATGGAAAATACGAAATGTAACTCTTTAGGTTTGGGTTTCAGGCGTTATTGCAGTTATCTCACCAGTATAAACTGTTATCGACGATAGTATACGTACGTAGTGTTGGATATGTACTTAATTAATGACTTATAATATATTTTATAATAAACTTTGCGAGAAAAAAAAATCAAAGCGAATCGACGAACTTTCATTTTTCCTCCACGATTCTTGGCAGCAAGTTGAAGCAGTTTAAATACGTCGCTTATCGACTCGACTGGAAAGAAATTTTAACGAATTAGGTTTGTGGGTGAACAGTTGAAAAAATGAATGACACGATATCGTTGAATTCTTCAAGTCTTCCAACCCCATTATTTATTTCGGCTATGCCTTTTATATGAAAAAGTACAACACCATTTCTCGAGAGGGAAATATGAGATACACTTTGAGGATGGGGGAAAACAGGAGTGAAGAAAGAGTTCGGATCGCAGGAGAAGGTAAATAGGTTTAATCGAAAATAGATGAATGAGCGTACAATATATTATTTAAATGTAATAAACTTAAGATAGACATACGAATTCGTAATAGCGCTTATAGTTTCGTAAACTCAAATATAACAATGAAAATATATTCGTCGCGTTATAATATTGATAAAAAAAGTCAGTGTGTTGTGTCGCGTGTGTACAATGAAGTTTGTATTTATACACAGTTTTATTTTTCTCCAACGCTTTCTCTCGCTCTCTCACAAATCGTAGATCGCAGCAAGATCTCGCGAATTAAAAACTAATGATTGAACTCGTGAAATCGCAATCGCGATTTATATCCGTCTGCGTGTGTTTATTGCACGTACGAAAAAATATCGAGGCCGGATGGAGAGCCAGTGAGATATTTCTATAGTCCAGAGTTGTTGATTCGTCATTGGGGCGAAACAAAAACTCGAAAATCATCGTACTTGATCCTTAAAATCGAAATTTCGAGACAAAGGTGCTCAACTTTCAATAACCATTTCCTCGGTTACTAGTAGCAAGGAGGAACGTTCATTGGACGAGATCGGCCTCGATAAATCGATGACGAACAGATATAACATCGTTATGAGCAAACTATGTTGTATAATATTCGTAAGTAAATTAAAGACTTTTGAGTATAACGTAGCCGCGCAGAAAAATATGCAACGATTTTCATGAATACTTTTTACAATTCTACAGCGAGTGATTGTATGTCTCATGCCAATTCAAACACCTCTCGCGCCCCAATTTTTTTCACGAAAACAATGATATTTATATATTAATGTATATATATACGTTTCATCCTGCAAATGGACCATGGGAGAGGCCTGATAAAAAGTGTAAGAGATCGCTTACTACGAGAACGTCGTTATTTCGTCGTTTCATTTCATTAGTGGATGTTCCTTTTTTTATTAATTTTATTGCCGTGCTACACAATCCTCTCGGAGGCAACGATATTCTAAGTACAATTGATGTCTCGGATTTTTTAGATCTCCCGTAGGATCAAACACACTCGAATTACAATTTACATGTCCTAGATTTAAATTTCGTGGGCTTTTTACGATCGCTACCTCACATTGCCTCATGGTCTTTCTTCTCTTTCCTAATACATAGTTTAAACATTAGAGTTTTAATTGGCACCAAGTACATATTTTCGATTTACAATAATTCATAATCGCTCTCTCTCTCTCTCTCTCGCGTTACACACAATTTTAGTGTCACTTTATTTCCTTCTCTTCTTGTCTCACACACTCAAGATTTCTGCTACGAGGCAAATGGCAATGTTTTGAAAATGCGATGAAAAATAAAAGAATGACGATCACTGTGACACGATGAAAGTGGTGTGCGCAATACGGTACACGTTTTGTTTTTCTTTTTTTTTTCTTTCAACATGCATTATAAGTTTACGTGAGCAAGAAAGTGAGCTGCGATAAATCATCGACGAATCACTCAAAATTCCATTTTATAACGACTCTTTTCTCATTTTCTTTCCTCCCCTCACTAAATACTTATACAAAAATTAACGATGGCGAAAATGATAAAGTTCACAGTCCTAATACTTAATCCCAGAAACGCGAGTTTGTGCAAACACAGTTTTTTATTTTCTTATCTCGTATATTCGTAGTTGAAAAAGGCTAATTTTATAAACCGAGACATTGTCATTTCATGAGCTTTCACTTATACTTTTTTTCAATTTTTTTTTACGTATTCCCTCAATCTTGCATCCTTTTTTCACACTCAAACCGTTAACATGGAAGGTACGCAGACACTTTTAATATCGTTGAACGTAATAATAACGCGGTCCTTCAGTGAAGAATATACCGAACTCGAGATCGTGAGAGGAATCGATTCGTGAAACGAATCAAGAGACGATACAATTTTGACAAGATCATTCGATATGTTTTGTTTCTTCCCTAACCATATGCTCCTATAAATATTCAATACGTGTATACGATGTGTATACGAATTTAGCAGAAGAACGCTTTGAGAATCGACCAACTTTTTATCTAGAAGATTTTATTTCATTATTATTTTCTTTAAACTCTGCTCGAAAAACGATGAGAGTGCGAATTTTACGACTGCAAGAATAGAGAATTTTCTAAATCGAACTTGAAACGCCGTTTGAGAAAACACACAATCAGAATGATTATTTTCTCCCTTCCCTTGAGGTTCGTCTTTTCTTTTTTTATCCTCGTCAACTCGTACTTTTAACATATAATTCGTCATCAGCGTTCAGTAAGTCTATGAAATATATACAGTCAACCGATAAACAATTTTAGCGCGTCTTTCGTTTACAGCATCGTTCGATTGATTGTCGCATTAGTACATCGCATAATCAGCTCCGAGCTTCTCGTTTGTTTTTTCTTCATTTATTCCTACATTTTTCTCGCATTTACTTAGAAAATTACGAACAAAAATTCGACCGGTTCTTCATTTTCGTTGCAACCTTCTGATTTCATTCCTCCAATAAAGCAACTATTATCTCGGAACAATAACACGAAAAAGCATACCCGAAGAGTCAAGAGTATTGTAGCACGGGAGGAAAACAATACGAGAGGAAAACAAAAATCTTTTAGTTTCTTCGAATCTTTGCAAAAATTTATGAAAATTAACGGATGTGTGCGATACAAGCTCTTCAGCACGTGCCTGTGTGTCTGTGTGTGTGTGTGTGTGTGTGTGTGTGTGTGTGTGTGTGTGTGTGTGTGTGTGTGTGTGTGTGTGTGTGTGTGTGTGTGTGTGTGTGTGTGTGTGTGTGTGTGTGTGTGTGTGTGTGTGTGTGTGTGTGTGTGTGTGTGTGTGGCTCAAAATAGGTTTATTCCAAACAAAATGTCAAGTGCGTCGCATTGTTTTTCCCCTTTTTTATCGCACGGACCCATTAACATCACAAATAAATATAAATGTAAATATATTCATATACGAAAAAATGTTTAATAATCTAATTACACTAACGAACAGTTCGTTTATAAACTAATTAAACGAAACATTTGTACTTTAGCAGTATAGAGCAGTCGTTTGTAGTATTTTCTTTTTTCTTCATTTATTTATTCCTCTTTTTATTTAATATATCATAGTCGATATATGTATTTATAGAATATGCATATATATATTCCTTTTGTTTAAATCGTTAAAAACAATTAATCACCATCTCTCCCCTCCTCTTTTGGCTGTCGGCCATTTTCTATACAATTATTTCTTGTCAATTATTTCATTTTATTAATAATATATTCATTGCGTTTTGTTGCATGTTCAGAGTAAATCGTGTGTGTATGCACATATTATTAGAGCATTTATCGAAGTTATCATATGTTGAGTGCATATATACATATATATATATATGTACAAGATATACCGGAAATCGTAATGTAACTTTAGGCAGCAGTTAGACAATGCAATTTCGAAGGGAAAAGTCCTTGGAGGCTTTTCTCCACGATTAACAGCTCAATGCTTTCGCTCGACAACGCCTCCGATTGGCTATCGATGAACACCGAATATCTGGCCAATGGAGCATCCTAGAGAAACACGTCCAGAGACTTTCTTCAAGATGACACGCTCTTCAACTCTGTTTATCTTGGCAACGAGTTCTGGCACATCTCACACATACATATTCCCATACATGCATGGGGATTGGTAAATGATGAAATAATTTTCGAGAACTATGGTTATAGAGCACCATGACCGAAAGCTCGAGGCTTAAAATGAGAAAAAAAACGAGTAGTTGGAAATTGATGAAGCGAGTGACGAAGTCGTCGATCGATCTTTAGACTCGATCGTTACTACACACGTAAAGAAGAGGATTGTAAGACTTAGCTTTTCTTCACTTCTCTCGGAGCCTTCGCAACGAGTCGTTAATTTTACTCCTACTACTAATGAAGTATTTGGCCGTTTTAACAAATTTTTCTTCAATAACCATACTCGAATATGCGTATCATGACTTCTAATAGCTCGGCGGAACAGAATAAGATAGAAAATAATAGAAGGAGAACAAAAAAAGGTTATCAAGACTAGAAATTTTGAATTACTTGTCACCCGTGCGTTTACGACGTTGACCTCTAATATCTATAATCGTACGCTGCATCAGATCCGTCCTTACAAATCTTACGGTATTTTTCAATCATCGTATATATGAAAATGAAATAATTTGGTATTTTGTAAATGATAAAAATTCATTAGAATTCAAGCTTGTTGACAAAGTTGATAAAAAATTTTTAAACTTTTATAAGAATCCGGAGTACGTGGAAGTGATAATTTGGTGTAAGAAATCGAATCACGTCGACAGAGTTTAAAAACCGAGGAAAATCCATTTGACGTGAGCTCAAAAAACCTTGGGGGAAAAACGTGTTTCGTGCTACGATTTTCCACATTCATTTATACGAGTTTGAAAACTTTATCGAGCGGTCACACAGAAAGATCACGCTACCGCAAAGTACGAATCCAACCTCGATGCACGTGCACTTTATTGCACGTGATGGATTTTTTTTTTTTTTTTTTCACTTTTTCGTAAATGGTCATACATATTTATCTGTATCAAGGATGGAACGAGTTAAAAGGTCAATGGAAAAACCTTGAATTTTGGACGAAATTTCGATTCGAAAATTCACCTCGGTCCTAGTAGCCAGGATACTGAATATTATTCAGTAGCAATTTCTGACCCACTTAGAATATCATTTTGAAGACTCCAATAAACCATTTCATAATTAGATTACAGTGGACCAATGTGCACGTGTGCATGTGCAACTCTTCCAAGAGTTGCGTATACTTTCAAAACGTCCGGACATAGAGCATGAATGCATGGGCTCAAAATTGAAGATGACAAAATTTTCTACAAAAAGCTCGACTTCTATTCCCAATAATTTACCCCTGAAAGTCTCTCAAGAAATTAAATTTGAAAAACCAAGTCGTTATCTCCAGAATTATTGCAGCTTCTACTCGAAATTTCAACCAAAATCCAAGTTTACATTCCAAACCATTTGACCTGGGCATCCTGGATGCGTACACACATAAATATATATATATATATATATATATATACATACGTATAAATATAGATCTCCAAATATCCATATGTATACATATATATGTGAGTTATTATATACACCTATGAATATTATATTAAAGTGTAATATGCCTTTCTTCTCCTCCAATATATTAATTAGGTATGATATGTTTATTCACAACTTGATGTGAGCGCTTAAATTTGAAAGTTGTCGTTTTTTGTTTAGTCAATCTTTCATATATATTGCGAAGATATATTTACATATACATATATACGTGTGATATATATGTATACACAAATATACATATAGATATATTCAATATGATAAATTATCGTTAATTAAGTACAACACTATTCAACATTAATTTTCCTAAATCTCGAATAATTATAATTCCATTATGGATAATATGTATATATATTTGTATAACATAGGCATTATTTTCTAGTCATTGTCAGAGAGTGTTTTTTTATCAACTTATATTAAATGCTGAGAGCATCAAAGATTCGTCCGCGATTTATCAAAGATTTTATTTTAATATTATTCCTGAATAAACAGGAAAACAAATCACTCGGCTGAGAAATAGAGTCTCTCGAGATAAGCTAACTGATCGAATTTTCCGACGTAAATATATTTGTATCAACAACAGCAGCCTTTCAATAAATCTACAAAAGATATTGAACAAAAGAAAAGAAAATATCATGATAATTATTATAATCATTTTTATAATAATCGCAATGATGATCATGATTGTGATAGAGTCGATAATAATAATCATAATAATAATAACAAAGATAATGATCGTAATAATGATAATACCTTGGCAGAAAAAAAGACGATTTTATGCTCCGGACGTACCAAGGTATCCGATATGTTGGATTCTTTAAGTGGATATGTTGAATTTATACAAGTTCAGAGCAACGGCCGATCGTTCACCGTCGCGAGAGTTAGCCCCTCCCTTCGAGATCGCTCGATTATCAAATTCCTTTTTTTTCGTTATCTCTTGTTCGTATATTCTTGTTTTGCTTTTTTCTTCTTTTTTTTTCATGATAGATTCCACGAAAAATCCTATACACACATCGGCAGTTTCTAGGATAATTCAACTATTCTACGTCGAGTAATAAAAATAGATTGCATAGATTGAAATTCGCAGCGCATGCACCTAAGGAGATACGCTATATAAGAAGATTTTTTTTTTTTTTTAATCGTAGTGTTTATTTATCCTCTTGCTCTTTTTATTTTGCTTAATTTTAGTCTGAACTACACGCCTTGTAAATTGTCTCACGTATTTTTTTCATTTTTTTTACTTATTTTCGTTCGATCGTCTCGGCAATATCCTCAGCCTCCAATTCTTAACGTAATGGAGGTTCAATAGATTTTTTATTTTATTTTTCTTTTCCTTAATAATAGGATTATCGATAGGTACCGAACTCATTTTAAAACCCTGATAAATGACGTTTATCCATCGACCTTTTATCGAGTTTGCGTTGCTCTTCTGTCTTTCTTTCCATTTTTTTTTATCTTTTTTTTTTCATTTCCTCCTCGATTCACCTAAGCCCTACGTTTATTTTAGAACTTGAAGTAGAACAGTTTCGAGTGTGTCGAGCTTTCGTAATACGTAGGCGAGAGCTCAATTTGAGTTCCCAAGACGCAATTGTGCTTCGTGTGATATGCGATTTGAAGATCGATCGCAGAGCGAGCAATTTTTTCGTTTCTTATTTTGTTTTTTTTTTCTTTCTTCATTTGAAATCTCTAAATATTTGTTTTCACAGAGCTTATCGAATATTTGAATTTTTTGTTTGTTCGCTTATTTATAATATGAATAATCGAGCAATGGAGAGTGTTAATATATTGCTGAGCTCCGCTCCCACTTTCAGGACGAGACTGAGACGGTTCGATAATATTTTGTCGACGAGTCACTCGGAGGCAAACAATAATGTAGAATAGAAAAACCAACAAACAGTTATGTTTTTAATAATAAATAAATAAATATAAAATTTTAAAGCGAAATTTAATGATCACTCGTGATTGTCGATTTTCAAACTTACACCTTTCTCTCTCTCTCTCTCTCTCTCCCATAAATGTAATTTCTCAGGTCCGAGGACTGCGAGCACTCTCGAAGATCGATTTTGAGGATCAACCTCCTCCCGCCCCTCAATGTAAATTAGTGTGAGTGTAAAAAAAGTAAGAAAAATCACCGAATCTCTGGTAATGCGTTTTCTCGTTACTTTCGACACGAGGCCACGTCTCGATTGTCGACGATATCGATTCCGAGTTACGTTTTCGCACCTTCGAGTGCTCTCGGGGGGACGAAGAGGAATTGTTTCCGGACGAAAAAGCACATACGTTCCAATAACCACTGCGGGTTACCCTCCGAGCAAAGCCGCCGACAATGCCGCGTCGCTTTGAGCGTTCCAAACGTTTTTTTTATTCTCTCTTTTTTCCTCACTCGTTCAATTTTGTTTCTCTGTTCCGCGTAGTTTCGACGATTTCTGGAAAATATGAAAAATAATAAAAATAGAAAAACTAATCGCAGCTCTCATGCGTGAAACACTCGATAAAAGACGCGGAAAAAGTGATTTTATTTTGAGATTTCAATCGAAATTCAACGGCTTGAAATTCGATCGAATTCTGCCAATTTTTTTGTTCCTTTCTCTAAACATTTGGAGCGAGAAACGGATGAAAATCATACCCGCTCACTGAAGATCCTCCTCGCACTTGGGAATGTCAAATATTTCGGCAAAGAGAGGCGGTAGTTTCAATTTCGTCCAATTCCTGCGGAACCATTCGAGAAGATTGGCGTGTCTCGTGCCGAGAGCTCGTAACTCGGGTATCCTCTGAGCGACGCCAACGACACCGGGTGTAATTCCCGGCGAATTAGGATCGCCGACGGTGCTCAGACTTCTTCCAGCTTGAATACGGAGAGCTTCGAGTAAACGATCCTGAAGTCTCTGGACGGCCTTGACGTCGTTCAAACCGGGCCTCTCGCTCAGCAGAACTGCACCGGAAAACAATCCGAGCTCGGCATCCGAGAGCTGATGAGCATTTAGAGCCCCCGTGAATTGCATCAGTCCAGTCACGAAATCCGGCTGTTTCATAACAACAAAAAACGTTTCAATTTAGTAAGAATCATATTTTAGTAGATTGCGTGATTGTGCGGAGATTTTCAATTTTCAGTATCTACCATCCCTCAGAGTGGTTCGAGCGATAAAACCTCTTGAAAATTGTGATAAAAATTGAAAAATCGAATCATCGGCATTGCTCGAAGAATTTTAGTACTGCGCGTGTGTCAAAAGCGAGAGATTCCATCGTTTGTGAAGTTGCGACACGAGCCCTTGGCATTTGTTGCATCGAGAACGAGTGCGATTTGAGAAACGATTCGAATGACGTTTCAGTAACTCGAATTCTCGTAGTTTTATCGGTGGCCCGAATCCCAAATGATTATCTCCGAGAGGGAACGTCCTCATTCGAAGTTACGATGAAATATCGAAAGTGAAGAGTGAGGTGAGAGAAAAAGAATGGCGAAGTCACGAGTGCTTACCTCATACATGAGTTCAATTTGTTGCCTCGTGATGTAAGTGCCATCTTCGAAGGTCATGGAGCTGTCGGTGGTCATTTTGGCGATGTGAGTGAGCCAAACCTCGAAGAAGCCGACTTTTATGAGTATGAGCTGGTCGTCCTGAGTGAGGTCGCAGAAGCCTGGCACTCTTTTCGCGAACTCGACGACCCTCTGGACCGACGGGGTAACTCTTGTTGCGAATTGTTGCCAGAGCCAAATTCTCTGAGACTCAACAGTCTCGGCGGTCGAGGAAGCTGCTTCCGGGTCTTCAGGACTCGCCGGCTGTTGGACATTTTGCGAGTCAAATCACACGGGCGAGGCAAAATACGTGTTGAGAAAAATTCGATGGAGCAAACTTACGGGTATGATCATGGGTTTCCGGACGATTCCCCTCGTCGATTCTTCCGTGAATCCGCAGTGTGCGTGATGCGCTTGTGAGACCTGGAGTATGACGTCGTAGACGGCGAGCTGTTTGCCGTCGGCATCGGACTGATCGGCCTCGACGACGGCTGCTGGTGGGACTCGCGGGACCATGTTTTGCCCTTGACTATTGTTGTTGTTTGCGTTGCTGTTATTGTTGTTGTTGTTATTGTTGTTGTTGTTGTTGTTGTTGTTAACGTTATTGTTGTTGTTATTTGTGCTGTTGTTGTTGTTGTTGTTATTGTTGTTTGTGGGGGAAGCCAGCTGCTGCACTCCTCCGGTTACGCTCGTCGTCGTCGAGGCCACGGTGTCCTCGGGGCCTCGTTCCCTCGAACGTTTGGGCACGCGCCCGTATCGTACCGCTAATCAAATAAAACAGCATTCTAATATAGATTTCGACAAAGTTTTTGGGACGTTGCTACTAAAAATATTCGAAGCGACAGCAAAGTGCGATCGATCACGACAATTTCGTCAGGTTTCTTCGTATTTTATCGTGAAATTCTCCTTCTGGAGCCACAAGCAAATGAACCGGGTCAGAAGACCACAGAAAATCGAGTTTCTCGTTCCCTTTCTTCATTTTTGTCATGAAATCATTTTTCCCCAAGTTTTTTAGTCCGGTGAAACGAATCGTTGGTTCTCGTACTTCGGAGCCGTTGACGGATCGCGCGGAGATGTTACGGAGCTCCGCGCATTGAGCTTAAGAAAAAGTTAATAGGATCTCTCGAAATATTTAGATGGATATGAAATTTGAAAAGGTTGTTGGGTTATCTTCGTGCATTTGAGAAGGCTCCGGGCGGCGGGCTGGTTTCGCAATATTAAGGCGAAAATAGTGCGAGAGCCACCCGATGGAAGAGAGGAAAGTGAAGAAACTCGAGAGAACTCTCGGCGGGTGTGTATGTGAACAGGAGATGGGTGTGCATATCGCCCGAAAAGGGGTTTGAGCTCGAGCTTCCAGCTCTGACGTTTAATTATGCACGCAACTTCTCTGTGCTTTACTTTGCCCTTGCGAATATACGTACTTGTGCACACGTAGGTGCGCGCGTGTGTGTTTTGCGGGGCGAAAATGCGCTGGGTCCGTGGGCACTCTCGCTCGAGTAACCAGCAACACCGCGACTGACACGAGAAACTCCGAGCTCGGCCTTCCTCCTTCCGCCCTCCCTTCGCGGTTTCAGTCGCGGTTATTCGCCACACAAATTTACGTCTATCTCGACGAGAGACTCAACCGAGTTATACTTATGAACGAGTTTGTAACGCCGCATATTCCAAAACTCATTTCGAAGCTGTGAGCAACAGTCGAATTTTTGCATTCTCGGAAGAAAAGTCTCTCGCGATTTGTACCTCCGATTCGTCGCTCTGCCTGCTCGACAGCCCAGTGGATCTGACCGACTCGCGATTAACTGACTAATCAGGCTTCGCAGGAAAAACACATTTTAAGGACTTTTCTTCTCGGAATTACGATTCTCCGAGCTCTGCTTGCATAGTTTCAGACGCGCGCTTCGACTCTCCGTCCGAATAGACGAGTCGCGCTCGTTTTGACCAAGTTTTGGCAGGTATAAACGAACGGATTCACGCGGAAATGTAGCACGGGGATTGACGGGAGGTCTCGAAGAGGAACTTTCGTAACTCTGGCAACTGTTGCAGGAAGCTGTAAACTGCATAAATCGGTTCGAGGAACTAGGATCCTTCGAGTTTTGAAATATTGAGGGAGATTATTAGACAAATTCGATGGCACGAGCGATCGGAACTTTTGAGAGATGATAAACTTACAAATAATTGTCATCAATGTGACGAAATCTCTTACAACGTAATTAAAGTTGAGGAAAAATAACTGGATTTTGATTACTCACAATCCCTGGACATTCCCACGGCCAGACACTTCTTAAATCTGCAGTACTGACAACGATTTCTGTTCAATCTTATAACGAGACACTTGCCGTCTCTCAAGCACCTGTACTCGATTTGTTTCTGTATGCTTCTCCGGAAGAAACCCTGCAACATTGAGAAAAAATATTTTTAGAATTTCAGACGGTGGAGATCGGGATTCGCAGGCTGCAATATCGATTGATTTAAATGAAAATGTTTTTCACTCATCTCGATCTTGCGTCATCGAGATTTGATTATAAAAAGGATTTCAAGGTCCTTGGAATCTCGAAAGAATCGCGACCGTTTTCTCGGGTTCACGTATTCTCAGCAGCTTCGCATGTACCGGGCCAGAGAACCAAAAATAATGCGTGCTTCTTCGTGGCCGAAAATGAAAAGATTTTCGGCCAATTAAAACGACGGGAAATAAAATTCCGATGCATTCGAGCGGTAAGAATTCCAACGTTGTGGCGTCGCGATCGGCAGGAGAGTGGAGCGCGTCCGCTGCTTTGGCAATTCAATAGGAAAACTTGAGCGAGAGACAGAGAAAGAGGGAGTGAGAGAATTCGGATGAAAGAAGCTCTCTGGAGGGTCGGAAGCAGCAGCTCCGTTCTTCAATTTCTCTTTCAATATCCGGCGGCGTTTTTCCTTTTCTATCTTATATCTGAAACGAGCCCGCCGCGCGCACGAGAGCGTTGCATCGTTTGTTGTCGAGGAAGCGTATAGAGGCTGCTCGCACATGTTTTCCGTGTTCCGCGGCTCTCTGGCCGTGGGTGCGCCAGGTGGTCCATCGAACTTTCGATTTGCCCGCGGATAAATAGCTTTTCTCTTCTCTCGTTTCACTCGCGCGAGCGCATACAGAAACGAATAAGTAATAAAAATGAGCGAAACGAAAAAATGGAAAATAAACAGCGAATAGAGCGAATGCTCTTTTCCTCTTTCCTCTCCGATTTCACTCGCTCGCTCGGCACGTACGTCCATATTACGCGATACGTCTGATCCAACCTTACGACAATCTATTGAACCCACGATTTCTCGTGTGAGCTCTCACATCTTGGGTGGCGAACAATGATTCACGAATGCGGAGAAACGCGCGTTTCTCTTTGTCTGCAAAAAACGCCGATCTGTCAACGCTTCTTTTTCGATTAATTAACATCGCGAAGTTCGGTGTCGTTCGAAACAATATCAATATTTACGTTTCCTGTGGGAATTCATTGTTGAGACTGGACAAATTTGTTGAGTAAAAGGGAACAATCAAATCGATCGTTTTCTTCTGTTTAAGGGGAGATCCTGCTTTAGAAAATAAAAAAAATCGACTGGTTTCGGGAATATTTTTATTAACTCAGCATATGGCGAACTTTTCGGTACAGTTTCAAGGATACTTCAAAAGAAAAAATTGCGAAATTCTATATTTACAGCATGTTGAAGTGCTTCTTCTTTAGAAGCGTTCTTTTTTTCAAACTCGCTAATAATATAGAATCTCACAATTTTTTCGGGTTTTTATAGGTTCGTGTAGAAGAAAAATATACGAAAATGGAAAAATAGTTGAGCATAGACCATATACAAATTAGTATTTCTCGCATTAAAAGGTGTTTTTGTACTTTTAAAATATCTTTGAAACTATACCGAAAAGTTCGCTATGCTCAGTTATTTCCGTTTATCCTAAAAATTTTCGCGAAAACAATGAATTTTTTAGACTTTTTGAAAAAAAATGACGATTCCCTTGCTCTGAGAGGTGCAGATTTATCGGCGACGAAAAGCCAATCGGCGAAAAAAACGTCAAAAATTTGAAAGAAAAAACATTATTTTAGTGAGTTTTATCAATACTTTTGTCCGAAGTCGTACAACCGAAAAGCTTATCGACGAGTGTACAGCGGAGTCGTTTTTTCTATTGCGGATACCGCATCGAGCAGAGGTCTTCAAGGCTGGAGGTCTGTGCACGATCAATCCATTTGTCTTGGTTGCTTCTCGCTCGTACATTTTAACCGGAGGACACTGCGAGAATCGCAGGGAGAAGGAGAACGAGAGAGCGACGTGGGTTGTTCTTTCAGATTTTTTATGAAGGTTCAGCGAGAGACAAAGAGAACTATTACAATGGTGTGTATGAAAAAGAGAAAGAAAGGAGGATAAGAATATGAAATTAAAAGGAAAAAAAGAAAACGAAGCGAGAGAAAGAAATAGGGGAACAAAGGAGTAAAACGACGAGCTCGAAGATGCTTTTCTGGAAGCGTCTCCGTAAAAATTAGCCGGGTAAGTGCCCAAGGGTATTTTTCATCAGATATATGACATTTTCTAAGGGATATAATTACCAGGGTTTGACCTGGTTACAGATACTTTTAACTCGCGTTTTGTTGTGCTTCCGTGCTTTTTCTTCTTTCATCTCTCTCTCTCTCTTCATCGTAGCTCGCCTCTTTTTAATTTTTCTTTTTAATAGCACCGCCATGTTTTCCAGCGGTTATTAAGCAACGTATAGTTATGATTAATTCGCTTTGTGTCGTTCGGTGGAGCGTCGAACGAGGACCGGCGAAAGTTTTGTCGACGTCGCACTGGCATAAAAGCCAGCGTGGAAGCATCCCGATCCCTTCAAACTACAAACAATGGCGTCAATACTTGAGCCCTTGCGTGGCCCAGTCTCCAGTCCCCGCGGGTCCCATTCCCCATCTTTCCCTCCCCCTCGCTTCGTTTTCTCCGTTTCTCTCTACTTTCTCATTCCCCTCGTTCGTGCTCTCTCTCGCCTTCGTGCAAAAAGTAGCAAAAGGCGCAATGTGAAACGTCGACGGGGCGACGTTGGCTCGTCCTCTAGAGAAGACCTCGCTAATTTATCCATAAGTTTCGAGAGCTCGTCGCGTCTCGTCGAGAACCGTGAATATACACCAGCTTCATAGAATTTTCAAACTTCCCTTTTGATCCTGGCGAGAGTCTGCTCGAGAGATGGGCGCGAAGGAGGAGAAAAGGAAGAGAGACGGGAAAAAGGAAAGTAGAAAAAGCGAGGAGGAAGCTGGAGGCGTCGAGCGAGGAGAGGCCCGAAAAAGCGACCTCAAATCCAAAGATCGAACTCGAAATGAAAATTAACCGAAACTAACGAAAGGCTGAGGTCCCTCGTATGAACAGCGGTGACGAAAATATTACGAGAATCAAACGCCACAGGGTGTCAGTCATCGAGCCGTTGATTCGACTCGAATCGGCTATCACGTGGCAGACAATGAATTTATGGTAGGGGCGCGCGCAGTGTTGCAGGCTTTCGTTGGCGCGGAGATACATATTCGGTGTCGTCGGTCCGATGGCCGGCCAGTGGCCATTAATTAATGAAAGTTACACTCGCGGCCGATCCATTCTCGCTGTCTCATCGATGTACGCACACACTCACGCACACGTACGAATATGACAGATTTGTAAACGAGAGTAGATACGAAAACGGATGTAAAGACACAGCGACAGTTCGGTTTGTTCGTCGTGGGTACGCACGGACGGTCGCCAGCTCGAATCGCCCACTCGCACGGATGTGTGGCGTGACACACGCGATAATGTGATAGCCAATGATTTTCCGTGGCACCCAATAAATTCGAGCTCTCCTCTCTCTGCCCAACTGCCAATCAATAGTGGCCCCGTCCCCGTCCCATCTTCCGCCCTCGCTCTCGTTCGCCTCCACGACCCTCTGGACTTTATTGTTCGGAGTATTTGCTCTGGTATTAAGCCTCATTTCCGCAATAATATATTGCTCCGGATAGCCAAAAATGAGACCAGAAAACACGGGACTTTCGATGCCTTCGACATTTTATGGAAATCCGTCGAAATTATTTTCGTCTGACGCATCTCGGCGTTGATCTACTTATTCTCTGACGCTCTTTCTCTCTCGAGAACGAGCAGCCAATGGCCTGGCTGTCGTATAGCTTTTATCCGTCAATTAATCAAACGGAGTGAAGCCACGTGAGGAAAAGTGTTTTTATGTCCGACCGATTCGGAACCGGTTCGCTTATTTCTGCCCCCCTCGCCCCTGTTTTCGTAGCCTCACACTTTCCTTTCAATTTTCGGTGGCTCTTTTGAACGGAGAACGAGAGTGGCGCGGACTTTTATCGCGTCTGACCATTCGGCAATCAATCTACTTGGATTCTCGTCTGTCGAGATCACCCTCGCTCACACGGTTTCTGCGACTCGTGCAGGCATTCGAGAGCCTTCGATCAGAAAATTCTACAGAAGAATCGGCAAGTTTGTTCCTATTTTCTCATGCTTCCAGAACCGCAAGTTTCACGAGGCTCGTTATCGAAATTCCCGACGATAATTCGCGAGGATTCCGGTGATTTGTGACAATCCGTCTCATCGTTAATGCACAACCGGGAAATAACGCTGCGCAATGATGAATAATGAGGAGCTCTCCGTGACGAGTTTTCTCCGCGAAGGATGCGAACGGGGCCGCTCCGATGAACCACCAATTTCCATTAATTTCCCATCGCTGCTCATTAATTGGCCTGCTCTCGTGAAACGTCCCTATGTCGAGTGTATCCCGGCTCGTATCGACGCGTTCTCACGCATGTTCGGAACGACCGTGCACACGAAAAGGGTGCGAATCCAATCGATCGTTGCTGCACTATGGAAAATCGAACGAGCCAAGTAAATCAATTCGGAAAACTCCACTGTTTGACTGATCGAAAAAATACTTGCCAGTTCCATCCGAAATTTTGAAGTTGGACCGAAGAGTCGCTTTTTCGAGAGTAACTGTGGCGAGGCAGGGACTGATTCATCTCCGTTTGTTTTTCAGCTCGATGAAAAATGAAAATCGAGAAATCTCGAATTGTTGATAAAACGATAGAAAACATTGAGACGTTCGTTCAAAAGAGTGTCGAGCTACAATCGAGTTGGACTTAATTCCATGAAATTCTGGATAAATTTCCTGTTTTTTTTTTTTTTTTTTTTATTTGTAAAGCGTGCAAGATCTTCAGGCGCTATAAAAAACATAAGTAGCACAGTAAAATTTGCCGATCTTCATGGCAAAGTTTCGGCAGCGAGTTATTATTTTTTGTCCAACAAAAGAACATCGAATTTCGAGGAAAGGCATTTTTTTCCGTCATACCAAAAATCTCACTGTGCCACATAATAAATATTAACATTTGCGCAATTTGAAATTTATAAAATAGTTTTAATTTTTTTCCAATTTCGCCTGATATTTTAAACGGTAAACGCGACTTGTACCTTGTTATCAGTGCTAAGCACAGTCATTTTAATAAAACATTTGTCTCCGCGTGTATATTGATTTTCATAAAAATGTAATTTTACGAGAATGCCAACGTGACCAAAACGACGGAGTACATTGTGTCCCCTCCCCTTGTTTCTTTTTTTCCTCGCGGGGATAAAAAAGTTCCGATGTCTGATGGCTAGAATTATATCCAAACCCGTCTGCGCCGCGCCGCGCCCCGGCAAGTGGAAAAGGCAACGCCGAGTCAGACGGGCTGGCCGGTCAGACGGAATGCACGATATAGAGCAGCGAGATTATCCTTGCCGGTGGAGCGAGATAGGACGCCGAAAAAATATTGACGCTCCGCCGACTGTTGGTGGAGGGTCTAGAAATTTTATCCTTTTTCCATAGTGCACCAGGCTCGATAGAAATTCCAAAAAAATATGCCACCCTCTCCGATATTTTAAAACGACGAACCGTCCCAATGACGACTGTGTAGACCGACTGATGAAGGGATTCGTGGAACGCGGAAGAGTACGAAAAAATCTATTTTAGTCGAGAGTGCACTACGCTCAAGAAAACAATGGAAAATTATAAAAAATTAGCTTTTTTACGATCTCCGCCAGATTGCAGGGCTTCGGAATGAAACGTATCGAAAAATGTCATTTTTCCGAGCACGTTTTTTCTCTTATTAACGTTTCTTTACGAGTATTAATTATAAAGCAAGAAAGTACATGGTCTCGGTGACGAGTGATTGTCATCTTACTTAGAGCGATTCACGCGACCCACGCAGATGGAAAACGATAGACGAACGTTATCCGAAGCTTTAACGACGTTGGCTTTCAAATGTTTCGACTAGAGTTGCTTATGAAAAATTATTGCTTCAAAGTAGGTCATACTCGTGTGTCTCTATAATACTCGCTGTTGACTCGCGCACGTTCCCGCTCACTTCACTTATACCTTTGTCCTTGTCTGCGGAAAGAGAAGGAAGACAAAGAGAGAGCGAGAGAAAAAACCGTCTAGGACAAAAAGCGCTTCTTTCTCCCTCTCTCGTGCGAGCGATCGCTTTTTCTCTTTCCCACAGACACTAGAATTTTTTACCACGGGTATACACGATCTTTCAAAAAATGGCAATGACAGAAATGCGAATCGAGGGTAGAAAAAATATTCAATTTTTCATTTCACTCCAAATTTTTAACGAAATTTACGGGTTTTGGAATGAAAACCTGCCTCGCGGGGGGTTGAATTCGAAGTGGATTTTCAATGACAAAGTATTTTTAGAGCTCCTCCATTCTGAGAACTCGCAAAAGACAGAATTAAATTGAGGAAGTCTTTTATTTAAATGCAGATCTGGAAAATCGATCGTTCCGTTGCCCGTTCCGCGAAAATAATAATGCCAACGAAGATATTTTTCATTCCCTATTTTAATCGAGCCTGTACAACAATATTCGCGTACATGTTTAAAGAGAGGTGGCAAGGCGATCGATCTTTTGTTTTATTGCTTCGCGCCTCCCGCGTACATATAGAGCTTGGCGTCTTGGACTCGGTCGCGTGGTCTCGCACCCCCGCGCTCACGATGTTTCTTTCAAAATGTTTTCTCTGCTCTCGCTCCGCAGTGTTATTCGAGCACGAAAGGAGCATGGACGAGAGGAAAAGGGACGAGAATTTTGGGACGACGTTTTGAGAGGGAAAAGCTTCGCTTTTCAAAGAGACTCTCGTTCGTCGATTCGTATTGAAGGATCCCTCGGAAAATGCGATGAGAAAAGGGAGGAAAATGTATGCGCGACGTGCACATTAAAATTCCAGATAGCGCAATGCGATCTCGAGTGCGTTTTCTCTCTCCTTTTCGTCAACGAGAGCGAGTATGACAGAAAATATTCGAATCGAGATCGTCGTCTGCTATCTGCGATATTGAAAACGTGCTCGAGCAGCCTCTCTGGCATATCGAATGGACCAGTAATGGCGCCCTCCTTTTTATAGCCGCCTCGTTTCTAATACTTCTTGCATGCGTTTCCCGCGCTGTCTCGCGTTCCGCAGTCCACCAAATCAGAAATTCAACTGGTTACTTTTGCAGCCCTTGAGGGACTCGTCCTCGCGAGCAGAAACTCATCTTTCGCTCGGGACGCGCGTGTATTATACATTTTTTTCATAGACACACACACGGCACACAAACGAGCGTCGCTTTCGCCGGGCGCACCGAGCGAACTATTAAATGGAGAAAAAAATGCGTCGAGGCAGCAACTCGCCGCGGAGTTGCGAGAATACACTGACAATAAAAAGCTCCGGGGTATCGTCCACGTCGATGTGTATACATCGTGTCACGAACATCACTCTCATATCCCGTCTCTACGAGATTAAATTTCCATTTTTCAAATTCTTTTTTATTCTCCCATTAGTTTTTATGCTTCTGTAGCGACCCTCCGCATTTGAAATTCTTAATGCTTTTTCGATAAGCCGCGACGTTCAGTTCCCTCGACTGTTCATATTGCGAAAAACTTTTTTCTTCTGCATTTCAATATTGTGCAGATTTTTTTCTAGATTTATGCTCTTTATTCGAGTATTATTTTCGACGTATCCAAGTGAAAAAATTCAGCATATGAGAACTGAAAAATCAATAAAACTTAAAGTCAATTCAATATCGAAACCCGATTTCGCGCAGAAAAATCTAACGAATCGATTTAAAAAAAGTAGTTCTACCGCATAGTTTTGCACATATCGCAAGTTAAAGTTCTATGGTTATCGTCAAACAAAAAATGTGTACCGAAATAACTCGAGAACGGTTCTTACGATTTTTATTTTAAAAAGGACAGTTTCAGAGCATCTTCTGAAAAAAAAAATTTTTTTAAACACAATCTACCGTCTAGCTTTTGAGAAAAAAAAATTACTCTAATAAAAATCGTATGAGAATTTGAGTGGGAGAATTTCAAGGTTCGCGACGTGGCAACGTCGCGCGTCAGACAAGCCACGATTATCACTGTACTTTAGGGTGCTGCGCTCGTCACTGCCTGTGTGCAGTGTTGCCACGATTCACGCGCTTCTGAGCGTTCATTTGTACGCTTGTATATGTGCAAACGGCATAAAAATGCATTCCAGCAGGGGCGTGCGCAAAAGAAAAAATATAAAAATTCCAAAATCACGAAGAATTGTGAAATTTTAGTAAAACATCGTAACCACACATTTTTTGATTTATCATTAACGATAATTTCAACGATTTTTCGAGCATATTTCGCAACGAATAATGCTCACGCATCAGGAAGAGGGTTGCGCCCTATTTTTTATTTAGCTATCGAACTACCTTAAGCGTCGTAGCAAAAGCCATTTCATCTGACGGACCAAACGACGTTTATAATTTCCGTAATTTCATTAGCAGTTGTGAAAAAAGGGATGGAAAATTTGTCAAACTTTCTTTTTGGAGGTATAGTTTGGTTAATAACTCGCTCTTTTCAAGTTAATATTTACCTTGCAGCCCTCGCAACTGGTGACTCCGTAGTGATACCCGCTGGCCTTGTCCCCGCAAACTTTACAAGGGACGAAGCTCTTAGCGGGCGTTGAGCTGTTCGAGTCTGCGGCGGCGTAATGTTGCTCTATAAAAGAAAAAACACATGGCAGAATGTGAAACAACGTTGATGAGCAAACTTGACGAGTGCGGCGAACGTAAAAACAATGGTTCGCAGTTTTTTTTTTGCGTGTGTGCCCGAAGGCTTTGCGCGCATTAAAAGCTACAGGGATTAAAAAAACCACGAATTTCTATGTTTACCGACCTTCGTTTGCTTTCCGCTTCGATTATTCAGCTTTTTTCAAAAAAAAAAAAAAAAAAATAACTATAAAAATACAATATTTTAAGCTCGGCACTAAATAATCGCCAAGATTATTACCGCGATAAGCGTTCTGTACACTTTTTCGTAAATATTAAGATCAAGATCTCCGAGGATATCCGTTACGAGGGAATATTTCTTCGGGACTGCTTTGAAGAACCTGCCCGCAAAGTTTTCGTACACAACGCGCGTTCTTGAATCATTAAGGGCTTTCGCGCGGCACGGCGAGTTTAGTCGGAGCATTAAGGATCTTAATAATTTTATGATCTTCCTGAGATACTGAGACGTATACAGGCCTGCACGGAGGCATGTTCTCATCCCCGTTTACTCAGTGGAGCTCGCAAGTATACAGAGTGTTCCAAAAGTCTTGGCCGAGATTTCCTTGTCGAGCGGATCCTGAGATCCGACAAAGGATCCGGCTCCTCCAGCGTTTTTTCGTTCACGAGCCTCCGCCGCTGAGATTTAAGGGTTTTCGGTTGCAGCGAATCCCGCGAGCTGTCGAAGGCGCCCGGGGGAGTGGGGGCGAGCGCGCCCCGCCCCTTTCTCTCGCAGGCGCTCCCGATTGGCCGTCGTTCTATCGATCGATATGAGAGAAGCTCGCAGAGAAACGTCGCTCCAAATGTTTTTCTCAGTTTTGCAAGATCGAGCCGCATCAGCCGAAGCTCTATCTCGCGGCGTATCCGGCGATCGTAACCCGAAACACCTACGCAAGGATCGTCCTTCGTGAATCTCTGCATGTTGTCCCTTGTAACGTAGCTGAGGAAGGCTCGATATGGAAAGCGGAAGGACGGAGGGACCGGAGCAGCCCATTAGCAGTCTGAATCGAGGTCAGAAACGTCAGGATAAAATAAACGTGCGCGCTCCTCGCGCTACGGAGGCATGCGGTAAACGTGTTTTGGAAGCGTCTTGGTCAGCTCATGCTTGTCGCTATTAACTGACGTGTCGACAAAGTCAGGCCCTCCGAGAGCCTGCCCGCGCTCCACCCCTTTGTGTCTCGCCATCAGCGTTGAGCTGATGGCGAGAGCTCGGGGTGAAAAATGGTCGAGGCATGAATAGCTTAATGCAGTCTCTGATCGTTCGTTAAAACAAAACTGCGGCGCGTTAGCCCCCGGTGAAAAATGATGCTCGGGAGGCCGAATTCGTTTTCATTCGAAGGCTTTTCGATCCCAGAGAAAACACAGCAACGGGGAAATAATCGGAGGAATGCATTTACCATTATTTATGCGCGGGGCGAACGCTTCCGGAGGTGCGGAAGAACCCAACATCGATGCTAATTGAATGCGGAATCCCGCTTTAAATCAATATGAATCTTTGTTAACTCGCACCGGATGCTCCGAAAAAGTTGTTGCAAACCCCGCAATATTCGAGCTCCGATATCGAGCCGAGGCTTCGTCCTCCCCCCCAAGTCGTCTTTCCATCCCATAAGGTTGTCTCGAAACCGCCAAGTTTTGCACCCTCGTTCGAGGCACGGCGCATTGTATATACGTGTCGCTTTATTCAGCTATAGAATGCGCTATTCCCGGGTTATGGAGGCTCTTCGGGTGGTACCGTTGGCGTGCATTACGACGGGGCTGGGGCAGAACTCGCTCGGTTACATCCTTCGTATTTTCTTTCGAGAGGGAACGACGAGAGGTTACGAGAGACGGCGGGGGGAGTCCTCTCGGTAAATCCATAATGCAAGCGAGGAAAAGCACGCGAATGGCAGACTCGTTTACTATCCGTACGTATATGCCGCGTGGATCCGCACACGTAGAAATGCGCGTAGGAGCGCACACAGGCGCATCTGTAAAAACGGAAAGCGTTGAAGTCGCGAGGATCGTGTAACGGCAAAATCTTCTCGTGCGGCTCACCGTTAGGGATGGAAAAAGGGGGAAACGAGGAGGGAGGCTGCCGGAGAAAAACACCCGGAAACGTAAAGCCACCACTGTTAAATGATTGTGAAGTAAGAACGAGAATGCGACATACGCTTGCGAGGAGGAAAAAACTTGGCGGGCATGAGCGCACGGAAAACCTCGTTGATTACGAAGTCTCGCGCCGTGTTAACTTCTCAAACTACGATACTCAACGCGCCATGTGCTTGAACAAGGCAAAACTCGATCGAGACACCGTGACAAGAGGTCGGAGGGAGTGAGCCTTGAGTATTTTGCTGCCTCATTTTATGATGCTGACCGATTGCTGATTTAATGACGAACCTTCCTGTCGCGAGCACGAAATGCTTTTTACTCCATTTGGAGCAACACGAACACTATCTTTACGGTACTCCCGCGGCTCTTACCCCGAGCTTCTTCTCTACGCCTCTTTCCATCGAGCCTTTCCTCCTCTCACAATTACTCCGTTATTTCACTCATAGGAAGCGACTTTGCGAGGGGGATAAAAGCGTCGCCGATTTCAGGGAACTACGATAATGGAAAATATTCCAGTTGCTAGACATTTTCTCTCCTTCGTTCCATCCTCAGAGCGAGAAATTCACGCTGCCAATGATTCGAATGGAGCCTGAAACTTCTGGGCTTTGTTGCAAAGTAATGCACTGAGAAAATAAAATTTGGTTGAAACACTTGAAAAATGTTCAATTTAACTAAAATATTTAGTCCCACACGCACGAGATATTCATTAAATTTCACAATTCACAAAATATTTAGATAATGATTCAAATTATGTCACGATATTTGAATTACTGCAACGTCATATTTTGTTGCTACGAAAATATTAGTTAATGCATCCGAACACTAAGAATATCTACAAAAAAGTTTTACGTACCAATAACAATTGAAATAAAGAAAATCAACTGTTTGATCAAGCAAAAATTTAGTTGGTTAGTTGGGAGATAAGCAAATCCATTTAACTAAATTATACATAAAAAATACTGAGCTTTCTTCGAGATAAACATTTGCATGGACAATTGATTTAGTTCGCCATCCATAAGATTTCGTTAAGCTACATTGAGAAAAAATTCGACTCAAAATTATTTGTTATTTTTCACAAATCATGTTGGCTAATATAATAATACACTTCAACAAATTTTGGGTTATATTTTCACTGACCGTAACCTATATTTTTGATTCGATTTACAAAATATTTATAATTCTCAACAAAATCGTTTAAATACTTCAGTACTTGATATCCAAATGAATGTATCATAAAAGTGTCTGTGAATTAAGTAGAAATAAACAAATGTTTGGAGTTCTTTGAAAAAAAAATTCGGTTTATTAGTTAATTCATATAAACTAAAATTCAGTGATTCGGATAAATTCATCGCAAGCGGGTGTTAATTAGATAAAGCAACAAAAATATCAACTAATTTAGTTGTTACAACGATTTATTTTCTCAGTGTGATTATTGCCGTACTTCAATGTCTTTGCCTTTTCCTTTTCCTGCGTTCCATCTCCGTGTCAGCCGTCCGTTCGAAGCTCAGAATTTCGTAGCGTCGCTCCCGGCATTCTTGACGCGACATTTCGACGCTTCCGAGGAAAAAAGGATTCTCACGGGACATTAAGAAGTCAGGACAATTCCGGGGGAATTTCCTTCTAAAGTGAAGGGAAAAAAGTTGGTCTAAAAGCCAATGTAGCATTCGAGTGCATGTGTGAGAAAAGTGGGCATAGAAGATGAACGGAAAAACCGGAAGCGAAGCGCCCGCGAAGAAGTGATTGTCAAGACGTCGATGCAGCGACGTTCGCTGCTTTCTTGCCGCCCCCTTTCGTCTCTTTCTTCTCCCCCGATTCCCTCCCTTTTTATCTTATCCCATAGAATAAATCACTGCGGAGGACATTCTTGGAAAACTCGCAGCTTTTTCTTCTTCTTCTTCTCTCCTCCTCCTCCCCCTGAGGGAAGCAACTGTGAAGATCGGGCGGGGAATTTTCCTCGAGGCGATGCTATTTCTCGCCTTAAGTGATTGCAACGAGACGTATGTGTATACACGCGTATATACATTCGCGAAGCCAATGTCTACTTGCCAGACGAGACGAGCCAGACCTTCGCGTATGTGCCATAAGAACGAGAAACTGACAGACAGAAAACGACACGCACGCACGAACAACTTGAAGAGGGAAAAGACGGGAGCAAAAAAGATCCGTTATTCCGACGGGATTTCTAGACGAAGAAACCCATAAAAATACACCGGTCACAACAACCTCTTCCTTATTTCAGTCCTTCCTCTCCCTCCGCATCCCAAATCCTTCACACGATTCCCGGATTTAAGCAAGTACACGCGAATCTAATGGAAATCGAAAATTCCAACTTTTAGAGTTGAAATTTGGAAATACGCTAGAAATATTCAGCGTGCGTCTATTCCCGGAATTATAGAATTATTGAATGTGATCCTCCCAAATTTGAAGAGTCAAAAACGAGAATAAGAAAATATAATGTTTTTAGGTATCAATGATGTCTTGAGAGACCCTTGTTACCGGCGAAAATCACTTGGGAATGGAAAAAGAAAAACACTTATTTGTGTTTAAGGACATAAACGGTGGAGAATTTGGCAACACCATGAGCCATCTGGTTTAAAATGTGGATATGCATACGCGTATAAAGAGAAAATGGCTGTTGTCACATTTTGCTTGACGATTTTACTACGAAAGTATTTTAACCGCAGTCATTATATTAAAAATTGATCAATCTCTACAAATCGGTTACACATAATTGTAATAATTACGAGAATAAATTTTAATCGTTTCTCTGATCTAAAAGAGCAAAAAAGTTCAGTTGTTTTTTTGAATCACAAGTATATAACGCATGATCTACTTAAGAGCCTCGTGCTCTTTCGGAATTCAATTCTCCGAGCTTCCCTGCGCGAGCATTATTTTTTCTTTATTTCTCACTGGATCGATTCACGTTGACGATTAAACTTGATGGATAAATAACTGGGGTGAAAATGACGCTGCTGGGTAATGATGAATAATGAAGCCTTTGAAACAACTGCTACGACGGGCCGTTCAATTACAGTATTTTCTCGACACGTGGCACGCGCGGGCGAGAAAAAATTATGCAATTTCGCACACGTCAAGTCGGTGGCACTTGATAAAAATGCCTGCAATTCTTATCATTTTTAACGAATCTAAAATAACTAATGAAGTAGATCAACATATTTGTACTTAGTGCGGAGATTTAATCGGGATACGAAATTGAATTTTCAGTTGCTGGCTAAAGTGACCAAGTTTTTTTTCATATTTGCATCTTTTCATGAAGCCATTCGGTGAATGGAATATTTCATGAGGCAGAATATCGATTGCCGATTATCCGAAACACTTCTCTGCAGTCCTCGGCCGACTTATTTTTATCCTGGTAACTCAAATTTCACGCATCAAGAAACAATGCGACAGTGACGTGAACGCAGGAGCCGAATCCTTTTAATTCGAACTTTTGGCTTCATGAATTTTCCGTCGAGAAATTTGGGTCGCCCATCACAGGAAAATTCGACTGAAAAATTTACAAATTTTTATCGCTTTCCGATCACAAACAATTCGCTCTGCATTATTTCCCGACCGCATCAGCAGCTCAGGAATACAGCTTCGAATAATTTCTCGTTTCCGCTTAAAATCCGCTCACTTATGCCCAAGCTTTCATCCCCCTGCACCCCAGCACTCCCAAGAATATGCTTCGGATATCTCGCCCCCTCGGATTTTCCACCCTCAGTGCAAACTGGGTCATAATTGTACCGAGCAGTATCCCGCCGTGTTACTCGCAGCATCCCTTCCATCCTGGCCGTCCTCGCCCTCGCCGAGTTTCCGTTTGCGCAGGGCCGTGAGCTCCTATCGGTTAAGGATGTTTTACACGGACAATCACAACGAAAATTTCACTCTTTCAGCTTCCTGGGAACCGCACAGAATCCATTTTTTCGTAAGGACTCTACCGATGCTCATTAGAAAAGTCTTCGGGACCGGAAGGTTCGAAACCCCCTTTTTCAAGCGAGTCGGCCCCAAAATCGGTTCGTTGAAACTGCCTCGAGGGAACCAGTGGTTTTGAGAAACTCTCGGCGAAGAAATGGAATCGTCCAGTCGATCGTTATCGAAGACTTTTGTAACTTTTTGGAAAAATTATCATCAAAAAGTAGCAAAGTTTCGGAAATTTTCAACATTTTTCCTACTTTTGGGGCCCGGTTTTTGATGCCGAGTGGCTGAGCCTTAAAACCGCGTTGAAAGTGAGACTTTTGAGTGTGGATGTACGTGTACATCCTTAAACACGTCCTCGTTCACTCCCATGGCTCTCCGATCTTTGGAGTAACCCTTGTGGATAAACACGCGCGTATATAGTGTTACATGCACATGTGAATGTAGTACATGAACGAGAGGTTGCCAGGGCTTTGTTGGCGAAAGCGAATATTTGTAAAGAGAACACGGCGGAGAGCGGTTGCAGCGTGCCCGGGGCTGGGCTTGAGCAGGAGATGCAACCTGTAAATGTATTTTCCAGGCTAGTAGAAAAGCTCGTGACACAGGCTTGAAAATGAGCGCGTGAAAAACGTGTTCAGCAGCGAGGGGAATTAACCCGCGCTAGAATGAAGTCGACCATCGAATGATTTTGATGCTGGAAAACGAAGTCCGATTGGAACGGTCTTTTATTTTTTATCGCATTTTCAACTCAAGTGGGGTGTCGAGCATATTAAAAATGCCGGGATTTCCACAGTTTGATAAACCCTTTGACAGATCGTTGAGCATTTTTTTCCATTTCGATGCACACTCGATGCGATCCATTGACGAGGAAACGTGGATTTTCAGGGCTCACTAAATCGTCAGATAATGAAACTCGATGTTATTCAATCGATTTATACTCACTAGAAACACGATGTTCGTTTAAATGTACCGTGCTGAGTTTAAGCACTTGCGTTAATAACTCAATGAAAATGTATATTATTTCAATCGACGATGTTCGACCGAACGAATGCGATTTTTGTTCTCCTCCGGGGGGGAAAGCAATGATTTTTAAACAAAAATCGAGCGTGCAGTCCCCGGAAAAACCTCGTGCGTTCTTCGCTCTACTTTCGCCGATTGGAATATCGATTAAAAGATTACTGCGAGCGAGGTTTCAAGACTCGCACTGAAATATTGTGACTCGATGCTATCAACTCTCCGCGTGAATATTCGTGTGTACGAGCCTCGACTTCCGTGGGGCTGCGTTCGTAGATAAATGGAGACACGCAATTGCACTCTTCTTTCCTCGCTTTTCCGCGATTCACTTTACTTTTTCCAGCGTTAAAACTCCCCTTCGATTATCGTGTATCGAAATATACGCCGCAGTAAATCCACGCAACCCCGCGTTCCTTTTTTCTGTTTCCAGCTCATGTTTTCTCGGTTGTAGCAGTTTTAACCACAGCTTGTCTCATGTCGCGCGCGAATTTTCTCGCTGCGGAGGAAAATTCGTGTCGCGACAAGTCGAGTGGCACAGCGGGATAAAAAAATGGAGAATTTTCTTTGAGCAGGAATTCGGCGAACGCTTTCGACCCGGTCCCTTGACGAATTCGCTCGTTTGAGCCAATTTACTCGCTCAACAATAAATCGCTCGACATTTTTATTAGAAATGAAATTTCGGGATTCTCCTCGCAAGCGTCGAAAGGTTTTCACGAAGAAAGTTTTGTCGAGGATTCAGAAGATGTTTTAATCCTCGATAAAAAAGTGGTGAAAGCTCCTCATCAAAAAAGGGAAAGAGCAATATTTTCACAGGGCAATTACAGTTTCGACTGCTTCGCGATGCAGTTTGTTTTACATCCGGGTCGCGCGATGGAGCAAATTCAATAATATCTCGAGGGTGCTATCGAAAAAGTGAAAAGCATTCGTCACGGAGCGTGAAAAGAACGGCGGAAGCAGGCGGCGGCCGGGGCTCGAAAGGGGTGAGTATCGGATACTCTCCGCGCTGCGAAAAGATATTAAAGAAATATACGTCAGAGGCTCCAAAGCTTTATTTATCACCGTGGAAAAAAGAGGAAAAATGATTAATTTAGAGGCCTCAGGCTTTTCCTCGTTCACTCCCGTCCGCCCTGTTGTACCGCGATTCAGGCTTTCCTCTTTTTATCTCTTCCTCTGTTATATTTCGACCCTCGTGCATTGAGCACGCACGCAGCTCTAGGCCCATTTCCCTCGAGCGTTTCGCCCGCGCGCGATCTATTTCACGAACCGTTCGGCCGTTTCCCATGCTCCGCTGTTCGCGCTGTCTCGGTGAGCTTTGCAAAAGCCGGAACAAATGACTCGCTCCGATATCGACGAAAGGGGCGGAGCAGGAAGAGGGACGAAAGGGACGAAAAAATATGGAAAGAGGGAAACGCGAAAAAAGAAAATGCAAAGGAACGAATAAATGGGGACAAAAATAGGGCCCGGAGGACGGGAATGCACGGACGAAATGAAAGGGAAGAGAACGCCGTTTAATAAAGAGACACGCGAGAGCCGAGAAAACAGACTGGACCCGCGAGCCCGAAGAAATAACGGAAGAGCGAAAACCCCCGGCAAATTTGAACCGTCAAACACAAACCTCGCCCCCACCTCGATCACGCTTCGGGCAGAGCTTTCCTGCGAGAACGAGAGAGCCGAGAAAGAGAACCGAAGCGAGGAAAATTCGAGCGCCGAAAACACCCCTCCGCGTTTCGCCCCGCTCGCGTTATATCCACTCGTTTTAATGCATACTCGATGCTTCCGTACCGGAAGCATGTATTACTCACGCACGTTCGCTGCTTTCAACGTTTTGTGCAAGCTACACGCACGCGTTTGTACGGGCGTGAATTTTACGTGTGCACCGAGCAATGTTTCGAAACTTTCTACATTTTTACACGTATTTCTCACGGAGATGCGATGTCTGTACGTGGAACGTTCCACTCTAACTGCAACCCCGACCTCACTCTTCCGGCGAAAATTCACTTTTTATGAAAAAATAGACAAAATAATCTCGATAAAACGTACGGGCACTGAGCGTTTTTCCTGTATCCTGAAAATCATATTTTCTATGAAAAATCTACATGAATCTCGCATCAGAATGGAAAACTGGGCAAATCGACTTTGGGTACGAAAGTCGTTCAGCTGTGATCGGGAAATCGAGTATCGTGGTGCCAAATATTCATATTTATTTCGTCATTTTGTGCACTTTACGAAAGAATTCTCACGTCAGCTTTTTTCGTTTTGGTTCATCGAAATTTTTCGGTTCGTCGAAAGTTTATATTTTGAAAGAGAAAAGCGGCTGTCGTTGGGTCATCGAGGATTCGTGAATTTCGAAAAATAATAAGTAGGCCAACGACGGAACGAGAGCTTCGAATTTTCTTCACTTTTTTGCAAAATTCAGTGAATTTAATCAACAAAAAATGCGACTTTCATTATGCCGAGTGGGTCGTTGAATTCCCCACTTTGTTGTCGTCACCGCGTTGACAAATTAAATTAAGAGAAAAAAGCTTTTTCATTCCGGTTCTGGGATCACTCGTACTTAGCGAGATATAAAAACTCGCACCATCGAAAAATCCGGCTCATCGCGTTTTGACGCCGTTGCCATTGCGATAATCTCCGCAGAATTCACCGTCGTTTTTACGTTGATAAAATTCCTCAATATAATGCTTATTCGGACTATTTTATTTCGCACACGATAAAGTGAAATTCGAAACGAATTCCGCAAGATTTTTGTCCACCGTTTTATCGGATGGCAGCAGAAAATTTTCTAATTCCGATCCACGAGAATAATGAAAATCCGTTGAAATTATGTAATATTCTCGAGAAACAGGCAAATCACCGCTAGAATATTGGATCCCCAATTTACAGTGGCGCCTCGCGTAGCCGGTTCATCAGTGCATGTGCCATGTAGAAAGGCTGCTCTCGTATATACGAACGGTGAAAAGGAAGGGCGATGAGTCCGTGACCCGGCATATGGAAACTGCAAATTTCGTAACGAAAAACGCGCGAGTGACGAGGCAGCGAGTTATCTCGTTCGTTCATGTTGACGGCGGGAGCCGAAAGAGCTAATTTCTGCATGAGACTAGAACGTAATTTGGCTTCCAGTGCATTTAATTATTCAACGCAACGAATATATACGGCAGCAAGATTTTCTCGCGAAGCCAATGCGAAAGAGAAACGCGAATTTCTTTTTTTCGCACTCATCAAATCGCGACCACGCAGCAAAAAAATACTTGTCACGCAGCCGCACTAATTTTCAACGAAAATCCCGCATTAATTACTCGCCGGCTTTTACCTCGAGTGCACTAAATTCACCTACAAAATTCCAATTAATTTGAGTGCCAAACCCAACGATATTATCAACTCAAAATCACTCCCTCTCGATCAATAATTTTGTCAGTCATTCAATCGGCTCGAGTATCATCGGAATGAGTGGATTGAATAAAGGAAAAAAATTTATAATTGGAAATTTTTTTTAAATTCCATTTTTTTAATAACGAATATGGAAATTTTGAACTTTTAAATGAAATTAAATATATTTCTCATACAATTTTCCACTGCACTGGACAGTTGTTCAAAAATTGATTGCATTCGAAAAATGGGCTCGAGGCGAATTGGAGATCATGGTCCAGAAATGAGTGATGGAAATTAAAGAAAAAAAAACCATTGTTATTAACTAATTCATGCATTTTTGCTCAACTTTTCTCTGCACGCCCTTAAGGCATTCCACGCCTGCTCCCTTCGCTCCCATCCCACTCGTTCCAGTTCCTCGGTTACCCCGAGAGTGTTGCCTATGCAAAAACTCGTTTCTCATGCAAAATTCGTTCAGATTTTCAAGAAAGTTCGAGAGAACCGCCGATCAGTATTTCAACTGACGCTCTTTTGATTAAAACGTTTTCTAGTCGAGTGGAACGTTCGGATCCTCGTCGATGTTTCATTTTCAGGAGGGTCGCGAGAAACTGTCAAAGCTTCGCCAGTGTTATAATATTGCGTAGCACGTGATTGGCTCTTCGTGTTACATCTCAAGAGAGACTGTGACCCGAGTCAATCGGTTTGTACCAAAACGTCGAAATGGTGTCTCTCAAAATATCAAAAATAACTCAATAATTCTTCGATTGAAATTACTGATTAAGAGCAAGCGTCGACTGGTCCGAGCTCAACGAGAACTTTTGAAAGTGGCAAACCTTTAAAATAACTCGACTGATGACTGCCAGTCGATTGATCAATAACAAAGTAATAACTGTCATGTAAACGAATTTGTCTGGATCGTGAAGGTTTTTGGATTCTACTGCACTGAGAAAAAAAATCGTTGCAACAACGAAATGTCTTTAGTTGATATTTTTGTTGCTTGATCTAACTAACATCCGCTTGCGATAAATAAGGAATAGTTCATTTATCTGAATCACTGAATTTTTGTTTATGTGAATTAACTGAACGAGTGAAGCCAAATCTTTTGTTTGAAGAACTTGGAACATTCGTTTATTTCTAATTAATTGACGGACACTTTTATGATATATATTTACTTGAGTATCAAGTACTGAAATATCTAAACGGTTTTGATAAGAATTATAAATATTTTGTAAATCGAATCATACTGGCCAGTTCGATATAACTCAAAATTCGTTGAAATGTAATTATTTTTTTATCCAACATGATTTGTGAGAAATAACAAATAATTTGGATAGTCGGATTTTTTCTTCGTGCAGCTTAGCAAAATCTTATCGATGACGAACCAAAACAATTGTTCATCAAATGTTTACCTCGAGAGAAAACTCAGTACATTTTATGTACAATTTATAAATTTTTGCTTGATCAAACAGTTGATTTTCTTTATTTCAATTGTTGGTACGAAAAACTTTTTTGTAGGTATTCTTAGTTTTCGGGTGCATTAACATTAAACGAATAGCTCACAGGAGTGTATCGCATAAATGAATTTTCTATGACTTTCAATAAGAAATACTTCAAAATCTTCTTTTTATTTCATAACCACGAACCGAAATTCTTGTTGGACTAAACAGTTATTTGTTTTACTTCAATTTATAAATGATATTTTAAAAAGGATTTACATCTGCGTTAGTCGTGGATCGCAGATAACCGAGAACATCCAAACGAGGGAAGCAGAGTCTCACTTTCGTAAGCGACGTCAAGAACTTGATAGTAATTTCAGAGTACATTGCATTTGGAATTCGTAGTGCAGACTTACCAGATACGACATTGTATATTATGCATATAATGTGTGCAGTATTTCTGGTTCCCTCTCGCTCCTCTGTCGAAATTGTACCCACGGAAAAGCAATTTGTGTTTAAATTATTACTCCGCTCGGTTAATACCGTTCGTATAAACGTGGTGATTCAATAAATACTTGACGAGACAACAGAGTCGTTTTGTCATTTAGGTTGCAAGCTTATAACTTTTACAGTAGCATTCGCCAATCACTTGCTTTTTGGATTATTCGTTATGCATTTTCACCAGACACGCTACGCTCGTCCAGCTTTGAATTTTTTTGAAAAATTCATCATTTTCCCTCTCGTGGATAAGCACTCGGAGCTATTTTTTATTCGTGAAATAAAAAAAACATTCGCTCATCGAATATTCCAGTGCGCTGGCCGGCTGAAGACTTTCGAAATAGTTTCTCTATTCCAAAATTTCGTATCTTCAAATTCCTCGGTTTTGCAAGGATCCCAGCAATAACTCGGTTTTCTTCAACAAAGACTTTCGGAATCGAGACTTATAAAGTTCGAAACCAATTAGGTCAATGGAAGACGTTTCTTGAAATGATTTCTTAATCACGATAATTCAAGCTCGATAATGCAGATGGATCAATGATTCGAAGTCGAATCGAGACGAAAATGGATTCGAAACTGACATCAAACGTCAGTTTCGACGAGGCCCATTTGTGATAAACATTTGAGAAAACTTATTCGTTTATTCCAGAAACAGAATGTCAATACTTTTGATGAGGACACCGATGAAGTTTCGACGGAAAAATCAAACGAGAATTTTGTACTGCTTCGTGCCAATGTGATTTTAGTCCTCGGCTGTGAGCATTTCAGTTTATTTTCGGGACACCGTGTAGACGCATCGTGATACTGGGACGTTTGTATTATAAATCGGTAACTTCATAAGCACAATATTAATTTATTATTCTCTGTGTGGATATACAGCAGCGAGGAATTTCAAAGCTCCCTTCGCCCTCAGCTTATTGTTGTTAGAATGCTCCTGGACTGAGTGCCATATTAATACACTCGCGGTATTCTCCCGGCTCAATCTCATAGTTGAATCTCATTGTTCGCTGAAAATGCATTTCTCTATGCCTCGTAAATGGGGCTGGCCGTTCTTCCAAACGAATATGAAAAAGATTGGATCGCGCTCACGTGAGATCGTTGAGTTCGAGAACGAATTCATGCACGACCGACGGATCCTTTTCAAACTTGTACGTTTTTCCATGACGCTTTTCAGAGGGGGTTCTAACGAAAAGCGTTATCGCCATCCGGTGAGGGCAGAGTGTATTTACTTTTGAGTTTTATTAGCCAAGGAGGACTCTGTTATTAAATTCGTCACTAAATCTGTATCCCCAACACGACGGAGCTTCAAAAGGTTCTTCCAGCTCCTGCGAATCGTTCAATTCGTACACTTTAATAAAAAACATTAAACGAAAACATTTCATTTAAAGCTGGTAGGGAAAAACGAATGAAAGAAAAAAAGACGCCGAATCGTCCATTTTCACCTGACAAACGCAGGGATTTCATTCCAGGCAATTGGCAGCTATTTTTCGTGCATATTGATAACAGGAAAGCACTTTTCGAAAATGAATTTGAGCCTCCCAGCTCGTAGGCATTGTTCTCTTTGATCCTTGCCAAACGAACTCATCGTAATTTTTCTCTATCGAACGAATAGCAAAAATATGAACGTTCATAAATATTCATTGTACAGTTGAATAAAGGTGGAATTGCTTTTTGAAAAAAAGCTTCCCATCCATATGAAATAATAGAATAAAAGCCATTTTCTTCTCTGTTTTTCTCAATCTGCGTGTCTCTCAGGTGTTCTCGCTCCCCGCATTTTTTCTCATTCTCCTAAGCCAGTGTTTCTCGAAACGGGAGGTAATCATGGGCACACCGGACGCATAACGAGGCACATCGAAAGCGAGGGCTCATTGTGTGCGGCACAAAACGCGTGCATAATGGTTTCCCTCTCTCGCTCTCTCGCTCGCTCTTTCGCCCTGCCGCCGCGAACACAAACATCAACTTGGTTGTACGCTTTGCGCACAGGGATGAGGGCACGAAAAGGGATTACTGATGATGGACCAGCAGCCAGCTGGTCGATATCAATTCCGTCATCGCAACGCTGCACACAACGACATGGCGGAGGGAGTAGGTCTCCGCGCCGCCCTCTTCGCTCTAAACTCTGAAAAGCCTCATTAGCCATGCCGCTTTGATTTCAAAATCAATTACCGCCATTGTGTACCTTATCGAATTCAAGGATATACTGGACGCGATCGACATAGACAAAAAAATACACTCTCGTTATCGACTAATGCTCGTCCGAACGAAAACAGCAATAACTTTTCACGAAACGTCTTACTTAAGAAAGTCTTTAAATTTACACAGAGTTTCAATGGCCGGGTAGTCGACTGAGACGCATATCAAATTTCAAAGGGCTCGTTTTATTGATTGTTGAGATAAACGTGTTTAACAATGTGAAGAAAAATACACAGGGTTAAGGGAATGAACGTTTCTTACGAGCTTTATGAAAAAGTACGCAATAACAATGAAGTATAATGAAGGTTTGAGAAAAAATTCGAGACTTGCTAGTAATAAAAATATGTTACGTTAAAGATTGAACGAAATTGGTAATGAGCACTCGTAAAACCTCACATTTGCTTATTTCGGCATTTTGTTTCTTCTTGGCTTAGGCCATTCCTGTCATAGCCTGCTGTACTTTTATTAATACTTTTTCTTGATGCATTTCCCTTTGTGTATTCTTTCTTTGCGCTCTCTAATGTGATTTTTAACATAAAAATGTGTAGTATTTTCGCCAGGAAAGAATGAAATTTGGGGTTCAGTCAGTGATGGATCCCCGATTAATTAATGGCTGGTAATTTAATTCGCCAAAAGATAAGTTGAACAAATTTATTTACAATTTCGAGTTAATGACTCTGACATTAATTTAAAGTGATTATATCTTAGTTAGGAAGTAAAAATCGATCAAATTTATACTCCTATAAAATAATTCGATTGTTTTTATTCGAATTAATTGCGAATCCAAACAAAACGAGCGAAGAATCGAACGGAATTGTGAAAACGAGGAGAATTCAGAAGCAGTCGCATTTCGAATCCAAATTATTGGTTAAAATTAGAATGAAAAATTTTGAAAATTATATCTGCAATGCTGTGCTGCATGAGCATTATGAAAATTGCTGCTCCAAAGATTGCTGCAAAGTTTTGATATTTTGGAGTACCGAAGCATTTCGGGAGGGCAATATTTTGAAGCGAATTTCAGAGCGAGCAGAGAAAGATATGAAATGACACAGAAGCAGATGAATTGAGGAGTGAAAACATGGCGGATTCCAATCTGAAGATTTTCAAAGCAGAGACTTGTTATCGAGATGAACTGTGCGAGGGTAGAAATTTCGCATTGCAACAACTCCAGGCTTCGCAGCTCCAGTCGATAACGACTGTGCTCTTCTCTCTATAAAGATTCTAAGAGGCAGTGTTATTACGGTGAAGAGCTGTAAAAAGTAGAGTTGCTACTCCGCGCTGCGATGCAATAACTCGGCGCCGCGCGCGCTCACATTATCTCAAAGCTACTTTCGTGTAACCTCGCCCCGCTCTCCGACATCTCTGACTCAATATTTAATATCAAGGGCTTATATAAACATGAATGAGTGCCAGAGAAGTGATAAATTCGAGTCATTCTCCGGGGCGATTCAACTCCTTTTGCCTCTTTTTATGTTTTGCGATAATGCAACGATTCTCAACATTTTCAAACGGTTTGAAACGGTGAAAAAATCACAATTGCCTTTTCCCAAAAATCGGCATTGTGGTGGAGCTTCAACGAGGTTAATCCCCCTTTCCGGAACTCCAAAGAGTGTGCCATAATTAGGCGTAAAGTTACGAGCAAACGTGGAAAAAAAGGTGCGATTATTTGAGCGGATGAAGATTATAAAACTGTGACAATGACACTGTCCCGTGGGAACGCGAGCTCTCCGTTTCCCCGCATTATATCGTAATAAACACCATAGACAACTCTTCAAGTGCATCATCCGAGTTTTCTGTGGTTCGACAAAACCGCACGCCTCTCATAATAATAAAAATTAAAAAAAAATAAAAAAATGATAAAAACACATAGTTTCATCAATCTCGAAAAAAACGATGCTGCACGGAGAGAATTAAAGCGTGAAATTTCTAAGATTTTGAGGAATTTTCAGTTTTATAATATTTACTAAATACTTCATTGAAAGTTCTTGGAACAATGAATATTTAATTTATAGAAAAATTCAATTTTTCTCTCACAATAACGCCATGAACTGCCGCTCGTTACCGCACTGTCGTTACTCGCGCTAGTTTTTCAAATTGAATTCTCTCCGCGTACGATGTAAAAAATTGGACACTCGGTCGGAGCGGATGTGAACGAAGGTGAAAAAACTCTCGTAGACAGAAATTTTTATTATTTTTCTTACGATAGTTTTGCCTGGGATGGGTGATACGAGTAAGTAGCACGAATGATCGAGCAACGATCCCTTTCTAATATAACGTATGGCTCGGAACTGTGCTACCATTTATTACAACATTATTCGACGTATATAACGAGAGAGACACGCCGACGCAATATCGCCGGAGAACACGCGAGTGTAACGATTATAAGCAAAGTTGTGCGTAACACACGCACGTGTCTTTCCTTCGGTTAGTGTGTCCGTGTGGGTGTGTATGAAAATATACATAAATATCGTAACATAAATAAAAATATATGTGTATAGAGCACGCTGCCGTTTGGTTATAACACGAAAATCGTGTGTAAGATAAGAGAGAGATTGAGGAAAGGAGCGAAAGAGAGTTGGAACGAGTCACGCGAGTTCCTTGATTCTTCATTAGACCCCTTAAGCAAAGTGACCGGAATCCCTCCGCACTGTTAATGTTTTCTAACCTTAACGCCTATTATTTATGAATACAGCGTAGTTTTTTCGCTGGCTTGAGAGGAGAAAGAACACATTTTAATAAAGGTACTATTTCGTTCGACTCAAAAATGGGAGACGATGGATTTTGGTCACTGCGTTTTCCCATATTTTTCAAGATTTGCAAGCTTCTCGATGCTTGTTCACGATTTCCGGGGTAAATGGATCCGGAAAGCCATTCATTTCCTCCCAGCATCCGGTGGCATCTCGGAAACCGAAGATTCGAGGACCTCGTGAATGATTCACAGTTTCTTGTGCAACCGATAGTCCCGGGGGAAGCGAGTGTCGAAATGAGAGAAGGAAATGTTGGATGCGTCGTTGATTTTTCGAGCGAGTTGTTGGGTCGAGTGAAAAATACTGCGACAAGAATAAAAGATTCTCCGGAAAGTCTCGAGGGAATAGTGCCTCGGATATGAGAAGGATTTGTGATCAGGATGTGCGGGGGGAGGAAACGCGAGGAGTTGAGAAAAATATCGAAACGTTCGCGTGACTCTACGGGACTCGTAAGTATGTAGGCGCGTTATAAATTTATGCACATGATTTTGTGCTCGTTTATTCTTTCTTTTCGAGCCTTTAATATATTCCTACGAACACGTAACGTGACCATGCATTTAGTATCATTCTTAAGGGGGCAAGTGAGAGCGTGCGTACAAAATCGATGGGAATTATGACGTTGAAAAAGCGAGTACGATAGTGGGTGCAAACTCGAGGAAAGGACACGTGTGGATATTAATTTACGTGAATTTATGTTAATTGGCCTGCGCAGGGGAGAGTTGGCTCGTGGCGAACGGTCCTTCGGACATGACAGCGGAGGCGCGCTGAGACGGTGAATTGACGAGGCAAAAGTGGCAGCTCGCCTGAGAGAGTGCGTTGACTCAACATCTGATAAAATCACGGGATTTTATCGTGCAGAGTTTCTACCGATCGAAGCTGCGATGGTGAGAATAAAAAATATTGACGAACGAGTCGAAAAAGTGTGAAGCAGTGAAGAGAAAGTATGGCGACGACCCAAACCGCGCCCTCGAAAAGCGTTCGCGACGACGCGGATTCTCTAGCCGAGCCGCATTGCCCCGAAGACGACGATTTCGAACTTTGACATTCCTCGTACCAATAAATCATGTTCAGGGACAAGAATCGCTGTTTCGTCGTCTCTCTCCGTGGCAAGGCGCCTTTCAATTTGGCTCCTGCGACGATAGCCAAGGTCACACAAACTCTAAACGAGTTGCCTGCTCGAATGGAGATTTATTGTTCGAGCGCCTGGTGGAGTAGGCAACTCGAAGCTTCTCGCCGCATCGGAGAGCGAGCCAGGAGGGAGCGCGCGTTTTGTGACCCCAATCGGAATGACTGTACGCTTCGACGTTCGGTTCTCCCGACGTCATTTCCCTTGTTTACAAGGAAACGTTGCGCGCGGTGAATATCTATCCGCGACTCCCGGCTGAGGTCACAGGAGCCCATTCGTATTCCGCTTCTGCATCATCGGCGACGCGCGAGTCTCTCGCGGTCTGTTCGTCGCAGGACGCGTTGTCTTCGTCGACGAGACGTACGCGATGCGCGTTGCGATAGAGCCGCGATTGGTAGCTCTGTAAATAAAAATAGTCGTGGATGGTGATGGGGATAAGAAGGGCGAAGTGAGAACCTCGAGAGCCTCTCCTGGCGCGTTCCACTCGCACTGAATATGCGCCTCCCCCCCCCCCGTCCCGGAACGCGCACAGAGTGCACTGTGCGAGTGTGCTTCTAATGCCGATACGCGTTGGAATCTCCTCGTCTTTTGCCATCGAACGAGCTCCGAGACCTTTCAGAATAAAGGCTCGCAACGGAGGCGTTTTAGTGATCGAGGACTGGCCGGAAAATCTTGATTAATTGGCGCAGGGACGATCGAGCAAATCGATACAAAACACACCGGGCGTGGCAGGTTTGCGGAACGGTCGCGTGGGAGTTTCCACGATTTCGTCTGCCCTCCGCGACGAAGCAGTCTCTGATGAATGAATGTTTCATAACGAAAAGCGATAAGAGATTCGATAAAAAGCGGCTTCCCTACCCGCCGCGGGCAACGGGGGTCAGCTAAGCGGAAATTCGTGGCGCAGATTTACCGGGGCTGACGAGCTTCCAGTCCGCCGTTGTAGTAGGTCAAGTGTCACAGGATTTCGGAGTATTCGTAACACTTTCATTGAATATTCTCGCTCCTCGCGCGGAGCCGGATCGCCATTGTAAAAAGTCTTTTTCGTCTTTATCAGCCTCCTTAAAATAGAGCTACTCCCATCGCCCCTTCCTCATTCGATCCCAACGACCCTGCTCCCCCTCCACGCTCGTAGACGTCACCGTACCGCACGAAACCCGAAAAGAACATTATTTATTCATCCCATCGGCTACCTGCTCGATCCGCAACAGCACCGCGCGGTCCCTGAGCTCTGTCAGGGCGCGGGAATAGATCTTACGATCGGAAATACTGGCGGCGAGCGAGGGGTAAAGTAAACTTACGACCGGCAACCCCTCGACCCCCCTTAATCCTATACCCGTGTACTCGCTCCGTCGAAATCGATCCTCGGGACATACGTGTAAGATGGATAGATGCCAATCTATTATCACAGGTGTGCGGATCTATTTTTGAGATAAAATGAAAAACTATTCCATATTTCTTGCGTCCCTCGGGGGTGAAAAACATGGAAAATTTACCTCAATTCTTGGACAAACTTGCAGGAAGTTGTCTCTGGATGGAATTATCGTGTTATGAGATTGCCAAGTGAGTTGGATTTAGCGATCAATTAGGGTAGGTCATGCGCTCGAAGGATCGTATTTTATAGGTGTTTCAATTGAATCGATTTTTACTTCCTAATTGAAGATATGATCACTTTAAATTCATGACAGAGTTGTTAATTCGAAATGGTGAATATTTTTTTTCAAATTATCTTTTGGCGAATGAAATTGCAAGCCATTGATTAGTCGGGGATCCATCACCGCCTGAACCCCAAATTTCATTAGTCCCTGGCGAAAATACTAGTTTTTTTTCAACGCTCAACTTCGCAACGTTGGAGTCCAACGAATCGAAAAAAACATTTGTAATTCACTTATGTTTTATTTCTCGAAATCATTGCTGTACGCTGAAAAACTGCAAATTGAAAATTCGGTAGAGAACAAAATTGGAGAATGACTAAAATTTTTGGTGAGTTTTTCTACAACATTTCGTTGGACTCCAACGTTGTAAGCTTCAACACCGTGTTTTTTATGTTAAAAACCGCATTAGAGAGCGCAAAGGGAAATGGATCGAGAAAAATCTGTGTAAATTTCACGATTTTTTTAAGAAAATCGTTTCGTGCATGAACCATCTTAAATCAAGTCCCGAATTTTTTCCCATCCGAAGTCAGAATATGTGAAGACCGATGAAATTCATCGATTTTCCAAGAAAACAATAACCGAGCGTTTATAAAAATCCGGCTTCCCTGCTGATGCTGCTCGTCCAAGAAACGCATGATAACGAAATAAGAAAATGAGCCCAGGCTCACGTATTGGCTTAGGCGGTGTGACATTTGAATAAAACAGTTAAAAGCTCGTAAATAATCGACGTTGATGCAGCCCGATAATGGGAGTCTTCACTTTTTCCTGAGTTCCCGCTTAGACATCGAGAGTGTATTTTATACAACAAGTAAATCATGTAACTGCGCATGTAAAGTGTTAGCAGAGATTGTTCTCTCTTCCTCTTGGCGTCTCTCTCTCTCTCTCTTTCGAGATCTCTCTGCTCTCGCTCTCTGGCTGCTCGCGTCTTTATTCGTCTCCCTCCCACTCTCTTCTCTCTCTTTCTCCACGCCAGCATCTTTTTTCTCGAGTCTAATGGCGCAAGGTGAATGCACATATAGAATAGAGCGCGCGCGGGACGATAATTTATAGCTGCATTTATTCGCCTGGTCGCGCTTTCCCATTGCACTTTCTACGCCCGATCTCCGGGATGCTGGTCGCTCTTGCTGTACGAGTAAATGACCGACATACGTGTGAGTTCGGGTCGTACGCGCACACGAGTGTACGGACGGAGAGGAAAGAGGCTCGCGAGCCGCCGGCTTTTCTCGTTTCGCGTGTGATACACGCGTCTCTCATAAGCGAGGCATATTTTGTCGAGAGTTAGCTCGCTTCGAGCCTCGAAGTCGAGTCTCCGATGTTGAGGAATCGCTTCGTTGGGGCGGATGAGGATGCGGCGATTGGAAATTCGCCTCGCGCCGGAGGAGCTTCGCTCTTGGCGCGTCCAGGAGGGCTCCGGCCGACGGAGAGTAAAATCTCGAGAGAAATACGATCGTGTACGGATGCGCCTTTGAGTCCTCGTCGAGCGAGCACCTGCGCTCCTTTGTGGCTCTGTGTCCGCGAGCATGCATGTTCGACGGGTGGTAAAAACCTGAGGAATCTCAGCTACTTTCATCCTCTCTGTTGTTAGAGCGTCGACGACGATCTTCAACGTCGCTGCTCCGCGCATTCCCGCGTATTCGCGAATACGAAAAAACGCATCGCGACTCGGGCTATTTGCATTGGCAAATGCAAACGTCGTTGTAACAGCCTCGCAGAACGATCGTGTAAATGCGCAACAATAATAATGCTGATAAGACAGCAATAATAAAAGCGTTTGGAAGTTACGTAAGCGCGAGTTTAAGAGACGGGGAGAAAATATAGTCGCCTCGTGTGCCCGCCGGTGTAGACGACTGCGAGCGCGAGAGAAGAATTACGAACGTCGAACAGGTGTTGTGCAACGAAAACGCGGAAGTGTTTCGACCGCTTGATTTTGCTGGGCGAGCGAGAGCTCTCCCCGAGAGACACGGGGTAAGCTCTCGCGTCTAGTCAATTCAGGCGGTCTCGCCGCGTTTTCCTTTTACTAATCTATGTATACGCGTATGCATGGCTACTTTCCTCCTCCACTGCGCGCGGGCAAACGTACAGAAATATACCCGCGGAATTATGTCACGTATACGCAGAAACACTCGGACTTGTGATTTTCACGCTCGCGTGTAATGCCCGCGTGTGCACGCTTGCCCGAGCCTGTGCGAGCTTCGGCCAAACGACTCTCGCGAGCCTGGACCGCGAGGGGAGCGGGGCTGCGAGCACGCGACATCGACACCCCTATCTCCGCGTCTCTCGCCGAAAATTCGGCAACGAGCATCGCGACCCGGCTCTTTCGCGGGTATTTTAAACGCCATTCTAATTCTACCTTAAACTTTCAACGCTTCCGGGTTCGCTCGAGGGAAAGGCGCTTGGAAAACTCCCCACGCTGCTGCATCCAAACACTCCAATGCGCTCGATCGCAAGTGCCTTCTCGTCAGGCCACGAGGATATCAAGTTTTGAGCTTTTTATCGTTATTTAATTATGATTTTTCAGTGAAATTTTCGATGCGGCTTCACCCGGTGCCGATACGCAGCCTCCAGTCAAATCTCACATCTTTTAACAAGCTTTCAGTATAGTGCATTTATCTCGATTTTTATCCACTCGATTTTCATGTATCGAGCATATGGCCGAATGCTCCAGGGGACATTGTACGAGAGAGTTCCGCGTTCGAAGGATTTATAAACATAGTTATAGCGAGAGAGACTCGTTGATGCTGGCGAATTCACCCACGTGGACGCATATATCTGACTGGGAGATTCGAGCTAAGATTACGTGCTGAGTGTGCACACAGACTCGTCTCGTGTCGCTGAACATTACGTGTGCCTCGCGGTGTACATGCAACAAAACGAGAGCTACGAAGCGCATTAGAAGCTCGTTAATTAAAAACCGGTATGAGCTCATCGCGGCGATTATCATTCGTGCGCTGTATTAATTGGGAGGGAAATTTACTTTCGGAATGGCCGATTGGGGGTCGAATTTTCTTCGAAACTTCACATCTCTCTGCTCACTTTCGTTCCTCGTTGCTCACGACCCTGAGTATAATTCGCTTGGAGAAGCTGAGCAGTGTATTCAGCTGTCATGCCGGAAGGGTTGACGCGAGCGCAGGCGAGTGAAGGGTTGAAAGACTCGCGACGACGCCGCGTGCGGAACGAGGAAGAAAAAACATTCTTATTGTCGCCAGAAGTAATTGGTGACGTCGGAAAGCTCCTTGAGAGAGCGAGGGGCTGCGAGGCAGAAAATAAACGGACGTGACTCCGCGTTAAGTGATTAAGAATCTTCAATGCTCTTGCCGCTCGCTCCAGCGCGAGGCCGAGAGAAATAACGAATCCTCGTCCACGCTCCTTCGCGGCTGAATTTTTTTCTAGTTTCGGCTGCAACGGAGATTCTCTGGGCGCGAACCGCTATCGAAAATCGTGAAGCAGAAGTTCGGCTCGTTCATCCCGTGAAAACACACGCGACAGAGGACGAAAGCGAAAAAAAATATGAAGGAAAGCGCAAAAAATGTGGCGAATAAAGCGGAGCACACGGAGCGGAGAAAAAGCTGCTGTTGTTTTTCCTTTCATCCTGTGTGTGCGTTCGCTTCAGTGTCGACGACCTCCTTCGCTTTTCTTCCTCTCTCTTTCTCTCTCCACCCCCCCCCCCCCCCCCGTGCCCTCACCGGCGAACGTACCCACACTTTTTCGCCTCCCCGTACGCACCCTCGGCCTTCGATCCTTTTTCCCTCGCTCGCGCTTCTTCCCTCAGCACTTGCTCTTTCATATTTAATATCGAGGTCGCTGAACGCGACTCCCTCGAAAGTTACACGTGGACTCCGAATTATGAGTGCTTGAGAAAACGAATAGATCGATTTTCCGAGAAGAAGTCTAGCCTCGAAAGCGTGATGTCGCGCGAGTGTGGGAAACGGAGAATTCGGAGTCGAATTCAGTCGCGAACGCTTGTGGTGCGTTTGGCACTCGCTCTCCTGTCAAATGCACCGCGCGAGTCGCTGCGGCATCCCGCGGGCGATGTAACGGCTCGAGCGCGTGTTGCAGCAATCGATTTTGCAGCGTCAGAAGTGCCGGATCGAGGGAGCCGGAATCGGCAGTTTTTCTCACGCCGCAGCAACCATCGAAAATTCCACTTTTCGGGCAGCCGGCGCACAAAACGATCGAGCGACTTCGACGGCGAGAGTGTGCGAGGAAAAGCTACGGAAAATCATTTTTCAACGAACCGGTCTCCGCTTCGCCTTTTCCTTCTCCATTTTCACGTCGAGCTACCCAAAACATCTGTAAATATTTTCATAGACGATAAAAACCGAAAAGCAGCTCCCCTTGGCCGGATTAGCAAAGGGCAGAGTTTTCCTCCCGCACAGGTGCACGCGTCAAAATGAGATTTCGTCGATAAAGGAAATAAAAATCGTATCACTTCAGCGTCGCGTACGTGCGCATCCGAGCCCCATTATCTCGATGAATTTCGATGCAGCAAAGATGGCCAATTAGCACGGAAGTACCGCTAACGAGATGATGACTACACGCCGTGGAATAAGGAAAAAATGAAATAAGAAGAGAGACTCACGTGCACACCGATCGCATTAGGTATTTGTAGGGATGCGCGAGGAGGAGGGAAAAACGAGATGGGAGTTCTCAAGTTCGTCCGAGCTGCGTGCAAGCGAGCTGCATCTGTTTTCCATCTTTTCTTGCGATCACGAGCGCCGTTTTTTCTCTCTCTCTCTCTCTCTCTCTCTCTCGTTCTGGCGAACGTCTCATCATAAGCGCACACATAGACACGGGCATTAATGGAACGTACGTTGTGTACACGTGCATACACGAAGCCTTTGATTCCACTGGCGTGAGAAAAGTTGGTTCGCCAAGCTATTCCTGAAGGTTCTCGCCGCTGTCTTACGAGGAACAGGCTAAAGCAGAAGCAAGTTCATTGCCACTAGCGTCCCCCGACACAAACCGCACCTGGGATTCATTAATGGTTATGCAACTCTTTTAATTGCGTTAATTAATTGACTAAATGCAACTCGGGAGCAATTAAACCGAGTTCTTAGTGTGGCTATCCATACCTCTCGTACCTCTCGTCATAATATTTTATCTGAACGTCTTCCCGTATACAAATATAATGGATTTATTTATCCTGGTGCTTCGCTGTGCGAATCTGACTGATTACCAAAAATTCGCAATGACGAATTAACTTGGATTGATGATCGAGGATTTAAAAATTCTTGGCGTCTCGATTACTCGAATATTTTGTGAGATTTTAATTATTCGGATTCAACGATTTAATTAAGGTAGTTCATTCGGACTACCCGTTCACAAAGCTTAAACGGGTAGTCGACTGACGCGCCTGTCTAATTTTAAAGGACTCGTCTTATTGGTGTTTAGATTGATTATTTATTGGTTATTATGCTTAAATATATGAAGAAAAATACACAGGTACTATGCGTAAAAAATCGTTTATCTTTCCATATTACGAATGAACGTTTCTTACGAATTTTATGAAAAAGTATGCAATAACAACGAAGTATAATGAAGGTTTGAGAACAAATTCGAGACGATTGTCTTGCTAGTAATGAAATATATTACGTTGAAGATTGAACGAAATTGGCAATGAGCATTCGTATAACCTCACATTTGTCTATTTTTGCATTTGGTTTCTTCCTGGCTTGGGCCACTCCTGTCATAACTTCCTGTCTTTTTATTAATGCTTTTTCTTGATGCATTTCCCTTTGTGTTCTTTGTTTGCACTCTCTAATGTGATTTTTAACATAAAAATGTGTAGTATTTTCGCCATGAAAGAATGAAATTTGGGGTTCAGTCAGTGATAGATCCCCGATTAATTAATGGCTTGTCATTTCATTCGCCAAAAGATAAGTTGAAAAAAATTATTTACAATTTCGAATTAATAACTCTGACATTAATTTAAAGTGATTATATCTTAGTTAGGAAGTAAAAATCGATCAAATTTGGACTCCTATAAAATACGATCCTCTGGGTCTACCTTAATTTGAATATTTTTATTGAATTTATTTGAAGGGAGTATCAAACGAGAAGAAAAAATAGTTTTCCTCGTTTCCAATGCTGGCGTTCGGTCGATTATTTGAAACATAAATCGATAGAACATTTAATGCTTTTTTACGTTTAAATCTACTCGAAATTTATGAACGTTTCTACGAACGAATCTCCATCCGCATATTGAGCAACGTGCCTCAGCAGTATTCGTTTGAAAATAAATAAAATATTTTCCACTCCTCGTTGAGGATCAGCAAATTGGACAACTTTAACGACGATACGTCGGTAAAACGAATCCATAAAAATGAGGGAGAATAAAAAAATGCGTTGCGTTCCATCGACGGAAGCTTCGATCGCTCGGCGATATGATGCGGGACTGTATACTCCTGCGGCACGGTTAAACGCCGCAGAATGACTGCATGTTATGCGCGTGGGTGCAACGACCTTCGAGCTAATTATCCTAGTTAATGGAAAAAATGGGAGAATGAGCTGGCGTAAAAAGAACACAAACTGTGAAGGCATCCGACGAGGCACATTTGTTTATAATCCTTTTTCTTTTCTTACGATGTTTTCAAACTCTTTATCGTCCCATCCCATCGAAACTAAATTGAACCCTTTCTCATAGCAAACCTCACTAAAATTGTTGGAGAAAAAAGTATCTTCATCAGATTTACACAAGATTTTCAGAATTTTGATTTCTTAACTCCACTTTGGCAAAAAAAACTTTATATCACGCGGTACACGTAAATGGACGCTTTTGCGTACGCTTCGCGTACACAAAATAACCCCCATTTCCGCACCTCGTAATATAAAATTTCGTATAACACGCGTACGAAAAATCTTTTTCGTCCTAGTGTTATAATGTACTATTTCCGAAGTTTCCTCTTAAGAAACGTAGCAAATTGAAAATTTCTCGGTCCTTGTTGCAACGGAACAGGCACCGGAATGACAAATAGCTGAAAATGAGCCCAACAATCTCGACCTTTTGTCGCCTCCTCTGAGTCGTTGAGCTCCGCTGAGAGGTTTTCGTCTCGAATATTTCGTAGACACAAAAAAATGGAGGCAGAGAAAACTGTCGAAACGACGATACGTTTTAGTTCATGCGAAATCGCGTAAAAGAGTGACACGCGTGAATGTACGAGCAGAAGGAAAGAGGAAGGAAAAAGAGATATGAAATAATGTGTGGATCTGTAAAGGAGTCACGAGTCGCCGCAGGAGTGCTCGGAGAAACACGAGCGAGCGAGCGAGAGAGAAAGAGAGTGGAGCAGGTTAAAAAATTGGAGAGAGGAAGAGGCGAGAGGAGAGCACGCGGAGCTGCTGAGCGCTTTCAAATCCCACATCGAATCAAATCGCTTAGAGAGTAATTCTACACCCCTGTACGAGAGAGAGAGAGAGCTAAACGTAGCTGAGAAAAGAGCAAAAAATCAAATGGTACGCGGAATAGGAAAGTGGTTGGCGAAATACGTCGGTTCTGCACGGACTTTTGCATTGGTCGATCGTGGGAGTGCGGATTGCACTCGGATAACGTTGTGAGAGTTTTGCAATTAACGATCCCTCGCGATCGAGTCTATACGGAATGGGATTTCGCGTAATGGGCCATGAATAAATGCTTTTCGGTGGATTTATCGGGGGATTTTATCGAAAATGAAATTCAGAAAATCCGGACTCGATTCACTCGAGTTTGTGGAGAAAAAAAAATTAATTTTTCATTTCCTGGATCGCTTTTTCGGCTCGTTCGTCAATGAAATTTAATCCAATGCCGCGAATGAAGCGTCGCGACTCCGTTGAGCTCTCGCTCGCTCGCAAATTTCATTTCAAAAAATTCCCCCCGCAGGAGCACCAATTATAACGACCCTCAATACTCCCCCGCAGAGTTTCGCGTCCGCAACGAAACAGAAGCTCGACGATACACATAGGAACCGATGCTATCGAGAGTAGTGTGTATACGTGGTCGGGAGAATCGCGGAGAGCTGCCGTTTGCCGAGGAAGAGACGGTCCCTAGGACGTGAGTAACGGGAAATCGAAGGTGAATGCTCGGACGATTCGCGAATCGCTCGCAACTACATACCTGTATTACCCACACACACGCACACGCGAGGACACAGCGAGTGTACTTTTTATTCATCGAAAGACTCGAGCGAGGAGCGCACGCGCAAAACTACACATGTATCGGACACCTGAATATTCCGAGAAAGAAAAAAATAAGAAATAAAGGTAAATCAAAAAACTGTTGCCAATGTCGATGGACTTCCGATCGCTCGGCAAATCGAATCACGCCGCTGATCAAACTTGTTGAGTCTCTTCTGCGACCGCAAAAGGAACAAAATCTCTTACGATAAATCGATCGGAAATAATTAGTAGAAAAAACATGAAAATCGTGATTTTTTAAGCGAATTCAAAATTCGAACCCCACGAATCAGCGGTATTGACGATGCCGAAGTTTGCAACGTTCGAGTCCAACGAACTTAACGAAAATAACACTTGTACCGATTTTTTATTCCACGATTCATTGACGTAGACGAAAAACAACGAATTGCAAATTAATCAGGAATTGGAAAATTACTGGAATTGTTGGAGTTTTTTCAGATCGTTTCGTTGCAAACTTCAGTGCCATCGATACTGTCGAAACCCTTTAAGGAGGGTGGATCACGAAATTAAAATAATCAGAATTTGATCAAATTTGGTGATAACATTCTTCGGCATCGAGTATATACAAATACAACTTTTTTCAAATTTTTTTACCACATGGTTATCGCATAATTGAGCGTTAAATCGAAGTTCTTATGCACGAGGTATATGCGACTGTATAAACTCTGTGCTTATACACGTGAAAATTAGTGTTCAATTACTCGAGAGCTATGTGGTAGAAAAATCTAAAAAAATGTCTATTCTCTTATATATTTCTAAAGAATACATTTACCAAATTTTATGAAATTCTTAATATTTTTAACACGCTTCAGCATGGCAACACGGTATCGCGCGATCCACCCTCCTTAAATCTCTTGGTATTTGAATAGGAAATAAATGCTCGCGCGCACGTGGAAATAGAAAATATTTCAAGGTTCGTATCGTACCCGGAGTATGTACAGTTTGAGAAACGACGACGAATCGCGTTGTAGCTTGAAAACCACCTTGCCGTTGGGTCGATGCTGTGGTAGACCTCAAGGCCTTCCGGGCACCTCCGCTCGGAATACAGACGAATACACATTCGTCTGTAATCATATATTATGAGCCGTACGGCGATGGGCACAAGTACAGAGGCAGACAACGCACACTAGGCTCGCGGATAAGCGAGCGAAGGAAATAGCAATAATGCAAAATGGATCTGCATTTATACATTAAGTGAGGTAGCTGTGGCTTTCTTGGCTAATGGACACGTAATACACGCGAGTGTATGTATATAAATACGTGCGAAGATACGATAATGCGAATTCCTGCACGGGGATTCGAGCCTAACTTCGTTCGCTGCTGTTTAAATACTTTTTTTGCACTTGAACTTTTTCCTCGGTACCAGCAGCAGCAGCAGTTCCGTTGAGCTGTGATTTTTCAAGTATCGTTCCCGTTGCTCATGCACTTGTTCGTAATCCATTGTTGTGCGTTTACGAGCACAGGAGTTTTGGGGAATATTTGAAACCGTTGATTCTCGTCGATTCTCGTCGTCGAAAATGTGTGGGGGATTCAAATCCGCAGTCGAAAATCGATTTTCTTGATCGGGGTGCGTTAAGAATGGGTGCAAAAAAAATGCAGTGTGTTCAGGCCTCGGGCACAGACACTCGGCGACGATTATTTATGGAACGAAAGAGTTTTTTTTTCTCCTGGAATTTCGGCATTGAAGTACTGGCCCTCCGTCACAAAAAACGTGCCAAGATGAATGCTCCCAAGCTCATGCGAAGAAATTCCAGAAGAAACTGAGGTGGCCGCGAAAGGGAAAGATAAAATTGAAACGAGAAAGAAAAGGGAATGAGCGGACGGAGGAAAACGCAGAAAAGAGGAAAAGCACAAATCCTTCTCGATTCCATGGCCTCGCACTAGAGATCCTGCCTCGAAATAGCCGTATACGTACGGTTATGAACCCATAGATCCCCATCCAGTCCGTTTATGTGAACGTTAACGCGAACATTTATGATCCCTGGCGTGTGCCCCCCCCCCCCCCCCCCTCGCCCCTCGGCCTTGCTTGCTGCTCTTCGTACACTCGACATTGCCAGATATTCTGCCCCATCCTCTCTTATCGGTATCCCGAGAGGATAACTTCACTGTGGAGCTCGCTGTTGTACACGTACGTTGCGGAGAATTTCACCGTAACGCGAAAGCGACCACCACAATTTACGCAGGCTCTGTTTACGAACGTACTATTCGCTCTGCTGTGTATACACACACGAGGATCGATCGAATGCACCGAGAAAGAGAGAGAAATATGGAGTCGAAAAGGCGATGATTTAAGGCCTTCTGTATACACTTGCAGCGGCGAAAAAACGTGATTTTCTTGATTTTTTTTCGTCAAAAAATTCGGCAAAATTTTGAGCATCCGTTGCGGAGGACGTGACGACTAAAAAACTGTTGATCCGATCGAAACGAAATTTATAGCACTTATTTATTATTGTAATAGCTTGGGCCTGGACGAAGGATTTGTAAAAATTTTGATTCGCAAACCAATGGCGACGGTTTTAACAAAAAATTCATTTTTTGAGGTGCTAGTTTTAGGTTTTTTGTTACGACTTTTTTATTTCCAACAAGCAACAGAAAAATTATTGTGCTCTTTCAAATGAATGCATGTCACAATGATTCTTCGGAAAAATTTGGACTCTTTCGTCACGTCGCAGGGACGAAATTGGGAGAAATGAATTGGGAACATCGGCTTTCGGGAATTCCTCGATCAATGGCCGGGACAATGTTCGAAGTTGGCTTTCAATCAATTTTCCTCATGAGCAGAAAGGACCGAGAGTTGATGCTGAATATTCACATCTCCGTGACACGAACACCGATCTCGTGAACCTGGAAATTTAAACTTATTCTTGGACCCCTCGAACTTCTCCGGAGAACACAATTTTCCCGTTTTTCTTTCGAGTATTATAAATAAAGTTGGAATTCAGAAGATCGATACTCGAATATTCATGGACTCATGCTCCGTACGCCATTTTAAATGTTACAAGAATAACTCGCTACTGTTGCATTGAGAAATATAATTGTCACTTTGGAGCATGGGGACAAATTTTTTCGACGTAAATAACGATCATCCGATGCTGATTTAGTACTGAGGAGCTTTCAGGGCTCAAATTAATGGATTATCGACAGGCTCACATTGGCGTTCTCTATTTTTAACTAACAAAAATCCTTTTTGTCGTAATTGGGTGACGCTATCGATAAACCGTCGGATAAATATGAAAAAGAAAAAAAAAATTTGCGAGACCGTCAATTTCGGTGTCAATATTAACCGCAGCATTTCGTTGAACGAGAATATTGAAAAATTGACGATTCCTGCAGCCCTTTTTCCATTGTTTCCGATTAAGGAAGTTCGTCAGGTCGAACAATTGAGAATGATAAATATTTGAATGAAAAATTGAAAATCAGCTATCAAAATGTTGCATCCTTCAAAAATTTGGGGCGTGAGAGATTGAAATTTCGTTGGACGAAGAAAACGCTCTTTCGCGAACCCATCTCGATGCCCGCCTCTCGTTTTTTTTGCAGCCTCAATATCCTCTGTACGACGAGGAAGCACTTTATTATTCAAATTGCCTTCCTCATAAGAAACTCAAGACTCTTTATAGATGGAGAGCGTGATGCTCCCATGGGAAAAGCCTTAAGGAGGAAGGGAACGATGAAGAAGCACCCTTCAATTAATTTTTATTCCAAACTTTTTTTCTTTCACTCGATTTGATAAATTTGGCCCAGTTGACAGTGGTGAAGGTGGAAAAATATTGAATGGTTTATAAAAATCGATCGATTTGAATTGGCAAAATTGAATAAAATTATTTTTTCATCATTCGAACCTCCGGCTGTCGACCTTTCGTTCCTTCAAAGCCATTTTTGGAAGCGCGATAAAAAATCATGAAAAAATGTTTCGTAAAAACGATTCATTCGACCGACGTGAAGTTCGAATACCACACGTTTGAGGTTGTGAAAAGTAGCCGCGAAAGATACTACGCTTTTGTAAATTCCAACTCGAAAAAAATTAATTGCTCGGCAGATTAGATTTTACCAAGAAACCGGGGAATGGGGAAAGGATCACGTAAGAGAGGCATAAAACCTCGGAGCTGAGTGCGATATCAGTGCTTAATATCTCCAGTTAATTACACGGCTGCACAAGTTGAGATAGGAAAAAGATAGAAAAAGAGAAGGAGGGAGAGAGAGGCAGCATGAATCTGAGATCGATGCGCCGAATAAATCTTGATCGAGCGCGGCACGAGGCTGGCGTGGCGAGTGAACACACCCTTAAAATAAAATGATAATTCTCATCGTTGGAATGCAACGAATGTTTTTAGACGAATCATTTAGTTTGAACCGTTCAGCGAATCGTTGTGGTCAAAGAATTCAAAAAATTCATTTTGCTCAAGCCATTTTAGCGAAAAATTTTGTCAATTAGAATTTTTAACAAAAACACGAAAAGCTCGATCGAGCCAAAGTTCTCGATTGAAAAGGCTGCGATCGAGGCCGAGCATCTTTCTGTGAGGAAACTTCACGAATGAAATTGCCCTTTCAACGACTCGATCTCTCCTCGAGCACACGCTCATTTACGAAAATACCCAACAAGAAAATCATCGACTAATTACAGCAAAAGGTTGCGCCGCGGAGAATCGAGCCTGCCGGCTGCCCGGCGGCGGTCTCGAACGGCGCGGAGGACGAAGCGAGTGGAGAACGTCGTAAAAGCAAAACTCATTGAATATACGGTCCCGAAGGGTCGTTCGGAGAAAGGTTTTCCTCCGCGAGAGCGCATAAACGACGCGACACGGGGTCACAGGAGCGCGAGATCCAGCTCGTTCTTTTCTCCTCTCGCTGTGCATACTCGATGCGAGCACGAGGTTCGAGCGAAGACGTGGATCAGGGTGCAGTAATTGGTGCACATCTCGTCGCCTCAAACGTGCAATCCTTTCGCGGCGTGTGCCGTGAAATTCCAGGGGTGCGCCCCGAGCGCGAGAACTCTCACCCGAGAAATCTCGGCCAATCTTCGCCATGCTATGCTACGGGGCTACGATTTCTGGAGCTCCTCGAGGCTTCGGAGACGATTTCAGCCTAAAAAGTGTTTAGTAGGCGTGAGGAAAGGTGCAACTTCATAATTCAGTTGCAGCGCGCGATATCTCGATTGCGATAATAAAAATTGATGAAACTCTCAGCCTACAAACATTGATCTCAAAAGCAGCATGAGATTTACAGTTAAATAGAGAGGATTGAGCGAGAACATGGGTGATCAGAAAGTACAAAGTCTTGTTATATATGCTCAGATAAAAACAAGGCGGACGCTGTACCACGAGGACTATCCGCGATCACCATAAGCGCCTGGAGCCTCCGTTCTCTCCTCATGCGGTCCTCGCGTTCGAGCACAGGAAAGATGAGATACGAGAGAGAGTCTGGAAGGAACAATCCCAGTGGAGAGTAGCCGAGGAAAGAGCAAGAAAAAGAAGAGGAAAAATATAAGGGGGAGAGGAAACTAGTTGTAGAACTGCATCGGTGCTCTCACCTTTGCCATTTCCCATAGATTCACTCTCATGCCACACCCTTGCACACGTAGTTTCTCTCTTTCTCTATTTTTCTTTTCTCCTCTATTCTCGCCATAATCCTTAACAGACGTATACGCTAAATATAGTTATGCTTGATAAAGGTCTGGCGAACGAGCCTCCGCGATCGTTTCTCCCTTTCTCCACGGAGCAACTTCGATCCTTCTCGAGACGTCATCTCGTGTGTTTTGCGTCGACGTCGCTCCCTCTCTCTCTGACCGCAACGCCAGTGGAGCCGGGGAGGAGAGAGAAAGAGAGGGCGACGCGACAACGTGAGCAGGAAGAGACGCTTTGTCGGCTCGTTTGCTGGGGATCGCGAGCAAAGGGACGCGAGGATAAGGCGAGCGAATAATCTCGTCTCTCTCTCTCTCTCTCTCTTGTTCGTTACTTCACTTGGGGCAGAAAGAAATCGCGTCGTTGCGAATCGATTCGAATCGTGAGAACTACGCTTCTACATTTGTGCTCTCTTCATGTCGGAGATATTTTCTCTCTTTATCTCGATCTGCTCCTTTCCCCTGGCTCGCACGCTTACTTTCTCTGTCTATCTATCTATTTCTGTCTCTCCCTCGATGAATTAGACTTTGCAATCTCCATCTCCGGGACAGAGAGCTCCCGTATTTCACTAACTAACCTATACGAGAAGTTGCCTGCTCTCGGCTACTCATGCTCTTACCGTAAGGACTGAGAAGCCACATTTTCGTGAGAGAAACGCGAGCGACGGAGAACGACTTTGGATTCCGAATTCTCTCGCGCACGAATCATCGCTCTTTGGACATTTAATACTCGGAGAAACTCTCTCTCTCTCTCTCTCTCTCTCGTTCTCTTTCTCTCCCTTCGCGCGCACTATCCTCTCCTCGAAAATAACCGTCTAATAATGTAATGCGGAACGAGTTATTCTCAGTCACGTTTCGCCGTATACATACTTGAGAGAAAAGAGAAAACTGCCTCGAGGAAATGTTCGACTTTCGAGGAAACGATTTATCGAATAACGAATAATTAAACTTTCGTGTTTTCGATTTACGAATTTCAATATTCGTATCTTCAGTGGTTCGCATCATTTTTTTCATTATTCTCTTACCAACTCGAGTCGAATCAACGCCGATGTAGTTGAGGCTGAGTACGTTGATCAGGTTTCGAAATAATTATTTCTCATGAACACGAAGACTTTGAGCTTCTGATCAAATGCAAATGATCACCAATTGCACCACACCAAAGATCGGTTTCGGTGCTGACTCTTCGTCGAAGAAAATCCTCCTGTTCCTTCGACCAGGTATTCTGGCCTGGTGAACTTTCATCAACGCATTTTCAAACTGAAAAGCCTCGCTCGTTTGTGCGAATGACGTGAGTTCCAGAATCCCTGGCCTCGGATAAACGATGGGACCGAATGACCCAGCGGACTGACAGTCACTCCGGAACATTTGTTAAGGGGAAGTTGAAAAAAAATTGAGTCGCCGGAACTTTGAATTAAGGTATTCCTTTCACGAACCCGAATATTCTACAAATAACTGATTTTTAATAGCAGTAAAGTAAAAGTGCATGCGAATGCATTGGCCAAATTTCAGGTCAGATTATGGAACATTTAATAAAGAACTAAAATTTAAAAAATCGTAAAATTTATACGGAGCTTATGAAGATTTCATGATCGCCACATTTCTATTGAATAATTCTAAACTCCTGATACAAATTGTCTCGCAGATAGAAAAAAATGTAAAGAGTCCACAGCGACGATAAAAATGAAGAGTTGCCGAATGCTTAAAAGAGATATTAAGGATAGAAGTTGGAAAAATGGCAGAAGCAGAAGCTTTTCCTATATAACTTCTCGTTCGTCAGGTTTTTAAGCGAGTATCACTAGAGCGACGCCGAAGTTTGCAGCGTCCAACGAAAAGTGGAAAAAAAATATTGTATTTCGGCACTCTTTTATTTCACGAATTGGTGTAAGCTGAAAAACTCCGAATCGCAAATAAAGGAATGAACGAAAAAGGAAAATCAAATAATGTTTTTTCCTCCCTTTCGTAAAACTCCAACGTTGCAAACTTCAACGTCATTAGCTATACATTCGAATCTAAATTTTCTCCGTTACCATGGGAATCATGAAATTCATATCCAGTTTCGTGAACTTTCACGAGTTTCGTTGATTTTTCGCGTAAATATCACGTTACACGTGCACGCTTCGCCGGTAATTTTTCGTCCGTATAAACCGAGCGATTTCCGGGTTGGCTCGGTGCTCTTGCGCGATAATATCGAATACAATGGGAAAGAGCCAGTGGACGTTGTTTCTCGATGGAACGGTCGATAATCGAGGCAAGGAAGGGAGAAAGTTGCGGAGAGGTTGAGATCGGATTATTAGAATGCGCGCAGAGATCGATTTTCCATGCAGCTTTCTCCTTATCTATCTATATCTCGGGTCATTATGATTCTCTCACATAATATCTTACAGTCCAGTGGCGTAACGCCTCGTCTACATACACACATTTGTACCCACATACGTAACGAGGCGTTTAAGTCGGTCTGGCCGAGGCGAAGTTACGTGTAAGCGCGCTCCGTCCCGATCTTAGGCGTTCTCGGTGTCGTACCACTGGCAAGTAGTAATGCGCCGTAGTAGACCAGACCAAAGATTCTTCCGCGTTGGAGAGCTCGCCGCTTACGGCGTGTTCGCGCGCGGCGGGGCACGAGCCGGGAGAGTCTCTCGTGGCCACGCGAGCGTTTATAAGCCGACAAACACGCGTGCAGCCGCTGGCGAGGTAGCTCGTAAAAACCTGAAGGAAGGTGGGGGCGCGGCTCTTCTGATTTGAGAGATTCGTCAAAAAATGCTTTTTCGCGCGAATAATTAGGATTCGTTGTGCGCATTTTCGGGAGCGTCCTCAGGGAAGAACGGGGCGTGAGGAGCTCGCCGGCTCAGCGAGGCGGCCGCTACCGATTCGCCGATATTTCCGCAACGCTGCGTTCGAAAGAAAATATTCGGAGGAAAATTCGTACGCAAAACTCGAAAGCAGCGGAAAGAGAAGCCCGGATATTCGATTAGTTGTGCTTAAAAACGTCAGGGAAACGAAGGAAAATAAAAGGGGAGAGAAACGAGAGCGAATTTTTCAGGTTCAACTAAATTAAGCTCGAAAGATTGAGTGGGCTGAGAATCGAGTTCCACGGCAGCAACAAATGTATAATTATATTTATATACAACCGTATATTTCCAGCGGAAATACAGGTACGTGTAAACGACCAAGCGATGCTGAGATAAAGACGAGGATCTCGCTGTTAAGGCCCTCGGTGTATCGTTATCGCGTATCTAGTGTCGAGTCAACACATAAAATATAGATGCTCTCAGCGTTGGAAGCTGGACGAGCGTGCACACATTTGAATTTCTCCGGGACAGTTTATCGAATAGTAGCTCCAAATCTTTGTGCGTTTCTATGCACAGTGTATTATTTCCGTGTCAACCAAATCATCGCGTTGCTTTGATCCCGTGAAAAACCCTAAAAATTCCTTCGCTCCAGGACCGCTTTTTTAACCTTTCATAAATTTCTTGAACATTTTTGATGTTTCGGAAAAAAGAAAGGTCGCTTGAAAACTTAATAAACAGTTGAATGAGGTTGCTTAAAAAAGATGTTATAAAATAAAGATGGTCTCTTCTCGTGTGAGTTTAATCTCGCTCCGGATCAACTATCATAATTCTTTCAACTCTCGATGCACCGAATCCTAATCAAATTTAAATTGCATTTGAGAAATCACAAATTCCCTCGAACAAAAAGGGCCTCTTTTAACCGAGGTTTTTCCGAAGCTCATCGAATTCGTAGATCGTTTGGGGATTGAATTGAGGAAAAACAAGGAGGATTCCTGAGCCTCGATGCGCACGACGATGAGTTTCGCAGTTTTCTCGAAATATTGGAGTCACGTAGTCCTGCGGGCTTTGAACGTTTTTTGTGTCTCTCATAGCAAAGTATTCTCTCGGTTCCTCATATTCTTCGAGTGTCTTTGCTCCGCTTGTTCGTTTCTCGCGTCGCAGCAGCAGCAGCAGCAGCGGCAGCACCGAGTGGGGAATCCCGGGTTCAATGCCTCCTTGATGAGCATCCCCCCTTCCTGCCGAGATCAGCGTCGCCAGCGAGCGCACCTTCTTCCTCATCCTCGTAGGTTTCCCCCTCCCGTTTTTCTTCCTCCTCCACCTCGCGGTACAACTTGTTCGACAGAAACGCAACGAAAAACGCATTATTTACTCGCATTCCCAATTCCGATCGTGCCAACTCGCTTACGAAGAGCGAAAAAAGCGACTTTTGTTCTCAGGCTCTTCTTAAGGTTTCCCAACTGCTTTTCTCAGCGAAGGAGGAAACGAGGCTTTCCCATCGAGTGCCGAAATATTGAAACCGTAAGTACGCTTTTTTACGAGGAAATATTTGTATTCTTTGGACGAAATCAGCAAAGAAAATCTCGTTACTGAAGCTAAGAACGCGAAACGCAGAGATTTTTATTCGCGATTCCGCGAGAAGATAAACCACGTGTCCGAGTGGTGCAAATGACTCTTGGGAACTTCCCGTATATCCTGTTTCTCTATCACGAGTTTGACTTCTCTTACTTCTTACTCCTTCTTTTATTCCTGCCATAACTGATACGAGCAATCCAGTTTCCCTACTGAGGCGGGGGGATTTCAGTTGCAGCATCCGGATCTCCGATCGAAAAAAAGGAACTTCGGAGCTGCCACGACCTCGCGTTGTCCAGCCCAATTTTTCACCGTTCGTTCACCCTCCCGTCCAACTTGTTTTAAGCCGAATGAAAAATGATGGGAAAAGTTGTCAAGTTTTCAAAGCACAAAGTCCAGCCGAATGGAAAAATTAAATGGAAAAATACTACTTCAATAATAAAAATTCGATTTTTGCAGGAGAACGGAAGAAATTGAATGAAGATAAAAAAACGCTAGCTGAGTAATTTCTTGAATCCAATCCCATTCCATCCCACAGCAAACGAACGAAGAAGTAATACGATTGGACGAAACCTTTGATTCGCTATTTCAAAGCAAATGCGTTGCCAAACGTCAAAAGAAGGACTGAAACCCCAGGAAAAATCGAGGTTTTAAGGACCGCTTGGAAGCGTGCTCCCGAAATTAATCCGAAAACTCCTCGCCTCTGGCCCGAATGAACGGATTTTGGAAAATCAACCGGTACCGTTCGCGATCACGTCCCAAATCCGCGCGACGATCATTTCAGGAAAAATGCTTTCGCCAGTTTCCCCGCTCCCCGGATCGATTAAATGCCTGGAATAATGCGTAGATACGCGCTCCGCGAATGCGCGTGCCTCCTCATGGACCTTTAACGCCTGCTGGGTTTGATTTACTACGAGTTGTTCTGGAAAGCGGACTGCTCCTCGCCCATGCAGCGGAGCTGAGTGTTGAACGTTCTTACCTCATACACAGCGCCTATTTTTCTCTCGCTTTTTCCGTCTCTCATTCTCTCTCTCTCTCTCTCTCTCTCTGACGATCTTTTGCGCGGGCAATAGTAGTTAGAGTCGTGCTGCTGGCTGCCACCGCTGCCACGAGAAGCACTTGCCTATAGTTATGCAATCTTGAGCCGCCGCGTCTCTTCATGGTCAAGGCCCTCTCGCGCAATCTCAACTCTCCCCTGCCACCGCGTGCGGCAATAGCAGAGTCTCTTCGTGCACTAGCGTCGGAAAGTTTGCTAAAATCGTGCTCGTTGAGTGGTCGCTCATCGGGGGGTTTCTCTCGTCAAAGAAATCCGCGTTTGACAGCTCCGAAGGGCACGATGCGATCGAGTGTGTGAGGCAGGAAAAAATGACTCGGAAGACTCGAAGGCTGTTGCTCGGACGATTGATTCGATTCAGTTCAAATTAGATATCATTTTCCAAGTTTTTCGAAACGAAAATTTGGTTGTTTTAATGAAACGAAACTTCACTGGGAACTCTGACGAGTAAAAATTCCAAGAGCGACTAAAAAATGCTGATGAAAAATGAATAAATAAAAAGCGACGACTCGTAGAAGATTTTCTCAACGGTGTTGAAGAATCGTGTGAGGTTGGAGGCGGAAAAGAGGCCGAGATTGTGGCACGATAAAGTAGGGCTACAAAACGTGTCATACGTGAGTGATTTAAAGTCCTTTGAGACGCAGGAAATGAATATTATTAGCATTTATTTGAGTCTCGCGGAGAGATGTATACGGTGAGAGAGAAAGGCTCGCGTATCCCTCAAGTCTGCCCCACGAGCATAGGGAAGTACGTATCACTCTGGCTCTGGCTTATTCGTAAAATACACGTTTTCATATTCGCGCGGGACCCGTTTCTCTGGTCTCGGAAAAAAACAATTTCTACGTCGGGAGTAATAGAAAGTTGAAAAAATGTGGACTGGAATAAAATGGAGTGTGCGCTTGTGACATGCGCCAGGAAAATCGAGGGAATCGAGAGCCTGAAATGGCGGATGGATTTTCGTTTAGTTTGGTCGATTCTTTACCGACGCCCTTCGACAAACGGACCTTAAACGTTTCGATAATCAGGGAATTTAGTCGACGACGAAATTAATGAGAAACGCAAAACTGCGGACTGCAACGTCACTGCGATCTGCGGGGAGGCGGCTAAGACAGGAGAGAGAGAGAGAGAAACGTTAAGGGGGAATACGCGCACGAGTTGCCGATCTTAATCCCTTTTCCTTTTATCCATCGTAGCATGACGCGAATGCGCGCGGGTTCTTTCTCATTCGCAAAGAGGGCGCGCGCGCGCGCGAGAGCGTTCTCAACGGTGTTTCAGGCGTTTTAGAGCATCGTTTTACGCCTTCGCATGAGGAATTCTACGGGAGATGGATATACAGATATACGAATAAATATGTGCGATAAAAAGGGAGAGAGAAAGAGGACGGAGAGGGGAAGAAGAAGGGAAAGAGGGAATCGCGAAACGGAGCTCAAAACGCTCACGGACTCCTGGCTTTTCCACTCGTAAAAGCCGCCTTGAGGAGCGATCATTTCCAGCGATCTTCAACACGCTAAGCTCACCCTCAATCGCCGCAGCTCAACAATGAGTCGTTCGAGCCTTTCTTCGCGTCTGAAAAATCGTTATACACCGTGAACGAGTTAGAATATAAGTTGCTAAGCAATTTACTTGCTTATGAATTACGTTCGTGGAAAAGGGGAGCTAAACACATCGGCTGACAATCATCTTTCCAGGCCGGTTGTTAACCGGTTTTCTTGATTACAAAAAAATCTTCGAAAATACGGCCCACGAAAGTGCTTGTCAGTGGGTTTTTGGCGTCGTTCCGCAACTGCGTCAACTTTTCGTATTCCATCGATAACACTTGTCAACGCACAATTTGACATTGACATTCGAGTATGAAATTTTGGTAGATTGGATCGTATTTGAACGAAAGAAATAACACGGCATGAAAAAGTTTGCTTTCGTATCCGCAGGAAAAGATTTGAACGATATTTTTGAAAATCAGTGACTTCAATATTTATTTTATAATAAAACCATGACACCATGACTCCAACATTTCAAACTTTAGCATCGGATAAAACCATACAAATTTAAATGTATATTATTTTCATTCATTTTAACTATCAAACCAGCTTACAAAAAAGGAGAAAATTATTCAAAAATGAACACAGGCCCCGTTGTTCCATGTAAATCTATGTTCTCTGCTCGTACAAAACAGCTGATTGTCATTTATCACTCACACACACACACACACTGCGTGAATGTAAGAACCCCACTTTAATCCCGGGGTATTTTTGAACGTATCAAAATTGATGAAAATTCTTATGAAAACATGAAAATGAGTATTATTATTATAACTATTGCAAGAGCAAACTTCATATGAAATGAGAGTATTTTTTCTTCGTTTTTGTGCACAATTAATAAATAAATAAGGACAAACAACGAGATTTTTTTTATACAGTCCTGTAATCAGTTCAGTCACCTGCCCCGTATAGTTGGTCAGCTCGAGGACTTTTATTTCGACAGCCAACTCCGTTTATCCTGTTAAGAGATGAAAGGAGCTTCGCGCAGAAGGCATTCGGTGCACAAAATGGTCGAGCAGAAACGTCGAAATGGGATAACATTTATCGAGAAACTCCCGGTCGGATCTAAAAGCCATCACAACTTGGCTCGAGTGGGGGAAAAAGATTATCGGCGATGATCCAATGGTCGGTGTGATCGGAATGAAAATGAAGGACGAAATGGGAGCTCGAGACTTTTGCAACGAGGCTTCAACGTCGTAAAAAATAATGGAATCGCGTGGGTGAAAAAAATCTCGAAATATAAACCCTCGAGGACTGAGAATTTTCGAAAATCGAAAAGTTTTCTGAACCGCCAGAAGGAGCAGGTTGAACCTGAGAGAGAAGAGACACCTTAATGGTCTCGGGGTATGAGAGACACGAGAGAAGAAAGCTGCGAGAAAGGAATTACGAGTGTCCCACTCCCGCCCTCTCAGTCCCTCGCTCCGTACAGCTTCGTACCTCAAGAAGGATCATCAACTCGGTGCAGGGAAGCACGAGAAGAGCAGCGGCTTCACTTTTTTCGCGGATTCTCAAGGAATTCTCCCGACCGCCGGAGCACGTGGAATGCCAAAAGCCTCGGCACCGACTCCGCTCAAACCGCGTGCATATCCGTCAGCGAGCGAGGCATCAACACGTGCGACCAATGAAATAACAAAAAAAAATCGCTTTTCTATAAAACTTGAGTTTTCCTTGCGCAGGATTTCCATCCCGGGCTCAATGTTCAGCAGCAAAACGACAAATTCGTGAAACCGGAAACCGACTGAGTTTCAAGCCCCCACCAATCAAAAGAATATCGTTGAAGTCTATCGACGAGCACCAATCGACCAACCCGGCGATAAAAATCACTGGCCATTACCGCGTAAGAACGTCGACACTCGACGGAACTCGAAGAAGGGCGTAACTCGGGCAGCGGGAGCTGCAGAGTCACTCGGCAATCGTGCCTTCCAGTTGCAAGCGTTTCGCCTGAATATTCACCTGATAACGGATGCGAGAAGTTTGAACACTTAGCCGCACAGCTACGGTCCGAGCACCGGCTCTGAGGAAGCTCGTTCACTATTCACCTTCATACACATTTATATAAAGAGTGTCCTTAAAGTCACCACTCGATCCGAAGACAGCAGCTAAAAGAAGCCATTTTTCGAGACAAGTCCCCACGAATTTTCGTCTGCGATGGAGCCTTGACGAGAGAATGGTCGATTAACCAGGACCAACGAAGAATCGAGTGGCATCGTCCACAGCTCCACGGACATGATCCCAGCTTCTCCCAGTCTTTCTGCTCCCCAAGCATTTTACTTCCTTTATTTCGTTATGATTTATCCTATTTTTTCTTACTTTCTTCCAAAGTTTTCGTTCCAAATGACTTAATTGCCCAGAACTCGATAGACTGAAGCAAATGCAATCAAATCAAATAAAAAATCAAGCAGTCGCCCTGATAGTCTTAAACAAAGAGTCATCACCGAGGACCGTCAACTGCGAACCTCGGTACCAAAAAACAAAAAAGTCTCCCAACCTCTCCTGGCTACTCGAGACACAAGTTTTGGGACAGTCAGTATATTGGTACATGAACGGTATGTGAACACGTACGTAAGTGTTCGTACATTGGTAGCATCACTTCGCTGATGATATACCTTCCGGAGAGTTCATTGCTCTTGAAAGAGGGAGGGAGAAATAACAAGGTAGAGAGTGGGAAAGAGAGAGAGAGAGAGAGAGAGCGTCGTTGCCTCTGATGATATATCTATACGGTTTATTATATGATAATATAGCTGTATAGGTCGATCACAGCTCGAGAGAAAAGGAGAGAAAGAGAGAGAGAGAGAGAGAGAGCGAGTGGGTACTGATGCCAGAAAATACTTTGAAAATCTCTCTTTATTCCTTTCTGTGACTTTCTCTCTTCATCTGCGAGTAGCTCAGAGCTCGTCATTCCTTTTCTCTGTCGCTCTCATTCTCGAGGGGGAAGAGTGACGAAACAGGAGGATGATCGTACCATGACGGGGGCTAGAGAGGCGCACGTATATCCACATTATATACAAGCTATTACCGCACGCTTTAACGACCCTTAATAATTCACACGTGACTCCTTTTCTGGCTGTTAGCCCGGACGGATACTTTACTCTCACTCGCTCCGTCTGTCCTCGATCTGTCCTTTCTTGGTACCGAAATTCTTTGACAAGCGGTGCTGATTGCTGGAAAATGGATTTTCGGCGGGGGGGGGGAAAAGAACAAATTTTGGGCAGGGCTCAATATGTGGGATAACCAGATTGTAGAGAGGTCGATGTTTCAAAATTTTTAAAGTCGTTATATCAGGTTGGAGAAAAATAAGTGATTCGAAATTCTTATTTCCGATGGAGTATATTCAGCAGATTACGCGTGTTTAATCGAATATTTCCTTTTTGAATTCGTATTTACTGGAAAACATTTATTTCGATGGTTTTTCATATTTTCGAATTCGAAATGGAGAGTCGTTGTTTTATAGACGGACCAGAATACAGAGTAGCAAAAATCGAACGTGAATTTTTCGAGCCTGTAAAACTTAGATATGCGAATGGTCCGAAAAGGCGAAAATTAAAATGCGGATGTTTGAAATTGGAGATCACCGGTTTAAGTGTATTTTGAGCTCCGCTGCGTTTCTTTATTTCGACCATTCGACTTTTTGGTCTTCCAGTATTTCAACCTCAGTAATATTTAGTCTTTCGTTATTATATATTTTCGAAATTGTGAATATTCGCAGTATCGCTGATGTTGCACTCTATTTTCGACGTAAGCGTGCTTCGAACCTTGTAGTTTCTCCTTTATTTATTTTCGACATTCAAAGCTCTAGTCGTTCTAACATTTTATCCCCGCCGAAAATGTTGGACGTGATTTTAAATCGAGCACGATGCATCTGATAATTATTCGCGGTTCTGTCGGGTTACGCGCAATAATATTCCATGTTTCACGAGATTTGTTCATCGAATGAAAGAATCAATTTACGTTCCGTTGCCCCAGAACTGTGCGATTGAATACAATTCTGCGAAATCCTCCCCCAAAATTCTCCCCTCGATAAATTTTTTCTGGTTTTCGTTCATCGGGTTTTTTTTTTGTCATCCGCAGTTGCATTTGTATCGCGAGTATTTTCGAGTCTGTATGCACTGCGGAAAGAGCGATGGAACCAGGCAGGAATTGCGGTAAGATAATACCTCGAGGGCATTCGTTGATCGGGACTCCGGGACTCGTTACGATTCTCGTTAGCCCCTGGAGCGTTAGTCCTCGTTTACGAATTTTCCACCATCCCGAAGCGACACGCTCACGAATTAAGAGCGAGTGTGTCCGCGTGTACGTGCACGCGGGCAGATGGAAAAAATAGAGTCGATGCTGGTGGATATTCCGCGAGCAAACGAGCGGAAAGCGCACAAAAACACAACTGTATCGAGAAACCTCGTCGACCACCTATGGAATCTGTCACAAACGTATGGGCTGGAGCATTTACGGTGGGAGGGGGAGCAGGAGAGACGAGCTCGTTTGCCTCTCTCGACACAGTGGTTCTCCGCGATACTTTTTCTTTTGCTATAACAATTTTCATTGTTTTATTCTTCCGTTTGCGGAGAGCGTTGCTTCGATTATTATCTTTTTATTATCTTTCTGTTCGATTTCGTTCGATCGTAGCATCGAATTGTTATTTTTCAATCGTCCCGCGGATCGTTATGGTTTTCATTTTATTTTCCCTTTTATCGTTATTTTTTTGATTCAATTACCAGGGAAACGTGTCGTCGATAGTAACGTTTTTCTTCGGTCGGACGTTTCACCGGTTCGTTGAGTTCTCGTTTCTTATTCCATTCCAATTTCATTGCCTCCGCGCGCTCGCGGCTTCCATCGTCGTTTATAGGAAAAATGTATTTTTTTTAAATGGATTTTTCTCACGCATGAATATACGCGATCGATTAATCGATTTTTCCCTTATTTTCTCCCTGCTTTTCCGGGCTCTCTGCGGCGACTCGTGGATTCTTCGTACGCGCGGCGGACGTGTATAGCACACATCGCGGGTGCAACGTACCTGGATGAGTCACACGCTAAACCCATACGCTCTCGTTCGCTCTGCCGCGCGAGCAGCACGCTCGCTCGCCACTCGCGTTTGCGTACACTCTTCTGCTGATGCCACGCGCAGTACGTTATTTCAGAGCGCTCATAGAGATTCGCCGGACTGCGGATTAAAGTCGCGCCAATTTTTTTCCCTCTCTGTACGAATTCGAAGGAAAAATATCAGCGGAATATTCGGATGCTGGAAATAAGGCGATTTTTCGACGGTTTTCAGCCCACAGGAATCGACGGAAAAACGATATTTTTCCCACCGGTTCGTCATTCAATTGGAACGAAGATTCGCTCGATTGAAACGAATCTCATTTTCCTCGGTGATTCATAGCTCGGAGTTTCGTCCGATCTTGAGCCTTTTTTTAAGCGCACCGGGCCAGCTCCCTCGGACCCCGGATACGCGATTATTTTCTCGCTGGGAGAAAAGTTTATCGATAATAAAATCGCGGAGGAAGGCAGCGTGGAAAATCAATAATTCGCGATAAGCATGAAGCATGGGAAAAGCAAACGTTCATTTTTGTGGCAATAAAACTAATGACTAATTGGATGGAAGCGTAATAAGGTAATTCTCGCTCATTACACGAGCGGAGACTCCTCCGTGTGTAATAATCCTCGTTTCATCCATACACATATATTTATGCGTGCTACTAAGTACATATTGTGCGGGGAGGACAGTGGGCACCGGGGGGGAAGAGAAAAGGGCTCGAACAGGAGATCCAAAGTGGAAGAAGAGAAGGAGGAAGGAGAGGAGAAAAGGGAGGAAAGAAAAGGCAAAGATGGAAGATAAAAATCCAATCATTTCGACCGGTTTTGCATCGGGGGGGCCCCGCTCGAGGATAATGGAATACCGCGTTACTTTTTTGCCGCTGTGGACGGAATATTTCCTCCTGGTTAATAGCCCCCCCAGTTCGACTCCAACGTGCATGTACATAGTCTCTATGTACTCGCGCGCGCTCTACGACTTGCTGCCTGCTCGCCTCCTCTCTTTGCTCTCCTTTACGCTCTCCTATATCACAAGAAACTTCTCGTACATAAAATTTACAAGATAATGGACGTGCAGATATATGTTACGAAAGCAGACGCGCGTTCGGGACGGAATCTCTTGCTGGGCTTCTCTGGCAAGATGAATGTTGTGGAAAGCTTATCTGTGCCTGGACGACGATAGCGTTCTCGGGCGAGCTTGTAACCATTTTTTCCTCATTTGTTTTGGGGAATTGAGAAGCGCGGCGAGTCGATAGTTCGGGGTTTTCGAATCGGGAAAAATGCGATGCGATTGATTTTTCGATCGTTATTCCCCGTCCTGGAAAGTTTTTCGAACGCTTTTGGTAACGAATTTTTCATGATTTTTAAGGAGTCGGGCAATTTTTAGTGAAATTTACGAGAGCTTCGGACAAGTTTTTGTGAGACGTGGCTCGAGCTGGGGCCGCAGCGATGTTTAGAACGGTTGGAAGACTCTGCCATGCCACTTTGGTACTTTCACGAACACGTGACCATCGTCAGTGGAGAATCGTGGGTGGACGAGACCGAGGAGTAAAAAGCGGAGTGGAGAGAATGGAAAAAATTTGTTGGACGAAGCCCCCGGACAAGACTCGCTTTTAATGAATTTCTTCAATGTTTTTTCTCTCGTTTCATTGCTTCGATTTTTTTCTCCATTTTTCCAAGCATTTTTAGTAACTTTTTCCACCATTTTTTTTAGGAATCTGAACTTTCGACTCGTTAGCCGCGGGGCCTGACGAGTCGAAATTTCGCGGAGACAAATTGGACGAGAAATTGGCTGCGCGCGGCCGCCACCCTCGAGCCTGCTCGGGACACTTTGTCTGCCGCATTTATCAGCCCCAAAGATCTTTCTACTTCGTATGTAAAGAATCGTATTTTTACGATGCTCTCTCTATAATCGGCCGGCTGATTTCGAATTCGAGACATTGAGATTCAAGGCGATTCCTCGCGCGGAGCGAATATTCGGCAATTCGATCATCGAACCCCAACCTTTCGTCTCTTTTTCCATTTATGGTTAATTCACGAGGCGCGACTCCGTTGTGCTCGCATTTTTGAAAATCGGTTTCTCGCGCCTACGTCACGGCTACGCAGCCCACGAGCGAGACACGGAGCCGGGCTCGAAACATTATTTTACTAGGCCCCACCCTTTTTGCCAATCCTTTATTCGTTCGTTTAGAAAAAATGAATAAGAATGTCCCTAGAAAAAAAAGTGGCACGCTGCGAGGAAGAATAACCCGCAACGACAGCAACGCCCGAAGAGTCGTGAAAAAATGAAAAATACAATAAACAATGAGTTTGTCCCCGAAAAAGCATGATGGAGGAAATGACGAAAAATAACGAAAGCAAAATGGGGCAGGAAAAAAGGAGATTAAAAAAACGAACCTTGCTTAACGACGATGCCGGAAGGTACCTGGACAAGGGGCAAGCTCGCGTTGCCTGGATTAATGCCCGGCAGACTTCCGGGTGTACCAGGGGGTGGTGATGCACTGGCGCTACCAACAGAGCCAGGATCGCTGAAGCCCTGAGCGCTGTTCTCCTCCGGTCCGTCGAAGAAGCTTAGATTGAATTCACTTCCTGCGTCGAAGGACACTTCCGGCGTTAGAGTGTCCGGCGCCGGTGCGCTTCCGAGGCCGGCGGTAAGCGACTGATCAATTTTAAAAACATCCATGATAACAATTTTTCGACGCTCACGAGGATCTTCACTTTCGTCGCTCTGCGTTCCGAGGCCACCATTCGCGTTTGACTCTCTCTTTATTTTTTTTCAAAATCTTTTCTGTTCTTCCCTCCCCCTCCTCCGCCTCGGCCTTTCGATTATTCGCACTTTTTCGCCCTAAATTATCCACTTTTTGTCCTCTATCATCCCTCAAGAAAAAACCATTCGTCGCAATGTTTCTTCACATTTTCATTCGCACTTTTCACTGCTCCCTTCGTCACTTTGTTCACTTTTGTCATCGGCTTACAACCTCGCAGCTAAATGACCTTTTCTTTTAAAACACTTTCGTTTCAACCCATCGTTTTCACGCGGTTTAACGAACCAATATCAATCCCGAGGTATGCGGGAAACCAAGAAATCCCTATTTTTCACCCGTTTTCCCGTTCATCTATCCTCAGGGTAAATGCTTTTTTCTCGTCAAGTCCGTTCTTGCCGTTTCATCACTTACGTTCGACACTGCCGATGACACGAATGATATTTTTCCTCGGGCCCCTCCAGTCCGGAGATCCACGCGTTCCATCACCGCTGTTCAATATTCAAGAAAAACGCACACACACAAAAAAACGATAATGAAATGAGAAAATAAAAGTAAATTTGAGTGAAAATGGAGCTAATGAAATTCACAGCCGGACGCGTTTTTCCCTTGAATTTTAATCTCTCGTCGTCCGTTTGCTTTTTTTCTTCGAATTTATCGTCGATTAAAACACTTGACTGATCCCCGCTTTTTCCTAAATCAGCATTTTCGCTCGTTTCGCTCTACTATTTTCCTGCTGAGTTTAAAGTCTATCATTTATTCATAGGACGCGCAAAACGAACGAAACAGAGTTTGAAACATGCAATAAATTATCGGAAAAAATCGTTCCTTTTTTCGCAACGAGAGTGTGTGCGATCCCACGAGGATCAACATCACCGAAAAGTCCAATTCGCTCGTTGATTTCGGGTCTCCGATGAATAAGCAAACAACCGGGAAGGGGGAATAAAAATAGTCACGAACTGCAAAAATGTCACACCGGAGTGAATATTTGTCGCTAATCCTCGATCCCTTTTCGAACGCCTGACGGAAACGATTCAATTTTCATTGCAACAAAATTTTTCATGCTTTTACCTCAATCCTCGAATCCCAAGAGAATCGAATACGACTAAAGTTCTTGGGAGGGAGGCTTGATGAGGTAAACGAATCGCATGCCAACGATTGAAACTCAGTCGTTGTTCGATACACCGGGGCTCGATTCCGTGTATCAACACTTTGCTACGAAGACAGTGAGCTCGTTGGGCACGTAAGAGTTTGAAAAAAGCGAGGGAGAGAGAGAGAGAGAGAAGATGTTAAGTGGATTGAAGAAAGGTGAGCACCTCGAAGGAAGACGAGAGGAGTGAGAAAAAGTGAATGTCATTGCCGTAATCTTCGGACGTTGACTTCCTCGACAGAGAAATAAAGAATGAGAGAAGGTGAGACGAAGAGAGAGAGAGAGAGAGAGACGAGTCACCACTTCTCCTCGGTATCGCGATCCGTACCTACTTCTTGGCCATGGACCATCTTTTCCCCCACCCCTTTTCCCGGACACCGTAGGAGACTCTCGTGGTCACTCTCTCTCTCGAGATCTCTTCTCGCGCACCTTTTCCTGCGTTTGCTCTCGCTCTCTCTCTCTCTCTCTCTCTCGACATAACTCGGCTCTGGCTCGTGCTCGCCGATCGCTCGTCTCCTCAATTTCTTCGTATGAATAAATAGCGAGGACGATTTTGTCGAGGGCGAATCTATTTCGAAACGAATCCACTCGATTCTAATTCCGACACTTTTAATAAACTAAAAAATCATTCGATTAACGTGAAAAGCGGTTAATCACCCGCGGAGACGAGCATGTTTAGTTAGCCGAGAGCATGGAAAGTGACGCTGCGAATGAGCAAACTTCTAAAAAGCCTCGAGATCAAGGAGCCCGAGGGAAAGACGAAAATCCAATTGGCAAGCTTCTCACGATCGCCCAAACAGAAACGAGAGAAAGAGACGGAAGAAGCGGGGAGAGAGACTCGTCCAAATGGCGGTTTTGCGGCGTTCAGACGGTCATTTGTCTCATGCAATGCACACACATAGATCTTTCCTCTTCTCGCCATACGTTTCCGCGTTCCATCTCGCTATATACACTTCGCAACTCAGTGCGTTCACCTTGCCCTCCGGATTACGTACACTCTCTACCGGAGACTCCGATTACTCCAATTATCGAAATCTCCATTACCGAATCTCGTTTTAACGAGTATGCAAGGTGATTAAAAGTTTGACTCCAAATTTAAAGTACGCTGGGCCGGAGTTTGGAAACATTCTTGTCAGACTTTTAACTTCACGAACGAAAAGCATTAAAATGCTTTTGGGAATGAAAAAAAAGCGAATTTCTTAGCAACTTTTGTAAAAATCGTCCAACTGTTTCTCGTCGCGAAAACTGGAACATTTTTTTCCGATGTTGTTGTTGTTGTTTTTTTTTATATGAACAACTCAACGGTTTGGGTTCATTTTTATGTGCTGTTATCGAATAATTTTTCATTTCTTCAAACGCATTGGCATCGTTTCTGTTTTCCATCGTGAGAACATTTTTTTTAGTACGCTTCGAATAAATTTTTTACGAAAGTATCCAGAACGCGAAGTTCTGTGGGCAGACGTAAGTCAACATTTTTTCAATGGCAATGTTTCCAAATTTTTTCAGCGTTCGTCATTTATCGCAATATCATCGAAGTGGGAGAGGTGACGAGTTCACTTCGAGTGAATTTTTTAATTTTCGATATAAAAAAAACGAACGAAAGGTTCTTTAAGGAGTGCACGAGCAACTCGGGTGCTTCTCTATATAGAAATAAATTAAAAAACGGTAAGCAGAAACTGCTTCGTCAATATTTTTCGAAATGAAACGTGAAAAATCGAAACGAGGACAGGGCTCACTCGCCTCATTGTTTGTGCACTGAATTTAATGAGTGACTTGACGAGAGTATTGATTTGCACTGCAATTATAACGCTGATTCGATTGTTCCAAAAATAATGTAATTTGTTTAATGAAAAGGTTGAGCTCTACAGTCGCCACTGCGTTGAAATTAATTTTGCACGATCCGAGGGAGTCTCGATTCAATTGAATTTGTTGCTGACTGTTTGGTCCGTTAAGAGAGCGAGAAAGAGGAAGAGAAACCGTTGCGGAATGATGCTTTCGATGAAAGTTTAATCGTCGTCGGTCGCATGCACGTTTTCATAGAAATTTCGTTCCAATAGACTGAAAAATGAATTGGATATTTCCCGTTAAAAAAATAGCTTCGATGCGAGTCGAATCTTTGCTCTCGCGATCCCGGAAAATCGTCCAGGCCCGCACGGAGTCCTCAAGAGCAAAAAGTCCAAACGCGCGCGGTGATTTGAGCGTTGAAAATTCATCGTCGACTGAAATTCAATTTCGTCGATGGCACACGTCGTTGCTTCGGTAAGAAAAATAAATAAAAAAAACTCGTTTCCAAGAGTAAATTCGATCAAGTCGGAAAAAAGATTTTGCCACGATCGCGATCGGAATTGCGAGCGATGAATAAATTTGAAAAATAAGCGTGGTCTGTGATCATCGAGGGTGATGAGAGTGAGGAGACTAGCCAAAGAATGAGAGATTTTTCAGGGTGTTTACCTGCAGATTAAGGCGGTAGTTCCCATCGGCGTTTTTACGACGAGTTTCATATAGCAAGCTAATCCTGAAGTTCGTTGCAAAAATGGTCGAGCGGGTATTGAGCTTATTCGTAAACGAGGGGAAGATCACACGGGAAGCACGAACTCCGCACAAAAACTTGTTCAGCACTACGAAGCGTGGTCAAATCCATCATCGAGAGGGGCGCGAACGTTGAAAGATTGAGTTTGATTGCCAGGTGGCGGAGACTCGCCGATAATTTTCCGTCGTAATCCACAAAAGGAATGGTGCGTGCGTTGGAGTTCTGCGCACCCCCGAACAAGCCAAAACATCCCCGCAGCACGAGAGACACGCACGAAACCCGCGGATGCACACAGCCTCGAACGGTTCTCGAAGTACACTTCCGGCGGGAAATTTCAAAGAAAAACGAGAATGAAGATCAAGAGGAAACGCGAGTAAAACGAATCGTACGAAAGAGTGTACCGGAAGGGGTTGGGGAATCGCTCAGCTGACGCGACTTCCGCGGTACACCGAAGATCAACAAACGTAAAGGAGTGACATCGCGACTGTCGAAAGTTCATTGGCTCTTTACCGCGTTCTCCGGCGTCTCGAAAAACTTTCCAAAGTAGATTGGATTATCCTAAATTCTCGTGAGTAAATCGTCTCGAAAAGTATGAAAAAGGTGTAATTGCAACGGGAGCGATAGAGCGTCGAGGAAAGTCGAATAATTGAAGAGGCTCGAAAAGAGCGGTGGTTGGAGCTGCACACACGCCGGTGTGTGCTCGCTCGTCGTGATACCGGCTCGCGGGACTCGCTTGCGATTGCGCCGGGCCTCCTTCCTCTCTCGCTCTCTCTCTTTCTCCGAGGCCTTTCTCTCTCTCCCGCCGCGCGTCCCTGCCTCCCGCCGCGTGTCTCCTTCTCTCTCTTTGCCTCCGTCGTTCTCTGACGTTTGGATGCTCGGCCGCGCGAGAGTTGCGCGAGCTTGGTTTACCTGTGAGGTAAGTGAGGCCGGGGAGGGCGGCGGGGCTGGGGCGCGTTACGGCATTGCAAGTCCGCGCGAGCGTCGCGCGCGTTATGTTAGCCCATATCAGGCCGGCGAGGGGGCCGGCAACGCCAGGGGGAGCCGGTGCTCTCGCTCTCGCGTTCAGTGACGGTGGTGAACGCGAGCGATGTCCGTTCGCCTCTCTCCCCGCGCGTCGCCCGCGAGAGTGAAAGAGCCGAAGAGCCGGAGCGCGCGAGGAGAGCGAGAGGGACTCGTGTGTTGAGCTGCACGACGGGGATAGGGAGGTGGAGAGATAGCAAAAAGACAGAGTGCAAATGCGAGACCGACCGGGAGATTTCGAGAGAGAGAGAGAGAGAAAGAGGGGAAGGGGAAGACCGAAGCATTTCCGCGCTCCGAAAGGGAGAGGACGAAACCGAAAGAGAGAGGGGACGAGGAGCGTTGATATTTCGTGCCGAGAGAAAGGGATCGAGGGGCAGGTGGGAGGGAGAAAGAAGCGTTTGTTTCGTCGTCGAAGAGAGAGAGAAGAGCCGAGAAAATAGAATGAAAAGGGGAGAGAAACGCTTCTTATTGTTTGAGGGAAAGAAAGAGAGAAAACGCGCGATCCAGGAGAGCGAGGGAGAGCCAGGAGAGAGTTTATTTCACGATCGGACAGGGAAAAGGAGCGAGAGGTTTATTTATTGCGTTCCTCTGGCTTGGTACACGGCAAAGAGAAGCACAGTGCAGCGCAGGTACAGGAGAGAGGGATTTATTTCACGCTCCGGGAATAACGTAGGGGGGGGGGGAGCAGAGAGCAACGTGCGTTTCTGAGTTCCAAGAGAGCGGGAAGACCGCCCGGAGAAAGAGGAGGAAAGAGAGTTTTTGGGCCTCAGCCACAGAAAGGAAAAAAAGGGAGTAAAGCACTTTCTCCGCGATTAGGAAAATATGTGTTACGTTTCTCGTATTTTAAGGAACAATAAGATTTTTAGTCCCCCCGCCGTCATATTGACGGAGGAAAAAGGCAGGAAGAGATGCGACGACACGAAAGTTTGTTTCTCAAAAAAAGGCCGCGAGGGTTCGGAATTAGGGGCTCCGTACAGCCCCGATAAGAAAAGTGCGCCATCAATTCATACTACGAGAGAAGAGAGTTTGAAGAAAGACGCAGGAGGTTCAAGTGGAAGAGGGGAAAAAGGAGCGAGTATAAAAACTCGCGTCGGAAGGAGTCGGCGAGGGGAGGGCCGAGCGAGAGGGGGAAGGATAACGCCGCTGATGGGAGCTAGCGGGAGAATCGACATCGCGGACGTACCCAGAACGAGCAGCACCGCGCGATCGCCTCGCGGCGAACGCGAACCACGTGTGCCTACGTACGTGCACGAGAGAGGGAGAATCAAATGAGTCGAGCATGTCCACCGAGCCAAAGGAAACGCGCGGAGCACGCGAGGAGGGGGAGAGGACTCGAGAGGGGAGGAAACGATCTACGACGAGTCCGCCTGGCCAACTCAACGGAGAATCCCGATGGATTGAAGATTGAGCCAAGAGGGAGACAGGAATTAAGAGAAACGGAGAGAGACAGCGAGAGAGAGAGAGAGGGCCGAGCGTTTACAGAGAGGAGCAACACTGCAGGCGCGATACAACTCCGCTGATCGAGAAATGCGAAGCAAACACGAGAGAGAGAGAGAGAGAGACCTTAAGAATGAGAGATCGAGAGTTTGTGAGCGGCAAGAAGGGGCGATACGCCGAGGGGGACGAGGAGAGGGAAACGCGCAGGGGCGAGTGGACCAACTGGGTTCACCAGCAGCGATAGTTCATTGACCGAGAAGTGCCGAGCAGGCCCGAACGGACGCCCGAGTGTTGCGACGCGACCAAGACGACGACGTTGGTTCTTCTATGCCAGGGCGCCAGATGCAGCTCCCCGGCTCTGCTAAAACAGAATTCATGCGAAGCTTCCTCCCTCCCCTTCCTCCGTTCTTTCCCCTCCGCCTCTTTCCTTCTCTACTCATAAAGCTAAATTTCCAATGATTTTTCTCTCTCGAGTCACGTCACCGGGAATTCGCCAGCTTTCTTTCTCATCTCCTCCTTCCCGAATCTTCTCACTCGGCCAGGGTGGACGGCGCAGGGGGTGCCTTTTTTCCATCGATCCTCGACGACCCGGAGCGTGGGAAAGTCGTCCCCGAATTCGAGTCGACGGAACACCTCGGCAAACTCAAATATCAACTGCACTCGAATGCACCGAACGTCAAGCGCATGCTCGGAAAACAAAGAATTCGCAGGGAAAAATTTGAATCTAATGTTGAAAAATAAAGATTTTGCAGCGAGGCCTAATTCGGGGCGAAATCTCGCTCCAAATTCGCCTCGTCCTGAGGAAAAAGACTGCCTAATTGGTTACTCGGAGCCGCACTCCGGCAATACCGATTTTATGATATAAAAAGTCACAAATTCGGGGTTCTCACTCTCCCTTCCCAGAAGATGAAAACCGGTTTGTTCGTGTCAAGCGCGAGGAGGACCGGGGCCTCGATGTGCCCTGCGACAAATTCGGGGCCCTCGAAAAATGAGAGCGACGGAAAAGACTTTCGCGATGAATATTGCTCGATGGGTTGCAGCGCCGGCGAGCCGCTTTCAAACGAACCGACCATTTTTCGGTCTCGTAACGCTCCGCTGGATCGTCAATCGCATTGCCGGGTTTTTATGAACGCGAGTGATTAGCGTCCCGGAAAAGTACGCCTCCGAAGGCGGCTCGTCGAGACATATTTTCCTGGCCGATCGTATTTCCTCTCGATCGATCGATCCTCCAGGTTTTCATGCGCACGTTCGAGCCACGGATACCGAGTCTCGAGACGAGGAGGGAAGCGGCTCGGGAGAAGACTTGGCGGGAAAGGAGTTGCGCTCCTCCGCAGAGTAATGAACCTCGGGGAAACCGGTTACATCTTTCCCCCCCAGAGCCGGGTATGTATGCGCCGAGTACCAAGTACACGGATCGGGAGCTGCCGATCAGAAAGGCTCCGGGGACCGCGCATCGGCCTCGGGAACGTTGCCCTCCGAGTCCCCCTGGTTAACAGCAGTCGATAAATCCATGATCGGTTTCGCACCGGAATAAAAATGCGCTGTTGGACGCTGCTGCACGCTCTTACGGGAGATCATCCAGATCGATTTTCCCAGTCGCTGTGCAAACATCCGTGGGGCTTCGATGCTTTTTCTTCTCGAAGCATGCAAACGGCTCCGGGGAAAGAGGCGCTCCGGGGGGAGGGCGGATCGCTGTTAAAACACCGGGAAGATGAGGACGGCGGAAGATAATCCGGAGCGTTGAGAGCGATTAACGAAGATTACTTTTCATCAGGCCTCTCGGGGCTGGGAAAACTCGAGCGAGACGCGGAAGCCCCTTGGCACGTCCACACGGAAATCCGCTTTTCTTATTCTCCTCTTACCGACCTCCTTCATCCTTTCTACATACACGCGAAATTCTCTTTGCGAGAGCGCCGCGCGCAGCCTCGTCTCATTTTCGAGTGTTGTGCGAGGCTCGCGAGGGTGCCTTGACACAGATTTTCACCGTTTTCTCCTCTTCGTTGCCGTCGCCCCCGAGAGCGAAGGAGGGCCGGATAACATTGGGGGGGCGAAAATTCAATTAGGCGACGAGCAGTTATATAAAAAGAAGAAAAACACCCCGAGCCCGTTCTCCGATGGACAAAAGAACGCTCTCGCCGCCCTCCTTCCTCCGGGCGACTTTAGAATAATCCCATAGTTCGAATTTTCTCATTCACCAAGGTCACTTGCTCGCCCCGCTTAAGCGCAATCTGCGAGCCGACTCTCCTTCGCGCTCTATTATATCGGATAATTGTGGTTTACTCGCGAGGCACTTGTTCCGACCGAAAAGTAATCAAAATGCAGCACAAAAACGAGTATCGTTCGCAGCAGCGAGCTTTGTTCAGCGAAAGTTCCTTTTTTCGTGTTCCGGTTTGGTAGCGGCACGCAATTAGGCCGGGAATTCGATTAATGAGCGTTGAGCACTTTTAAACTACAAATTTTTCGTCGACTATTATCGTACGTTTTATCATTTCACAAATCCCAGTCTCCTCTCAATTATAAACTCCCCTTCGCTCAAATTTCCCTCTCAAAATCTTCGAAATTTACTACCCCGAGCGAAGCCACTCGAGATATTAATCGAGATTAAGTTTTCTTGAGCTCGCTTAAATTAGATGAACGTTTCGCTGATGAAACAGTTCCAATCTCATCCGTCTGATTTTCCTCATTTTCGACACCACCATAAATCATCGAAAGGCTTCCAATTCTGAATTCATTGGTCTCCTCACACTCAAGAAAACTCATCTGGTACCGAGCTAGTCAAAAGAAAAATAAAAAAAAATTGTTGCGACTAGCGCTGTCATGTCATAATCAGTGTTCAAACGTTTGGCATAATTGAAACATTGCAGAAACGCCTAAAAAACAAGTTTTTCTCAATTACATCAATATTTTCTCACCCGTCTGCGCTGCGTATTTTATTGAAAGTTCCTAGTGCGAGTTGCGTCGATCGGAAAACGTAGGCTCCGGTTTAAAAAAGCGCGCGGTTGCAACGTTGCCATCGTTAAAGTAACGCATGGGTTAACCTCCCAGTAATCACCATTTTTTCGAGAAAAAAAATCATTGATTGCGAACTTTCTAAGTATCGAATGGATTTTACGAAGCTGCGAGAATGTTCTTTAAATATTTTTCCATCACTCGTAGAAGTTTATGCGCGAACTATTTTTCGATGTCTGTAAATTTTGTATATGAAGACGGGGAAACCACTGAAACTCGTATAAGACCATGACGCTGAAGTTTGCAACGTTGGAGTCCAACGAAACGATCTAAAAAAAACTCTCCAATAATTTTAGTAATTCTCCAATTTAGTTCCCTGCCGAATTTGCAATCCTTAGTTTTTCAGCCTACACCGAATTCATTCCGTTGGACTCGAACGCGTTGCAAACTTCAGCGTCGTTGAGAGACCGTGTTCATTTGGGGAAACCGTGTTAATTTTTTTCTCACGAACAAAGTGTCCTCGGGCCGTGAAATTTGGAGAGGACATTTTTTAATTATTCATTACGAACTTCCTTAAAAGTCCGTCGCATGATTGAGGGATGAGCTTTTGTACTTTGGTCCATAGATTGTTACTTCACCAAGAAAGTTTAACTATTTTCTCAATAATGAAAAAACTTGATGGAATCTGGCATGGGCCAATTTCCTGAAGGGATTTCAAAACGTTGATCGTTCGAACTCCGAAAAATCAGGTGTTTCCGGTCTCTTGATAAAAACGGCTCTGACCCTTTTCCGGTCGTTTCCTGGGAGTCGGAATAGGGTGCGGAAGCTGTGGAATTAGTGGGGAAAAGGAAGAGAATTGGGGTGTTTTTGGATGGGACTAATTTCGAAGAGAAGGAGAGTTTAGAAGCAAAGCCCTTTTCATCTGCGGAAGTGCGGCGATCCTTTGGGATCCGGCGCTCACCGAAGCTGCATTTTCCCTTTTAGTCCAAGCGTTTCTGGCTGCGAGGTAGCATGGGAGAAAAAACATAATAGGGTGGGGCATTTTGCTGCCGCTTTTGAATCGATCCAACGCGCCCTCAAACCATCCCCTACGCGAGCCACCACCCACTCCCGACTCTCCGTATTTTCATTCCATTGTAAATGTCTTATACAAGCGTAGCGCTTGTATTTAGAAGCTTTGGATGGAAAAAAAGCTTTCGGTCGTCTTGAGAGAAGTTTGGCAAGACGCTCGATTCGAAAATTTCATTTTTCACTCTCGATCCCAGCGGTTTTAATCCTCGTAACATTTCACAAAAGAGTTTCCTATCGGATCAAGCTTTTGATCTTAGCGATTAATTGGGTGAAATTAAGGGGATGGAGGGAGGCATCGTCGAGGGTTGGATTCGCGGGTCGTTCGCGCTGCCGTTTAATTAGAAACTGTTTTGATTTCGTCTCAAAGTAGTTCCGCACTTGGTGAAAAAAATGGCAAAAATAGAGCAAGCGCGATGCGAGCATCAATCGAATTTTCTTCGGCCTCGTTCGTTCTCCGCGTCTTATTTGGGAGGAGCATGAAAAAAGTGTTTTTCCATCGAATTAAATAACGCTTCGGGGTTGCTCCTCGCGATACCGTTGAAACTTTCACGAAGACGCTTATTTCGCATTCTCACGAATGTTTCTCTTTTTCAAGGATGTACAATTTTTAGTGAATAAGAAAACTCACCGTTGTTGCGGAGGATCGAGCCAGGACTGTTGGCCTCCAGAGGGCTGTTTGGCTCCTCCGTGTTCGGCTCTTGCTTCACACTGAAATGGAAACATTCATTATGAATCCTTTGAGCATCAAAGTGCTCCAGAAGACCTGCAGAGATGTATTAACCGTTTATTTTTTAGTCAAATGAAAAAGTCGCTTCAAAACCGGGAGATGTGAACGGATCTTGAACGAGCTTCACGGTTCTTCGCACTATTCGGAGACGCGAAGCCCAAAAAAAACTTTTTCTCTTGCCTTTTTATCATTGAGTTAGTCGAGAAAAAACGGGTGGAAAGATAAACATTTTTTTTCATACATAGAAGTGAAAATAAATGAAAGAACAAAGACCTCGGGATAATGTGCTTTTCTAAAGCTTTTTGATAAATTTCATGCTGGATCATGCCCCAAGGATCGTATTTTAAGGTGTCTAAATTGGACCGATTTTCACTTCCTAATTAAAGATATAATCGCTTTAAATTAATGTCAGAGTGTTCAATTAGAAATTGTAAATAAATTTGTTGACCTTATGATTTGGCTAATGAAATTACAAGCCATTAAGTAATCGGGGATCCATCACCGATCGAACCCGAAATTTTATTCGTCCCTGGCTAAAATACTGCAGTCTTTTATGTAAAAAATCACTTTGGAGAGCGCAAAGGGAAATGGATCAAGAAAAAAGTATTAATAAAAGGACAGAAGGCTATGACAGGAATGAGCCAAGCCAAGGAGAAACAAAATGCCGAAATAGACAAATGTGAGGTTGTACGAGTGCTCATTACCAATTTCGTTCAATCTTTAACGTAATATATTTTCATTACTGGTATAAAATCGTTTCGTGCACGAGCTACCTTAAGGGCAACTGATAAATTTCTTTTCTGCGTAAAATAATGTGTTTTTACTACATATTTAATAATGTCTTTGATGCGAGGAGTGAATTTTTACTTTGGTTCCAACTTTTACTTGGAAGTATTTAGTGGAAAAATGAAATGAAAATAAAAAAACTAGCATATTAATAAAAAGATGAAACTCCGTGCGGTCGAGTGATGTTCGTGCAAAGAAATTATTTCCCAGGCGCTTTTTAATTATGTTTTCAATGAATTTGACCTCGCATATTCCTCCTACCTTCGTACAACGAATCTTGTACACAGCGACGAGCTCTGTCTGGAAAAAAAACATTTGAGCCTTTTGAAGGAACGAAAAAAAATTAATATGAAAAAGTGGATGAGGATTTTCCTGAGTTTATTCGACCTAGAAACGCTCACGTACCGCGAGAGAAGAGAACCAGGGAAAAACGAGCTGAGAGCAGAGTTTATTGAATTGGATATGCGTGGGTGTGTACTTTGCCCGTTGCGCTGGTGGAAAGTAGTTCAAGTTCGAATCTAATAAACAAGACTATCTGTCCCACACACGCACGCATTAATACACTCGGCGTTAACAAATTCCCCGAGAGGAGCAGCCCCCACCGACTCATCCGTTGGTATTTCTGATTTTCAATAGACTTTGCCAAGCCCCTTAAGAGCGCCGATCACGAATCAACGATTAACACGACACTGAATATTTTGCAACGTTGGATTAAAACGAAATAAACAAGAAAAAGCATTCGTAATTCACCAATTTTTGACTTCATCGCGGCACAGCTCGAAAAACTACAAATTGCAAATTCGGGAAATCGGAGAATTACTGGAATTATTGGAGAGTTTTTAACACCATTTCGTGGGACTCGAACGTCGCAAACTTCAGCGTCGTCGATTAACATCGTCGGGCTTCGTTCGAATGTTCCAAACGGTAATAGAAACGATTGGAAAGTTGAGACGGAGTGCGAATGCTGTGCTGAGAATTAGCGACGAATGACGTTTCAATGTGCTGTTCGCCTATTTTATTTCGCGGGATAAAAAAGCCCCCAAAAACTGTCGATTCGCAGCAAATGAGTGGAGAATCGGAGGCCTCGGTGGAGATTGTGAACGCCCGAAAGCTCGGATGGTTCAAGGGCCAGAGGAAGCTTCTTTCAAAGATGCCAAAGCCGCGACTCTTCCCCCTCCTTCCGCCCTTTTCGTCCCTCCCGTTTTCCGATGCAATTCACAGTTCGGCGTGAGCGGGAGAGCAGGGAGCCTTTGGGATCGCGTGCGGTTAGGGAACCAGCAGTGTCCAAATCACCCTCGACTCGTGTCTACCGGATAGTTATGGATGCCGCGTTTCACCGTTCCCTCAAACGCGATCGCCCCGCGCTCGCCCTCCGCGCACCCCAGAAGGGCTCTTCCGGATAAGAAGTTTCCCCCGGATTCCCTGATAAATCGCTGCCATAGTTTACAAGCCGAGTACCGAGTGGATCGCTAAATTCTGAAGAGAATAATTCCGACCATTTTTCTCCGGGATGCAGCGTTAATGGGACGGCGAATCGGGGGCGCTGTCCAGGCCACGCCCTCATCCGAGCGCCTCTTTCTTGCGGCTCGTCTTCCTCTCGACCCTCCTCGTTGGCTCGCTCTCCTTAATTAACAACATTTTAAGCCTGCACTCAGAGAAAAGCCCAAAAGTATTTTCCCCGAGAAAGCCAAGGATTCGACGGGCTCCCCGACTCCGGGACACCCACTACGTCGACGCCGTTATCGTTCCGCGTTGCAATGATAAAAGGAGTTCCTACTCAGCATCACGATCGGGGAGGGTTCATTCTGACCCAGTTTTCGGCTCGGGGAGCGTTCGGCGGGGGCTTTGGGGTGGTTGACTACTCGCTGCTCGCGTATACGCGGTGAAGGTTAACGCGACTATCAGAACGCGAAGAAACGGAGGATGAGAGTCTGGATTCGAGAGCGATGAAAAATGGAATAAAAGTTTCCTCGGCTCTTTCTAGAACAAGGCGATGTCAGCGTCACATTGTTCCGCAGTCGACTCCTCTGAGCCAAACATTTCTCCGCTTCCCGGCTCGAGGGAGCTCGCTAAGGCAGAATTCCGGGGTATCGCGTCGCAACGGATTTTTATGAGCGTTCGAAAGATTCGATAACTCGAAATCATTCGAGCGGATCGCATCGGGCTCTGGAAAACGAGCTGAATCGCCGAGGATCGTTCGAGCCAATCAATCGACGGATTAGTTTCTCAAATGCTCCGAGCAGCTCCGATTTTTAGCGTTGCGAGCACACTTTTCGCGGAGCTCGCACTTTTCGAGCTCGAGAACGCGCGTCCCCCCGATGCTAATTGAATTTCTCTCCTCGCATGCACAAAGAGACGGGAAGACCAAGAGGGAGGAGGAAGAATGATCGATCACTCTCGGTCCGCAAATGCGATGCAGGGGCAAATGTTTGTATTTGCTCCTGACGCAACGGTAAACACTCGCAAGCGCTGCGCCAATGGCGATCCGACTTCGGAGGTAAATACCAACGTGTGCGCGCCCCCCCCGCGCGCTCTCGTGTACTTCGATATTTCGTTTGCAAAGTTGAGGCATTATTGGATTTAATCGGAGCAGGATACGCGGTACGGGAAAATCTACTAATTTTAGTGCGCGCCGAGTGAACACGAATATTGGAAAACTCGGAGCTGTGGCCATGCACGTGAATAATTGCGGGTGGCTCTCTCACTGACGATTATTCGCGAGCCTGCACTCGTCCTGCCTCAATCCGCGTTGAATTTGCGCGGTAAAGGCGATTCGAGGAGGATTATTCTCCAGAGGAAAATCGTGCGAAGATAAAATGACGGGGGAAAGCGAGAAAGTGTTTGAGATAAAAAAACATTTAACGCTGCCGAGTCTCGTCGACTCTGGATGCTCTCGAAATTGTCGAGCTTCGAAAGCGCGAGCTCAATGAGGAGCGATTTTCCGATAGCTCGGAAGCGTAAAAGTAGGTCAACCTGCGCGACGACCGGGCCGTTTCGTCCGGGCTTAAATTTCGAAGTTTATTGATTCGATTCGCTTTTTCATTGATGCAAAAATTCACGCGCGATTTTCGGAGCCTCTGATCGCGACGCCATCGAGTGGAATTACGATTCCACAAGATGGGGGACACAAAAGAGGGAAATATAATAACGATGTTTATTTCAATTAGGGAATTGGTGCAGGAAGGAAAACGGTAATTGAAATATTGGTTAATTAGCGAAAGAAAAGCTCGCTAATTCCCTCGCCTGCTCCGAGTGCCATTCTTTCGCGGAATGTCCTGCGAGCATATTTATTCGAGCCGGCTCTGCCCACTCTCCGCGTTTTAGTGCGCCCTCATCGCGAATTATTCACACATGGAATATTCCGGACGAAATGGCCGTGACCGTGGCATTTTTGTTGTCACAAAAATCGCGCTTCTCGTCCGACGAAAATGCTTCATTTCGTTACGATTTTTCGCGATAATTAAATTATCCATTTTTCATTGAATTTCTCAGCAATTCGAACTCCAGTTTTGGCTACATTGAAAAATTCTTATTCGATCGAGAAATGCCTTTTTCCACTGATCAACGAGCCCCCGGCTCGAAAGAGCTCCTCGCAAATTTCCCGGATCCGGCGCTCGAACTTTCGAGCGCGCGCGTCGTTTCAACCGACCAACTATTTTGTCCTGTTTTACGGGCGATTATTCGCTCCAACGAAATTACGAAAATGATGAAGAAATTAGTGAAGCCCCAGCAGCTTCGGCGCAACTGCAAAAAATCGTGGATGCTCCGCGAGGAATAATGAATTTGCGATAATTGAATTCGCTCGGCAAAAGGGCCCTCGAAACCCGCGCTGTTATCGAGCTCTGTGATGTTTCGCAGAGCAAAGTGCTCCTGGAAATAGCGGAGCCCCCGATTCGTCCTGCGAGAGAGCCGCTTGTACGCGAGTACAGCGCGTCGAGGAGTTCGTGTGCGTGTGGATGTTCGAGTTCACATATATATCGTCGAGTGAAACTCTCGCGTAAATAGAGACGCTGATTTGAATTCACCGTCCAATTACTCTCGCGACTTTTTCATTATTTCCTTTCCGCTGCGCGCGCGCGCGATACTCTCGATACGGGGGCGATACAGAGCTTCCGGTATGCGGCAGCGAGAATCCAATATTCGAAGCTTTTTTCTCGACTGCACGAGCGAGCACGCGGTATTAAAAAATTTCTCTTCGGCGGTGCGGCGCGGAACAGAGGCAACTAATAAAAAGCGTCGATCGAACCACCGGAACGAACTCGGATCCTCGAGTTCCAAAATTCTGCTCCTCGGTGTCGGCGGAAGGCGCCGGTTTATCCTGACCGAGGATCGCGCGCGCGCGGCACCGCTTTCCTCCTTCGAGGCAATTCCTGCGATTCATTTGCATCGCGTAACGGCGCTGAGGTTTCGAGTCCAACGAAACGAGCGATTCGTGAAATGAAAAATTGCTCGATCACAACGGTTATTATCGTTAATTTCGTTGGACTCCAACGTCGCCGGCTTCGGTGTCGCGAAATGGGAGGATCACTGGAATTATTGGAGGGCTTTTAACATCGTTTCGTCGGCCAACGTCGCGAGCCTCGCAGCGTCACGTCGCGCATCGCGTTCCACGCTCACTCTATCACCATTCAACGATTTACGATAAGAAATAACAAAATGGAAAGAGCGAGAGAGACAAGAAAGCGAGGATGGAAGATCGATGCGGCAACGAAACAAACAACAAAAACAACAAAATCTGATGAAACCAGAAGAAAACATGATGGAAATGTCAGAAGTAGAATTCCCCAAACTTTATTGTCTCCCCTTATCGATGTTCCTTCTTTCCCTCAAAATATGTCACGAAACCGAATAATGCGATGACGAAAAACGGTGATACCGGGAACGCGAAAGCTATCGATCTTCGTGCCCGCATCGAGCTTGCAGGCTCTGCCTCCGCTCGGCTCTCCTTCTCCTATTTTTTTCTTTTTTATCTCTCTTTTAGCCTCGATTGCATACGTAGCATCCATAATGCTTCATAGCCATCGCTATAGAATTTGCAGCCGCCGATGCGGCCGACGTCGCGGTCCGTATCGAGTAGCAGATTCGTGTCGTCTATGAATAGATATCCTATTTCGAATCTTCTTCCCTAGCACATCGCGAGAGAGATAGACCGCGGTGGGGAGAGGGCCGGAGGGGGAGGGCAAATCGAGAGGAACGTGAACATTTTTCTGCCGCTTACACCGCTCCGCGACTCCCTTTTGCTCAACCCCCTTCGCGCGATGCGATGGATTTAATGTCAAACGTATTCGAGGCTATTCCTCGATAGAAATTGTCTTTTTTCTTATTTCGCGATTTCTATCTCTCGCGCGAGGCACGCTGAGGATGAATATTGACCGAATCTTTTTCGGTTCCGCGGTTGAGATGAAACCGCTTTAAGAGGCCCGAGTTATGAGAAGGCTTGTGAGCTCGTCGTTAATTCCGAGTTGAATTTGTGCGAGTATCGTTGGCGCCTAGCGCCCGAGCGCCGAATTTTCCGAAATTATTATTTGCGGAGAGGGGGAATAACCCTCTCATCGTTGCTCGATGACACGCGCTCGCTCTCTTCGCTCCCGGGACGTCAACGAGGTTGGACACTACGAGGAACTGCCGGGGAATTCATCGATAAAAGCACTGGCCAGTCTCTGAACATTCTCAACCCGACGTCTCTTCACCATCGAACTCCACCTTAGTCCCAGGGCAAGAGCCATCGAGGACGACGCTGAAGTTTCCAACGTTGGAGTCCAACGAAATGAATGAAAATAAAATGATTCATCCATCAGTTTTTTATTTCACGAATCATAATTGTGTAGATTGAAAAAACTACAAAGTACAAATTCGACTGGAAATAAATTGGAGAATTACTGGAATTATTGGACTGTTTTTTAGATCATTTCGTTGGACTCCAACGTTGGAAACTTCAGCATCGTCCATCGAGGAATACCAGCGTTACATAGATAAGTTAATTATATAGATCTCCCGAATATTGTTCACCATCTGAATTTGTTTTTTGGAAACGACGTAGAAAAATCTTCCGAATTTTTCATTGGTGTATGTCGATAAATTTTGACGATTACGAAGACGACCACAATCTCTGAAAAATATATATAAATAAAATTGAAATGTTACAGGCTCGCGGCTCCGCGGCGGGCGGCGGGAGCTGGGAAACGCTGCTGGAATATCGGTTGGCTGTTTCTCAGCATCTTTCAATGGCAAGCACTTTTTGCACGCGAATTACGATTTTATTCCCTCTCGAAAGTGCTCTTTTCGGCTCAGTTTTTTATACCCGCATTTTCAAATGCGCTCCGGGCTTGGATCGAAATCGAGTTTTTCGATTATTGCCTTTTCATAATCGCGGCAACGACGCTCCTCTCGAGGACGGAAATATCTTTTGCGAAATAATTAATGAAATTCGTAATTCCTGAGTAACAATCTCTCCATCGATCTGAATCTAAAGGTGGAATTTCGAGTCGATTTCGCTTCGAAGTGAATTGTCGCGTTTGGAAGGTTCGCGCATGTGACTGTTCTGAGGGATTCGCTGCCTGCGTGGAATCCCGCACTACAACGATCATTTTGGCGAGCTAATCGTCAACGCGATGAAACTAACGAACTGTTGCCAAGTCCAAAATCGATGCTGGAAATCCTTTTATTTAAGTGGTCAACAAACTCGATAAAATCCTCGGATTCAAGGACCATTTCGATGGCGAGCGAAAGCTCGAAAAGCCGAAGAAAAATCATTTCTTCATTGAGCGAAACGACAACTCGAGTCCGAGTGGGAGAAATAACGAGGAGGGAAAGCTCGCGAAAAAGCCCCAAAATGTTCGAGCACGAGGAACCAAAAATACTCACAATGAAAAGTGCAAAAACGAGCCGAAATGAATTTACTGAGAGGAGAGAAACGAGAATAGGGCAAAGGAATGAAAAGGCTTGGGAACCGTAAGGATTCCTGGGGGAAATCGGATGCTACCAAACGCGCGAGGGTCGATCCTCGCACTCTTGCACACGTATACGCCCCGGAATCGTCAAGAGCGCTGTGTTAGAGATTCAATTATTAATGCTCCAGACGAAAAAAAGCGACCAAGCGAGATGAAAGGTGCGCTCAAACGGTCAATTATTCAACGACACAAACAACGAAACATTTCGGAGCTACTGTTTTCGAATACAGCTAAACTAGAACTCCTTCCGCGCCGATTAAGGCCTTACGTACGCTTGCTACGCTTGCGATGGGTAGAAAAATCGAAATTCTTTTTATCAGCTATTCCTCGAGTTCAATGGCTGAAGAATGTTCTCACCAAACTTCATCTGTCTGATACTTGAATCTTCAAACGCGATTATCTCAGCGGAATCGTATTTTTTTTAAAATACACGGACTTTTATACGAATATTATTTTGGATGAATTTGCTAGAAAAATTCGCTATGTTTTATAGCAGCGCTGTTCTATGTCGCCGTTCTATTACACTTCACCAAAGTGCATAGTAATTTTTATGCCGAAAGCGCAGGTGTCTCAAATTTTACTATGCGCGACAGGCAAAATTTAGTCCTGCCACATTCTTACATCGAACGATGCATCGATATCCGAATATCGTTCGTGTCTTTGGTACGACGCTGAAGTTTCCAACGTTGGAGTCCAACGAAATGAATGAAAATAAAATGATTTATCCATCAGTTTTTTATTTCACGAATCATAATTGTGTAGATTGAAAAAACTACAAAGTACAAATTCGACTGGAAATAAATTGGAGAATTACTGGAATTATTGGACAGTTTTTTAGATCATTTCGTTGGACTCCAACGTTGGAAACTTCAGCATCGTTCTTTGGTGAAATGTTAAAAATCGGTTAATTGGACTGGAGAAATTGCTTGAAATTTTACTATGTCCCACTGCGGTTGATTTTCATATATTTATACTCGTAACGCCTCGTATAATTGGTGGGCGCATCGGTGCGGTAAAAGGGAAAATACGAAACTAAGCGATTTTTCGTATAGCACAGAGAAACGACTGCTACGTTATCTCCTAAATTTTCGTCAAATCATTTCATTATTTATTATGTTTCTTATCAAAACTCGCTCGGTGTTGATTTTTTATATTTTTCATATATAATTATTTACTACGAACCGTGGCAATGGTTCCCCAAACTTTTGCATTATTTGACACACTCTGTAGCGACTATTATTATTATAATATCGATGTGGTCCGACGTTACTATAAAAACATAGTAATTTTTGCTACAAAAGTCTCTCCGTGTACCTTCGCAGTGGACACGATTACTGAAAGACTATTGGTCCGATCCATACCGAATTTGCTTATTCATTGCGATAATGGCCAGGGCCTGGACGAAGGATTTCGTAATTTGTTGGGGGAAAAAAATTGTAAAAAGAGACCGGAAATTTAGCACCGCGGAAAATGAATTTTTTGTCAAAACTGTCGCCATTTTGTTTTAAATGAAAATTTTTACGAATCCTCTGTCGAGTGTGCATAAGACCTTAAACGTCGTTTTCGATCGTGACTGTCTTCGGAGTACAACGAACTTTCAGCAGGGATCCTCGCTTTCGCATGTGAAAAGAGCGTTTAAAAAATTCAAATGTCGTTGAAATTCGATATGCGAAATCGGCACTAAAATTGCTGGCTGAAAAAGTCGCTCGAATTCTGTCAAACCCGGAGCGCTTTCGGGGAGCTTCACCTCCCGTGGAAAACGCTCGCTTCGTTATTCTTGACCGAGCACCCCGAAGCCCGATCTTCAACGAAAATTGGATTTCAGTTTTTATAGACTTCTCAGTGCGAGAATCTCTCGGAAAACAAGAAGCTCGTTGACGACCATGTTCTTACGAAAACGATCTCCATTTTCAAATGGTTGGGTTCTGAAAAAAAAATCGTCACTTTTCCGCCGGCGTTTGCCAAAAAAACAGATTCGAGTTTTGAGCCCTTCCCCCCTCGCGTAAAACGAAGCGGAGAAAAAAGAATAACAAAGAACGAAATTCCCAGTGAAACGTGAACAACGCGCGCGGAGATACGGATTTTTGGTATTGAGTGTCACAGCAGCGGCTCGGCGCAGAGTTCGTTTAAAAAAAAATAAAATAAAAACACACGCGAAAAGGTTCGACAGAAAATTGATTTCTCCGTTGACACGCGAAATTTTTCCTCTCTTTTTTCACGTTCTTTATCTGCTTCTATTTTTCAGGATTTATTAACTCTTCATGGACCGTTAAGGAGTTGAAAATTGAGTATTTATGGTAAAATAAATAGCGAACGAGTGGGGCGAAGCGATGCCACCGATTGGGCGACAAGAATTGCGTTGACGGGAAGCAAAAAGAAATTTTTCATGATTAGAGTGGGGGAGCGAAATTTGGGAAGTTGTTTCAAGAACATTTTCATTAATCAGTATCTGGGACGCCTGAAAAGAGCACTTTGCTTATTAAAAGCATGATGAAGGAATAAAAAAACGGGAAACTTTTGAAAGAGCGCGATGGGAGTTTTCCGCCATGATATCCTTAGCGATAAAAAGTTGAGTTATTGAGAGAGGATTGAACGAGGAAAATGTTCCAACATCCTTGTTCATCGATGGAAATAATAATCGAGGCAACAATGACACAAACGTTAGGAGCAATGCCAGTGCAAATTGATTGACAGCAGTGAATATGAGGAAAAAATACAAAAATACGAATTCTAAAGATGAAAATTAGGGAATCATGGTTTCCGCAGAACAAAACATTTCAAAACATCACTTTTGTTTGCGAACGATTTAATCGAATCCCGCGGACGTTTTTCGATGTCCCAATATTCGAGGCAGCTTTTCAGGAAATAAAAAAAAAATAGGATAAAATCACCGCAAATCAAATCGTTGGAAAGTAAAATAGAAAGTTGACTACAAAGTACGAAAAAAAGAGAAACAGAATTATAAAATGTTGATGTACGAAAGAGAAATTTCCTAAGATGCAGTAAAAATGGGAAAAAAATTTGTTTTCTTTTGTTGTCAAATTACCTGATAAAAGTCGAGTCCGCAGCGGGACTGGACGGTCTGGATGAGGAGCTCGCAGTGGAGGCCGTATTCGTTTCCTCCACGTCCATCATCGTACATGCCTGAGAATTGAGTTATTCCGATACGTGGAAATGTATATGCTTCTCACGGTCAAATAGTGTGTTGTTTTCTTTGTTATTATTTTCGATAAAAAAGAATTATTTTTGAGGAGCGTTTATAAACAAGACTGATATGTTTACGAGAGACTGAGCCGCGATAACTTTCTTCGTTCAACGGTTAGCCTGCTCTGAAGAGTTGATGTTCAAGGGTAAATAATACATTGAAACTGTACCGCCGTGTTATCCAAAAAAAAACAAAGAATAAACGTCAAAGGAAGTCGACACTCGTGTGTAACGAGAATTTGTGCGAAACCGAAGACACCACAGCGCTTGCTTTGACTCGAGGAAAATTACTTCAACTTCCGGCTCGAGACTCACTACACGGATAAACAACTCGGAATACAAGGGATATTTGTTGACAAAACAAACTGTTTACTTCGAAAAACGCCTTCCTCTATTCTGTTCCGCGGACTATATGAATTTCGGCTATTTTAACACGAAAAACGACAACGGGGGTTGATTTTTACGGGCGAGAGGGGGATTTCTTTATTCTCACGCCCGTCCGCGTGCGCGGGCTTGCGGGAAACAACTGACAAACGACGTTTTCCCCCAGAACATCGAACACCCCCCCCCCCCCTCCCGCCGCCCTCGCCGCGGTCCTCACTCGCTCTCTCTCACTTTGTCAGGCTTCGAAAGCACCCCACAAGCAAAAGCTCCTCGATACACCTGCTGGCTCAACGCAAGCGCAAAAAAATTCTGTCCCCGTCCAGCACTCACCACCCGCCAAGGACTCAAGCAGCTAGTTCTCGTGAGTATATTTATTTTTTTGACCAATTCCAGGTGCTCCTTTCGATTGATTTCCACCACAATTAATCACACGCCATCGATCGACAGATCCAGCTATCGAATTGTGCAATCCTATGCCGGAAAATCCTTACGAATGTTTTGTGACGGTATTATTTTTGGTGCCGCAATTTTCGGGATCGACGAAACTAGAGGTTCGTACGTGACAATATCTTTGGTTCGAGAACATTGATATATAGAATCGAACACTTCGTTATGGGAATTATTTTCCGACTGAAAGACACCCAAGGACAAAGACGAATTTCCGGCCAATAAAAACGTGACGAGATGACTCGTCATTTTTTTCACTTTTTCTACGATTTTTCTTGAAATCGTAATTTCTGGTTTTTATCTGATAGTCGCTATTAATACTTTGTAGAATACTTCGGAAAACGAGGTTTCAAATAAAACATTTTTAATTTCCTCCATTTTTTGCGGACTTTTGTAGGGAATCTAATTTTTTCAATCAAATTAAATAGTCAGCCCACCCACCCCTTGTATGATCTCAACCCTGAGCATGGTTCCTCCGATGGCCGAGTGGCGCTACCTGTCAATCCTGATTACTCGAAACCGTTGCATAAATGGAGTGGGCAATAAAGCATTCGAAAAATTGATTTTTTAAAAGTCCATGGCTACGGCTGCTAAAAAATTCTGCAAAAAGGATCGGGTGATAAAAAAGAAAACGCTTTTTTTGTTGTTTTACTTGAAATGTATTTGGTCGAGATTTTTCCTAAACATCCGAAACTGTGCGCTCGCGCGAGGAATGATACTCGCGAGCGAAAGTTTCACCCACGAGGAGTGGAAAGATGAGTGATGCTTCCGCGTAAATCTGTCGAAACAATAATATTCACTCAATAATTACTCGATGAATCTTGAACGTTAAAACATTTTGGACAGTTTCCTTTTACACACCTTAACCGGTTCTGCATCTTTTCGAATTTTTCCCCAAGATATCGCTTCGTCAGGACGCGCGCCACTGTCACTACCGTCAAACTCCGAAGCCGTGTTTAAGAAAACCGCAAAGTCAGCTCCGTTTCTCTGGAGAAAAAAAATAGAGACACTAGAAGAAAAACTGGAAGCTTTGCAAAGGCGAATTTTTTGAAAAACATCATGCATTAACAGCAAAATCATGTGATTCGTTGTTTGTCATATGAATGAATTCAGCTAAATGATGACGTATTGACTGATAATTCGAAAATTCGTCTGAAATTTTTTAGCTTTTAATTGAATTCTTTAAAATCACAAACCATCAAATTAGCGTTACAAATATGATGTTTGACGAGACCACCTCCTACGATTATCATCCCTGAATTGATTGCCTTCATCGCCATTGTGTTCAGTCGTCTCAGATCTATAGCGAGAGAACACCACAGATATTTACTACAACGTTTTTTCATTATAAATACATTTTTTACACTTCTGTTGTTAAATCTACCAATACCTGATAATATGTCAATGATCAAGCCGGGGTTACTATAAGAATGGAAAAACATCATGTCTCCGAGACTGCCATCTGTTAGAGCGGGACTGAAAACTGGAATATTGTTTTTTGCTGCCCAATAGTATATTGATTCTGGATTGTTGATTTCCTCACCCAATCTCGTTATTACTTTGGAGGGAGTCCAAACAGTCCCCTGCCAATATGAAACATTAATGAAACAAAATTTATTTAGCAGAATTTTCTTATTTTCATTCACACAAACCTTTTCTTTCTGCTCTTTCATCATGACGTCCAATTTGGGCATAATCCAATCCTCAAAAAGGCAATAATTATCATTCGGGACCAAAAGATTACCAATTCTATTGATGCCTCTTTCCCTCAGGCGTCTGCCTTGCATCTCGAATTCTCCTATGTAAGTTGGCGCAAGACATTTTATCAAATCTTCCTCTACGCCACCAGCAGATGCTACTATACAGTCGACCTACATTCGTTAATTTTTTATTTATCAACACAAAACATAATGACAGTTCGACTAGCAAAACTTTTTCATTTTCACATTCAAATTCATGAATTCACATGCTTTCTGAAAACAAGCAGAGAAATTGCAGGCACAGAAAATCATTTTTAGCACACACTGTGTTATAACTATTTGTCAAATTTAAAAACCATTCAACTTTCCAGACGTGAGATATTTCTGATTGAAAATTGCAGAATTTTGAATGTCTCTCTCACGAGAAACTTGTGAAAATTACTCATAAATAATTAGTCGTAAACACTTGTATTTACAATAGAAAACCAAACAAAAAACAATTTTTGCTTCTGCAAATTGCGACAATACGTAAAAAGTTTTTACCATTTTGTGCTGAACGAGAAATCTGATTGTATCCCTAACTCCGCACGAAGCCATGTTAGAAGTGTATCCCAGAAAAATTGTGCAAGGAGTTTTTCTTTTAATGAATTCATCCTGCTCGGACCAATCAATTTGTTCATCGGTCAACGGTACTTTTCGTGCATCCAACATTTTCTGTATTTCCGCAACGGCAAGCCCAAAATTGGTGGCTTGGAAACCAGAGTGTTGATAGCTTTTGAAAAGTTCATGGTAGTCAATACCTTTATTCCAGTCATAACCTGAGGATAAAAATTCCATTTTGGAATCATGTGAAAATAATTTTTTAATTTTTTTCATTCTTCGCTCTACGCAGCTACAGCTGGTCATCATAATCAACATCTGAAATTGTTGACAATATTATTATGTATTGAATTTTGATATAAATTTGTGTATTCAACCTTTTACTGTTGGTGTTTCATTTGGTAATGGTAGGCTATGTACCAAAACCGCAGTTTTTGGAAGTTCGGGTAATTGATCGTTCAATTCATCTTGCTCATCATCACACATCGTGACTTATTATATTGATTTTTAATTTAATCCTTGGTTGCAAATAGTAAAAGGAAAAAAAACACTTGCTGGCGTTATTGAAAGTAACCTCTGTTGCACTTGGACCCGATTGTTCCAGTGAATCAATAAGACAAGAATGAATTTTCTCAAAATCCACGTATGTCAAAGTGTTTTGAAAATTCAACTGTCAATTTTTGTCAACATTTGTTGACATACGGAATGACTGATTACGTTTATAAATAACTGTGACCGGTGACAGCACACGTCGCGTGTGTCGTACGTGTCGTCTGCTCGTGATCAAAACACTGCAGTCAAAGATGGGGGTAGTAAGGCAGCACCTCGCATAAAACAAAACCTCGCAATCATTTGTGCATTGAACTTAGAAAAAGTTTATTGGTGAAAACTTGTCACCGCTCTGACTAGTTTAAAACAGTAGAATTACTTTGAAAGTGTTTTCTGTGAGGTTAATCGAAGTTTAATTTTAGCGATACCAGATTTCCTTTTCGTATGTAATAGATTATCCCGCCACGAGGGTTAAGAATTGTTTTTTTCCATGAACGCATGAATGTGCATGAACGCCCACTGCGACAGGTGATTTTGTGCTAGTAGAGTGTCAATTTCAATCGCGTGAGGGCACTACCGCCTAGGCCAAAAAAAAGTCAGTGTGATCGTGAATTTCGAGTCATTCGTGTTCGTGTTTCGTGTTCACTGTCCAGCCGTTTCAGCGGTCAACGTTCAGTATACCATACCGTGTGACGTGGGATTTGTGTCACAAGAACTTTTAGTACAACATTAGAAAATAACTGAAAATGCCGAAGAAGAAAACGGGTCAGAGGCGAAAAGCCGAAAAACAAAAACTTCGTCAAAAGGAAATCAGAACGGCCAAGGCTGTTATGGATTTAGCTAAAGTTCCTGCTAATTCGGTCATGGCGAGTATCGTACACAGTCTATTTTTCCCTTGCTTCTTGTTGATATACATTTCTTCCCGTCCCCTTCGAATATTCAGCTGCTCATTTGAGACTTTTTTTTTAGGAATGTGACAAATGTAATCGGAAACAGAAAAGTCGAGCTTTCTGCTATTTTTGTCAGAGCGTTCAGCGGTTACCTGTTTGCGCTCATTGTGGGAAAATGAAATGCATGCTCAAGACCGGAGATTGCGTTATTAGACATCCTGGTGTTTTTACTACTGGTCTAGCGATGGTGGTAACTATCCTTTAATTTTTTTCAGTCATTTTGATTCATAAACTTTAAATGTCAAATAGAAAATATATTTCCCGCAACAACCTTATTCTACTGTTATTTCCTGATGAATGCATCGAAGATATAATATCTCTGGATGTTGAAGAGTTAAAGAATCAAAGACGCAGAGTTGACAATTCGATCTAGAAAAATAAGAGTGTTAATTTTGTTCAAGGGTGCTGTTTGTGACCACTGCGAAGCCTGGGTTTGCCACGGAAGACGTTGTCTGACATCACACGCTTGTACATGTCCGCTCATGGATGCTGTTTGTCAAGAGTGCGAAAGGGGTGTTTGGGATCACGGTGGCAGAATATTTCGATGTTCCTTCTGCGATTGTTTCCTCTGTGAAGACGATCAATTTGAACATCAAGCCTCTTGCCAAGTTCTTGAGGCAGAAAGTTTCAAATGTATGAATTTCAATGGTTTTCTTAACATTGTTCAGTTAACTTTGTAATATTCTAATTTTCCTGCTTCCTCAGGTCAATCGTGCAATAAGCTAGGACAGTATTCGTGCTTGAGATGTAAAACTTGTTATTGCGAAGATCACGTGAGAAGAAAGGGCTTCAAATATGAAAAGAATAAAGCCATACCTTGTCCCAAGTGCAGTTACGAAACATCACAAACGAAAGATCTCAGCATGTCAAGTAAGGATCCAACAATCATTTCATTATTTTTATCCTTATTTGTAAACTTGAAAATTAATTAAAATTTGTCATTTAGCTCGGAGCCATAAATTTGGTAGACAAAATCAAGCCGGCTATGGTGATTCCGATGACGAGGGTGATAGTTACGGTTATTACGGAAACGGAAGTAGTAGTTACGGCAACGAAGCGTCCGGTGATTACGGAGAGGATGACGACGATGACGAGGACGATGATGACGACGAAGAAGATACAAGTTGTGAAAGCGGGGACGAGGACGAAGATGAGGAAGACGAGAATGATGAGAAGGACGCAGAGGATGAAGACACTAAGAAAATCACGGCAAAAAACAAACCAAAAGAATAACATCGATTTAATTCATACAAATGTTTTATTGTTGTTCTTAAAAAAAAATGATTATTCCGTTAACCACAATGTCAGAAAATAATTAAAGAAAGCATTATTTTCACTATTCACGATTTTTATTTCGAAACTTACCGCCTATGTCTGTAGTTCGTAAATCCGTCACTAGAGTTTGTGCGCGTTGTCGACGCCGGCGCACATCGTACTTCGGAGCGAGCCTGATTGTGTGCGGCGACCACCAGGCACCACTTCCAGATTCTTTTTTCTCGTCGTCAAGACCGAAAAAATGGCAAATCTTGTTGGAAAATCGGTAACGTTGGCAAAAAGTGAGTTTTTCTCTTTTCTAAACTAACCAGAGATTATTTGGTTCCTCTTGTAACCCTTTCGATTCTCCTCGCTTTCTTGACACACGAATTGTACAAGTGACGGCTCAGTGAAAAAAAAATCCTTACATAACTCCAAATCGAAATTTCAACTGGTTTCATCTCTCGAGCCTTTTTTTTGACAACTTTTCGAAACTACTTCCCATCCTAGTAGTGGATCCTGAATAGAGTGCAGTTTCAACAATGATAAAAATATGTGTCTTTTCCTTACAAGTCATTCGTACAGACTTTCATTCATGAGCTTGCTATCAAGTTGGAAAATTAGAAGATTCGGATTTTTGTCAATAAGCACCTCTTTTTTCCAGATCTCGTGGTGGCAGCGACACCGAAGATAGCAATCATCTCACGCTATGCCAAAGTTGAACTCGTACCACCGACCTTTGCAGAGATTCCAGCGATCAAAAGTGGAATTGGCAGATTATTGACGAGTGCAAAAACTGGACGTTATCGTGAACTCACCGTCAAAGAAGCTTGGCTCAATACCTTGGTTGGCATTGAAATCTGGTGCTGGTTCTTCATCGGCGAATGCATCGGCAAGAGGCATATTGTGGGTTATGACGTTTAGTGATTTATGCTCCTGTCATCGACCTCCTTATAGGCAATTATAATATACAATATTTCTAGATGTTACGGAGAGCGCGCTCTTTGTTTTCTGCAGGAGCAATAAAAAGCTGATCTAAAATATTTTTATCACTTCAAAGGGTTATACAAGTCCGATATCCGAAAAATTCTACAAAGTGCAGATCGAGTTTTTTAGTTTCAAAATACATCATTTTAGCTTCTCCCAATAAGCATCTTCCCAATAAGCTTCTTCCATCAGCAGAAAACATTTCCATTACAATTGGGTATGCTTTTTTTAATTGAAAAATTTGATTGTAATTGTTTCAAGAAAAATTTCTAAATGAAATACTTTGTCCTTAAACAAACTTTATTTGAAAAATGGCCTATTTTTTCAAATTTCTGGACGTATGTAACCCATTGAATTTACGTTTTCATTATTCGTATCACCTCTGTCAATCATTCCAATTCAGTATCTGGGAATTTCACTCCTGACTGCAAATGAAAAAGGGTTTCTTCTTCTCGAACTTCTAGCTTCAACAGGAATTGTTAATATGGACAAATTTTGTTCACAAATGTTGGTTTTTTGCATGATTTATTTTTACATTGATTTTTTTTCATGCTTCCGGTTAAAAAATGGAAAAAATTGCCAGTTGATCACGGTACACAAGACACCTTCTCAACGTTCAACTCTACATTTTAAATACTTGAAAATGTACATCGTTTGTGTCTTTTATACTGAAAACCTCAATCCCTCGAGGTGGAAGGAGATTAGTACAAATTTAAGTAAAACAATGCTGTTTTGCGTATTACCAGATGCAAATTGCACCTGTAACGTGTACGTTCAACGATCTTGTGACCCCGTTTTGTGGAATTTCGACGCACGCATACAGAATTGGAATCAAGTTTGCCGGGATGCCGTCTTTTTCATTCCTGTGTTGAGAACAGAAATATTTGCCTCGAAACCCTTCATCGAGTGCAATGTTACTTGGAAGATCAAGTTGCTCGAGCCTCGACTAACCCTAGTTAATTGCACCTGTAACGTGTACGTTCAACGATCTTGTGACCCCGTTTTGTGGAGTTTCGACGCACGCATACAGAATTGGAATCAAGTTTGCCAGGATGCCGTCTTTTTCATTCCTGTGTTGAGAACAGAAATATTTGCCTCGAAATCCTTCATCGAGTGCAATGTCACTTGGAAGATCAAGTTGCTCGAGCCTCAACTAACCCTAGTTACAATATCGTTTTTTTATCAAACTCCATCTCCAACAAATTCGTACTCTTAGTAGTTTCTTCTGCGCCGACAAATGTACATCCTTCCGATCGTTGTTCGAGCAAATAATTTTTCAAACGATGTTTCTTGACCTATGGAGTTGAATATCTAATTTTTGATTCATTAAGTGGGCATTATAAAAATTCGAATTTCCAACAACGAATCTCTGTTATCGTAATGCACTTTTAGGCAGACAACAATGCTCCGATTCTTAGCGATAGGTTATATTCCAGCAATCCACGTGCGAAACGACACCAAAATGTCCTCGTTTATTGACATCATCCACACAAGAATAGACCAACAAGGGCAACTCCGCAGGAGCAACGGCAACGGTAAACGGTGACGAATCATCTCTGGCAACAGGCTCAAATAATAAACGATAACACGAGCGGAAAATTAGATTGAACCTTAGACTTGGAAAATGTGTTTTTGTAACAAAAAAGGATTGTTGTCTAAGGTAGGGGGGAGTCTAAAATTTTTTTCTTTTTTCATTTGTGTCTCCTCCCTTTTTCTCGCGCTTCATTTTCATTGAGCATCCGTTTTTCAGTCATTTTTTCGTATAAAATTAGCAAAACAATCTCTGAAATAATGTTTTTCACAAATATTCGTGAGATAAGTAAATTGTTTTGTACAAAACAAAGTATCGAATGCATTATTTTGTTGTATAAGTTTCGCTTTATTTACTTCCAAACATTGTGTATATAAATAAAGTTTTGAATATTATACGTGATAAAAACTCGGACTGCGCAACATCGAACGATTCCATTCTAGCAATCGCGTTTAATCACACGATCACACGAGTTACACAAAAAATGCTTCATAAACATATAACCTATAAATATATACAAAAAACCGAGGAAAAAGCTTTGTGCTCGCGTGCTGCGTCCATTTGCGTGCCATCATGTCCGAATGAAGCATTTGTAATGCGCAAATCTGGCACGGAGAATCGTTCCGCATCGATTTTCAAAGCCAACTGGTTGTTGAGCAATAATAGGCACTTGCAATATTTTGGCGTGAATAAATATCAGGTAGAGAAACTATTGGGAAGGCGGAGCGAAATTGTACACCGGATATCGCGGAGCGAAGTGACTTCGGAGGCCCAAAATCTTGTCCGATTCTCCAGGTTCTCGAAGACTTCGAATTGACCAACCTGACTCCTCGTACGACGGTGGAGCTGAAATTAAATGGCATTCCAATGACCACGAAGACAATTATTTTGATGGACACAACGGAAAATGCTTTTCTATTCAGCACTCGAGCGACGATTGAAAAATTAATTGGACCAAAAGTAAATGGAAGTTGTGGCTCAACTCACGCAGATTGGGATAAAGGTGAGAATTCGATTGAGCGTTCGGCTGCCCGTTGTTATCCCACTCCGGAATTTCCGGCGCCGTAGGAGGTATCGAAGGGTATCCACCGATTCCGAGCGGAAGCGTGGCGCCAGGCTCACCACCAGGCGCGTAAGCCGGATATCCTTTCGGGTATCCACCGTACGTGGGATCCGCTGGCTCACCACCGAGCTTTTCCTCATTCGCTGCTGGTCCTTTCATAGCCGGAGGCGATATGGCCCGTTGATAATTCGCCAATGGCACCGTTCCGATGAAAACTAACGTGTTGTTTTTCAAATTGCAATGATACCTGCGGCACGGTTACGAAGCGGACAGGAGTATTAAGGTACATGAAAATACTTAAATAAAACGGTCAAATTCTGTATAAATCATTGAGAAACGATTGAAAATAGTTTTCGTTTAAGCCAACAGAATTTCATTGGAGCAGCGAGCTGAACCGAGTTGAATCGCCAAATGGATTTTCTCAGAGCGGTTGAAAGAGGACTTTGCGCTTACCAGCCGACGACACAAGCCTCGATCTTGAGATTATACTCAAGATCGATAATGCTGCAGTTGGCGAGATTGGAAGGTGGAAGCGGAGGGACTTCGAGTCTCTGTTCGTAGTCGGAATAATCGCCGGCGGGAACAGGCCCTTTGCTGACTTCAGCGACGACTATTTTGTCCCTTTTGGTGTCGGAGCGAGGAGTCGTAGCCCGAAAAGTTACAATTTTCCGTAGAATCAGTTTGACCGTTTCGACAACAACGCCGGATTTATTGTCGACCGTGACTCTGATCGGCATCGCTTGTCCAGGCACGTAACCCCGGGCTGGCAGTGTCACGTTCACTTTCAACGGTTCGGAGCCGCAGCACAAGCAGCAAAACGTTTTCGAGGCTTCTTGGTTTATCGGCTCGGATGCTCGGGGCTCTCGATTCAAATCAAAATTCGAGACGACGGTGAAGGCTGTTTTGACCTCTTGATCGAATTTCCATGGCCTGTCCAATATCGCTTTGACCGTGTAGCGCACGTGACCGTAGTGCGACTCGAAACTGCTCGGCAAACTCGGCGGCAACGAACACGTGAATGGGTAAACGTGCTCACCCACTGGCAGCTCCATCTCATCTCCTGCAAAATTCATTACGATTCATCATTCTTCGAATCAATTTACAAAATTATTTATTTTCAAGCCTGACGAACACGCTCAAAAGTTAATTTTTTATCTAACAAAATCCAGCGTATTTCATCAATGAGTTTACTCCAAATTTTCATTCACTCTTTTAATGTAGAACCAAATAGGATTTTTTTTAAAACAAATTCATTTTCTTAGCGTGTCTAAAAACGAGATTTTTCTCAAATTTCTGTTAATCCCTCAGTTTATCGTGATCCACGTTCCACGAGTCTCGCAGTGGCAAGCCTTAATCGCAGCTCGATAGTCAAAAATACTTATTCAACAAGAAAACTATAACAACCGAAAAAAATCGAGCTTTGAGTGACGTTTTAAGGAAAAGTTTATCTTTCATCTATTTTTCTCAACATTTCATTTGGATTTTTCCAAGCAATGAAACCACCGATGTGCGATATACGAAGTTGAAGGTAAATTCAGCAATATTGGTCTCAGTTTCTACCCAGGGTCTCGATGACCCACAAGATTCTGCAGAAACCATGAAATACTTTTGATGCGTCGACAGAGTTTGACAGAAGTTAATTAGTCACGTGAGTACTCTGTGTGCTCTGGGTCAGTACGACCCGGTCGCGGTAGCCCGAGATCGAATTAAAAAATGGTTTCCACCATGCAACAGCGTTGAGCTTGCTTTAGCACTAAAAATTTGAAAGAAACGTGAACGTTCGAGTCTCCGGTGGGAGGCAGGGAATGTTTTTTTTTTTTTTTTTTTTTTATCGACGAGAAAAAGAAATTGAAGAATTATAAAAATAGTTGAAGTTTTGAAATACGCGTACCGGAGTCAATATACGCCCCTCGAGCTCTCTCGCAGCGTTACAAAGCACATTAGGCATTTTCTCACACGCATTCCCATATTTATTGTTTGCTTTGAATTGTTTTTTTACCCGATGCCGATCCAACGAGATAGTACTGTTGGCTAAAGTATTCCTCGTGACCGGTAACGGTCTGTGATTCGTTCTCGTATCTTCCCTCGTTGTTCAATTCTTGTCTGTCCGTTGCCCAGCACGTGTTCGCCTCGCCCTTAATCTTCAGGCTTATTCCTTCAATCAGACAGCAAAAGATATTCGGTTATTTCGAAATCCATAATTTTGTGTGTTTTGTTAGGTTTGGGAGGCACGAAGAACTCTTTGGTCGTTGCAGAAAATACATTTATACTGAAAATTTAACCGTTGTGAAAAAAAAATTATGCCTCGAGCTGTCAAAAAATTGTTGCAGAATTTCTGTCATCATTCGATCCGTTGCTCGATATTTCTAGCACGGATTCTTTGAAAAAATCGTGCGATGCAGAGAGCATTGATTTTGAAATTTTTGTTAATTTGTTCGATCGAAATTTCGAGTAAATTCTCAGTGAAAATGATTGAAAATCTGAAAAATTTCGTAGAACGTTCGACCGTTAATTTCAATTCAACTTTGTCAGAAGACTCGTTACGAGACGAGCCTCTCTTCGTGATGAGCACGACGCTCTGGAAATAATCATCCGTTAACGTATCGAGGAACGAAGACAGCGAGAAAGAGAGAGAGAGACGAAAAATGCACTTGACGTCAGAAGTCAAAATATACTTGCGGTGAGCTAGCGCGAGCAGCGCGCACGCACACACACACACACACACACACACACACACACGCGCGTAACCGAGCGAGCGAATTCTCTCTTCGCTCTCTTGTGATGTTTGGGTTTACTAGCGGGTGTGCTTCGACAGATGTTCGAAAGCTTCAAGGAACGTTCGGGGCAGAATTCCGAACCAAAGTGTCCCGAAAAACGTAAAAGCGATCGCGTAGAGCGCAACATCCTGTAAAAAATCTTCGGAAAACATTTTCCTATTTTTGACAGTTGGCAGGTGAGAGCGGACGAAAAAATGGATGAAAAAAGCAGGCGCTCTCTTCCCCGTTTCCGTTGAACCGTTGTGTCGGTACGCGCGATCAAAATAAGCGAATCGACGTAACCGCAGCAGGCTTGAAAAACCTATCGAAGACGATTCGATCCTGAGCGCGAGTTTACAGCGATGATCATGCATCGCCGGACACCCTATATACGATGTAACGAAATAGCCTCCACTAAACTTGAAAAAAGAATTTGCGAATACCTCATGGTTACGCGGGTGTAGGGCGACCCGACTTACGACAGTTCATTGTACACACCGTCGGAGTTATAATTAAAACTGTCCGAGAAATGACAAAAAAAAGACTTTAGTGCGTGGACTACCATTTCAAAATTATTCATAATCATGCTAACGAAATTATCTGTAAACTGTAAAAACAGTAATAAATGTGATAATAAACGAAGTATATTAGAACGATTTTTGCCATTAGCCTTCTTTGTTATGACACGTGATCTAAAAATATAAAAGATTCATGAGGATGTTATGGTCTAAAATATGCCAAAATGTTCATAAGTTACACTGGTAATATATTTCAAGGTCAGCGTTCAATCCATTCTCCAACGGTATATCACAAATATGCAAGTTTTTTTTCTATTGACAGTTTCATTTTGTTATTCTGTGGAATTCGCAAGGTAACTGCTGTTATTGTTATAAAGAGAACTCGATAGAGTGGACAAAGATACGATTTTCTTTATCTATATTTTTTTTAACGCTACTACACGCTTAGATCGACAGTCCATATCTTCAATGATGTATGATTATTTTATCGTGAATAATTGTAGTGGAAAAAAGCTTACCACGAATTTTCTTGATCGAAGAAAGTCTAACAATGACCCGTCCAGTTACTGTTTGGCCGGGATAATAGGTGCTCCAGGGATTGTCAAACACTATTCTTAAATCCTCGAGACCCATGGTTGTTATTTAGATAAAATTGTTATTAAAAAGGAACTACGAGAGATTTAGAAGCCGAAAATTCGAAGCATACGCAGGAGAAACGATTTTCGCTGCAAAGCGAAGATCTCTTTCGTTCCGGAGACAACACTTAAATTATTTTTTTAACGCACTGCCCACTCAGCATTATCCACACTCTCCGAAGCGCGATATTATAGAACCTCTTCTCTAGGGAAGACCATTCTTTTTTTACTTTTTTCAAAACTTATGTCAGTAGAGACATACACCGGATCGCCGTAAATATATGTCGCGAAACTCCATTCGTGTACAGTGAATAACACATGCAGCAGCAGCAGCAGCTCAGTGTGTCGTGTGTGGTATTTAGTATTCCGTCATCACCGCAGGGGCGCTGAGCGATGTTTACCAACACGCATGCTCCGTCTCATTTTCTTCATACCCCACCTCCCATTTATCCTTTTTCCACTTGTTCGTCAAATAAAACGTCACCAATCCAAAAATCATGACGCGGATAAAAAGCGACGTCACACACGAACTGTGATGAGAGGATTGAAACGTCACTGCATCCCGAATATTAACAGTTATTAACCTGAAATTTTCGATCGCTCAAGGTGTTATTAATCAACTTTTTCGGACATCAAACTTCGACCGAATTTAGGGATGCTCGAAAACTGGAACTTCTGAAGACATTTTGAGATTTTTTTTTTGTCTCAAATCATTGTTTTGCAGATTCTGTTTCGATCATTAAAAATGGTAGAAACTCAAAAACTACGATTTCCTTATTACTGAAATTCCGAGCGTTTATATAAAAAAAAAACCTTTAAGGTCGTTTTCTTCATTAAGGTTCAAACTCAATTCAATTTTTTTCCGTACGCAGTTTCGTCATAAGATGAACTCAGGTCAAGCTTCGATTAAGAAATTATCAAATCCTCATAAAATATTGTATCGTGACAACAATAATTGCTGAATTTTCAAGAAATCAATGATTGTACCTGGCACCGAAATACCAAGTTATTATCCGGTCGCAAATGAATATTTTTTATTTCATTTTTTTCATACGAAAAATCCAAAAAAAAAAAACAAATTAACGCTAATCACAATTTTAGAGTCCTCAAATTGGAGGCTTTCCATAAAAACTTTGGAAATTTGAAACAAATCCTCATGTCTGTATTCATTAGATCGAACAAGGCGTGCGCGATGACTCATGGAAAGTTTTTGCACTCGCTATAGATCGTGGCGTTGACTCAGAGTCCCCATTTTTTCTTCCCCGTACACAAAATATCTATGATACACAATTGCTGGCTTGTACGAGTTGCAACCCCCTTGTCGAATGAACGAGAGTGGTTAACTTCTCGGTACGAGTGTGTGTACGTATATCTGGAATTGTATGATTTTCCAATCGACCGTATTATGACCCACATTGATGGAAGGAGAAAAGCATCCGTGACTGCGATTAATGCAGCGGACGGCTCCAACCGTCAATTAGGGTTAGGTTGCGTGTGTCTCGATACACGCGTCGTTTGTATACGTAAATTTATGTAGAAAATGGGAAAATAACTGATATGAGGTTAAATCTGTAGTTGTTGACAGTTATTGGCATATAAACGTGCAAATCAATTCCGAGACAAATAATTTTTACAAGGAAGTTCAACGAAACAAACGAAGGACAAATAGGTTAGAATTTCGTCTAGGAATAAGTTTCAAGGTCGCTTGATTTTTTCGAATGGATTGATTACGTTTTTAAAATTATTAGAAGCCTCTCGTGAGTTTGATTTCAGAATAAAAAGTACGAAATTCTAGCGAGTTTTGTATCTGTTTGCATCAATCGTTCGAAAGAACTCGTTATCATGAGGAAAAATCGCGAAGTATAATCGCGGCGACGCTTTTCATCGCGTCGGCTTAAGAAGTGGGGATAAAAGCTTCGGGAGTGTAATGGTGGTTGGAGGATTTTCAGTTTGTATTATAATACACATCAGGGGCATCAGGGCTTGATAAGAACAGGGTAAAAGCTTTTGCGCGCAAACTCCGTGAGGAAATGTATGGTGGGGTGATTCTATTGATCCGTTTCTTCATTGGTGCGTTGGCTCTTTTGCTTTCGGATACTTTGGAACACTCATCGGTGCACGGTTGCACGCCGTAAATATCCACCTCGAAAGTCATCGAAAGGAGACAAGAAATCATCGTTTTATTAATATATAAACGCGATAGTGATACGAAAAGTGTCGGGTGCGTGTTAATTACGCGGCCAAAATGGTCGACGGTGTTTTGGAGGATGGACCTCTCGTGGGCCCCGTTTATTCTGGTAAGTCAAGCAACATGCACCGTTCTGTCATTCCCCACTTGTTTATCATTCGATTCTTGTTTTCAATCGTCGATTCTTAAAACCAGTAACTCGCTTCCTTTGTTCAAACTTGTAACGAATTTTCTCCTCTTCTGAGAAACGTCAATTCCGGGCAACTTGGGCCCCTCCTCCTTCTTTATGTTTTTTCTCTCCCCCACCTTCTCCATCTGTACTTGGTCATCTCTCGCAATCGATCCTATACACGACTCTTGTCAGACTCCGGTTAAATTCCAACCCTTTTTCTTCACTTTGCTATTTCTTTGCGGTGGATTTATGCTTCTAGACTGCACAATGAGATTTTTTTTCATGCCAGATGGACGATCGAAAACGAATTGCATTATTGCGGATTTTCCTGCATGACGAATACCAAACCGCCACGGAATTTCAACAATTGATTATTATTTTGATTCATCTATTTTGCAACGTACATTGAAAAAATTTATTAGCGAACTGACGTTAAACGAGAGTGACACATATACAAAGCATTATTCTAAAGTTAGAACATCGATTTCCTCGGATTTTCAAACCACCTTATATTTTATTTTCTATCTCCACCTGCCAAACATTATTTCGGATTTTTATCGTTATTTGCTCGAAACTCATCGTTGTAGATACGGACGAACACCTATTGCGTTCGGCGGCGTGTTTGTGTTTAACGGTTTTCCACCATCTTGAACTTTCATTTGACTCGGAATTCGTAAATGAGAAATCACCTTGTCACGAAACTTCAATGAAAAAAAATGGAACGTCCGAACTCGTCGGAGGTTCAATTTCTTCTCCGGTTTTTCCCTCTCTGGTTCATAAAATACGTCAAAAATAGAAATTCGAAATACACGATTGATTAAACACTTTCAACGGCGACGGATTCATATCGTCATAATAAATTAAGAACAAAAATGACAATAATTCATAAGAGTGTGGGTTACTACCGTTGGATCGTTCGGACCAAATCCGCAGTCGGCGCAATTCAGTAAAGTTGGAATAAGATTTTTGTTTTGTTTAATCCAGTCGCAGCAAAACAAATTGAATCCCGAAAAAACATGGCAAATTCTGAATACTTGTTGATGAGAGTTTTTAGAAAAACCAAAACAATAAAAAATACTGAAAAGCAACGTATCAACGGTTGTTAAAAGATGATGAAATTTTGACCGCGACGTTTTGCCGTAACGGACTATTCGTCTTGACAGATACGAGTGTTTGTCGGATCGTCTATTTGCAAAATCATTTTTGTTTAACGCGGTGACGAATTGAAACTCAGCCGTTCCAAATTAACGGAGAAATTTAATCTCGAAAAAATATTGTTTTGCTGCGTTCCTGTATTTTCTGGTGATGCTGTGGTCCGACTTATAGCTTCCAATACACGTGCTTTTGTGTCGAAACAAGCTATTTTTTTTTATATAAAAGGAACGCTTATGTCGAAGAGAAAATTAGGCTCGTTTTTGACCACGTTGTAGAGGTTATGTTCGAAAAAATGAATTTTTTTCGTTCATCGAATTATTGAGTGCTTTTTTTTCGACCGTTTCGAGCGAGAAAATGGTAGTAGCCGACGATTGATTAAATTTGTACAGCACTAGGAGGCGATGCCAAAAAATGGTTAATTTCAACAAGATTATCGTTTGTAGATGATAATTGGTTTTCAGCGACGACAGCGTACACGGTAGTGATATGTATGGGTATCGCGAGTGGTGTGTGCGTCGCGGCGATGACCCGTTGGTTATGTTGTCGACGTCGCGAGCACGTTAAACTGAGTATCGACAAATCACTGGCATTTCGGCCGCCCCATCGAAAGCCTACGGCGGTTAAAAGTCCGGGAAGTACGAGTCATTATTTGAAAAAGAGTCCGAGTCCGACTGGACCGGCGAAAAGTCCGCCGGGAACGGGGACCGGAGAAACACCGAGTCCGACGGGCTCGCAGACGTCGCAGCACTCGAACAATCTTTCGTCACAGCCGAGAACGCCCTCGGCTAACGGTGGCCAGTCGCCTGTACAAACACCTTCGGGGGAAATAACCCTCAGCTTGGAAAACGAAAGAGACAAGGCGGAATTGGAATCGAGTGAGAAATCCGAAGGCGGCCGATCCCCTAACAACGACTCGAACAAAGATGGCCTCGGCCAATTGATGTTCAAACTTCGTTATCAAGCCGATCAGAACGCCCTCGTCGTCACTGTCGTTAAGTGCATCGGCCTGCCGGCTCGAGGACAACAACACGTTACCAGCGATCCTTACGTGAAACTTCAGTTATTCCCCGATAAACAACACAGAGTCAAAACCAGAGTGTTGCGAAATACTCGCGATCCTGTTTATGACGAAGATTTTACGTTCTTTGGAATCTCACCGACTCAGTTACAGGTGCGTAAGACACTTTCCTCGGTTGAAAAAAACTTATTTTTTTCATGTTTAAAAATGAAGAATTTTTTTTCCAAAAGCTATTAAGCACGGAAGCCCTCGATTATTTTTATGCGCATTCTGTCGTCACAATTGAAATTTCATCCAATCTTTGCATACATGCATTAAAATTACGCTCGTAATAACCACTCGTGTTTTTTGACTATAATTACGACTCCAACTCAAAAAAAGCAATTTGTGTCACATGACGTTAAATGAATTTCGAAATTGTCTGGCATTGAGAATCAATTTTCCAGTATTAAGTGGTTTTTGGACGAATATCAATTTTGTGAAAAAAATGAAGAAAAAGGCACCCAAGCAAGAATCATTTTTAGATGTGCGAGGCATTTTGTGTTCACAAGAATGATGGGCTCGTTTTTGACGCTATTTTGAGGGCCCACATTCGAAAAAGTATACAGTAAGGTGATTCTGAAATTCACAAAAGTGATTAAAACAAACTGGGTGATTTACAGAAAATCAGTCTTCACTTCGTGGTGCTGAGCTTCGACAGGTATTCTCGCGACGACATTATAGGCGAAGTCGTGTTCGATTTAGCATCCGTAAATAATCTGGAGGATGCGGACAATCAGCAAATATCGCTTTATCGTGACATTTGTCCAAGATGCTTGAAGGTAAGGAAAAAAAGCTGGATAATTTCAGTTGGTAAAAGAAAATTACGTGGAATGAAAAAAAAATGAAAAATTTGTTCAATTTACAGATTCAGTCGCAAGGCAGAGGGGAATTACTGGTTTCTCTCTGTTGGCAACCCGCTACAAAACGAATGACAGTCGTCGTACTAAAAGCGAGAAACCTACCGAAAATGGACGTCACCGGACTCGCGGATCCTTACGTTAAAATATATTTGCTGTGCAATTCTCAACGCATCTCGAAGAAAAAGACTCACGTGAAAAAACGCACTCTCAGTCCCATTTTCAACGAGTCATTCATTTTTGAAATACCAATTGAGGCTGTTGGTCTCGCTGATATCACTCTCGAATTCATGCTTCTTGATTGGGATCGCCTTACCAAAAATGAGGTCAGTTCTATACCATTTTTTTGAAATATTCCAACAATATAGCTCAACTTATAACATCAGGGACGTAAAATGAGAAATAAAAATGCTGTCGAAGGCATATTTTCCTCAAAAATCGCGAAAACGACGGCCTGAGTCTCAAAATAGGCATCAAAGCCCCGATTGTGGAGTTTTTTTTTTTTAAGGAAAGCCCCGAAAAGTCCCCGATTGTCAAATGTTGGTTGAAAATTCTTGGATATTCTCAATAATTAAGAAAAAAATAAAAATAATTTGATGAAAAATGTGGTTGAAATCGAATAATTTGGATATGAAATTCTAATGAAAAAAATGATCATCAGGTGATTGGGCGATTGGAATTGGGCGGTACGAGGTGTCAAGGACCAGCACTGAATCATTGGAACGAGGTGTGGAGCTCGCCTCGACGACAGATCGCTTATTGGCACAAGTTGAAGGAGTAAGCGGATCGCTGCTGTTGCATCGTCGTTTTTCGAAACGTGAGCCAACCAAAGAACTCCCCAAATACTCCAGCAGACTTCCTTAGGATCATTTTCATCGATCCTTCGTCAAAAATAATATGCTAAAAAAGAAGAAGAAGAAGAAGAAGCAGCCCTGAATCCCAAAAAACCGGTGCATGTTCCCCCGTGTCGTCTATACAAATAAGCTCCCACCATTTCAACCAATCTACGCATTCCCATTATGAAAAAGAAAAATAACAAAACATTCTGATAAGCCGCGCGAGGAGGGACGATTAGCTCCATTTTATAATTGTAACTACACTCGCCGTCACTAGTGCGTTTTACATCAGGCTCAAATATACAACGGAGACGCAGAAAGAGAGGGAGAGAGCGGACAAACACGATGGGAAGAGAGAAGTTAAAATAGTCGTGATTTTTCAGTCAGGGGATTGAGCGAATTACAAATTCAAAAATCTCGTCACGCATAATCGGCTCAGTATTAAGAATTGCACCATACAAAAATCTTTCTAGATCTGTTCTACTACAAATACACTAAAGTACGAAAAATATCTTTCTTCAGAATTTTATTGTAGCCAAAAGTGAATGTTGCCACGTGGTTATTGAAAATTATTCAAAGGAACATTCGAAGTACGTCAAATTAAACCAAATGTTGTAACTTTGTAATTGAAGATTTCGTTTTGTGTCGCAATTTTTTCACTTCATCGAACCATGCAACGAATGATTTATTTTTCAAAAATCTTTCACCTTCAAGTGAATTCGTGTTTGAATTCAATTTATACGATTTTCAATGACCACACGGAGTCGTTTGCTTTCGCGACACAATGAAATTCGATTTTTTGTACTGTTCTACATTTGAAGGAATCAAAGCTTTAAGAGAAGCTCTTCAACGTCGCGCTTACTTTTTTCACGCAGCAGATTGAGTCCGTTGGGATTTTTTGAAAATCCGTTTTTCCTTGGTCTTTTTATTTGATATTTTTATAAAAATTTGTAGAAAACTAGGAACAAAAATCTGTTTAAAAAGGTTGACATGGAAGGAAAGAACGTAATGAGCTTTTCTTCGAGGCTTACTATCGGCTTTTCGTTACTTCAATAAAAAAAACCAAGCAAAAATAAGTTCCTCTCGCGCGCCAAACTGTATAATCGCATAAATTCATGAAATCGAGAAAATCTTGCTGGCGGCTCGTTTCAAATGCTTAATGGCGCGGTATTAGAAAAAAAATCCAAAAAAAATTAGTGTGACGAACGCGAATGCAGTGACTGCATAGCGAGAACGAAGTCATAAAAATTCAACGATTAAGTGTCGACCTCGAGTGATATTAATTTTTGGGCATTCGTGACAAAAATGAACGTCGAAAAATTGGATAGTTTCAGAAAAATCAGTGACTCCCCCTCCCCCTTTTTTTTAATTCTCTATTCACAATAACATCATTTCAGTTTTAGTCTCTTGAACGAAAAATTTTAGTTGAAAAATATTGAAAGTACCAAATAGTAACTTTGTTTAAATTGACTGATTTTTCTGAAATGAAAATTTTACAAGTGTCAACTCGTATGAATATTCGATATAACTAATGACGCATTTAAAATAATGATAAAATCGAAAGTTTCACGGGCTTTATAATTGTTGTCGAGAAATTCATTGATCTGCGGAATGAACGATAAAGAGAGATTGGTAGAGAGAAGACCAGAATCATGTATCGGTCTATCCTTGCGATTGTACATATGTAATTGATGCCTCTGATTATTATACTATATGGAAAAAAGCTCTATTCATATTTATTGATTATAATATATTTTAAGAAAAACCGTAGGGGCACGAGTGCTGTAATTGACCGCGTACATATGAAAACTCATGAAATATGTACCTTAACTGTGCAACGATAAACATTCACCTGCCCTCCCTCCCTCCCTCCCGTTGCCCTGAATAGTTAAGGATAAAAATTCATACTCGATCGATATCTCGCCACGTACAGTATCAACATTATAAAAACGCAATGGTTTTCATATGGTTTTTATCATTTGATCTTGATCGTCTCACGCAAGTCAATAAGCAAAGCCCAAACAACTTAATGTAACGTAGCTAATGCACGAAATATTTTTGTCAAAGTTTGTGTGAAGCAAACATTGAGTAAACAAATGAAATTGGTCCATCAAAAATCCAATGAGAAATGGATGGAAATTAATGTATCGGTGAACAGAGACACTCGCGTCTTATATCAGATTTCCCTACCGATATGAACTGATGAATGAAATACGAAAAATCCATTCGACTAAATATCAAATTATCATTAGACTACTCGAGAATAAAACAGAGGAACAAACGGAAAATGTTGATATTTTGAAAAAAAGAGTGTCTCGTTCGTTCAATTTATTGTACGAAGAAGCTACGATAATGATAAAGTTTTATCAGAATCTCCGTATTTAAAACTTTATTATTACTGTACGAATAATTACCGAAATGATTATTATTCATTAGCTCTGGTAGATTATTGCAAAAACAACAAAAAACAACCAAATTTTGGCTTTTTCTCTCGTTTTCACGGAGACTGAACTCACAGAACGGAAATTTTTCAGCAGCAGGTTCTGTGGAATCGAGAGATTCGCGGTGTATTATAATAAATATATTGATTGTCGGAGAAACGAAACGAGAATAATCCTCGCGTAGAATAAGAATGATCAAGTGTGTTATAGAAAACGTTTGAATCCAACTGGTTATCGATTCTTATGACAAAAACACATTTTTCATTTCACTGAAGATGCAAATAGATTGTAGTTTCGATCCGTTTAGTGCCATTTGTACGTTTCGCGACATTTTTCTTTGTTCGAATAAAAATGAGGAAAGAGAAAAAAAGGAGGAGCAATGGTTACGTACGGAAATGCTACTGTATGTGAACAGATTTTAAGGCTGTGCGGTCAATAAAATAATGTAAACTGTAAAACTTTCATCCAATTTACTCCACCTACACGATTTTAAAAAAAACTACTTACAATTTTTTTTCTGTATAAAAATAGTACTAATGTATCATAATATTCAAACCTACCTTGCCATAATGTCACACTAACTTGGGGTCATAAGGATTGTGGGGTTTTCAAGCCACTGTCGAATCAGTGCCGATAATTCGAAAGTGGGTTTCCAGTTAGTAAATAAACCAATCAGAAAAATTCGATGGTGTCAGATTTCAAAAATTATCAACGAACTAGTCAGAAAATTATAGTAGGAAAAATATTTTGTACTTTTCACTTATAAAAGATCAAAGTTTGTATTAAGGATATATTGCACAGGCGATACAATGTTGCCATGCTAGACCATGCTAAAAACATTAAAAAATTCAAAATGATCAGAATTTTATAAAATTTGGTGAACATATTCTTTAGTGCCAAATTTGACAATACAAATTTTTTAAGATTTTTCTTCTGTACAGTTATCGAGTAATTGATCACTAAAGTTCACGTGTATAAGCATAGCGTTTCCATATATATAGGTATACATTCCGGGCATAAGAAATCTGCTTTAATGCGTAATTACTCGATAACTAAACAGAAGAAAATTTTGAAAAAATTTGTGTTTTCGCACTTGATGTTGAAGAACATTATCACCAAATTTGATCAATTTCTAATTATTTCGACTTTTGTATCATTCACCCTTAATTGGTTGAGAATATTTTAAAGTTTTGTTTTAATCGAGACTGTAGTTTTTAAATTCATAATCAATTCTCCATATTCTTCGTCATTTTCTAGAATGTCATGGTTTACAAATAAAAGGTCGATTGACTTGCTCTGTGGTGTACATGAAAATCTTATATTTCACAGCAAATATTAAACATCAATTGAATTAACGTTGGATATCTGAAAGGTGAAGTTTTTTTCAACATATTGGCACAAATCGTAGTTCGAAAATAAATAACGAGTCGTCACTCGTTCTATTCTAATTGGAATAAAGCTTATGATAAAGATAATGAAACTTCATTAATTTAACTGGCTCGTAGGAGCCATTGACAAAAACATGTGCCATCATACACAGAAATTCGACGTTGGAATTAAACGCAACTCAATTACATTTGTGTTTTTTTTTTAAATTGAGAGAAATCAATTGAGACGAGCGTTATAACTCCGCGTAATAATCCTGCATACACATCAATTCAAAACTCAAAGACGCTCGAGGACATTTTTCCAACATCATCGGATATAAATGGCCAAGGTAAGAATTCCTGTATAAAAATATTTATCATCGTATTCGTCGAATCGCGCAATACGAATTGTGTATAAAAAAGGCCTCGAGACAGTGCTCACTATTATTGGGAATGCAAAAAGTTATTGGAGCACGAGAATGTTCAAATCTGAGGATCGATTGTCTTTGTGCTTCGTTGAATTCTCAATGGTACCGGTTTTATCTTTCTTCTCTTCTATGTAATGCTTACCATACGGTGTGTAAGAACAACGCTTATTTATATATTATATATATGCATACATATGAAAATAATTGTGTTATTTGGAACAATAATTAACAACAATATTTCGCCACTCTCTTGTACGATCGGTCGATAGAAATTTTGTACATTTAAACAAAATGAGCGGACTATAATCACGCGTTACTGAAGTTCGCATCGTTTCTTATGACAGTAGCTTGTTTTTTTTTTTTTATTATAATTTTCCAGATAAAGTGTTACACAACTTTATGGAAATTGGTCAGACACTTTTTGGAGCTAGAGAACTTGAGTGTCAGAATATTTCAACAACTCAAAGCGCAGGAAACCTTTTTGAGTCCTCGATCGATGCAAACTTCAACATCCGTGACAAATAACAACGAAAAAAACTTGTTATTCTACCAAACACCGCTTAAATTACATATACTTGATATATATTCACAGACAACAACTGAAAAATATTTTCTAATGTAAAGTGTAAACGTCAGTCGTTTGAAAATTATCAATAATAACGATAGTAATATTAAATTATAATCGTACAACCATTTTTAGCCATCGAGACACGGTTATCTATTGAGATTACTGTTATTATGTTTTGTTCGAAACTGGCGCAGTTTACCGTCTTGAAAGTGGTGTTACGAGTCTCGACTTTGCTAGACTCAGATTTTCAAATTGATCGGTATATCCTTCAATACATCTCAACGAGTTAGTAAGATTTTTTTCTTTATCTCTGTTGTTTCTTTTAGCGTTTTTCAAACGTGTGCTTTGCAATGTAATTTATGAGATTTTCCTATGGGAACATTCCCATATTTCGATACATTTTTTTCATTTTTGGTAAACGCGTGTAAAACGTGTGAGTCTTCTTGAACCCTTATCGTGTTAAATAACAAGACAGAAGTACATTAGAAGCGGCAGTGCCAAATTGTCAACTTGGTTGGTTCTCGCCTCGACCAATGATATTCCAGTAACTGCCAAGGTTCCTCGGACCAAGGGCCAAAAACCGTTCGTAAAACCTGTTTGAAAATTATCATTACGAATATCTGATCTCAAGTTTTGACATTAGAATTGTCTAATGGAAATTTTTAATTGAATTATTTCTGACTTGAATGTTTGGTAGAGTTTTACGGAGTAATTAACTAAATACACAGCGATCAGGAATTTAGCTAAAGAAAAAAATTAAGGAAAAGAACGTACCGAATGCTCCGAGACTATAAATAAATAGCAATTGGGAAGCAATACAAGCTGCGGTGCCTTCGATGGTTTTTTCTGAGCCAGGCCATTTGTTCTTTCCCCATTTAGTTCCGAAAAAACTGGCAGCCGAGTCCCCCAGGCCAACCGTCAAAACGCCACTCATAAGTGGCAGCAACTCGAGATGAGTCGTTGGCATCCAAAGAGGAAATGAAATACCGGCCAAAAGATACAGAGGCGTCAGAGATATCGACGAATCCTTTTCATCAGCGAACACCGAAAATCCTTTTTCAAGGGCTTCTGCCAGTGGAGGGATACGGAAAAATCGCATGAGCTGGAAACAAAATTTCAACATCAATATTTACATTTTTTACAAATAATTATTCAGCTCGAATCTCTTAGAACGATATATTTCTTCGAACAAGCTTTTTTGGTGCTTACTTCCAGCATGACGAACAATCCCATTACAATACCGCTGGCCAAATGGAGAAAGGTCGGCTGCCATATGAAGCCGGGAACGTAAACAAGTACTGCCAACAAGTGGAAACTTTTACGAGTTACACTCGTCGCGTGTGAGCTTAATAGAATTTGATAAGCCAAAACACCGATGCCCAGTACCAAACAAAAGGCCCAGTACAAGAGAAGAATAATCTGGAATCATTTTTGAAGTAACATATCAGTGTACGAAAACGAATATTTTAGCAGTTTGCTCATAATACAATTATTCGCTTTTTCCTATAACGTAAATGTTCCGAAACTTTGGACAGCAAAATTTCGGTCCCGAGTCTTCACTAATTCGAGACAATATATTGTAACGTCAATACCAAGTTTTCAGTTCTTGCCTAAACATAATCTAATAATTGGACTTTGAGTCTCTGTGGGAAAAACCTCAACGTTTATTGTGTTCTCTAATTTACATAAAATGCTGTAAAAAAGTGAGAAATTCACCGTTGTTAAACTCCCAAATACGTATAAAACGATCCAAACCAATGGGCTTCTGTCCAATAAAATATGAAGTACCGGCACAAGCAAAAGTGCCAGACCGCCGACAATCAACAAATAGAAATTTTTTGTTGACCTCAGTTTTGGGAAAAATCCACACAGAAGGCAGTTTAGAGCCACGTAGAGCATGCCCACCTGTAAAAACAATATTGTGTAAGAAAATTTCAGCAAGATTGTTGATATTGAATGAAGTTAACGCTGGGTTACTACAATTTTCATTGAGCCCGGGTCGCTTCGATTGTGGACTTTATGACCCAGGAACACGATAGGCTCAGGATTGTTCAAAATTAATTTAGTATTGATTAATTAACTTAAGGGTAGTGACCCAGAGTTTACAAAGAATTATTCGACAATACTCACTTGGAGTATCGTGGTAGCGATATCGTCATCATGGATAGGTGGCAAATGGTATCTGAGGGGTAAATTAGTTACGGCTGACAGGATAAACAATATAATGCCGTGCATGACTGTGGTAGCTTCGCCGATTGTAAAACAACCGGGAAAACAAGACATTGTTTGAACAACACCCCATGTGCTCATTGTCCCGACTCCCAAACCCCAGGATACGCTTGCCAGCAGTCCTGCACTTCATTTAACAAAATGTATAGTCACTTAGGAAAAATAACACGTATTATGAGTAGAAAAAATCATGCAAAATTTGTTGTTTTAAAATTATTTTTTCAAGTCGAATGTTTTGGTATTTTTGGAATGGAATGAAATCTTATTTCATTTTTTCGTTTTTCATGAGAAAACAAGGAATTTCAATGAGTCAAATATAATGTTCTTGTGATTAAATTGCTTCTAGTTTGAATTTTTGAGAAAACTTTTGGTTTTATACTGGGTATTTTTAAGAATTTCATTGGGTCGCAAACTTTTGTGGATATTTCATTTTCAGATACCTCCAAAGGCAGCAAATATGAAAAAGTTTATTCCAGAACAATAACACTAATGAATATTATAACGGATATACCTTTGTTGGCCCATAGTAGAAAAAGCATGGAAGATACACCAGAAGGCAGAAAATATAAAATTTGGAAATCTCGTACATCTGTTTTATCGCTCAATAACCAGAGTCGAGTATATAAACATAGACAACTTATTACAAGTCCTACACCGGTTATTCCCACGATCAAACATATTTCAGAATAACTATTTTCCTCCCTGAGAATAGTAGCTGCTGCGCACAGACCTATTAAAGGTCCCAACCATAGGCCTGAGTTTGCATTTTCTCTGCAAGTTCAAAAAGTCAATTAACCTTTAAAAAATCAGTGAAATAACTGCACAAGAATTGTTTAGGGAAGCAACTTCAACTAGAGCCTTTAAAAAATGGTTATATTTGACAAGATTTTTTTTGCTCTAGGAAAACCGATCTCTTCAAAACTCTTAGGTTTGGTTTTTCAATATTCTGAGAATACACATTTTTGATTATTTATACGAGTTGTAATGGAAAATTTGTATCACTCTGACACTTTATCAACATGCAATGTTTGAGCATGTTCCTCAACAGTAATTTCCTCTTCCGATTTATGATGATCATAGACGATTTGTCTACATCAATAAATGGAAGTCAATTGTTTTTGTAATCAACACTGTTCTATAGTAGAATCATTTGAGTAGTTATCAAAAAATGGTTCTGAATAAATAAAACTGATGATGTTGTCTAAATGATTTTTTCATTTCTGCTTCAGATATTCAATGATTTTTTAATTACTTTAACCTCGAGAACTTTTTACTGTACGTTGGGATCATAACAATCGTTATTTGTTGCTAAAGTGGAAGGCATCAAAGTAGTCTTTCAGAGTATTGTCAAGTAAGAGAATTTTCGCGCCTGGATTGCGAATGATGAGGAAAAAATAATTAACAGCAAGTGTCGAATTGCCAAAACAGTTATTTTCAAATCAGCGTTTTCGAACCATACAAAGGGTTTGGGGTTATGTCTCTTGATATCCGCAATAATAAACTGCATCAGAATAAATTCATACCGATGTTTAATTCCGCTCAAATTTAGAGTTTGTAGAATTTTCTCCTCCCAAATATCATACATTGTCGTTATAAAATCCATTTGTTTCTTTCAAATGGGAAAAATCCCATTCGCGCTGACAACTAAATGTAAACTCCTCTCTCTCGACTAAACAAACAAACTGAAACGAGACAAAAAAAGAGAACATGTGTCCACTGCCACTACGCGGCGTAAGAGACAGTATTGAGCACTATTATTGAGGACAATGTACATCCTCGAAGATGTGCCTTCCTCTTTTTTTAATCTATGTACTGTGTACAGGTTGTCTCACGACTGGCCGTCACTACTCGATTATCCTCATTCAAAAAGTGGGTCTTTCCAAGTTTCGCAATGAACCGACTGTATACTGCCCTAACGATTGAATTTTACCCAGCACAAAAAATGGACCTACCAGAGAAGTGATCAACGTTGATAATGAAAAATCGAAATATCAATGTGAAATAAAACAAAAAAAATTGAAAGGTGCGACCGTGCGACGTTTCGCTCGGGATTCAAAATTTGGTTTCGATCGTCGATTATTGGGCATCCTGTATATGATGACACGATAATCTCATACGCATTTATATTTGGCGGAGTTCATCATATGATTCATTTTTCGTTAAAATGCAAATAGCACGCGGCTGTTTATCTTTCATTATATATCAGGAAAATCCTATCCAAATTTATTCCAAACTTATAAATCTTAGAGTAGCTTGATAAAAATATTCCTATCTCTTTGTTTGGTGGCCTTGGGTGACGAGCCGGGAAATAAGGAAAATGAGAGAAGACGATTATTTTCTTTTTTATTAATACAAACGTCAACACGTTTACGATGACTCTCTGATTTGTGCAAACCAGTTTTTATTCTCATAGGCTATAACGACAATCGTTATTTCAATATAAGTTTTCCATACTTTAACGATATATCGAGTGGTAACAATATATTAATTTCTGTGACAGCTTCGGCGAAACGGATTACAAATATGACGCCTGGTGCCTAAAACGTACCTCGCAAAAATACGGTTTTAGATTCGCGAACGAAAATAAAGTCTAAATCAGTCGAATGAGGAGTGTAAGAAAAAATCTTTATTAAAACGTGATTTAAATATTCTGAAGTACGTGTTTTTTGTAAAACTTTTATAAAAAAAAACCTATTTTTTTCCTTTGTGTATTCGCATGACAACCCGGCTCATTCTTCATTCGAAAAATAAGTACCTCGAGCAATTTCGAAGCAATGAAGTCCTGAAATGCCTTTGACAAAAAAGAAGTTAATTCCTGAGACCACACAAAAAATTAACCGAGTCGCGACGGTAACGCCCACCATCGTTTATCTGTTCCGCAGAGTTTTCTAATAAGCAGTTATACATAAATACAATTATGGCAATACAACTAGAGCATGACGCCAGCTGATAATCATATGTACGACGAATTACAATACTTCAACCAATTAATATAGTCTTAAGATCGTTTCGCGAGGAATTTATTCAACGAAACATTCTCTGCACGAATGTGCGATATGAATTAAAAGACGAGTTTTAACTCGAGATTTCGAAACTGTTTGTTTTTGTGTTTTTGTACTGAATGAATTTTCCACGAGTATCCTCTTACCAAGTTCTCAAATATTCTCTGGCCGTCCTAATTTCTCGTGCAGATAGGGGACTGGGACTTGGTGATGATGATGAATCTAATCAGGCCTTGTTAACTAATGAATAATAGTCTGGTAACAATACGATGCTGGATTCGTTACGCAGCATCGGCAGTATTCTAGCCAGCGTTTTCATTCCTCTTCACTTCGATGATCGATGCTACACGCGTGACAAGGATCGACACGAATCCTTGCTGCTTGATTAAGCACTGTGAGCCTTGATGAAACCGATCAAACCGTTCGTCGACGAATCGTGGCTAGTGATTTTATCTGCGTTGTTCAACTCCGGCTCGATCGCTTTTGCCAATTGTTTCCCCAATTCCACACTGAATCAAACGGATTAGGTTTTTAAAGCGTTTCGCGTCGAAAAAATTTCTCATTGATGCAAAAACAAATGTTGACTCACCCCCATTGATCGAACGAGTTTATGTCCCACATAACTCCTTGAACAAAGATCTTGTGCTCGTACATTGCTGAAATTTAACAGAAAATTCATAAATCAATCCAATGCTTCAACGATGGAATTCGGAAGAATTTGTGTTGCAAATTGTTTCGCCATGATTTTTAGTTTAAGTCGAAAAAACTTACCGATCATGGCACCAAGTGTGAATGGTGTGACTGATTTAACAAGTAAACTGTTGGTCGGTCGGTTTCCTTCGAATACTTTATGAGGCAACAATTGCTTAACTTGCTCGGCGGAGATACCGGATTTTTCCAACTCGTCCTGCGCCTGAGCAGCACTCTTGCCTTTCATCAGAGCCTCTGTTTGAGCCAGGAAATTCGCAAGCAGAATTTTATGATGGAGAGTCCCTTCAACCTTTGCGAGTAAAAATCACGCGAATAGAGCACAAAACCGTAAATACAGTGGACTGAGAAGAATCTTGCCTCTAAACGTACGTCAAAAAACAGCGATCGAAGTTATTTTCTTCGTAAAACAAGGAATGATGACCAATCGCAATTTTTTATGTAAGCATTTAAGTGAGTTTACCTTATTATGCGAATTGACAGGAGCAATGAAATCCGCTGGGATCAATCTTGTACCTTGATGAATCAATTGGTAGAAAGCATGCTGGCCATTCGTTCCTGGTTCTCCCCAAACGATTGGACCTGAAATTTTGCGATAAATGGAAGATTTAGGCTTTTCTCAAGACTTTTCCTGGCGGAAATACGAGTTTTCGACTCGTAAATTTGATTTTCTCACCGGTGGAATAATTAACGGTTGCGCCCGAACGAGTCACGTATTTTCCATTGCTTTCCATGTCGCCTTGTTGGAAATATGCGGCGAAACGGTGCAAATACTGATCGTACGGGAGCAAGGCATGAGTCTCTGCTTTGTAGAAATTGTGGTACCAAATTCCAAGGACCGCAAGAATTACTGGAGCCTGAATAAATCATGGTTTTTTCACGCTTAATCATTGTCATTGATAAAACAAATTTCATTTGCTCTTTGCTTCTTACATTTTTCTCCAGCGGAGCCGTACGGAAGTGTTGGTCCATGAAATGCGCTCCTTCCAGCAATTTTTCGAAATTGTCGAAACCAATGAAAAGACAAATGGATAAACCGATAGCGGACCAGAGAGAATAACGTCCACCTACCCAATCCCAAAATCCGAACATATTTTTCTCGTCAATACCGAATTCCTTGACCTTCGCATTATTAGTCGATAGAGCGACGAAGTGCTTGGCGACTGAGGAGTCCTGAAATAATTCAGTAACAATGCATATCCATTAATCTGTCATATTATTCATTTGTTCATTCATTTGGCGTAAATTAAATTCAACAGAGAAACTTTTTTGTGTGTTGTTTTTTTGCTATGAAAAAATAGTTTTATATTGAAGAGAAAATTGGGGTTTTTCCTGGAATTGCTCAATTTCAGCGTACTATAAAGATGGAAAAGTATGTGGGATATTTCCTTACATCCTTCAAATGTTGCAGAAGCCAATGTTTCGCTGAAGTCGCATTTGTTATTGTTTCCTGTGTCGTAAACGTCTTCGAAGCTATTATGAAAAGAGTCGTTTCTGGATTAAGTTTTTTCAATGTTTCTGCAATATGGGTACCGTCAATGTTACTGACGAAATGAACCCGTGGCCCAACTTGATAAGGTTTGAGGGCTTCGGTCACCATCAGAGGACCCTGAAACAGTAAATATCCTTCATCAAAATTTATCAAACGAAAAATCATAGAAAACAATTAAAAGGCGTTTTTCATGAAAAATTCGAAATATATAGCCCACATGAATCTAGTTTGAGGGATTAACTATATTACTTACCAGATCTGAGCCTCCTATACCAATATTGACAACATCCTCAATTGCTTTACCCGTGTGACCTTTCCATTCTTTGGACAGAACCTGAATAATAAAGGCTAAATATGATTATTCAGATCTTTTGAATGAAAATATACTAAAAACGCAAATTTCTATGTATTGAATCTTTGTTGCATCATATTGCGTCAACTATTTCATCATTTTTTCACTACTCCAATAATCACTGAAACATCAAAATAAGACATTTAGTGAAAAATTGGAAGAATTTCAATAGAAGTAAATACTTGTGCAAAAACTTCCCAGGTATCCAAACTCATACACAAATCTTTAAGTTGATATATATTTTTTTTAATTTGATAGTGATCTCATTCGTTGTGAAATAATATAAACTTTTGACAAATACAAACTTATTTTCAAAAATCACAGAATTTAGGATTGTCTTATTTTTTAGGATTCCATAGAAAAAAATTTGAATTGGATATTGTCTGTAAATTGTTTCTGAATGTCATGTGTCATGCATACCTGATTCGTGAATTCTTTCATGTGGGCAAGAACAGCATTGACATCTGGCATGACATCCTTGCCATCGACCATGATAGGTGAATTTTTCCTGTTACGCAGAGCAGTGTGAAGAACGGCTCTGTTTTCAGTAAAATTGATTTTTTCTCCAGCAAACATGGCATCTCTAGCCTGTTCAATTTTCCTGGCTCGTGCCTTGCAACAATACAATTTTTTAACATTATTATTCGATAAGGACTCCTCACAGAATTTCAAAGAAAATACAACATTTTGGTTTTACCAGCTCAAACAGAAGTCGGAGTACTTCATCGTCAACACGATTCTTGGAATAATCCAACAGTATCGGTCCATCCTGAGGAGTCTCCAAGCTCAAGCTGTGCAATGCAAAACAGTTTGTTCATCCACAAATAATAAATGTAGCAGGTCACAAACAAATATTTTTCCTTTATCAAAAGCATGTTGAGTCATTTTCCATTCAATGTTGTTTATTTAAATTATTAATTTTCTTATTGAATCTACAAAGTTAGGTCTACAATTTATTATTTCAGTTAATTCCATGTTGAGCACAAAATTTGTCCTTTTAATTATTTGAGAAAATTTATAAAAAATATGAAAGATAATGCAACAAATTATTTGAAAGATCTATTTTTATTCATCTTCTCTATTTTTTGTTGTCCTTATGCTAATTTAGTCAAATCATGGGATTTTACTTGTCATAAACGATTTCTAGTCAAAGTTATTTTAGTTTGAATCGTTGGAATGATATGAACAATTTTGTATTATAGAGGAAACAGAATCGAGAACGGGAAAACTAATACGAGTAACGGGATTCATGTAGGATCCGATTACAATTCTCTGACGAAATATCGAATTTATTTTATGTAATTGTTGCATCCAATTGCATTTCTAAATTTCACGTTCAATTATTAACAAGAGATTGAAAGACAGTAAAAGAAATTTGCAGGAAAAGCAATATAGAAAGTGAGCGAAGTTTTGAGTGAAGTCAAGGTCATTCAAAGGTCATAACAGAACTTGTGGAATACACTCACCTCAATTTATCGAATCGATCGGGATTCTTTTGAAATAACTCGGCAATGTTGATTTTAGAACCGTTATTGTCGAAATAGCCTTGCAGCTGAGCCCACGTTGATTCTTCGGTTAATTTTCCTTTCATATCCATGATTTTTGTTGCAAAAATATGCTTTTTTTCTAATGAAAAAGTTTGTACGAATTGGAATTCAAACGAATTTAAGCTTCTCCGAAATCTCACGCGACGAGCTTTCTCGTCTTTGACCGGCTGTGACCTTCAAGCTGTGGAATGATAATCGAGCCGCCGCAAGCGAAGAGCGGAAAAGCAGAATATACGAGAGTACGCGAAGACGTGTGATTACGAATTTTGTACGAGAGGCCGCGCGCGCGCCTTGTGCCGGTCCTGCCGGTTACACACCTCCGTGAACTTGGCAGTTTGTAACCGCTCCGATTATTGGTATAGCGGAAACCAACCCAGCCAACCGAGCAGCTGGAGGATGCCAATGCAAAATTTCAATGGGGAATATGCACGGTGGGTAATATGCGCCATACCCCCGTTGAGATAACCAATGCGCATGAAGTTTACCGCACAATTTGAGCTGAGATTTTTTAATTGCTCGGCCTCGGCAATCTCGGCATCATGCCGATAGCAATGTAAAGAGACGGTTTGCGTTTTATTGAGTTGAAAAGTTGGTTGATATTCTTTCCCGGCATTTTCATATCGTTCGAAAATATTGAGCGTTCCGAGACGTGGAAATTTTGAAGGTTATGGGGTCGTTTGAATCGGTGGCAAGTACAAGAGACTCTAAGTTCTCTTCGATTCATTTGGCAATTTGAGAAAGGTGGTTTGTAAATAAAAGAATTGATGAAGCATATAATGCGATTAATTTCAAGACTGTGATCAAGTGTTCAACGATTAGAAGAAAATACAAAATGTTTTTTCACACCCGGATGGATTAGCGCTAATTTTTCTCTTATCTTTTTGAACGAGCAATTTATGATCGTGACATATTTCTTGTGACAAAGAGACACGAATCAATAAAAATAAACATGGATCAAATGTTACCAAGTCCGGGATTCAGCATCCCCAGTATCGGCACACCTCTTCATCAACCGGAAGAGGATCAACAAATCTTACCCAATGCTTTGCAACAACAACAGCAGCAGCAGCAACAACAACAGCAACAACAAACCTCGCAACAATATCAAATGCAACAACTTCATTCTATGAGCCCAACAATGCAGGCCAATTCCATGATGATGCTTTCTACTCCCCAAAAAACAATGCATACTTATGCACCTACGCCAACTTTTGCTACACCACAGAGTCTCATGCAACCTCAGACGCCGGTAAGAGTCATAACGACAATTGGAAATTCTCGTTTGAAATTTCATATTAAAAAATAAAATATAACATTAAAAATGATGATAGATCAAGCTTGAGAAACCTTATCATTATTGTCTTGAACTTGCAGCCGTGGTGCCATTTGACGGCATTACAAAAAGTTGTGGAAAATTATTTGTTTCCATGTAGCGCCCAAAACGATCTAAAGATCGATAATTATTCTGTTATTTTATAGCAAAACATGATGTCTCCGATGGTACAGCCAACGAGTCAAATAGCACCATCGTCTATAGGTCCGTCGACTCCCGGACCAATGACACCGATGACTCCAGCATCCGCAGATCCTGGGATCCTACCCCAATTGCAGTGAGTAAAAGAAACCATTCGACAATTACATTCCAACTAAAGCTATCGAAGCCAAACTACAATTAAATATTGACTGATTTATCATCTTTCCTCTTGGCAGAAACATTGTTTCCACTGTCAACCTGACTTGCAAGCTGGATTTGAAGAAAATAGCTTTACACGCGAGAAACGCCGAATATAATCCAAAGCGATTCGCTGCCGTCATTATGAGAATTCGTGAACCAAGGACTACGGCTCTTATTTTTAGTAGTGGAAAAATGGTCTGTACAGGAGCCAAAAGCGAAGAAGACTCTCGCCTCGCGGCTAGAAAATATGCTCGCATCATTCAAAAACTTGGCTTTCCAGTGGGTAAACTTAAAACAGCTGTTGAACACTTTATGATTATCTGAAATAATTGATATTAACATTCGTCAACAGGCCAAATTTTTAGACTTCAAAATTCAGAATATGGTCGGGAGCTGTGACGTTAAATTTCCTATTAGACTGGAAGGACTCGTTTTGACACACGGTCAATTCTCTTCCTACGAGCCTGAATTATTCCCAGGCTTGATTTATCGAATGGTCAAACCTCGAATCGTCCTCCTCATTTTTGTTTCCGGCAAGGTTGTACTCACCGGTAAGTTATTTTCTCCTGACCTTGCTATGTTCATTGAATATTTCGACAACGTCTCGACTCGAAATACAATCATTTGGATCGACATGAGATTCAGAAAAAAAAATTAAAAGAACAATGTTCTTGCAGGTGCTAAGGTCCGGCAAGAAATTTACGAAGCGTTTGACAACATTTACCCAATTCTAAAAAGTTTTAAGAAGCAATGACACGATGGAAAATTTCAAAAAGAACGGCATCTGACATTAAGAGCTTTTTTTCGATGCTTCGATGACATCATCGATATTCGGACCGTCCCAAATCGGTTTGTGTTTTTGGTAAGATTCGTGAACGCGAGATTCATCCAAAGGATCAAACTCTGTGACTGGATTCCTGCGTCTGTCGTCATTTTCATTTTCTTGTTTCTCAAATCTTTATCATCGTTCAAACTCCGTCAGGTATTTCGGAACCCTTTTTCATATGTCAATTGAATTACCGAACCTTGTTTTTTCTATCAAGTCGCCGAAAAACAATCAATACGAAGAAAAAACGTTCCGGACGGTTCGATTTCTCGAATTTTCCGGCTGATGATAGCTCGGAAATATTCGTAGTGCTCATGATCTCGTGCAATTGCCTGAACGTTTTCCGGGATCGATTTATTCGATCGAATTTGAAATTCGATTACGACGAACATCGAAAAATCACGTTAGGCAGTAGAAAGTGAAGTGTTTATCACAGTATGCAGGAGGAACAATTTAAACATATGTAAATATAATGTAGGATATCTTTCACATACGAAACAACTTTATATATAATAGTGTACGAATATATTTATGACCGAACTTGTTGAATTAAGGAGAAAATTCGGATGAATTATTTTTTCAAGTTATCGTTTATACATCTATATGCACTATTTTTTTTCTTAGATCATTCCACTTATTCACTGAGTCTACGATGACTCGTACTTCTCATATTATCTTTTCACAATAAATTCGTCATTTTGTAATCAATTCAGCTTTTCCTTAACGAGCTTTGCTTCATTATTCCTGAAAAATGAGAATATAAAAATTAAATGACGATCGATCGGCTCGAAGCTACGAACTTTATGATTTTCTCGTTCTTACACGCGAAGTCGGGTCTTCTGTTTTCTCGCTTTCTGTCATTTCTTCTTTAATTTCTGTAAGTGTTCGGAAAGCGTGTTCCTTCAAAACCGCTAGAGTTTCGGCGTCCGAAACCGTTTGCACGTTTTTCAATAAATACTCTATAGCGTCCTCAATCTCGTCGTCATTTTTCAAATGTTTTATCAAGTCGTTCTCAATTCCGGCATCACCTTTTATCCCCATGCTCTCCAACAAATCTGTTATCTTTTGTTTCATATTCCATCCAATTTCTGAAAGGCTCGTACCGACTCCTCGAGATTCTTCCTCAAAACTGTCAACAAAGTTTTCAAGTTAAACAAATTTTTTTATTAAAAAATCGTTAATAAAGCAGGAAAACGCAGCTCCTGTCTTCCCGCATTAACTTGCTCAAATAAAACGCGTCTCGATGAAATTCGAGCTAAAATTTTTTTTCGATTTTTTACTTTTTATTCGCTGATTTGCATGCGTTGCAACGAACCGTTCAACAATTTCGTCCAGGCTTTCTTTTACCGCTTCCCTCATGGCTTCCACCGCTTCCTCGTTTCCGTCGGGCAGAGACCCAAGAATTCGATCGACCGAGCGTTCAATTCCTTCGCGCATTTCTACTATTCCTCCTTCGGTCGGTACACTTTCAAGAACTTGTTTAAAAATTTCACGATCCGCTCCCTCGCTCCCTTGCTCTTCCTCCTCCTGCGCAGAGCTTTCCAAAACTCTTGACATTAGACGATGCACCTAAAAATCGACGCACTTTTGAATTATTTCGACTATTACTTTTCTTCTTTATTTCTCGATGAAAGCATTCGAATTAGCATTGTTTTTCAATATTCTTCGAGGAGCAATCGGACTATTGTGCGAACCATGGCAGCGGCAGAGGCGATTGTACGTGAATCCTCTTTTTCTTCGTTCAATTTTTTTTCCAATTGCTTTTCATCCTCCACTCGATCCTCGTTTTTCTCGCTGATGTCAGTTTCGTCACAAGTCGCTTCCGTTAGGAATTCGTTTTCGGACCTGCTATCCGGATCCAGCGAAATGACGTTCATCTCGTCGTTAGATTTGTCAACGTTTCTCAACAGATTTACACTCTTTCTGGCACAGATCGTTGGCAGCGGTCTCGTTTTCAAACGCAAGTTCCTTATATCATTTTGGAAAAGCTTTCTCTGGTTTCTCTGATTTCTCATTATACCCTCCAACCGATCCAAATCCTCCTTATACTCGAGCTCCATCTTCAAAATCTTTTCCTTCGGAATAATAAATTCGATCGATCAGACGCAACGACAATCAGATTATTCAAACGGAAAGTATTGACATTGAGATTTCGATCTCGAGGAAAAATTGACCGAAATCACTTTGTCGAAAACAGTGAATAAAAATAGAAGAAATAGAGAAAAAAAAAATGAATTGTTACTTCCGATTCGGGCTTGTGTCTCAAGATTTTTTTCAACTTCATACGTTCCCCTTCCAAGACCGTGATGAAGCTCAGTTTTTCCGTGTTGTCACGAACGAGATTCTCAAGAATGCTCAATTGCTGATAATATTTTTCTTTTACCGCTACAACACAAGAGCGCAAGACGATTTATTTGAAAAAATGAAATTCTCAACGATGATATTTCTTTCTTCGTTATCCCGCTTACCTTGGATTTTTATGTCGAAATCTCTCGTCATTTCTCTCACGTCGGCCCTAACGTCGTGAATCATTCTTTTTAATACAACTTCGTACAAATAGTCGATGGATATTTCGCGTCCAAATTTTTCCATCATTTCCTGCTTTATTCTACTTTTCAGTTTTTTTATCTCTCCCTCCATGTGTTTACAATCTATTTTCATTCGGTGCAGATGCGTTCGATTCTTCCTGGTTGAAAAAAGTTTCATTGAATCTCGTGTTAATAAAAATAGGAAAACGACAAACTCACTTGTGCTTTTCTTTCTGATCTAAAGTTTCTTGCTGCAATTCACCGACTCTTGTGTACAGGCGGGAAAGTTTTGTTTTGTCGAAAACTACGCAATCGCGAATTCTCGCGACTCGGTTATCACCGGCCAAGTGTTGGAGTTGGTGGAACTTGAGTATGACAGTCATGTCTATGTCGTTGAGCTTTTTTTGTTTTTCGCACTGCGATGCACGAAGGAAGGCAAAATCATTTAATTATTCTGTACACAGGACTCGTTTTTTTTTCTCACCATAAAATCATCGAGATCCTTCCGATTGGTCTTCAGTTCGCCGTCGATTTGTTTCCATTTTTTCGTTTCCCCGTCAACTTCCTTGCGCAAAGTTTCAATGATTTTTTGAGCGTCTCGAATCTTGTGCTCGCACTCGTAACGCTCGTCCCTCATAGAAAACGCTGAATCATACAATTCTTGGTCACAACCGATTGGACAAATATTTTCGTTGAGACGAAGTGGCCCGAGATCGTCGCTCGCTAGACTTTTCCCATCGTCCTCGCTTGAACTCGAGTCCGAACTCGAAGGTGACGATGAGTCTTGGAATTGAGAGAAAAAACCGAATGTTAAAAAGTCTTTTTTTAGTCAAACAAAAATAACGTCGTACCATCGTCAACGTCCTTGGGTGGCTTGAATTTTTTCTTGTAAATACGTTTCAAGAAATCAGCGAATTTGTTGTCGCTGACCATTCGATCGAATTTCATTTCAAGGTGTTTTATGTTATCGTGCAACTTGGTGATTTCTTTGTATCTCTGATCGATCCTGATGGTCGTAGCTTGAACTTGAAGATTAATTGCGTCACGTTCTTCCATTTTTCTTGCAACTTTTTCAGTAAGAATATCCTCCATCGACTCAAAATCTTGGAGTACTATCAATTCCTGGTGAAGAGTAAGTAAGAAAAGATCAGAATAAACGCTCTCAGCAGTTATTTCGAGTCTTTCTCGCTCGAGCTCGTCCAGTCGATGGTCCAAGCTTGCGTAACTCTTTTCGATGCCTCTCAAAATCGAATCCTGCTCGTGAACTTTTCTCGATGCTCTCAAACGCTTCATTTCATGTTCCCACGGAGTTTCTCTTTGGTCATTCGCCTCGAGGGATTTCAACAATTCACGAGGAACGCTCACGCGAGCTTTCGACAGTTTTTCCGGTTTCATAACTTCCAAATTTTTAATCGATGCGTTCAATTCCAACGCAATCATCTTCTCGTCCAGCAAAAGCACCTCGTACTCCTCCTCCATCGGATTTATTATTATTTCCTCGCTTATCGACATTCTTTTTCGTTTCGTAGCTTTCACTCGCTCCGCCATTGTAACATATTTTTCCAACTGGATCGCGAATATTTGCCATTAGTCGATCTGCTAATGGGCACAATTTGAAAAGTAGCTAAAAAAAATATATAACGTCGTACCTCCAAATTTTTTTCCGGAAATTCGATGTTGTCATCGATCTCCGGAATGATCGGCAGTGGCTTTATTTTTTTATTCGGTATTTCGGCATGGATTTCTTTTAATTTTCTAATCGAAGCAAAAACTTGAGATCGAAGGGCTAATTTTTCATCTCGAATGGCGTTCAATCGAGAATTGAAATTTTGACGAATATGATGAGTCTGAAAATCGATTTAGATTTCCCGTTTATTCCTCGAAAGGTCTCAGTCGCTTCGGTTACGATTCGCTTTAATACTTTTTTCCTGCAATCCAATAATTCTTTGTATTTCGTCAGCGTCGTTTCCCGCTTCTCCTGGGCCTGGCTAAAATTCGGAAATGCCTTCAATTTATAATCCCCGATCGTATTTTTGGCTCTTTCGATCGCAGCAACGTCCTCGGGATGATTCGAATCGGGATCCGGCCTCGAGGCGTACATGGCTTTCCACTGTGAAAATTTTCCAAGCAATCTCGTTTTTGTATTTTCATCGAATCGGACGATCCCGTCAATGTTTATCCCTCACCTCCCTCTTTCTTGCTTTCATTTTTTCTTCTCTCTCTCTATATTTTCGTAATAATTGATTCGCCTGAATTGCCAAACGATCGAGTACCGTATCAGGGTCCAAACCCATTAGCAAATTCTCAACGCCTCCGAAATTTTTTTTCTCCTCTTCCTCCTGCTGCTCCGCCACGTCCGTCTTGTCGATCTTCGTATCGAACATCCTAAGGGACACGTAATATCAAATTAATAACAGGAAAAAGAAAATCATTCGTTGGCTGTGAAGGGCGTGCGCTTCAAAAACCAATTAATTGGCGTGTGTGCATTTGTCTTGAAAAAATATGCGTGATCAAGAGCTCATTGGCTAAGGTTGATAATTCCTTGGCCCATACTTGTCTCGATTCCCTTCCGCGGCGTACCGCTCGCTAGCCCTTTCGCTGCTTATCGAATAAAAAATAACGAAACAACATTTTCGATTATGGATTACTGAAAATGCGGTGAGAGCCAGTTTCGTTTAAAATTATCAATCGTCCTCCTCCTCCTCTCGTTCGTACCTTCTAACAGCCTCGTTTTTTTCCTCGATGCGTTTCACAACCTCCGAGTAGATGCTTGCAAAATCGGAGCCCAATTTTCTTTCTCGCAGGGAATGGACTACCGTTCGAGGCTTTCTATAGAGAAGAAAAATAGCCCAGTTGAAAAAACTAGGTACGAAAGGGGCCTTGACGAACGCGCATTGACTCACGATATTCGAGAAACAGCGAATGGCAACTGAACAAGAGACTCGACGAAGTGCTCCATCATCTTGTGCAGTCCGAGCCGGCTCTTTTCCACCTCGAAAGCCATTTTTTTATGCACGAGATCCATTTCTCTTTTCAAACGATCGTTCAAATCGGCTGTAATTCTTGGATCCAATTCAAACTCCTCCTGGGGAATTTGCTGTGATTTCAAAATTCGCGAATTCCTTTCCAATATTGTTCTATACTCTTCGCTCAGATTCCCCAGTAGGGCGAGGCTCGCATCTTTTTTTCGTTTCGCTGCCGCAAATATTCGATCGTGCTCCGATTTGACGATGACCTCTTCAAGAATCAATTGCTGAGCCGATTCTTCGATATCTCGGACTTTCGATGTTGGCTGGAAGTTTGAAAAAGCCTATCAGTAGGTACGAACGCGATGAGAAATTTATCGCTCGGAACGATTTGCGTTCTCCCCTACCGCCGGAAGCTCCGCAGCCTGCTCTTTGGCTTGTTCGATCCTCCTCGGGGGCCAATTCGTACATTCGTCATTGATCTTGTAGGAGAACAAATTGCCATCGTGGCCGCAGGTGAGTAACATTTTTCCGTCGTAACTCAACGAAATAACCGGAATCAAACCATTTTTAGGTTCGTGCATCGGCAAGACCAAATAATCCGAGAAATCCATATCGTCGTGCGAGTTTATTCGACAAATTCGAATCTCGCCTCCTCCCATTCCGAGGAATAAATATTTATTTCCGCTAAAACAAAATGAATTTTGTAAATCGGTTGGTCAATGATGACAGATCAAATGCTGCTCCGTTCGAACGAGAGCTGGACGAATCGCGATAAGATAAAAGGAGAAAAATAATCGTACTAAAAGAAGCAACTGGCTATTTCGGTGTCGTCGGCGTTCGTTACGATGGAGCTTTTGACCGGCTCGATCGCTGGTTGCACTTCATCGGGGAAGGTTGGTACGAGGCTTTTGCTCGACGGTGGAATCTCGTACTCGTAAATATATCCCGCATCGTATCCTCCCATGGTCAACCAAATCGTTCCAACACCCCGATAATTGGCCGTCAATACTCTATTGGGTATTTCCGGTATATAAATTTCGGGTAAAGGAGGATCCTCTTCGATATCGGCTGAAATCATTAAACCGTCACCAGATAATCCCTCCGTTGGTCAACAGTTATTTTATTACAAAATTCAAATCGTCTCACCACGCACCGAGAAATTCTTCCTCGTCGATAGCAATGCCTGGATTCTCCCGTCGAAATTCCTCCATTCTTTCTTGTTTCGCCAATCGTTTCTTCGCTTTTCTTTTCTCCATTTCGAGTCTCGCCAATTCTCTCCTTATTTTCGATTTGACCGATTGAAATTTGAAGTACGTCGCTTCGCAATGAGTCAGTTCGTAGGTCACGCGCTTCCTGTTATTTTCAGGCTTTTCAGGCAACTTTATTTCCGCACAATCCCCGCGTTGACAGCCAATGAAAACCGTCTCAGACTCCTTATACAGAGATAATCAGGTTTCTTTACTTCACCATTTTCTTCGAAATAATCCCGTTTTATCGGGCCGTTTACCTGTTCCGGTTTCCAAGCGATGCAAGATACTCCGGAAGCCAATTTAACGTAGCCTACTGGCACGAGTTCCGGATAAGTTTCCGTCACGTTGATCGAAAATATGAAAATCGTCGAGTCCTCGCTCCCGCTCACGAGCAAACTGAAATTTCAACATTTTTCCATCAAGTTTTCCTCTCCTTCGTGACGAAGGCGTTTCTCTCTCTCTCCCCTTCCCTGCCTCGTTCTTAACCTGTTATTCCGATTGAGCGAGATTGCTGTAATGGTCGATTTGTGAGGCCTTATCGCCTGAATCAGTCGTGAATAATCTGTATTGATGTCGTCGGATCGATCCGCGTGTAAAATCGCTAGAGCAACGAGCCTTATGACTCCGCTCTCGAAAGCACAAGCGATGGTCGAGCCGGTAGATTCGATCTGAGAAAAGAATGACGAAACGAAATGAACCGAGATAAAAAAAGGCAACTGCGAGGAAGAGGTGGGAGAATGTACCGAGCACGGAAACCACACGAGCCTGCTGATACCCTTGTCACGAAATTTTTTCACCAATATTAATTTCCTCCTGGCATAATTATAAATGTGAAGATGACCATCTCGACCGCAAGTGGCGACGTACGGTCCCCAAGTGGATACGTCCATCCATGAAATGGGACCGGCGTGGCAGGTGAAGAGCTTTTGCGGATCGCGTTTCGGCTGCTCGTAAATGCCCAATTCCAAGAGCCACAGACCTCCGTTTCCATCCTAAAACGGATAAATCAAACGAAATAAGAGAAACTACACTAAAATCAAATTAATTGGCTACCAGGGCTCTTCCTCGTCGCTGCTTACTTGAGCATACCACAAATTTTCATCAGAATCATCGGGATTTTTTTTCATCATTGACAGAAGCATCGAAGTATCCTCCTCGGTTTGGCCTCCTTCTTTTATTTGAAACTCGTAAATCGGTTCATTCTCGAGAAATCGATCCTCGTCGGGTGGATCAGCCTGATCTATGGTCTCGTAATACCAAACGCGAATCCAACCGTCCATTCCTGTGGCAAATAAAGTAACATTAAAATCGTTTTGTCATCTCACTCGTCGTGCCACTGAACATAGTAATCGTAGACGAAGAAAAAAGGTCTCACCGATCGACACGAGGTCCCCATTGAGGTACTCGAATTGGCTGATTTGATATTTTCCATGGCACGAGTTTCGACTTTTTTTACAAACCTCCAGTTTAATCAAATCTTCTTCCCATATCAAAATATTGCCCCACTCGCATCCGGAAACGACTTTCTCATCGGGCATTGGGTAGACGGCAATGACATCGGAGATTTCGGTTTTGCCGAATCTTCCGAGCTCGCCCTGAAGCTTGAGACCGGTGAAGGTGCGAGCCATTTTCCAAAATTTCACATGTCCCGCGCCGCACGTCGTCAAATTACCGGGCACCGTTGGCGAAAACATTGCCTTGAAAATCTCCTGACCATGAGATTTGCAATGTAAGAGGATTTTACTTTTTTTCCAATTCCAGACCGTAATCATCGAGTCCGGATCTCCCCCCTGTGAAACTAACAATCGCCCGTCCCGGCTGCGATCATCGTTCATAAAGCTTCGCTCCCATTTTCATTTCGATAACGAGAGATAAAAACAAAGCTTGCCTCGGCTCCCGATTACCTGTAAGCCAAGTGGCAATACGATCTCGTCGTTCCTCCCCGCAGGATCCTCACGATTTTCATACTCGGCCATTCGTAGATTATTATCGGCGGATCTGTACCGTTCTCACCCACCGCGATGTGATCGATCGATGGATTTTTCTAACGCACACTCTTTTGTGTTATCTCCCGATCGTACATCACACGGATCGTCGCGCCATCCAAATGTTTTGTCCTGCCGAGTAATCCCACGGATAACGCGATCCTTCCTTTCACCGCGCTCATTTAACTCCGTTTGACTCGTTTCAATGTCAAATCGCCTCTCGTTAAAAAATATAAAAAATATCGCCCCGTGGGATTTGTCGTAGGATTATCGTGGCCGAACAGCGCGCGAGGCTTGAACATTTGAAAGGACTCACGGTGATGTGGCCGATTCCACCGCCCGTGGAACATCGTCTGAATGTCACGTCCCCGGTAACGGTGTTGAAAAAATGTATCAAATTCCCGGACGCAAAGATAACCGTATCCGAATCAGCGACGCACAGGTTGAAGAATCTTTGACAATCGTACCCGTAGGAATGACTGTCGTCTACTGTTAAGAAAAATATTGGCATGGTACTGAGTTTCGAGGATAAAAAATCAGTATAAAATCCATGGTCGTTCGAGGATACTCCAATTCCAATATATTGTGAGCGACAGTTCCATTCTCGGCTCTAATCGCTCCGGATATGTAATCCTCGGTATTGAAGATTTGAGAACTTTCCGGATCCTTGTTTTGAGAATCTTCTTCCTCGTCGAACCATTTCTCGTAGTCCGGCTTCGACCAACGATACCCATCATCGATACTTTCCATGATTATCTGCCGATTTTAGACTCAGATTATAACCCGTTTTGAGAGTTGTGACGATAATGACTCGTGAAAAACAAATTTCGTTCACGGTCGCTATGACGACGTTGCTGGCTGCGCGCTACCTACGGTCGATCGGAAGAAAAAGCTGTTGCTGCTGTACCAAGACAATCGATAACAACCGAAATAGTGAGTAATTCCCGGATCCGAATCTTTACTCACCGACACGAACTTTCGTTTTTTCCTTTGTTTTCTCGATTTTTCAAACATTGGGAACGACTTATTAAAATGGGACAAATGAATTTTTTTTTCTTCTGATTTTCCATAATCTTCTTTATTTCCCATACATTTCGTTCGAATAATTGCGCTCCTAGAGATGCGATGAAATTGTCGGGCTGACAAATTCATTTCTTTTTGATTCGTCAACTTTTTGCCCCAATTTTAGTGGCGATTTTGTCGACGATCTCCTTCTTAGTTGCATCGAAAGTTTCCCCCGTGACGTCATTGAACAAAGGTACGACTGTTTCTTCGGTCAAATTTTCGAAATCGTCTTTGGCTGCAAGTTGAAAATATTTTCAGTAGCCAAAGATGCGTCAAAACATTTTTTTTTGTTTTTCTATTACTCACATCGTATAATCAGATGTCCGAATAATTCGCTAACCGCGGGAATGAAAATTTCCGTGTTTTTAATTCCAAAACTGGCTTTCCTCGCCCAAATATAAATTCGAATATCGTCGTAATACTCGTCCTGTCGATCAGTTTTTGCTCTCGTTATGTAAACGTTGTGGGGAATTTCGTTCTGCTGCAGATAGTTTATCAGGAAATAGGCCCACGATGCAAAACTTTTCACATCACGATCCACAAAGGATGATAATTTGAAACAAAACCCTTTTGCCGGATAATTTTCCAATGCGAATAGAGGACCCTCCAATCCTTGCAACTCCTGAAATGTTTTCTTCTGAGCACCTTTCGTATTGGCTGTCAATGTCAGGAGCAAGGACGCTCCAAAAATTTCTCTATACGCACTATATGTTCGAGCAACATCTCATATTTCAGATAATACAAATGCCAGTGGAGATGATTGACGGAGGCATGAGCACCCAAACTATTGAATATTATCCTCAGATATCTGAAAAGGAAAAAAGATAAAATACAATATTACGGTAGATCAATACTTTTTTAAATTGATTCATGGATAAAATATTCACGGTGAATTGCTCAGTAGCAATAAATCAAGGACTTTGAAGAGGCTGGCTTCGGTTATTATTTGAGGCAAACAAGCCATTCGATTCGGCAGAAATAAACAATGTGCGTATTCTATGGGGCTCGCATTTACAGCTATCTCATAGTTTCCAGTAGTCTCATCTTCGATATTCAGCAATATCTCGCTTGCGTTTAATTTTGTAAAATTGAATCGATCGCGATGAAACGGTTGGGACATGGATTCGATACTTTCCGGAGGACGTCTCTTTGTTCCTCTCTCACAATTGAGCTGAAATCGAAGGAAATAATAATATACTCTGCTGTTTCAATGAATAGGCTTGAATAAATGCTATGTCGAGAAATTGAAATGAAGGGTATGGGTCAGACGGATAACAACAATGAATGCAGGACAATAAATAGTCGATGTTGAAGGATTTCAGTGTCGAAAAAATTCGAGGCGCGAGGTTAGATGACCAGCATACGCTTGCTTGTACAAACCTGAGCCAAAAATTTGTATCGACCTGGTAGTATTTTTGATTTTATTCTCAGTTTGTATCTGAAAACTCCGTGTTCTTCCGCCTCCTCCCACTTTTCTCCAAGAATATTATCGAATTCTGAGGGATTCTCATGATTTTTCACTGTATAATGAAAATGAACCGCTGGCACGTAACGATACGTTAACATTTTTCGTTCCTCAGTCATAATGAAATGAAATACTAATTGTTTTATCACGCGAATCACTCCTTTTCTGTCACTGCTTGTTCTGCACCGTATATGATGTCTCGTTTTGCGAGTCAACAAACATCACGTCAAAAATCACAAATCCAGCGCGTTGAGCATGCGCCGTGGTATCAACGGTTGTTCGAATTGGTTCGAATGCTTGACACGTGTGTAGCTTATTTGTTCACGAGCAATCCCGAGGCAAGACGACGACCGACGATGATACGACGGGTAAACAAGTGCAAGAGAAATACAAAAAAATGTAAACATACGAACAAGAATGTGATGAAAAAATGACTTTCAAAAATTTTAATATAAAACTTTACTACAAAATAACATTTTTATTTAAAAAATCTTAGTGATATAAATTTTCTGCATAAAAATGTTACCCACATATTATCAGTCCTAAATATCATAAACTGATTTCCCACCGCAGTTTTTCCCCCCTGCTGTTTGACATATCGTCATGACACTATATGTTCACAACAATTTTTTTCTCACATATATTAAAAGCGCTTTGCGAGAAAAAATTCACCTTTCACTTCTCAATATATTCAAAATTCACACCGCGTCTCCGATGGAAGATTCGTCAAAAGTATTCATTATTGTTAGTTCGTTTCATTTTTATAAAACTATCAAAGGGAGCAGTCAACAGCTCGATCTTTGCGATCAAATATTTCCCTTGAATTTTTACCAAACGTATCGTAAATCAAAAAGTGTGTAACAAAAACGAGTGGAGAAGTGAATCAAAGTGAAAATCGATTGGAATACTATTTCGAAAAACATAAAAAATCGTTTGCCACATTTTTGGGTGTCAACGAAAAAAAAATTGAAATGTGGATTCACAGTAAAAAAAATCAATTTTCAGTTATATTCCGAGCATATGAAAATCATCAGGTATTTCCCCGGAAGTTTCTCGTTGCCTCTCGAAAAAATTTTCGCAAAATTTTCATCAGTCAAACTTGAAACGTATGTGGGTAGGAACGCTTTACAAAAATACCCGATTAATTTTCAAGCTCGCGGTGTGTTCAGCGGCAGATTTTTGTTTCTCAATTCCAATACCAACTTCAACAGGTGTTTGGTATTTAACATTCTTATGCGAGGAAAATTGCCGCGAAAACGATTTTCTTATTCTATACGCACTGTCTAATCGTCCGGTCGCCGTACATTCAACATTAGGCTACTCGTCCAAATTATATATTGCTGAGAATTTTTATCGTGAGTACTTTCGTCATGTGACACTTTTTTTGACGAATTTATTTAATTCATATTTCTTTCCCGCTATAGTTATAACAATTTCTATGAATATTCACTTCCCTTTGCACTCGGAAATACATCATTATTGGTACGGTGGTTTCCGCGGACGACTAGACACAGCCTTTTTTCTAACCTTCTCTATAATTTTGACGTTTCCGACACTCGAGTTAGTTTACAAGCCACACTAATGATTCTTTGATCATTAGAGCTAGCGACAGTCGAAAAATTTTCGAAAATTACCACCGATATAACTTGGTCCTCCTGGTGGTAGTGCGTCAGGTCAGATATCGACCTCCTAGTGGTCGAAATTCGGGTAAAAAAAAATATTTTATCCCTCATTCTTGAGAATAATTGTCAAATATTGGATATTTTCTGCATTATATGTTCGGATAGATGGTGTAATAAGAGGTATTTTTGAAAGACTTGGAATTGTTGAGATTACAAAAATTAGGGTCTTGGACAGCAAACTGAGGCATAATATTATTGGGGAGAGTTTTGAGGGAAGGGTTATGTACGTTGGAGATAATGAATTGGGGAGTTGGTTGGATTTGTTCAACGGACAGAGGTTCCGATGATTTTCTTTGTGAATAAATCATTGTCTCCGATTGAGCATCGTTCTGATGATGTTCTTCGCCAAGCGGAAGGACCAAGTTTGTCGTCCCCGAAGACTGCTGTTGGGCTTTGCATTTTTTGGTGTGAGCATAGAGAGAACCGGCGTTGTTGTATCTCTTAGTGCAAATTTTACAGGCGTAAGGTCTTTGTCCTGTATGAGTGTAAGTATGTTCGTTCAAGGATGTTAAACGGCGAAAAGATTTCATACAAATTTGACAATGATATTTTGCCTCTCCGGTGTGCATCGTTATGTGTCTCGCCAATGTATTTGCTCGGGCAAAAGCCCGGCTGCAGTATTGACATATGTAAGGCTTTTCACCGCTGTGAGTTCTCAAGTGCAGTTGAAGATATGTGCTCTTGGTGAATGCTCTGCTACACACATTGCACACGTAGGGCTTTATTCCTGTATGTGTTCGCATGTGAGCCACCAATGAACCACTCTGGGCGAAACATTTGCTGCACACCTCGCACAAAAAACGCTTTTGCGTGTCTTTTACTCGCTCATGGCGCTCCATGTGGTTCCTCAACGATTGTTCTTGAGCAAAAGCCTTTGGGCACATCGGGCATCGATGAGGTCGATTGTGTTTCTCCTGAAAAATAATATTTTTATGTATAAATCATAATTAAGTAGAAAATTAATTTTCATTTTTTATTCGCGATTCCGTTGCAGTTTCATACCTTTTTGTTTCTACTATTTTCACTTCCATCATCGTGTTTGTTCTCGTTGTCGGTAATATCATTGTCGGAATCCGAATCAGAAGAGGCAAAAAATTCTTCCTTGTGTTTGGATTGTTCGTGCTCTTTGAGTTTGTCTATCCTTGAGAATTCCTTGTTACATGCAGAACAATGGAACTTTAAGCCGCTGTGAGTCGATATGTGTCGCTTGAGATTTCTTTTAGTTGCAAATAATTTGCCACACTGCGTGCACTGCAAGCCCTCCAGGGGTAAATCGTCGTCCTCGGATTCCCGGCCACGCTCGTTCGAGTCTTCCCAAACGTGATTCTCATCTTTCTCAAATATTGTTTCCGGTTCGTAGCCCGGATGGGTTTTCGCGTGTGTTAGGAAGGACTTTTGATAAGTGAATTGTTTACCACAAATGTTGCAGCCAAACTTTGTGCTTTTTTTGGCATCCGGTGTACCGATTCGTTTCTCCGTTCTTGCCTTCTCATCGTCATTATCATCGTCGTCGTCGTTCTCCTTCTCCATCATTTCCTGTCCGGCGTTGTACTCACGAATCTTCTCAACGCAACCGTGGCGACTGCGACAGTGACGATTTTCATGATTCGTTACCAAGTGGTTCTCCAATTTGGCAACGTTTTCAAATTCTTTATCGCACATTGTGCATGCATAACGATGATGCATTTTCTTATTGTGTATTTCAGTGTGTCTGTCAAGAGAAGTTTTTGTGCCGAATGTTTTGATGCAATTGGGGCATTTGAACCTTTGAGTTTTCGAACCTGGAGGTTTCCCTTTGTCCTTACTTTCGAATCGTTCTTTGCAAACCGGCTCCGTGAGATTCGTATCGTGCATCATACTTTTCTCCTCCAAGTTTTCATTTGGGTTGTTTTCTTCGAGGCTCTTGGCTTCTTGAAAATGACACTCGTCTTCGTCGGACGATTCCGTTATCATCATTGATTCCGCTTTGTAAGAGACTCCGTTCAGATTAGAATCTACCAGCTCGCTAGTGTATTTTTCGATCAAAACGTTCATTGATCCGTTTTCTGCACCGCAGTCGGTCATTTCTATCCTCCTGTCACTGATTTCCTCGCAAACTGCGTTTCGCATATCCGTCAACGACTCTGTGAGAACGCATTCGTGATTCGGTGGCGGCTCAATTTGAAAAATAATCGGTTCGTTGTGCGACACGTAATGATGTTCTTCTAAATCATGCACCAAGCCGTGGCTCCCGGGTTGCCCCCCCAAAGTTTCTACAAGCCCGTCACACCTGCTTGTTGTATTCTCTCCGCCTCTGTCTCCTCCACATCTTTCTCCATCTCCTCCTCGATCTTGAGCTATTTCGTCGGCTATTGCTTCTGCTATTGCCGCATTCACAGAATGCGACAGTGTTAGTATCTTCTCATTCTCATCCTCATCCTCAGCCTCGCTCATTTCTTTTAACATCAGAAGCTTTCGAAATTTTGCATCGGACTGCTCCACTTGTCGCTTAAAACTGTACGACACATCCAACAGTCCACGACAGTTGTGACAAATTGTCGTTGGTAAACCATCGCCCTCTTCTACCTTTCAAACAAAGAAAAACATTATTTTTTCACAAAATCATTACCAAATTTAGCAAAAGTTCATACAATTTCAACAATATAATTTTATTCTCTCGTCACATACTGTGGGAATTCCCAACTCGTGTATGATCTTTCAACTTTGATCTTTATTTCTCGGATTAGGTACAACACATAAAACTTAAAAGAAGCAAAACTCAATGCCACCCACATGTAAAGGTATCTTTTCTGGCTCGCCAGCAAGCCCTTTTCGATCAACTGGTTCGGGTTTGGATCATTCAAATTTTCTGTTTGTCTTTTGATTGACGAACGTAAAAGGGAAAATGAGCATAAACATAAGTGGAAAAGAACGTAAACGAAAAATTGTATGAAAAAATTAACATTAATGAAATGAAGCTTTGGAAAATCTCTAATCGATTATTGCTTACAGTTTCATTTTATTTGCATTACATCGCCACGATGCTGAAGCGTTTGTGAATAGTGATTTTCGAAAAAAAAATACGCACGAGGAAATGGTAAAGAAAGAACAAGAAAAAACAGAGTGAGAACAGAGTAAACAAACGACCGAGGGGGAAAAAAAATAGAATGCAGAAATCCTAACCTGTACGGCAGCGAATTCCATTATTTTCCTAGGTATCTCCTCGTTGGTAGGGTGAAATATTTGCCAAACTTGGTTGCATTTTTCGAAACAGATGCGACACTCGTTGTTCGATATTTGCAAATTAATGACGGAATTTATTACCGTCTTATCATCATTCGTAATATTCATTGCTCTCTCGCGTTTATTACCGCTCCGGTACTGATGGTATACTGATTTTCAAGAGAGCAGTGAAACCGGAACCTCTTTGTTGGAATAAGCAAGAAGAAAGATTCATTCATCGTTCTCACTGAACTTTACTATTATACTGGAACGTGAACGCAGCGTTTCAAGAGAGATAGAATACGTAGGCGCAGTTGTCTCTGTCGGTACAGTCCACCAAAAAAATAATTATTTTCTTCATACCCCAAATGTAAACAAACACCTACACGTCAGCAAACGATTTTCTGCTCGGACTCTACAATAACAAAATGCGCCAGCGCACAGGCATCATGTAAAAATCGGAGACAAAAAAAAAGGGATGACTCTTTTTATCGGAACACTGATGGCCCGTTAGGTCTAAATGAGAGTGCGCGTTTCAAGTATGATTACGCAGTTCAATTTCAATTTAATGACCATTCTTCTTCTTTCTGTATCTCGACACGTTTGCCAACTGGCAATTGCATTTGCTATCTGCTGCGAGCAAATGCAATTGGGGCGGACGTTTTTTTGGACGTGTGCGGTAAGAATCCATCGTTATTCATTGGAAAAATAGAATATCGGGAATGAAAATAAAAAAAATTGCTAAATTTGCAATCATCATCATAATTCATCTCGTCTCAGTTTATTTGCTTGCTGATATATCTTTATTCGATCGTGTATTATTTATTTTCACTTTCATAATTTTCTATGTAATAATAATTTAATTATGAGAATACAAATTATTTGTGCATGCGACTTTTCAAGTTGGAGAGGGAAAATAATCTGGTCAAATTGGCGACGCGGTCTTTTCTAAAATCGTTTCTATTATCACATCCATTTCCCGTAAATTTTTCAGAGCCTGTATCGCTAACTTTCCCTCCGGAAGTATCGTGGGTTCGTGACGTAATAATTGATAAGACTCGGCCAAAACTTTTCTCGATTCCTGTTGGAAAAAAATAAAAATGATTCAGAAATTATCACGTTTTCGTGACCGTTGTCAAATGGAAAATGTCTTCCCATTCACGTTTTTCCAAAAAGACTGTACTTTACCATGAGCAAATTGCACGAAGCTTCGGGAGTTTGCCTTCTAGCAAATTCTGCAATCCCGGCGTGCATCTCGAACAAAAGCATTCCTCTGATACGGTTCTCAGCTATGGAATTGAAAGAATCGAAGAAGAAAAATGATTAGTCTTTTTTTGTTAGGCGAATGAAGAGGGCGCGTTCATACATCGATATTTCTAACCTGGCACAAGAGTTTCATAAAGAGTGCTGAGTTTTTGACAGAGAACTATTTTGTCATTCAAGAGACGATCAGAAAGAGCGGGTAAGCCTCCTGTTTGCTGGCCAATTATCAGTGCCAACGCCGTTTTGACATCGACGTTATAAAAGTGATTATCGTGAATGATTTTATAATGATTTTCGATGAATTTGTTGCAACTGTCGACATCTTCTTTCCTCATGTTCGACAATGCGATCCCAATTTTTTCCTGCAACATCTCGACTTGTTGCCACGACAAAGTTGATTTGCATTTCGAACACGCGTAATCGGGATACTCGGGATCCTTCTCAGGATCCTCGGCAATGATGAAACTCGGTGGAAGCATGTCTCCGTCGCAATCCCTGATCAACGTTTCAGTAAATTTTGAGGCTATGTGAGAGCTCGCAAAGTTCAACATCCGGGCAAATCCCTCCATTTTTGTTTTCCCGATTGAACGGCAGAGGGGAGTTCAGTCGGCTCGGTCGATTTGCCTGGATGTTTCACTTTAGCCGGGCTCTTCGTAATATTCACGTAATCAAGTCGAGTTATCAATAAATTTGGATCGGAAAATTGAAAATATACTTTGCAATGCATTTGAGGGCGTTGAACATGCTCCCAAATTCGGTGGGATCCGTGCAACGTTCGCACGTGCAATCAAAATATTTTGTTTGTGCCAAATAATGTCTTCGATCAACGACACCCCAAAGTGGATCTGTGTAGCAAATCGATATGTGATCCCCTGAAACATGCACCGTATTATTGTGATGACGCTTCCGCGTTGTTTTCACCGCAAAAACCATCGTATTCGCCCTGCTCACGGATGAAATTCAACCTTTTAGTATCGGAACTGCAGCTCTGATAACAATCCCGCCATTTTCGGTGAAACTTTTGGAACAATTGGCACGACAATTGTGCTCGATGTAAGAGGCTCGATCGTAAATAGCAACGTGAGGATTTTCCGTAGTCGGCACTTCGTGTCCGTTTATCTATAAATAGTAGATGAAGATAATGGAGGAGAAGCATGCGAGTACGTGGGTTAGAAGAGTCGAAGCGAACCCGTAAAATTCCAACGATTTTGGCTATTTCGTCGGCGGAAAGGTGCTCGAGCTTGAAAAAACGTTTGACAAAATTAGCGACGTCCATCGGAGCATCGAGAATAGGGCCCTGCTGTAGTCCCTCTTGTTCGGAAGCTTCTCGGCAATGATCCTCGAGATCGAGGAGCCTGCGGTAAGCCTCCGGGTCTTTTTCGCGCATCGCGAGTGCGCGTATGACGCCGATCGATCTGTAAGTCGGATGTGGAATTTCGAAATCGTTTATGCTGACTTTGGAGCCGCGGTTTTTAATCGTGAATTCGCATTCGCCGGTGCTATCGTGATCGTTGCAGTCCCGACACAAAGGCCATCCGCATACATCGCACTCCCGTGAATAATCGGCTCTCAAGATGGCGTAACAGCCGAGACAAACCGGCGGTGTGCCCTGAGGCGGCCATGCCAGTAAGGCTTTTTCCTCCCTCAGCACGATCGTACCGATCTCGATTTTTCGCTTCGCCACGTAATGCCGACCGACTTTCGAATCAATCGCGATTTTAAAACCTTGACAATTTTTCGCGTGCCTCTTCCAATCCAATTTCTGATGTTCTCGCCCGCAATAATAAATCGATTTGCAATCGCTGCACTTTTGTTTCGCTTCTACCCCGCAAACACCGCAATTTTCTTGCCTGTTCACCCGCTCCGGTTCTCCCGACATCGTTCCCTCCCCCCTCCCTTTCACGGACCGCTGCTTATTCAACTGCTACGTTATTCCTTCGATTTTTCAATATTACTTTATCGCGACAGTCGAATCGGAACGAACGATTACAAAATCATCCCTTTCAGACCGTTTTCACTATTTCCTCGCGGGGTAGAAAAAAAAGCTCAAACAATACGAAACTCGGCGAATCAACGGGAGCGCAACTGCCACCGATGTTCCGACGAGACGCGACTAGCCTCCAAAACGTGTAACGAAACGCCGCGCAGCGGACATTTTGTCTCGCATACCAGCGCCAACGCGCCACTCTTTCGTCTCCTTCCCCGTTGTGTTGATTCCTCTCTTTGTACTTCGAACAGTTCAACGCGCTATTTATAGTTTTTCAGCGAGATACTTCTCGTTCTTTCTCTCAACAGGCGCCCCATAGTTGACCGTTGGCGGCGACGCTGCCCCGGCTCGTAACCTCACTTTTTTCCCGAAAGCATCACCGGCCTCCTGCTCAACGAAAGTGTCTTTATTTTTCCTCTTCTATATCAACACACAAAAACTCCGGGAGAATCTGAAATTTCATGAAACTCCTAACAAAAATGTCGAGTTCAAACCACACTTTCGCGCAGCTTCAATTTCAAGCCTGCAAAGTTAGCATCCCATAATTCGGGAGCATTTGCTACAGCCCACGCGACACGCGACACGGCTCTGCAGTCGCTCGCTCGTCGTTCGTATTAATAGCTCCGTCGAATTGTCTACCAAAAACGGTATCTTTAAAAATGGGACGCTATTTTGAAAACCGTTCGTTAAATATTTTCGTTTCCGAACATCGTCGCACGGACATTTAGCTTTGATAGCACCAAGCGGTCTCGGACTCGAACTCGGACGTATTTTTGGGCTTGGGACCACCTCCGCAAGGGTTATTCATCCCCAACCGAGTCTTTTCGATATTATCGAAAAGTGTCGAGAATCTCGTGTAAAGCTCGCTTTCTGCTCGTCGAGCGAAAAATCATCCGGCAGCTCTCACAAGTGGGTTGTAAAAAAAGAAAATGAAAAGAAGATCGACAAACGTCAAACGCTTCGGCAAGATTGATTTTTTTATCATTTTGTCGCTTTTTCATACAATATAGTTACAAATTCGCGTCGCGATAGGTTTACCGCATTCCTATAATCCTCAAACTCTCCATTACACTTGTTCGTCTTAATTCAAAAGTCATAAGTCTTAAAATCTATTGCCTCGCACCTGCGGCCAAATAAGATTACACTTTCGGCTATTTATTATGATTATTACTATCATCATCATCATCCGCATAAATAATATTACGGTTCTTCCCCATATGGAGAATGAAAATGGAAAAGTCTCCTCTTCGGCCGCCGCATGTCGAGATGAAGAATTTTCTTCGTAAATTTGCACCACCTTTCCCCGCGAGCGGTTGGCCGATCTCTCAATTTTATTATTATTACTATTTCCCGTTTATCAGTTACGTATAACTGATAAACGATAGCTGTAGCGGTATATTAAAATAATATATTATACACGATGATGATTCGACAATAATTATACAAGATCGTTTTTAAATATTGTTGTTGGTTTTTTATTTTCTTTCGCGGAAAAATGCCTACTCCAATAAAATGTATTTTGTTGATGATTCTCATTTTTCTGGTTCTCGCTCTGCTCTCGTGCACTTTTCTTTCCCTCCCGCACGTTGCGTTCACATAGTTGACAGACGCGCGTAATCTGCTGCGAGTAATCGCCATTTCTTTATCATATTTTTATTGTTTTCTCGATTTTTTTTCGTTGAGCCCTCCGTAAGAGCAGTAAAGTTGTGCTTATTCGTATTTCATACGTCGTAATGCATTTCGTGGATATTTTCAGCTTGCCTTATTGACTTTGAAAGACTCGCTCCCACGAAGATCGATGGAAGTTTTGGGTGGCGGAAATGCGAGTGGAACGATCAGGAAGTGACGATTTGATTCTCTTTTGTTCATCCTCGTTTGCGCAGCTACAATTCTTCGCGGTTTCTGCGTCGCGGTGTACGCGTCCTCTCATTCGGCGGGGACGTGCGCGCGTGCGCTGCACCGATCATACTAATTGGGATTTTGAAATTCCTGCTTTATCGCATTTTTATATTTGGCAGGTGAAATCCTCTGGCTTTCTTATTGCACGAGTGCTCGTCGCGGACGAAGAACGTACGAGCGGTTGGTCACGAGCACAAACGCCAGGATTACTTTCCCTCTAGAGATCATTCACGATGCACGAAAGATCGCAGCTAGCCGAATTTTTGTCAAACTTTCTATTGGCGAGGAAACAACGAGAGCGAAAGAATGATCGTATGTCGCAGCGTATTCGTATTGAACTAATCTATTTTTAGGCGTTTTATTGAAAAAATGATGAAAAGTAATTTCTTTCTTTCAAATAATTCGTTCATTATTTGTGCCAGACGTGAATGTTGCAGAAAATTCATTTGTGACATCATCGGACGAGCTTTTCACCGAATACAAGGGACCATTAAAATTTGAAGAGCGGAGGAGAAATCATTGGAATGACAGGCGAGATATGGGGCATCACAAAATTTAACTCCCTCACAATTCGGAAAACTTGACGCCGTCTACAATTCGTTTCCCGACCTTCGACGTTCGCATACGTACATCAGCGGTACGCTTTTTCATTATGTTAATTATATATATAAATATGAGTACACGCATACATCATAACCGTATTAACACACGATGACTCGTACGTTTAAACTTTACACAATTGCTCACATTTCCGCGTGGGCACGTACGTGCTCGCGCTTGCACGTTTACATTTTTTATGTACAATTGGCGGAGAGCCCTCGAAAAAAATCGCGTCCTACGCATTTATCTTCTCCCAATTTTTGTTTCAGAGCCTCCAGTTTCCTCTCGCTTTTGGAAAAAAGGAATGCACACGACGGTGAACCTCGTCCGGATGACCCGAGGCACCCTCTGTGCCCTTTATTTTTATTCGACTCAATCATTGCCGAGTCTCTGTTCCATATCATCGAATCGAAATAGTATTTTCATTCGTTACACGTGAGAATCGTTGATGCGCGTATTCCATTTGTCACTTCGAGCCTGAAATAATTGGTCGCGGCTGTGCCTCTTCTTTACGACCCTCCCGGACAGGTTTCTGCTGTCAAGACGTTGCAAACGATAGAAAATGCACCGGATTTGTCCGTCTTTTTATGTACATGTGCATGCATTTCGGTTTCGCAGTTTTAGTTTCGTCGCTTCGCTCTTTACCGAGCTTCGATAATTCAAGTCGGTGCTTCGCTCTGGCTCGCATTTGCGATTTTTCCTCCGACGACTTAGCCTCGAATCATCCTAACGAAGCAACCACGATTTCTCCGATGCTCCAAAAATCGTTCAAGACGAACGGTCCCCGTTTCACGGCTCTTCGTCCTTACCAACAGAACACCGAGAGCTCGTTCCCGTGCTCGCCACCGTGCCTCCAAGTCTTCACTGCTCGTGCCTTCAACTGCAATTAGAAGAACGAATATAATATAAGAACCAAGTAACGATATTCCACTTTTATTTATTTAATTTTTCTCTCGGGAATCAATGTGATTAGTGAGTCGATTCAAACTCAATAAACTATTGAATAATATCCATCAATTAATAAGCACGATTGTTAAATACTTTCGTTGCTTTGAATGAAACGATCTCCAATTTTGCACACGTGTTCTTTAGAGTTCAAACTGCGGAATAGCATTTTTTTTCTAATTTATCACCAATATATGCGTAGGTGCCAAATATTCCAAGTTTGGAAATTATTTACTAAAAAATGGCTAAACGAAATGGATTCGAAATTGGAGAGGCTACGGAAAATATTTCCAAAAATGTATTCTAAAAGCTTCATTAAGCTATCATTATTTTTCTCAAGCTGATGTTCCTCCTTAATTAAAATTGGATACGTGAAGGAGACTCGGGCAAAAAATATCCGATAATTTTTATAATAACCATTCGAAAACGGCTATTTTTTCTAAAATACTCGTTTTTCTTTGTGAAAGTTTTCTGGAACAATTTTGAAACTATTTTTTTTTAAATGTCCTTTCCGATGTAGCGTTCTGCCTGAAATTTGTAAATTAATCGGAAAGGTACGCCACATTGAAATACAATGAAAACCCTAAGAAAAACACTAAGAATCAATGAATTTCAATTTTGTTATTTATTTCATTTTTATTCGTTTTCATTGAATTTTTTCAGGGCAGTCAATTACCGATGAGACTCTAATTTTAATTGAAAAAACGAGGGTTTTTAAAAGCCTGCGCACGACAAATGATTGGGGGAGTACCGGAAGAAGAAGGAAAGAAGGAGCGGCACAAGCCGAATCGCCGCACCGCTACTGCGCTCGATGCACTGTTACGTATTCGAAGTAGTATAGCTCCCGGTTAGGGCAGACCGTGAGGGAAAAAACACGACGAAAGGCGGCTGCGCTTGAGGAGTGAATTTCGAAAATTCGTATTTCATCATTGACGAGATGATTGAAAATGAAATCACTAATCCCGCGAAGAGAACAAAATTCCAATAATTTATTTGGCTCGAATAAAAGCGTAAATTCGTATTCGAAAGGTGGGAAGTGGTAAAAACGTTGAAACCTGTTAGTAATGGGTCCTGAAAGATCGGACAAGAAATGTACGACGACGAGAAGCGAGTCTGCGCGCGTCGAGAGGTTCTATAGAGACTGGAGTAACACGCCGAGGTGGACGACGATGGGGGGGTAGAGCGAACCGGTTTGGTCGTGATTGCATTCGATCGTACAAAGAGCGTACGGCGTGCTGTACGAAGGTGGGCAAGTAGTAGAAGCCGAGCGAGCACGCGCGAGATTCAAGGACCGTGAGCGAGAGGAGGGTGGCTCGGTTTCCATTTACCCGAAGCTCGAATTCGAAATGGTGTGCTCGGTGGTGTCCCGCACGATGTAACCGCTCGTACAGGGTGCGAGGGGTGCCCCCCGCGAGTCGAAGTCGAAAAAGGCTGCTCCGGCTCCTGATGCGGATCCTTGCCATCCCCCCTCGAATTTTTCGCCACATTCATTCAGCCGCAAACTCGCTTTTTCATTAATTCACGTTTAGCGAAAAATTGAACTCGAGCGCATTCTCACGCAGTCCTTGGACACATTTTTACGAGCGTATCGACAGAATCGTGGCGTCGTAATAGCCCGAGCATTCGTTTGACCGACCCGGAAGAGCCGCGCGTCGCCCCGGGCGCTCGTATCTCGTCTCGTACGACAGGCAGGAAAGGGAAGAAAGATCGTCGATCCGAGCACATGCTCGTGTATTTACAAACCGTTGCGCAATATAGCGAGAGGGCGCGCATACCCGATCCGGATCCAGAGCAAGCAAGATGCCAAGATGGCCGCCGTGTGAGCAATGGGCGTGGCTTGGACGAGCTTTCGCGATGATACAATGGAAAGAGGAGCGAGGGGGAGGCTTTGTTGAAACCATTGAGGGGCTACGATCCGAGGCAGAAGAGGGGAAGCACAGAATGAGGGGCGACGCGCTACGTTTCGAAGAGAAGGAAGAGGAGCGAACGGAGAGGGAACGCCGGGCGGTGGGGAGAGAATACTACGGATACTACGGTTGCGTACTATGAGTTGTACTCCAGGCACACGACACACGATTCTCTCTTTCTCTCACATCATCGAGTTTGCAACTCTCTAGCCGTTCCTTTGCTCTTTTCCACTTGTCCGTACATGGCGAGAAACGAAGAACGATTCCGCACACCAGCCGCAGCTGCGGATACACCGCTGCACAATGGCCGCCTCATCGGTACAGGATGAGAAAAAGAAACGAGAATAAAGAGAGAGAGAAACAAGATTTTTGTAAATTCGCCTCTCCGGCGATGCAAACCGGTATCGCGTGGATCAATAATTTATCAACTCTTGCTACCTTTGCATCGTGGAATATTATACTAATCGTTCGGAGGAACAGAAAAATCATTTAATTAAAAATGAACATTTTCGCTTACATTTGCTAACGAATGCGAGCCCTAAATATCAACATATCCCTTGGGATGTATAGGAAAATACGATAGACATAAATTGCAGCGGAAGTGAAACGAGAGAAGAAATTGAGAAAGGAAATTCTCATGAAATTCTCATTCTGTGTTCGGGGATAATTTGCTAGAATAGGAAGTTACAGAATGAGAGGGGATGATGGCGATGCAAGGGGAAAGGGGGTAGAGAAATGTTGATGAAACACCGTATACATTTTAAGGTCGGATGAATTTCGTATGCGATGGTGCGGCTGATAATTGAAATGTACGAACTTGGCTGGCATTCAACGTGCCTTTCTTGGGTATACAAAGGGTAGAAACAAAGTGAGATAAATTCGGAACAAGAAAAGACAAAGTTCTGAGGTTGTAACGAATTTCTCGTCGGAGCAGGAAGAACTGCGAGGATAAGGGCTTTCTCTTGCTCCTGGGATTCTCCAGCTGCGCGAGACGGAAGTAAAAATAATGTTGAAAGTTGAGAAACAGGGATGTGGGCACATTTAGTTGGTGCGAAATACGAAATGAACCTGGAGACGAGTAAAAACTTGAATCTGCAATCGTTAACCAACGCGTTGGTGGCTCATGACCAGTCGAGGTAGTTTGTAAGCCAAAACCCAATGTATTCGTGCGTCAAGAATAATCTCGATGACATTTTAATATTTAAACGAACTGCTTAAAAATATGGAACCAAGAATGAAAGTGCAAAAGAGCGAGAGTACGAGGGAAATGACGGTGGCAACGTTTTTTTGCATTTCCATTTTTTCGTACGACTGCACCACTCGAAAAAGTGGAGAGTAGGAATGGGACAGCCGAACGTAAAAGAATCAAGGCTTGTGGCGAAAGGAGGAAAAATCGCAGTGGCTCTATCGATCGGGCAACTTGACACAGCGCCCTTCGATCGTATAATTTTGCGACGCGTCGTTCGGCACATCGGAAATTTTGACAAACGAAAATAATTGTAACACCTGAAGAAAAGTGCATGGGGTTCGCACACAGTTTGGCTTGGCCCTCGTCCAGATGCGATGCAGCAGTCGCTGAGGACAATACTCCAGGCGGGTCTCGCTGGAACAACGAAACGAGGGGAAAGTCGAGGTTCGAGCGATTGAAAAAACGGTAAAAGGAAAAAGGCATAAGCACGGGAGGAGATTGAGATTTTTTTCAAAATTCTTATTCGTACTGAATACTCGACAATCACGAGATAAACAATGAAAATTTGAGAAATTTGAGAACGAATAATGTAAAGACGGATGAGAAAGAGGAAGCGAAGAAATAAAAGGGAAAAGGAGATGGGACGTGGCTGGCTCGGCGGTACTCTCCTTTATGCGCAGGAGAGTTGACTCGAGCTTGAAGCAGAGTTGACGATCGTAGCGCACAAAGGTGCAAGCGAAAACTTTGCTTCTCTCACACTCTTTTTCCTATTCAAGCTCGTTGCTGTTACGAGGCGACGTCGAGATTTGCTCTTCAAGGGTCTCATTAAACACTAATTGGGGAGAGACTAATTAGTCACGAGCTAACATCATCCGCTTGTGCCTGCTCCTGCACTTGCTTCTTCCCTCTCTCTCCTTTCTTCGTCTCTCTCTTCTTTCCTCTACGTTTTTTCCCTTTTACGTTTTCTGTTGGGACGATCGCTCGAGTTGATAAAATGTGAGTGAAAAAATATCAAGAGGAGTGCGATCGATAAGGTGAATCCGTCTGGCGACTCTTCGTTCTTAGAAAAATTGTAAAATTTTTGAGAAAATTCGAGCGAATTTTGAACTGAAATGATAAATTGTTCATGAAAAATCTCGTTTTCAATGTTTTTGAGGAAAATGTGTAAAAACCAGTGGAAATGAGACGGGGACTGACCACAGAGGATGACTGACCTGCTGCATTTTTTCAAAGTCGAGGCAAGGTCGGGGCTGTCGATGCGGTGGCCTGTGTCGTTTCCTAGGACTGCAAGCGCTAAGGGAATCCACGTCGGTTTCACCGGGATGACGGTGATGGTGATGATGGTGGTGATGATGAGGATGGTCGAGGTGGGTGTGGAGATGAGGATGAGGCCTGGGCCTGGACCTTGGCCTCGGCAAGGCCCTCGGGTCCCTCGACGATGCGTGAAATAATTTTGGGGGTGGTGACAGCGAACGTCCCGGTTTGTGTGCGTTCACCGGCGGTGAAGTACGAAATTGTACGGGTTGAGAAAGCACGTTTCCACTTCCGCTACGCCCGCCGAGTAACCCCTGCAGCTGACAAAATAAAAAAAGATTCGTTACAACTAGAGAAAAAATACGACGCTTTCCCCGCGAAATATTTATGACGCTGAAGTTTGCAACGTTGGAGTCCAACAAAATGATGTAAAAAACCCTCCAATTCCAGTGCTTCTCTAATTTTATTTTTCGCCTAATTTGGAGTTCGTAAAATGTGAAATATAAAATGCGATAATTACAAATGTTATTTTCATCCATTTTGTTGGATTCGACATAGCAAATTTCGGCGTCGTAAATATTTTAGCTATGAATAAATTAAGATTATTTGAACCCCTTGCCCCTTGGTCCCGTCTCTTTTTCACCATGCCTATAAAATGAATAATTTTTTCGTTATTTCCTAATATGCAGGCAGCGAATAAATTTACCTCTTCGTCACTGGAGCCAGAACCAGCGGTTTCTCTCCCAGCTCTACTGACCGGTGCCGAACAGGAAGTTGAAACCGTACCTGGATCACCACCACCGAGTGCAGACTGTTGTTGCTTCTGTTGGTGCTGCTGCTGTTGTTTCTGTCCCGGTTGCTGTTGTTGTTGTTGCTGCTGTGGCTGTTGTTGTTGCTGTTGTTGTTCAGCCTGAATTCCTCTGCTGCAATGAGCCTGAGGTCCGCTAGAACCGACTTCGGACCACTTTCTTTTTTCAGGAGCAGTCGCGGATCTGCAGCCTTGAGAAGCGACGATTTTAGAATTATTTATCACTTCTAATTCTTCCTCCGAGCTGTGCTGATCATTCCCATAATTCGAGGCTCCTTGATGATGATGATGGTGGTGATGGTGATGATGGTGATGATGGTGGTGGTGGTGGTGGTGGGGATAATGATGATGATGGGGAATGTCTTGGTCTCGCGGTTGCACCGCTAGCTGGACTTGCGTCGGTTCTTCCCTCGTATTAACCTCAACACCTTTCCCGAGCTCATCCTCCAGTTGTCCTCCCCCGCTGGTGCAGCTCGTAAAACCAAATGATGGGGGCGGCGGTGGAGCTCCGAAATCCGTGTCCGATGGTACTGCGCTATCGGTTTGACCTCCACTTTCAGGTATTTCGATCGCTGTTCACAACGAACAAAGAAAAAACATTTTAATAACTTTTTATTCGCTAAATCAATCGAGTTGAGTTATAATGATCGTTATGCGACGTTAATGATTCCTGATGACGTGGGAATTCTCGAGGATTCGCTAATCAAAATTCGTGCGACGAAATTATGTTTTTTATTCTCGGTTTTTTTTTTTTCTCGAAAAACTCTCGCATTGATTATAATCGGAATTGAACTTGATTTTCGTGGCCATCGACCCAGGTCGGGGCGTCAATGATCACGTTTTTCGTCGCCCCCCCCCCCCCCCCCCCCCCCGCGGGGTCAATGAAATCCATTAGGAATTAAAGGGAGCCCTTTATATTCATGGCTATGAAAATAAATTGGAATCCTCGTGAAAATTCTTCACAACGTTTGTTTTTAACGCGACGTATAAAAAGCGGCGGCGTGGGAGAAAGAGGGCCGAGGCGGGGAGGGAGCGACACGAGAGAACGTGGCAGAGAATTTAGGACGACTTACATATAGGACATAGAAAAGGTTGTACGCCCGCCAAGCGATATATAACCACTGCCAAGTTTTACGCGCTTCTATATATGTATCGCGCTACGTATTTCTCTCCCTCCCTCTCGCCTCTCCTCTCCCGTCTACTCCCACGCGTGATCCTACAACGCGGCATAACCGGGCAAGGTCGCGGGCACGCGAAGATGAGTTTCAGTACATACAAGACCCGAGACACTCCTCGAGTCCTGCCTGCTCTAACGACGTAAGTGATGAAAAAGAGCCTGCGCGCTTCTGCTCGATCGCGACTTAAGGGTTTACCCTAATTCAAATTTTCAAAAAATCGATTTTTTTTATTGCATTTTTTAAAAATATACATATTTAAAATATCGTATACTAAAATTTTTCAAAGATCTGAACTGAGGCCTTTCTTTAAAAGCGATTTTCTCAAAATTACATTTTTGGACGGCTCGCTGATGAAATCTCCGAAACTATTCGACCAATCCTTACCAAAATTTTATCACATGTTCTTTATCACTAAAACTATAACGCAGATAATACGACTTTTGAAACTTTGAGTGGAACAATTTTTTTTTTCCAAAATACAATGAAAATACGTGCTTTTTCGTAGGTTTTGGAAAAACGGTCGCCATTTCGTCATTTTTGAAAAAATAAAAAATCGTACACATGCGCTATAGCCATTTACCTATTGAATTTAACGATGTATGGTACAAAAGTCTAAATAATTAGAAATTGATCAAATTTGGTGATAATGTTCTTCAACATCAAGCGCGAAAACACTATTTTTTTTTCTTCTGTTTAGTTATCGAGTAATTACGCATTAAAATGTGTACTTACATATATATGGAAACACTATGCTCATACACGTGAACTTTAGTGGTTAATTACTCGATAACTGCACAGAAGAAAAATCTTAAAAAATTTGTATTGTCAAATTTGGCACTATGTTCACCAAATTTTATAAAATTCTAATCATTTTGAAATTTTTCATGTTTTTAGCATGGTTTAGCATGGCAACATTGTAAGCCTGTACCAAACATCCTTAAAACCACTTTTTTTTCTTTGATCATCCATTCCAGAGCTTTTATCAACAGCGCACACCCATCTTTTTTGGATCCCCTATTTTTTTGTACGAAAACTGAGTAAAATAAATATAAAAAAACTTTTTTCTGTATTTTAAGAGTGTATTTTTAGGCCCAACACTTTTTATATCCATATTTATAATTTATACAGGTCAAAAAAATTCGTGAAAATAGTCAATTGTTTTTGCCCGTCTAATTGGAGTAAACCCCTTAATACTTTTGTACAGTAAAGATTTTTTAACAATGCTTGAGCTCGGTCGCGCTACTGTTTAAGGTTTTTCTACTTGTAAAAAGCAATGACGCGAAATGACGTTTTATTATTGTTATTTTTTTCATGAATCGCCACGAAGGATTGGCAACGTTCCGGTCTTTTTTCTCAAAACAACGTGAACAAGGTGTCGATAACGGTCGAACGGTTAGTTACAGGAAACTATCGAAGCTGCCGATACTAATTAAGCTCCGAAAGAGAAAAGATTTGGAAAATTTGGTCGAAAGAAGATAAACTTTTCGTCCGAATGTTAAAATAACCGAAAGTTTTGAGTTTCGAGGATAAATCGCCCGGTCTTGAGCATGTGGGAAAAGCCGTCGGCTTCCTGGATATGCAACGGGCCAACAGTTTGGTTCTAATGTTCACAGAATTAAGGAGGCTCGATTCGTTGCATTGAAAAACTGTGTCCGAGGCGCCTTCCGAATCGGTTTTTTATTCGGAGATCGTGTGTATAGTTCGGGGATTGGAATTTCTCGTTCGTCGGACCTCGAGGAAAAGAGAGTTTCATGAATAAACGAGCGCGAAAGTCGGCACCGGAGGGTTCCGCGCAAGGCGGTTCGCTCTTTCATTCGGTTCGTAATACGACGCGAGGCCCGGAAGAAACTTCGAGTCGGTCCACGGGTCGAAGTAACTTTGACGTTGCGTCGTCGAACGCGTACGAGGTCGTGACAGCTTTCCCAGTAACGCGGAAGGGACCGCGAGGACGAGGGGGAAACGAGGCAACGAAAAATGGGGCTCGAGAGTGGCGAGAGGCCGCGTAGGACGTAGAGCGAGGGCTGCCGCCGCGACCTTCTTCTACTCGGAACCGCCTTTGCGCGCGTCACGTCTTCGGCACTACGGAAAACGACGTCACGGAGCCTCCTTCGCTTTCCACGTTCCTCCGCTCGCATACGCTCGTGTACAGCGCCCCTCTTCGACCCTCAGCCTCTCTCCGCCGAGTCCCGTAACGCGCATCCGTACTCTCGAAGTTAACCACCAAATGGACGCACCGCGAGACTGCCTCGAGTCCGCCACCCCCTCGCCTTTTTTCCCTCCGAACTCATTCCTCGTTCACACGGCTCCTTAAGACGCGCACTTTCGGCCTCACCGCCGTCTCACGCGTGGCTCGATTCTCTTGCTCTTTCTCTCGCCCCTGCATGCCTCCGGGAACGTAATCGAAGTTTGTTAAATATTTTTTCTCCTTTTCCCTTCAGAAACGTACAATTTTACGATAAATGTCACTCCTTCGGGGCTCGTCTTCCGCTGCGTGATCCGAGTTTTAATATCGAAAAAATTTACGAAAAAAATCGACTTTTTATGTTTTATCACGTTATAAAAAGTTTTCTACAGGGAAAAGAGGAAATTCTGCAAATTTTCATGGAATGAAAAGTTTCTACTTTTTCGGTGGGTCGATCCGCTTTGCCCGGCTGTTCCGCTGTGCCGTACTCCCCTGAACGATGCTTCTGACAATTTGGTCAAACTATAATGAGCCAAACGAAGCTCGAAACGCACCCTCCTTGAGTCGACTAACCTCACTTGGAATTTTCGAAATCGAAATTCCCTGAGACAGTTTGACCGATTAAAAAAAGGCTCTGTCAGCCTGCGCAGGGCAACGGCAAAAATGGGCTGACAGAGGGCACGTTAAAAAAAATATTTTAAACTCGTGTTCGATTATTTTTGCTCGATATACGAAGTAGCCAAAGCCTCAACGAGTGTTCGCATCGGCCGTTGATTTGTCCTCGATTTTTCCCGCTCAATTATTCCGACTCCGAACTCGGGAGTTCGGTGGCGTTTCATTCTTTCGAACACGCTTTTTGGCACATCGTTCGAAGCCGGCGTTCGACCTGACGGGATAAAACGAAGACGTAGTTAATTTTGTTTCACGAACCCCCGCGCATGGAGCAGGAAACGGAAGGAGAATTTATCGCGAGTCTCCACCGGCGCGGCGGGTCGCCGCTTCGGGACTCGGCTATCGGCTGATCGATACGAGCCATCGCTTTTTGTTCTCTCGCTCGTAGACGTGGCGAGCGTGCGCCCGCGTACGCATACCGGCATTATTTAAAACATTGGGATAGGCTCGCGAATCGAAGAAAAGAAGGGAAAAATAAAGGGATTAAAATGGAGGCTAGGCGTAGTGCGCTGCGTGACGTCTGACCGAGAACGTCTCGTCGAGGCTTTTACCACTCGAGAAAGAAAGGAGGAAGCCGCACCCGCACTCGGCGGTTCCAATGCGCGCAATAATTGCCCAAACTGTTGCGCGTCAATGTGTTTTTTTCTCCCCGGCTCCGAGGCTCTTTCGTCGTAAGAGTTGCTCGCGAAGCATCACACTTACGGAGTAGAAATGCCCGAATATTGAGAAATGTCAAAAAAGGAGACAACGAAAATACGACGATGGAGCGTACCGATTAAAGTAGTGACTAGTCAAGCTTGCAATTACTTTATGTTGATTCATTTTAAGTCTAAATTATTAATAAAAAAAATTAAGGAGTTTCGGTACAGGCGATACAATGTTGCCATGCTAAACCATGCTAAAAACATAAAAAATTTCAAAAAGTTTAGAATTTTATAAAATTTGGTGAACATATTCTTTAGTGCCGAATTTGGCAATACAAATTTTTTAAGATTTTTCTTCTACACAGTTATCGAGTTATTGATCACTAAAGTTCACGTGTATAAGCATAGCGTTTTCATATATATAGGTATACATTCCGGGCATAAGAAATCTGCTTTAATGCGTAATTACTCGATAACTAAGCGGAAGAAAATTTTGAAAAAAATTGTGTCTTCGCACTTTATGTTGAAGAACATTATCACCAAGTTTGATCAATTTCTTAATATTTAGACTTTTGTACCGAAACTCCTTAAAATAAAAAATTAAAAAAAAAAAAAAAACAGTTACATTGAGATTACTTTTATCATAAGAATGTGATAAAATGCTTTAAGCATATCATAAAAGATCAAATTTATACTTCAAATTGACTAGTTAATGATTGAATCGGACACTTTAAATACACGTAACCTAGGGAACATTTTTATTGTGGGAAAGAAAGTGTATATCGGTTTAATGGCACCGAGAAAGAGGAATGGTCGATTAATTAAAAAAAGCGAAGCTACTAGACGAACGAAAGCACGTGAGTCAGTCTCAAAAATAAATTTGATGAAATTCCTGCGATTTGCGAGTTTGCTCGAACTTCAATACCAGCAGTCCAACGTAATGATTGGCATTCGCTTTCGACGCGTCAAAAACTGAATCTGTGATAAACTTTCTTGACGATATAAACTTTTCCGAAGCTCGTGCAATTTTCACAATTAATATTATTGTGAGTTCTTCCATAGGGTACCGTGTTAAAAACTCAAAATTGTAGGTGAAATAATTCGAAATTTTGCCCCGTCAGAGGCCCAGGATCTGTGCTTATCGTTATCAGGGGACCTTAAGCTATCATTTACCCCACAAAAAAATGGACCTACACGAACGGCCGGAATACTTTAATAGATCTCTTGCAACACTCGCGCGACCATGATCGCGCTATTTCATTTCGCTAATGAAGCTTTCAGAGGCGGAAGAATAAATAAAACTGCACGTGCGCACTGATCGGCGCTGTGCTAAGATTTCCCCGTACTTCCTTTCATAGTTACAATTAATCCCAAGGAGCCCTCACATTTGCAGGAGTCTGAAGTCACCATCAACCACCTCGCCTCTATCGTGCCGACACGACGAGATCGCGTTTTATCGTTCCCTCGTCCTCGTCCTCGTCGATAAAGTCTCCGGCTCCCCGCGACCATAGTACGCTCAACGTTTCAAACAGCCGGGCCTTAAGGGTTCACTCATTTATTTGAATAATAAACACTTCATCAAAAACGTAATCCTTGAGCCTCAATTTCTAAAAATTCATCTTTGCCCCGTCCTAATCGACCATTGTTGAAACATTTTTGTACGAGAATTAAAAAATTGATGAAAAAGTAAATAAAGTTCACACAGCCGGGGAGGGGGGGGGGGGGGGAGGGGGTCGAAGTAGCCCGAGAACGCGGTCTATACGTTTGCGGACGTACGCGAAGATATACGGAGATACGAGGGACTCGGGGAAACGATAGTGTGATAGCTTGTCAGGAGTAAAACATTTGGATTGGGAGCACGCGTAAGATGAATTCATTACGGGAGGGGAATCGTAATGTGGGTTTTTGTCATTCGAATATTAAGTATTTCGAACTCAACGAAGTAAACAGGGTATTTGAAGCATGTAAGAAGAAATATGAAAATGGATTTTTATGATAGATTCGGTGAAAAGTAATGATAAACGAGAAACGTCAATACTTATTCATAATAAAAATGCATGACACTGAAGTTTGCAACGTTGGAGTCCAACGAAATGATGTGAAAAACTCTCCAAGAATTCCAGTAATTCTCCAATTCTGTTACCTGCCTAACTCGTGGACTTCCAGTCTACGCCAATGATTCGTGAAATAAAAAATTGGTGAATTGCTGCAAATGCTATTTTCGTTAATTTCGTTGGACTCCAACGTTGCAGACTTGAGCGTCGTAATAATGCAATATTAGTTTTATGACTCGATTTTAAAAATGGTCTTTTTCATCTGTTTTTCAAATGTCTAAAACTCCATCCGCCATATTGGATTCCAAGGTGACGTCACTTCAATAGGAATCGGATTTTTATCGTGCGCTCTCGGTTATTTTGAAATTTTACAGGTTATTATAACGTTTGTGGACTTTTATCATTAATTTTATTAAAATCGCATCACGGAAAACGGTTTTGTGAAAGCAGAAAGTACGAATCTACCAATGACAAGTAGTACGTCGTTTGTGGCGATGAATCCACAATTTTTGTGGGCTTTTTACACTCGTATTATTGCATTCAGGCACGAGACACCAACGATTTACGTTATGACTCATTATTTTCACAAATCTTGTTACTTGAGCTTTCGCAATCGTATTGTTTACTAACGGAGCGACGTCGAAACCGAAGCGGCATGGCGGCTAGCGTTTCCGCACGCGAAAATTCAAAATCATAAATAAAAACTAGATTTCAAGACACTATTCGGTCTTGTAAAATTAAAATGAAAATTCAACTGGTTCATTGCGATCTCAGGATTAATTGAAAACAGTTTTAAAAAAAAGCCCTCTTTATTCGTCCTACAATGCCCACGCGAGAGTAAAAAAGTTCCCTCGTGCTCTGCTCGAAATTGTGGAATTTCGAGATTTTCATTTATCCGTAAATCTTCGTTATTCATGAACGGGAAAGAGAGCGGGGGAGGGAGCGAGGGAAAATTGTACGCAAGGCGTCGAGGAAGCGACCCTGAACTTGAATGAGAAACGTGCGTACACGACACGATGCGTTCGCTCCGGAGCCCGTGTCTGATTACGTTAACACACGCGCACGCGCGCGTCCACACGGATGCACGAACGATTGTACACATTTTCAAGACGTGAATTTTCGGTCGCGTTTGTAAGGTAATTCGCTTCAGTCGAGTCATACCACTGTCAACACTTGAGACTTGTAGTAATCAATATTATTGAAATATGGAGAAAAAAAATATTGGTAATAACTCAAATTTAGGAGAGTGCATGTACGAAACGATTTTCTTAAGAAAGTCTTGAAATTTACACAGAGTTAAATGGCTAGTCGACTGAGGCGCTTATCAAATTTTAAAGGGTTCGTCTTATTGGTTATCGAGTGCTTAAATATGAAGAAAAAAATCGCGTTCGTCTTTTCATAAAACAAATACAACGAAGGGTGTCCTCGGAAGAGGAAAAACGACTTGAAAGTTGAACAACGCCGCGAGCTCGTAACCCGGTGTCCGAGGAACCTTCGAATCCATTCGTTTCTCGCGAGGATCGAAACAATTTTTCGGCAAAGCCGATCGAACATTCTTCAAATAATTGAAAAATCGATCGTGCAAGTGAAATCTTTATTCGCCGATTTCTGAGGAACGCGCTACTTCGTGGACTCTCAATTCCGAGGGATCGTAATTTTTCCCCCAATACCGATAACTCGATTCTATTGCTCGTTGGATTGTTACGAATTCTTCTGAGGCTCGTTCGATGTAAATTTCTCTATCGACACAAGTTTTTCGTTATCGCAGTTTCCTGACCATGGCCAAGTTCCTTTCTTCATCTTCCCAAGCCTCCATTGACGGTTTTCCTTATTTTTCCTTATTTTCGTCTCCCCCGTTCCGCTGCTCGATCGATCAGCTTTCTCCACCTTGACAACTTGAATTTTTTCATATTTATAATGTCAATGAGACGCCAGTCCGGGAGTCGGCGAGCCAGCCGGGTTGGCCTCTTATTGTATTATTCGTCGACGGGAACGAGAAAGCCATAACGCGAATTAGCGAGTGCAAGGAGGGGTCCGGGGCGGGGGTGGCGGCGGGCGACGCGCGGCGGCCCCCGAGAGAGCGCAGAGGCTGGCAAGGGAGGAGAGAAAAAGCTCGTGGGTATAGATATATAAATACGCGTGCGGTAGGTAACTCTCGAGCTCGGGTATTGATCAGGTCGCGTTTGCGCTTCGTCGTACCAACAAAGAATTCGAGCTTTCGTCGACGTCGGCCTTCTCCGCCTCCCTCATTTTTCACTCTCAAATACCCTCGTCGAATAACACACGCTGAACAAACGGTGCGCGTTATTCCCTCGTCAAACTTTCCACCTTGGACGCTCGCTTTTTCTATTTCGAGCTTTCCATCCCGAACCATTTTTACCCTCGCCGTGGATACTGATTTTTCAGGACTCGGCCGTTCTACGATAGTGACCAATGACGAAGGGGAGCGAAGACCAGAAGTTAGGCTGGTGAAATCTGAAGAAGAATTATAGGAAAATAATGAACCAACCGGTGCCAAAGTTCCGCCGAGCCAGCGGACGGTTCAGGGGCTCGCTGCTCGCCGTACGAAATTCAAGAGGCTCGAAGCAGCTTGGCAGGCTGCTGGCTTGAAAGGCACCTCGATCGACGTACTCGTAACTAGATACGCGCGCGGACGCTCGGTCGTTCATCACTCTGGAGAGTCTACGGTGGCGCAAAGCCGAGCGTGGGACTGCACAGGGAAGAGCGACATATCCCGAAAGCGAGAATCTTCCGGGTGTGCGTCAAAATCCATCTGCGTACGAACACATGCATGGACGCATGCAGCTGGATCGTATTTCGACACGAGTGTGATTAATTCTGATAAATGGCAAAGCGTTTATTATTGAGAGTTTACAGCGAGCACTTGCTCTGCGGGAATCATCCTAATTCGGGTCTCATTCGATCTCTTTCTACGACGCTGAAGTTTTCAACGTTCGAGGCCAACGAAATGATGTGAAAAAAACTCTTGAATTATTCCAGTAAATCTCCAATTTTCTTCCCTGCCGAATGAAATGTTTGTAGTTCTTCAAAGTACGCCAATGATTCGTGAGATAGAATATTGGCGAATTACAAATCTTTTTTTCGCTCATTTCGTTGGACTCTAACTTTGCGAACTTCACCGTCGTCTCTTTCTCTCCCTCTTTTTCTACTCGTAAATTCATATTTTCGTGTTCACGGGTTTCTCTTTTATTTTCTTTCCCGAGTAACAAATTCTTCTCATTTTTCTTTTTAACTGTGTTCACCGTTTGTTTATTTTATATCATTTTCATATTTTATTTTTCGTTATTGTTACTTTCTTTGAAGTTTATTTCAAGTTCATCGTGTTGTATTGCTTATCACTCACATTCCTTGTGCTTTTGTTCGCCCTGCGTTGGCTTTCGATTTTTGTTATTTTTGCCCAATGGTTTTACGTGGCATAATAAATTCCTCGCTCTTTCATTCTCTCTCTCTCTCTCTCTCTCTCTCTCTCTCTCTCTCTCACCCTCGAAGGATCTTTGCTGTTGAAAATCGATATTTCTTGGGTCTTTCTGGACTTGCGTTTTCTAGCCGTTTTTCAACCCTCAAATCATCGTTTTATTACGAATTTCTCCTTTTACTTTATTTTCCGTGTACCAAACTCTTATTTTCGCTTTCTAATCGCGCTCATCGTTCGTTTATCGTTACTTTTATACGATTTTTCATATACTATTTTTTCTTATTCTCGTTATTTTCTGTCAAGCTTATTTTTAATTACAAGTTTGCTGTTTAACCTAGCTTCTTGCTCGCATCGTTCGTGCTTTCTCTTGCGCTGGCTTTGGTTTTTGTTGCTTTTTGCCCAATGCTTCTTTCGCACGATAAATGTCTCATTCCTTCGTTAATTCGCCCCCTTTATCCGTCTCGCTCTCCACTTAACTCGCTTTTCCACCACACCGTATTAATCGTAGATGAGAATGAAGCGTTGCACCACCGAGCATGCTCTTTTGTGAGGCCGCCTGCGCGAGGCAACAACGATGTTTATCATATTTTTCATTTTCCCTCGACTCTTTTGATCGAAGCTCGATTTATTTCCGGTACGCGAAGGTGATACACGTTTTCAACATTTTCCGTAACGATTTTATCCCGATAGAACGCGATCGATGCGAGGATTACCGAGCCCTTTATAGCCTGAACTTTGACGCGCTTGCTCGACCCTTTCCTGTCAAAGCTTCGACGTGACATTATAAATGTACTTCCGCCCCGAGGGTACAACGGCGAGGAAAAAACGAAGAAAAACCAGCAGCAGGACGGAGCGTGGGAAAAATAATTGACCGCTCGCGAGTAAAGATGAGTTGCCCTCGTGCGCAAAAGCTTCCTCCGGGCTAACGTTCCGTTTTCTTAATGAAACTCGGGCGCGAGCCCGAGTTTATTACAGCGGACCATTCATCGGTGGATAATCGGTACATCGATTGGTCTCTCGGATGAACGGGGGCAATATGCAGCAGTTGTGTATGCGTCCCGCCCTCTCCTCTCTCTCTCTCTCTCGTTCTGCGTTGTCGACTTGAACGTACGGGTGCGCCTGAACTTGAATTTCTTTCACGGCGTTAAACACGGGAGGGTCACGCACGATTGAGCTGCTGCCGCTGCCTCTGCCGCTCCTTCTCGTCTCTCGCACCGCGTACGTGCGTTTATTTATACCGAAATATATAAAGGAGAAACAATAGACGAGGAGTCCTGTAACGAGGAACGAATAGTGTTATTATAGGCCGTGTAATGTTGCACAAACACAAAAAAAACGATGACGAGCTCCCACAAAGTCGTGGATTCAAAAAATATTTACGAATTATAGTAGAATGACGGGGGGGGAAAAAAAGAGGAAGTAAACGAAAAAATGACACGAGAATGAAAGACTGGAGAAAGGAGAATGCTCAAGGAGTTTCGGTACAAAAGTCAAAATATTAACCCTAGAACGCATGACTGGGGTGTGAGCACACCCCACGCGAACTTCAAACTACGCTCCCGTCCTAACAAGTCACATTATCGACTGATTATCGACGGATTTTTTGATATATAAATTCAATTGAAATTAGTTTTATCGTACATCATTCTTTTCGTTATAAAAAAACGAAGAAAATGGTGTAGAATAAAGTCAGTTTAGCATCGTAGGACCGGATTTATAAACAAAAAAAGAGTGGGGTGCGTTCAAACCCCGGTCATGAGGTTGAGGGTATGAAAAAAGGCACATGAGGTGTAGGGTTAAGAAATTGATCAAATTTGGTGATAATGTTCTTCAACATCAAGTGCGAAGACACAAATTTTTTCAAAATTTTCTTCTACTTAGTTATCGAGTAATTACGCATTAAAGCAGATTTCTTATGCCCGGAATGTATACCTATATATATGGAAACGCTATGCTTACACACGTAAACTTTAGTGGTCAATTACTCGATAACAGTGTAGAAGAAAAATCTTAAAAAATTTGTATTGTCAAATTTGGCACTAAAGAATATGTTCACCAAATTTTATAAAATTGTAAACTTTTTGAAATTTTTTATGTTTTTAGCATGGTTTAGCATGGCAACATTGTATCGCCTGTACCGAAACTCCTTAAATATGGAAAAACGGAATAATAACGCGACGGTGCTCGTACGATGTCGATACGCATCGCGAGGACGTAACGAAGATGAATACGCAGGAAGGGGAAGGAAAGACGAGAGGTCGGATCTTGGCGCTGCTGTCATCTCTGAGCACATATTTTTCAATTAATCCTATAGCTCGCAGGTATTACGGGAAGAGGCGATGAAAAACGCGGAGCGGAATATTCAATGGCCCCTGACAGAGCTTCGAGGTACGCACACAAGGGACGACCGAAGAGAATAAACTAGCTGCGCGTTGATGTTGGGACGAAGGAAAGTCTTGGATTCTCGTAACTTTTGTTTCTCGTACGCCTCGGCCTCGAGACCTATCGCCACTATGCGCACCGTGGATTATGAATAATCGGATAACACTTACGATTCGAGAGTTGGTCCGCGATCTCAGCGTCATCTTGAAACTCGTCGTCCGACTCGGTCCCCGAATCATGATCGTCGTCCGCCTGAAAAATCGCAATTATGTTGATCCCAGTTTTTTAGGACCCGCTCAATTATTTAGGGAAAGGAGGCTCTTCAGAACAGTTGAACGGGAAACTAATAACGACTGGACGAAGGGCTAGTCACGCACACGTTTCTTCTCCAACCACCCGCGATTTATGCTTTCTTTTTCTTCATTGTTCCAATTGAAAATATGCCAGCACATTTGGACATTTTTTCGAATTTTTCCAAACACCCGATCGCACCGAACGAATAAAGCAATAATTTTCAATTTTTTCTATCGAACCTACTTTCCAAACGAATCTCACACGTATCCATACATGTGTGGTTAAAAATGGAGAATTTTAAAGTGAATCGATACGTTTGTATAACGTCCGAAACATCGATCGGTCGCAAATCAATTCGGACATTCGAGTCACTTTGGTCGTATTAATTGTTGAGGTTATGATATTGAAAAACAAATCGACATCTCGCGGACGCTATTGGCTCTATTTGTTAACCGCTGAGTTTAGTAAATATCATTATTATTTACATCGATGCGCTGATTGGATGAGCACGCGAACGTAACTCATTTGACTCATTCCCGACACTACCGTACGGACTACGCCGGGTGGCGCACTACTTTCGGCCAAAAAACAAAGCGATAAGTATCCAATATTTCTTTGTTCACTCTGTCTTATCCTCACCTTTTCTTGATCCGGATCCTCGTTGAGCGAGTGAGTCCTTAGCTTGTGGGTTAAAAACTTCAGCATAGTTCCTCCTTCCTTTTTTACACTCAATCCCGTTTTCGTCATACGTTCTTATATATCTACTATTTGTTTCCAAATCTTCCTTTGTCACCGCTAACCGTTAACTTCCCATGGGTCCCGCCACCGCCGCGCCACCGGCGCAACAATCCTCCGCTGTGAATACAAGTCACATAATTTCTTCCAGCCCCGCTCTCGTTCTTCCCTTCTTTTTATCTAATTCATTCCTTCTACTCTTCAATCAAATCTATTAAAAGTCAAATTCATACACAAAAATCTCGCGTTATTATTCCCATTTGAAATTTTTTTTCACCGTTATTTCAATCGCGAGAATTGAGAATAGTGCTATTTCGTACACGATTAAAATGTCGACGAATCGTTACGGTACGTGAAATTTTCAAAATCCATGGACAAGCCTGCAACAGCGGAGCAATTATATTATTCGTACATCCAGCACCGTTTCCGTAATCCCGAGAACAGAGGGAGAAAAAAAGAGAGAGAGGGGAGCCGGTGTGCAATTCTAGTTGTTACGATCTTTATTATACGGACCGGCGTCGAAAGCTACCGCTTTGTGAGGTACTTTTTTATGCCTCGATGCAATAGAAAAAAGGATCGCGTCGTGCCCCAAAATTTACATATTTTTCACGTAAACACATTCCCGAGGGATCGTAAAAAAAATAAACGAGAATAGACATTTGGGGGATGAAACGATAAATATGCATCCGAATAGCCCGAGTTTCCAAAATTTCGAACTTTTAGAATCCATTCATTTCCGGTGTTCATAACGATTTGCTAATTTTTTTACATTTTTTTCGTCCCCCCACGTAGAACGAGATTTTCGGATCGCATTATCAAACATTTTTCTTAGTTGATGAATAAAAAAAAAATATATTTTATATATTCTCCCAATCTGCCCTCTTTTTCTCTCGTTCTCGTCTCGCATTTCCCATCCCATTGCCCGACGATGCACTTTATTACTAAAAAAGGAAAAAAAATCACACCATCACGGCTGCGCTCCTCGTCGAATTATTTTCACTTCCGGTTTCCTGCGTGCACCTCTTTTTATTTATTTCACCTTTTGTACTTTCGCCCCCGGCCCCCTGAGCGCCCAACCCCTCGACCCGCACGCCCCACCGAGTCGCTCGCCCTGCCCCTCCTCGCCGCTTATGTTTCTTTCTTGAACGCGCTAGCGCGCGCAACAACCACGCCGTTCCACACCTTTTTTCCGGCTTTTCTAAACACGCGCGAGACGTTCACTTTTCACTTTTGTTATCAATCGAACGTCGGAGCGGGTTCGCCGCGCTTTTCACCCCTACGCGAATCTCGTAGCACGAAAACTTGCTCGACGAGTTGTTCCTCATTATCACGCACGTTTCTTATTATTATCTTTCTCTTGCTCTTTCTTCTCGTCGATTCGCGCACTTTATAGGGAATTATGAACTTGAAGAGTTTAAGCGGAACATCATTTGAGAGAATAATCATAATTCAGTTGCGACGACCGAGACGCTTCGATGCAACGAGCGTCCCACTCGTTCTCGTTTGGGAGAAACATCTCTGACGGAATTATTTATTATTTCGAATTCGAAAAGCTCCCGAACGGTGTAACGTCGGTCCGGCTCGTTCACGTCAACTTTTGCTTCACTTGAAAGTACTTTTTCAAATCCTTGTCCGTCGTATTCCTGGAGGTTGTTCTTTGTTCGATTGTACCAGTATTTTTTGGCAACAAGCGAAATTATAGAAGATTTACGAAAGCTCGAGTCAAATTTTCAGATCAACGGCCGAAGAATAATGTCCGCCATTTCTCAACACTCGTACGATTTTGTTGTTCGCTCAGTGTCGGAGCTTTTGAGAGAGGGACAAGAGCCAAAGACGTTGACACTTTGTATTTCAGGGTGACTAGTCGCGTTTGGCGATCATGAAAATCGGCAGGTGAAAATCTCTCTCGACAGGTAAGCGAGCGAGTTAACCTGGTGCTCGAAGTCAGGACGATGGCTGGCCCCTCGGAGAGCGAATCCCACGAGGACCTTTCGGCAAGCGGGTGACGACACGGGAAAATCCGAGAGACACAATTTCTGCTCAAGCTTCGGAAAAATATTGAACGCGACAATTGCAGGAGGGAGTTTATATATGGCGTGGGATCTCCGTAGGATAATTGATGTATCGAAGATGGAATAAAATGTAAACGCGTTTCAATTATTTGGCTAGAAATAATTTCCCGAGGCTAGCCGATTACGCTGGTACAACTCGTCGGACGGCTAAACCTCTCCCAACATATTTCCCTCTCTCACTTGACCGGCTCACCGATGCCCGCACACACGATAGTACACACATGAAACGCTCATACGCGCGCGCGCGCGCGCGCGCACACACACACGAGCGTTTGGCGCGTCAGACGTTCGCCAGACTTGGACACGCGTTATCCCGATACGACGAGATATCTAACGCACTTGTATCAAAAGCGTCGATTGATTTGTTCCCCCTGCTCGATAGACGAGACGCGAGCCGTCACCATCTCCGTACGTCTTAGTATTTTCACCGGTAAGCATCGTGCGCCACGTCCATTTCGTTGGATTATCCCTTCTCGTTTTCCGCAACCCTTTTTCCTTTTGCCTAGGGCAACACGAACGGAAACACCGACTGTGCGTCGAGATGAAGCGAAAACATGGGAGGATAAAAGACTCTCGAGAGCGGCGCTCCCTCCCGCATCCGTATCGTTGCGAATGATGCTATTTCTATTTCTATTTCATATACTTTCCCGTTATCTATTCATCAAAACTCATTGCCTCCTTTTCATCGCTTAATCCAATCGTTCCAACGAAATCCATCACGAAATATCGTTTGCGACCTCTAGGTTTTACCGCTCCGAAGGATTATGAGATTTTTGGCGTTAGTTCATATGCTTATTCTCATGTACACACAACTATCCCGTCCGACCGTCACTCGGCGACTGGCCGATTGGTGATTGGTGCGCTACACACGGCCGCCGTACTCCGCACGCTCCTTTTCCCCTTTCCCACTTGCTGCCGCCGCACGATATAATACCTTGACGTTGCTTGCTGCTGCTGCTGCTGCTGCTTTGCCTGATGCGCCGCCGCCGCCAGCAGCGCTACTCCCACTCGACGGGACGCCGGCGCGCATCGCCTCTCCACTATTCCCCCGGACGCCGCTCTTTTGTTTCTTCCTTCTTCATCCTCTTCTTTTTCCTCGCTTGTGCTTTGTCTTTCCCTTTCCCTTCCCCAACGCAGTCACCTCTCGCGGGCCGCCACCATTGCTCGTTCTGTCGTTTTACGCTCGCTCCACGAGCCTGGGATCCCCCCCGCCGCTGTTGCACATTCAACACGCACGTTTGGCCGCTACACGAGTAACGAAAGTGTTCCCGTGCACATGTGTCACCGTTAAAATATAATGAAAAACTTTTTTTTTCAACTTGCTACGATTTCATCGAAATTTCGTTATAAATTCACAATTTCACAGACAACGACCATCGAACAATACATCGTGTTGGTATCGCAGAACAAAAGGCAACTCGATTTTAGGTTAACGTTGTGAAAAACTGAAATCACACAAAGGTCCTTGTTCTCCGAGTTGCGTCATCCCTAAATCTGAGGATGAATTCTCAGTGGGCCACCGCCATCGGGCTCGATTCCCTAATTTCACGGTGATATGGCGCAAATTTTTTCTTTCGTTCACTGACCTATCGAGAGTAGATCACGATACCTACACACAACGAACGTTCGATTGGACGTTGGGAAGGTTATCACCGCTGACTGAGTTTTAATAAAAAATTTGATTTTTTTCAATAAAATTGAGAATCATCATTCATCCGACGTGTGCTGTTCGACGATTTTCTATTATTTCACGGTTCGATGCTTTATCAGCGAGATTCGTATCGAAAGCTCGCGGATTCGTTGTTGTAAAATTCATTTTTAATATGACGTTATGTTTTCATACCAAAGCCCAAATACACGAGTAAAAACTGCTCCGTCTATTTAGCATGGTCACGTAGATGGTATCGAGCCGAAGGGACGTGGGGGGAGCAAGAGAACAGACGTGCCTCGCACTTCCCGCCCCCACCATCGCATCATCTCATTTTTTTTCCTATTCGGTACTCCTTGCACCTTTCCGCCTCCTGCCCTCTGCCCAGCCACAACGAAGAAAAGCGATACAGCTTTTCCGCCACCGAGCGACCGCATCGCCTGCTTATTTTCTCGCCTCCGCCCTCAGGTGCGGCTAGACGCTGAGATAACGATCCTTCAAGTTTAAATGTTCACTCCTCCATCCACTCACTCTCTCTCTCTCTCTCGACTTCATCCATTATTCCTTACCGAACCTCGAGAACTTTGATAATCTCGTGTGTAGACGAGGCTCAGTTCCTAGATGGGATATTATTCTTAGGCAGCCCATTGGAGCATTCAAATTCAATGATTCGGCTTCATTGAAAAACTGGGGGTTCGATTTTTTTATAATTTGAGAAGAAAATTGTATATTTTTACGCGAAGAAACGATTTTTTAAGTATTTCAGCTTCTTTTTTCACTTTTAGTCGTTACATGCGGACGGGGACGGTGGAGCCATAAAATGAGAATGGAAATTTGTCGTGAGACTTCGTGTGAACCGAATCAGCATATTTTTATTGTATGAAAATAATTTCTGATCCATTGAAACGGTGCAACCACCAGAGCCGTATAAAATGTTTTTTTCATTTCAATAAACGATAAGATTAGCAAAAAATGTGACAACGGATTCGGCGAAATTTATTTACAAGGGTAATAGAGAAATAAATTTTTCGCGTTTCGATAATAGTGGAGAAAAAAAGAATCCAACAATAATCAATCACGCAAAAAAGACCCAAAGGTATTTAAAGTTGAAGGGAAATGAGGAATTTCCTATGATCCGTGTGTCGTTAGATATTGAGCATCGAAGGCGTGAACATTTGTAGTTTTGTCCCCCCACCCCCTTGTTGGTTTTTGTTTTTACGTCTACCGCGTGCAGTCTTATGATTTCTCTGGAATTAAGTTATTATTATCACGAGATTTCGAAATCAAAGAGGAAGAAAAAACTTAATGTCCTTATCAGTAAGTATGAAGAATGATAGATTCACAACTTAGTTTCGTGCTTCACCTTCGCTCGCAACAATTGATTGGGTCTCAGAGGACCGTAAGAATTAATCATGTAACAAGCCTGTGGCGATATGGGCCTCGAAGCTACATTTCGCTCCGGTTTTGGTGAGTCGATCGATTCACCGTCTTCGTACGAATTGCAACGTTCGTGCAACGTTTCTTCTCCTCCTCCGCCGAGGCCGAAACCGTTTAGCGTGCGAGCTTGCAGTTCCGAATCCGTTTCCTCCTCGTTGTCAGCACTATCAACATCCCCTTGAACAATCGATATAACCTTCGTTGTATGAAGCTCATTCATTGCGAATTTAGTGATCGCCAACAAGAAATTATACGAGCGAACTAAGAGTCAATCTCAACTTCGGGCCTTTGTCATGAATTACATTTTTCTTACCATCCGAACTATTGGTCGAGGGAAGATAAAATCGCGAAGGTTGCAATTTGCTCGCGGGTCCTCGCCGATCTCTCAGCGGATCGTTACCGTTGTGGTACTTGAACTCGCGTGGAAGCGTATAACTCCTCGGTAATGATATTTGACTACCCTCTATATCGCTGACCTCACCTTCGTCCTCGCCACCCTCGCCTCCCTCGCCTTTGGAGCTGTCATCCTCCGGGGCGTTTCGACACGACCGTAACCTTGGAACGATAAAAAAGCCCCAAAAATTAATCAACCGTTATTGGCTTGACGCAATTTAACTTGAAAAATGCATTAACTGAATATTACTTATGACCGGTAGGCGTCCAGTGGGGAAAATGGTGAGGTAGACAGCGTGGAGCGAGCAGAATTTCGGGGGTGTCCGCTCTGTCTCCTTGCGAGCCTCTCCAAATATAGCCGGACGGATGAGAAGTGGGATGATAAGGGGAGGAAGGCGTCGGTGACAAGAGGCAATGCATTTTTATTGGAGGCCACGAAGTCAATGTTACGCCACCTCCTCCTCCGCTATTCGCATCGGTCAACGGAGCTGGTGACCCCGACAATGGCGAGTTTGGCGATGTGTGAAGTTTCGTATTCGGTGGTGGTCGCTGATTAGTCGCTGACAATGAAGATGAGAACGACGAGGTGGAGGCCGACGGCGGAGGAACCAATTTCCCTTCTTTTATTTCCTCCTGTATTGCTCTCAACTCTCGCAACTGTTGCTGCTTCTTTTCTCGCAGTTTTTCCCTTATGAGATTAACATTGAGCGAGCCGACCGCCGCGTCTATGTCATTCTTCGATACTGCCCACTCGTCTGCCTGGAAAACAAACAAATGCGACAAACCATTTTTAATCGAAACGTATACAATCTACTGGCACCACTACCAAATTTTACAAATTGGATAAAGAAGTTTTAATCGATAAAAAAATGAAAGAAAAAATTGGGGGGGGGGGGGGGGGGGGAACAACAAAAATGATTTCTCACGTGTGTGGAAGCTGAGAGTGGCCTCTTCCAAAATGGTATCAATTGCCGGGTATTTCCACTGCAATTTGACCATTGCTTCGTTTCTCCCATACTCGTCATTAGAGTCTGTTGGACCGGAGGAGGAACGAACGTCGTGGGCTTTTTTTTCTTCCGATTAAGATTAGTGACTGTTGGATTGGCGAAACGGCAATTGAAAACACCGGGGATACCGCCGTTCGTTAATTTCACCTTTCTCGTACCGTTTGCCAGAGTTCTTTGTTTCTCACCACCGTAATCGATTTGTTTCTCATCCGGAATATCCTGCGGATATATGTTAAATAATATTTTATATTTATTCAGCTGGGCCGAGCTCGCGAGTCGGTCTTCGATGTGCTTCTTGTTTTGTGGGCTAGAATAATCTCGGTTGACAATTTACCTGATTCGCCAATGTCGTTACGACGTTACTAGCGGTCATGCGACCACCCGCTTCGTATCTCAGTCTTCTTACGTGAAAATATCTATAATAAAGTCCCATGAAAAAGAGACCGCCGAAAAATAGGGCGAAAAGTATCAAAACTAGGATTATCGGTCTTGGATAAGTCGGTCGGAAAGGCCGAAGATCACTCCCATCGACACCGACGGCCCAGACGCCGACGAGTAAACTGTTTTCCAAGAACATCACCGTATAAAATATAATCTGATTGAAAAGAAATAAAACGGATGATAATGATGAATGGAAAATGAGGTAGAGAATGGGTTACTTTTGCCGCCGCTATCCGCTCGACGGGAGTATTTGATGCTGACTCTTTAGCCGGCTCGCGTAAAAACAAAATCTCACCATTTTTTGTCGATGATTCGTCTCATGAAGATTCACGTATGCGAATACGTATACAAAAGCGAGGAGGGAAGCGAGAAACGTTTTACGTGAAAATGTGAGTTTTTCGCTGTCATGGAATAGACCGTCGGGGGTGAGTATGAGCCAGGTGAGCATGGAGAGCCAATGAAGAGCCATTACGACGAGTAACCATTGTCCACCGTAGAGGGAGGCGTAAGCGACGAGGGCACCGACCCGCGCGCTCACTGTCCCGAGGCGCCAGGCTAGTTGAGTCAAAACTCCGAGCCACGTGAGAACCAAACGTTCCAAATTTCTTAATCTTGCAGCACCTTTACTGAAACTCGCTACGGCCCAACAAACGCTCCATAATGAAAGTCCTGCCGAGACAGCCGTCAGTTCTGCCAACTTGTCACGGTCTTCTCGCAATATTTCTGACTTTATCTCCTTCGATCCATTCTCATCTCCAATACCGATCGACAATAAATATAATTGTAATAGTAACATCGGAGCTGCCTCGCAAAAAGCGTGAATCAATCGTAGCACGCACAATTCTCGTACCTGAAAATAGAGTAATTCAAGCTTAAATGCTCGTGGACTCGACGAGAGGTTCGTATGTCTATTTCGTATCGTCCAATCGATTTCATCATCACCTCGTGCTTCACATACGCCAAATCCACAGGGATAAAGAGCTTAAAATATCTCCAGAGAACACCGATCTGCGTGGAATGGAGTAAAACGACGCACCAAACGGTCCAACTGGTACAGTTTTTTTTCCTTCTCAAATTTTGGCCCTCAATCGTCGTTCCTCCGGTTAATTTGCCCCTGGCGCCCCAGAGGTACCATCTCAAGCTGACGGTCTGAAACGAACACCGTGATGAATCGAAATTTCATTTTCGTTCTATATGTATTATGTCACCGTGATATTTACCTGGGAAATTAGAAGCGCGGATACGACCAGCGCTACATTCGTGGGAAACAACACGGCTGGAGCCGATGGATGATGCGCAAGAGCATAGGCCATAGCCAGATCGAAAACGACGTCGCAAAAATACGAGGCTAGCGATATTATGTTAAATAAAACATCGCACAGCGGCAAAAATTCATGCTGATGTTCGAGCCGTTGATTTTGGGCCATAATGGGCCTCCGTTGCCCATTTGGACCATCCAGTTGACGTTTGACGCCTCGTTAAGGCATTACTGAATTTCTGAAATTATCTTGACATTAGTATTTGCTTGTGTATTTTGCGACCTATCATTGTCACGTGCATACTTCTTCATGCTGTTTTCAGTAGCATGAAGAAGCTCGTGCTTCTTCAAAAGCACACAAAAAACAACAAAACTGGCTACAGAAATTATATCAAAGGATATCAGGGTTCATTCCATATGAAAATTATTTACAAGCGTGAAAACAATGTTGAGTTGAATTGTAGAAATTTTGGTAAGTCCTTTTGTAAAATGATCACGATATAAGGCTGACATGTGCTCAGGCGCTATTGCAATCGTTTATTGTAAGTGTATCTATTTGTTGTATCACATTGAATCAATCATCATGTGTTTGTTGGTTCAAATTATCTTTAAAATCATTTGATATAATAATATGATACACTATGAAGTTGTATGTTCAACAGTCATCTATAATTCCATTGTGTATAGTCCAAAGATAGATATATATTTGCACATATTGAAAAGTTTATACTCACAGCATTCCACAAATGTCATTGTCATATTACAAACGAGCGATATACAATTTGATAATCCCCACTGGATGCAACAGCCTGATTCTCTCCTTTACAATGATCTTGTTGGACCCTCCAATATTTTGTTTCCTTGGAATTTCACCTCAACAATGGAACATTCTTGTTCATCACAAAAATATCTATACCCCTTGATGTGTGTGTACCATTATAATATTCATCATCATTGTCGTCACATTATGATACGTACCGTAAAATAATCGAAAAAATTTGTTATCCTTCTCGAGGGAAAGGTTCATCAAGACGCCACGCAATATTCAATATGAATAATCCGAAATTTCGAAATAATTTCCATGCTTGTCTCCCGCTCTGTTTCTTTCTACCTGTTGATTCGAGATTCACACACTATATATATTTTATTACTTTAGATTGAACGGTAGTGGCGGTGCCTGCATTCTTGCATTTTCTTTCGTATCACTCCTCCTCCTCAACCTTTTTCTCGTTGTGCTGTGGTAAGATGCACCCGCGTCACTGTTGTCACGGTATTACACTACCCAAACCCAATACCCAATACCCAACATCGGATCGGCGACGACGAGTAAGGGTTAAGGGTACCTCTTGGAGCAGTGTTACCTGCACGCCATCATTGAGGAATTTGTCTACTTTTATTCGCTCCTCCTCGCTTTCCCTCTCTCTCCCTCAAAGTGGGGTGGGTCAACCGACAGATGCAATTCCAACAGAGTTGTCCACTCCTCATCGTAATTGATCACGTCAGTTTTTTGGTTTGTTCTATAAATCCATCCAGTCGCACAGTAGTGGTTAGTGTCGCATTTAAATCGAGTGGTTTTATCCTGTGAAAAGCATTTTTCAAACGTAAACCACTGTCCCCTTGACTTTTTATTGTTCACTCGGTAATTCAACATCGATGTACGCAGTACCTCATTTTGAATGTTGGGCAACGGTTGATTATTTAAAAAAAAATCTCACTTCGCGTGAGATACCATTATGTGTATAACTTTTATTTAGGATTGCTTATTATACAGAATTAATTCATATAAAATTATTACTTAATGGTTGAAAGATTCTTATTTGAAGATGACTCTTTTGTGGTGAATTTGCTATCAAATTATTGAGTATTCTCAAAAGTTAACGAACTACATGTGTGCCATGGGTCTGCATGCGTAATTTTTGAGAACAATGAAATCTCGTATCAAAACTTTTATACGTAGATATTTATTTCTGCTTACAAATACATACAATATATTACTGTTATTTTTTGTACGTGAGACGTTCGATACGCGACGCACGCGTGCCCCTCTTGTATCGATATGATACAGATATTTCAATATTTATATATAACAAACATTGTGCAAAGAAAAAAGAACAATGTTAGGATCCTCAAGGATGAAAAAAAGAAAAGAGCAAAAAGGTGACATGACGCAAATCGCATGATCAATTATAAAAATTATGATAGAAATACAGTGTGTCCATTCACAGTATGTACAAAATAATCTGTGGTACAATTCTCATACATTCATTCGTGTATAAATTGTTTCATTGTACCACTTCGTTTCCCTCCAAATATAGCAATACATCAATTGAATTTGGAACTTTATCAAAATTCTTCCAAGGTATTTACAGAATTATTTCATTTTTGAAATTTCTCGTCAACTCTTTGTGCGGTAAAACAATTGAGTTTAAGAGAATTTTTCCGGAAGCCAGGCTCACACTGGTACCTGCGGAAGAATAATCATCATTAAAATTTTCATTTTCACAAAACAATGACCGCTGAGAAAAAGAAATTGAAAAGGAAATAGTAATGAGTTTTCTCCTTACCGAGGATAGTGATGGAAGGATTTAATTTTCCATTGACATTGAAGAGCGGTGGATTTTCCATTTTGGCAAATGGTTTATTCGGATTAGGATCACAGGGAGTGCCTTCGACCCGAGCCCATTCACCTATGGTGCTACTTCTCCCCACTATGCTGTGGAGAACGATCGAATGAGCTTGAATTTGAGCGTCAGCGAGTACAATGGATTCTCGAATTCTGACTCCGGCTTCGATTCTCGCGCACGGCCCTATACTAACGTTCGGTCCAAGCTGCAATTTTTAGACGCATGAATATAATTTTCAACAGAAATTCAAACTATCATTTTCGATAGTTTTTTAACATCCAAACGATCAAATGAGGAATTCGTAGTTCTGACGTATGGTTGATGAGCTATTACCACAGCGCTCGGATGAACGACAGCGGTCGGATGTATGCAAACATCACCAACAACATTGCATACGCCAATTGATGAAAGAGCCAACCTCTCAGGATATTTTTCTCGATAAAGAGCCAAATAATGTCTGTTGGAGTAAATCGCTGATCCGGCTGTCTTAACTTGGGACCACCAATTTTTCACTAGAACAGCATTGAGTTTACCAGTTCCTGCGAGTCTCGTAAGAACGTCCTGTTCCAGGGCTATGTGGGCCGGATCTTTTCCGTTCCCATTTGCTTGACTTTTCATGTGTTTTACAAAAACAAGACAAAAATCATTTACAAATTCGAAAAATTGCGAATTTCAGATTTAACAAATGATTATTTCATTACTGGATGAATAATTAGTTGGATTTATTATTTTTAATGCGAATAAACGTACGAAAGATTGTCCTGTTGATTGCGAGCGTAAAATATTTCAGCCATAGTAGGAAATATTTCAGGTGAAATGACGTAAACTCCGCAGTTGATGAGAGTAGAGACAAAGGTTGAGGGTTTTTCTACGTAATGGGATACTTTGCCATCCTTGGCCATTACCAAACAGCCGTAATTCAAAGATTGTTGTCGCGTCGCTTCAGTGCTCATTATCGTTATTAATGCTTTTGATTCTCGATGAGACTCGAGTATTTCCCTCAAAGGAAAATCTGCACAAACGTCGCCGTTCATAACAAAAAAATGATCCGGCGATCCTGCTCTTATCTGATCTCTGAAGTGGTACAGACCACCCGCTGTACCAAGCGGCGTGAATTCCTGGAGATACCTTATAGTCGTTGTATATTTCTTTGCCATTTCCTGTACAAATTGATGCAAGTCGTTTGCGGCGTACGAACCGATTATGAACACTTCGCTCAGTCCAGGTATTTTTGTACAAGCCTCTATGTGATGCTCTATCATCGGTAAACCTGCTACTGGGAACAGTGGTTTTGGTATGTCCAGCGAAAGAGGACGAAATCTGGTCCCTGGAAAAAAATATTTTCATTGAAAAACATTTCAGTATCTTTCTTCCTCCTTATTTTACCTAGTTGTCTGAGCAACCTTCATCTTTATCTCACATCTTTATCAATCATTTATAGCAAACTTCAAATTGGACATTATTTTCTTAATATTTATTTGCAAGATAGTTAATTTGAACGCTTACATAAATGTTTATATCAGTTGTATTGTGGAATGGAAATCAGTGAATAGGAGAAATTATGATTTATTCAAACTTGTACGTATGTACACGCTTTCGAATACTCTCTGACTTATGTCAACTCTTCAAATAGTTAATTTACTTACCCTTTAAAGGGCCGCCTATTAGTATAACGGCCTTAATCATTTTTCTGCTCAGTCTTTCCACTCAATTTTCAATATTTTGGCGGATTAAAGTGATCGACAATGTTCCCTAAAATAATAGAAAAATATTCGAACGATCCAGTGAGATAAGAAGTATGATGACTAACTATGGACTGCGTGATTGCTACTTGACACGTCGTATGTTGCTGTTGTTAAACGCATCCACAGAGAGAATCGTCTGTTATCTCTGTTATCGTTTTTTTGAGCAAAAAATAATAAAGACATAGAAAAATTAAGATCCCCATGAAAAAAAAATTGACAAAAATAATAACAAGGAAATTGTACTACTGCTTGTTTCCCTGTCTCCACTTTTCGATGAATCCAGTGTTATTTCGTCGAGCAATTGAAAAAGAACAAGATCACTTGTTGGTTCCGCCATTTTGTAATTGCACCAAGTCGAACATGACGTGAACGCAACCAGCGTCACCGCGTTTACTTCAAATCGAACACGTTTTAGCGTTATTATAGCGCTATTAACGCTGTCAGCGTTCAAGTAGAATGTACCCAGAGCTTTATTGTTGATTTTGTTATTGTGTTGAAAAGAAATGTTGGGAATTACGAAATTTTGTTAAGCCGTAGGGTCGATAGAAAAAAAAAGTGATTTGTGGCGCTGGTGGCAAGATTCCAAAACTCTTAACATGCTTGTTGATCCCACTTCTTCATACCTGGTTTACCAATCACTATAGTCATGTTTCTATGGCTATAACCTCCAAACTCCGAACGTCGGGACGAAATATAAAATTACGTAGGTTTAGTGTTAGTTTTTAATGATAAAAATCATCTAAAACGATTTAAAAATAGTGTCAATCGTATCGAATGAAAAATGAACGCGCTGGCAAGAACGTTGCGGTACGTGCCGAGCGTTGTTATCAATTTAGTCCCAAAAAACGGAGGAATTCTCTCTAGAACAGCAGCTTTCAAGAGTAATTTGAAGATCAAATGGGTGAAACCACGAAAAATTGCTTCGACAATGCCCGAAAAAAGTGGAGATGGTGGTTTGGAACTCGACGTGAAGCCTCAGGATTACGTTAATAGATATGAACAGTCGAAAGAGCTTGTGGAGTAAGGAAACTCACTTTAAATTTCAATGTTTACGCAACTTTCAATACATAACCTCCCAAGTTTCTGAAAACTATTTTGATAGTTTTACTCATTGAAATTGTATTCAAATGGTGATTCACTTGAAATGGTTCGTACAATACTGTTTTCAGCGCCAGTGATATCGTCAAGAGAATGTTCACTCTAGAATTTATGCCACGTAGAGAAACGCGCAACAAAAAACGTGAATTGATACTGGCAATGGTGCAACGACACAGAGCTGATCGAGGATCTATGGAATCTAGATGTTGGTCAATTTTGGAAAATACTTGATATAACTACATTCTCCCTACATTAATTAATATCTTCATTTCAATCTATTTTTTTTACAGTGGCAGCTATGACCGCTGAAATATTGTACTTGCAAGATCACTTGGCAGTTTATTCACATGACAAGCAAACAAAATTCTTTCTCAAGGAACTCATAGAGAAGAGAAAAAAATTTTTAGGCAAATTGCGAAGATGGGATTACAAACGCTTTGAATGGATTTTAGAGAAACTCAATCTTACTTACAAACCTAATCCGCCGTTCGTATATAATATATTCTATAAATCGATAAGTGAAAAAGTATCAATACAGAGTGCCATTTTCATTTTTGTGTTTGATCTTGATTCTTGAATTTAATGCAAAAATTCACTTTACAGTTACACAAAAGTTATTTCACAATACAGTGAGAAAAGATGTCTTGTTGCTTATTTTGGATGATATCAAAGTATTTCATCATGTACAAATAATTCAGCTCGTACAATTTATATAGTTAGACGATTACATCGCACTGTTCCCAAATATCAAATACTGTTTTGTCTGATAATGTACTCTTATGCAAATTGTTTTTTCCAGTTTATACTTCAAAGTTACAAGGAAACGATCAATGAGGATGCTGACCAAACGCCATTGTGAGAAACTGAAGCTGAATAAACTGATGGAATACGGTGCAGAGTTGCGGCGACAACAGCCTGACTTCTTTGAAGAAAAAGCAAAGAAGTTGGAGTTTATTAGACAGGAGGAAATAGCTTGTGGGCGAGAACCCACTGTTACGGTTGAATTAATTGCAGAAGCCAAAAGGCAGGCAGAATCGTTGAGGAAAGAACAATTGCAGGAATAACGATCAAAGAGGCTTTAATTGCATACGTTTCACCAGTATCAGAGAAGAAAATAACTTTCAAATTCTCTACTCCGAATGTGAAATGAACCAATTATGCATTTTTCTTCTGATTGTTAATAAAATTGATAATGTCTGTATTTAATGTTTACTTTGTCGAAGCAACCAATTTTCAGATGAGAAAAACTTCAAGATTCCAGACAAAGTGAGAACTTCGACACAAACATATTATTTATTTGCTTTTACCTAATACAATTATTATTTACAAGTCTCTTGGTAATACAAATATCGGACTTATGTTAAAACACATTACATGTCAGATTCTTTACTAACGGTTGTTTCTATATCGGTGGATTTGATTTTACCAAAGAGCGAATTGTATAATTCGTTTTTAGCCAAGTCGGACCAGTTGTCGTTGGAGTTGATGGGAGCCATAAAATTGACTAATTTCGAATGAACATCGTAACGTAAACGGCGTCCCTTGGTTGCTCTCGTATCAATTTTTCTTTTCATTTTACTTCTCATATTCTGCAGAGCTATCCATTGCTTACTCAGTTGCACAGGATCTGTGACATCGGAGGATTTATACTCTATCAATTCGCGCAGGAGTTGATGATAGAAATCGTCGTCGTCATAGATCTCTGAATCGTATTCTTGAGTTCTTCTGCCGTCTTCGTCATGTGGGAATTCTTTACCCAGAATATCGTATTCAGATCTTTTAAGTTGCGTCCTTTTGACCAATTTGGCTTTATCGCCAAGTACAAAATCGATTTGTTTGACTATAGCTTGACTGGAACTTTTGTTCAAATTTCCACTCGCCACGCGAGTTTTATCGTTCCATTTTTGAATTACGGAATTTCTGTAGTCACGATAAATTCGATGATTTTGAGCTATCAGTTTCTCGTATTCCTCAAGACTTTTTTTCTTTTTTTTCTGCTGCGGCACAGTTTCCTCCACCTCGTTCCCTCCGTCTGATGAATTTTCGTTTGTGTTTTCTTCTCCCATTTCGTCTTCAGTGTCGGAGCAAATTTCTTCGTCCATATCCTCAGCTTCTGCTATTTCATCTGCTTTTCTTTTTTCACCAGTTTTCAGAGTTTTAGTTTCTGGATAATTACCCAAGAGATTATTCTGTAGTTCCAGCAAATTGTCCAGTAGTGAACTAAGTTTGGTTGTTCCATCATTGACATCTTTTTTGAAACGATTGTTACTTCTCAATTGTGCATGGACATCATGCTGCGGCATTTTGTTACTCGTTATCAAACATTTTTGTAGCTTTATCCTCATTTCAAGGAGATTTTCCCAAATCTTCAGCTGCTCTCTAACACAGTTGCCTTTCGCTACTTCTGCACGGACATTAGTTGGGATTATTTCCTTGAAATTTGCCTCTCCCACCCTATCGCGGCGCAAGGGATTATCTTCGTCAATCTCTGAATCATCAGCTCCATCGGATTCAAACCCTTCGCTGCCAGAATCACTTTCTTCCTCATCCATTTCTTCTTCTTCAGATTTTGTGTCCTTGCTACTTTCATCGTTAGAATTTTCTGATTCATCATTGTCAATTTCGCTCCCCACACTGTCGTCCTCAGATTCGTAAATGTCTTTTCGCGATACTTTTTTTCCTTTATATCTAAAATTGAAGAACAGATTTTCAATTGAATGATTCTCACTCGAATTGAAGGGTTGACTCGAATAGTTAACGATTAAATACGTTCAAACAATATCCACTTAGATTTTTTGATACCTTAAAATGAATAGACTTACCTTTTATCAATCTCATCTAGAAGATCAACGTTTCGTTTCCTGAACGTTGATGATACTCCGGCATCTTCTTCGGACTCTGTTTCGTCGTAATGTTCAACAACTTTAGCCTTTGTTTCTTCGTTCTCATCGTCAGAACCGAACACCGTAGGTGCCGCAGTTACTAAACTACTAATCTTCTCCGCCAAAGTTGGCTTCTTTTGTCTCAATGCCATTTTCGTAACTTCAATTACAACATGGATTGTTACTGTTCGAAAACATAGCCGAAACACGTGTGTACATAAATATAACCTACACTGCGGGGCGGAAGAACTGGGTTTTTAAAAAAACTCCGTGACGAGAACACTTTTTCGTAGCGGTCAGTAACGGTGATCTTGGGAAATGAAAAATTATCTCTCATCGACGAAACTCGACCGTCCCTGTAAATTTCGTTCTTGCTGGAAGCAGCCGATATTACAGGTTTGTTCCATCCACGGATAAGTTGGTTCAACACACATTTATGAGCACATCGCAACGACTGCACAATAAAAATAAATAATTTAAACAATGTCTACCATTATGTAACGTATCTATACTAGAAAAGTTTTATCACATGAATTTTCTATCATTTTACGTCATCTTACCTTTGTCATCTTTGTTGGTAAGGTAGGTTTCCAGGTTGACCACTTTTATGAAAAATAAAGCACGGATAATGTATAATGGATGATGGTAATTTTTTAATGGTTTAATGCATACTTTGTGAATTGATAAAATTATGACAATCGGTTGGTAAATGTTTGTTCAATAAAAATTAAATTTATTTTTCAAAACTGAAACAATCTGCAGGCTCGGCCGAGTTTCGTAGGATAAGATTTTATTTCCCGCATTGACCGCCGCGAAAAAGCGCTCTCACTACCGATTCTCTCCGGTTGCGAAAGTTTCTATTACTGATCTTTGTCGACCGAACAGAAAGATATTTTGCAAGACGAAAAGCTTCTACAATAAATAAATAAAAAGATAGTGGTTCACGTTTTTCTTCTCGGAAGATCAGTTCCATGGATTTTTCAGCTGCAGATCGTGCCGAAAAATGGAAGGTCAGATGAGATATTTTTGTAGTAAAAATTGCATTTTATTGATCAAAATTTGACGAAAAGAACATCAATGTTACTCCCTGAGGAACGAACGTTTCTTTACACACGATTTTCCCTTCAGTTTGCATACATTGGTCAGTGGAATCACTGATTCCAAGTTCAAACTAAAAAATTGTAAATAAATGAGTTTTTGGTCGATCCCCATTGTGAAAATCCCGAGCAATTTTCTGAGCTGTATTGAGACTGTGAATAAGTTCGTGATTCGTGATTTTTATACCGAAAAATGTATTTTTTTCTCTGAAACGTTAGAAATTTCGACTATTCGTGTCCACAGGGTGTTTCAACACTTGACAAATGAACGGTAAAAGAACTTCGATAACGAAGAGGTAAACAATGACGTGTTGTAAGCACTCAGGAAAAATAATGCTCAAAAGACAGTTCGACATTGAATATAAGAAGATTCGTGCTCAACCCCACCATACACTCAACTTTTTGAGACTTCGGCCATGATAACCTTGTGTACATTTGAAGCGACACTTTGTTTGCCACGCGTGTTCACGTTTCTACAGGATTTGTTTACGTTTTTTCGTTCTCCGTTGCGATCATTTGTCTCGTATTTTTTCGCACGCGCACAAAGTATTATTACTATCGATTAGTTACGGGAATCGTTGTTTTTTCAAAGGAAAATTTACGAATGACACTGAATATTAAAAAGTGAATAAACGAAGAGGTTTATCGGGAAAACACGAACGAATAAATCGATGCACGAATAAATAAGTAGAAATGACACCGCGTGCAAAGAAATTAAAAATGAGTGAATTGGAGATGACAAACGCTTATTGCGGATGGCCCGGTGTCGCAGTTAATGCTCCGAGGCAATAGACATGGAAATAAATTGACCGCGCGACCTGTAAACAAATGCGATTTCGTTGTCAGTATTAATTTACCTCAGGAAAGTGTACTTTTTCGTGTTCGTGAAGGAGGTGCGAGATTTGTACGCTGTAAAAATGAATTCTTCCAATGATACCTTACAAACTATAAGTCAGTGCTATACTACAGTCCTACAACTGGCTGTTGATGCTGATCACGAGAATCTGGTAGGGCTGCCCCGAGAGAGAAGTCAGAGATTCTCTTCGGGAAGTGAACGAGACCGGCGAGATTCAGTCTCGAACGGTCTGGCACACGCTGCCAAGCGAGCGAGCCGGTCACCGACCAACTAACAAATAAGATTTTTTCTCCCGGTCGATTGTTTAAAAGCGATTGTAAAAGCGACGATCTGAGGGAGGGAGGTTGAGGGATGGAAAATGAGGGAGGGACGGAGGGTTAAACGAACATCGAGGCAATAAATAATTATCGATTTTCAAACGAATTTTCGTCGGTGAAAAATTCATCGGAGCGCAAGCAAAGTAATCTTGGGAAACCCACGCGAAACCGGGGACGTGTTTTCTCAATGAAAAGTCGCGGCTGAATGGAACTACGAGTGTTACCGGTTTGTCGAACTCGGCCGAATCGTCGCTACGGTTACAAGACCGTTTTACGTTACGCAAAAGTAAACCGGTGGCGAAGGAATTTTTCGCGGGGGTGGTGATTTTTGCGTCTGGCAAAGATCGTTACAGTGCAGTGATCGGCTAAAAGTGCGATAAGAATTTTACGTAACTTCTACTCGCCCCGGCGTCGCGCCCGGGAAGACGGGAATTTCTATACTTGGAAGCTTTCCAAAATGGCTAAAATCGCGATCCTATTGCTGGGCCTACAGACCTTCGGCTGCTTCGTTAATGGTAAGCAAATTAGCGGAAAACGAAGCTTGATAACCGAGGCAGGCGCACATTTATAATTGGTGCTTTTCGCAAGGTGAGCACGAGCTCGATGCTCCTCGCTCAGGATTTTATGCTTTTCCGGAAACGTCGCTTTACCACGAGCAAGAGCAGGCGTGTTTACGGAGAAACTTTTTGCTCGATTGTACGAGCACGCGGCACGTGGTGGGGAGCACCGCTTCTGGCTTTGTTTGGCATTAACGTAGGGCAAACAAACGCAGGGGTGGAATCGCATCTAAAAACAACACGACGTAAAACTTCTTCTTATGCATTCATAATGAAGTCTGCGCTCTCCCGTTGATCCGCCCCGTTCCTTCCCTATCACCAAAACATGCTGCGATAAAACGATGTTTGCACGCGGTTATTTTTTATCGGCGGCGGTGAGACTACAAATTTTTGTGGTTGCCACAACGACGAACGATTATTAACAGGAATGAAAACACTGGCCAGCGATTCGCGCTCGTTCAATCCTCTCCATTATTAGCTTTGACGAAGTTCTCTTTTTCTTCGAATTAACGGTGAACTTCCGGCGCATCTACGTCTGCGTAGAAACGTTATTTTCGTTGGGAAAATATCTGGAGGCTTTAAGGGGTTGAGACAATCGTTTATGAGGGGGAAATTCGTCGTGGTGGGAAGAGCTTTGATGGTTGACACAGTGATTTTGGGGTGGAATGGGAATTGATAAAAATATTGTTTGGAAGAGCACATTTTTCTATGAATCCAGTCAGAAACTTTTTTCATCCAGGAAGTGCGCGTTGTATGCCTCTTTTGTTTGAATGATTTTCTTTTGAAAGAGTTAACGCGAAGCAACTCGGAATGTTCCTATTAAACTTTGGATCTAAATGTCTTTTTGAAGTAATCCCGGAGAGCAGCAATGGGATGAAAATTATTTCGGGGACTGAAGCGTTTAAACGCGAAGTTGATACAGTCGAGGCATTGCCAAAACTGGCAAACTTCATTAGGAAGTGCATGCTCTCAGTGTGTTTCTCCGACTAACTTGTCTGCGCGGACTTTCGTGGTTGGAACGCAGCCTGAGCCACATTCCATTTTGTCATAGTTCACGCGACTTTCGACGTCGGCAAGCATCAGGAAAACACTTCGATAATGGAGGAGCCTGTGTTTGCTCAGCGACCGAAAAGGTGTGCTCCGACCTTTTGTGCTCAAGCGACTTTTCTTCTCGTAAAGAGAACACCCCGACAGAGAGGACTGTCGCCAATGTTTTAAGAAGATAATAATAAGTGGGGGAAAAACTTGTTGCTAATTGAAACCGATTGGCGGTGACTGAAGGTGATTTTGAAGATTTTTACCAAAAATATTTTTATTTCCAAGTCAATTCTGAATGAACATTTTTTAATTCCGTATTTTGCTGTGACGAAGCTTTAAACTGTGCTATTTTTTTCTAACATAGTTCACCAAGAAAACGTTGAAAAATTTATGTTTTGCCGTTTTATGCCGTTTCGCTATACTTGCTACTGTTTTCACAATTTAAATTTACAGTTGAACATGGCAAAATTTGAGGAGCTCGAACACGAGCATCGATCATACGCCAAAGTGTTTAGAAATTTACTATGGTAAATAACTGAATTTCATTCGCGATTGTACGATAATATACCGGTATACATGTGTGCCGATGCATTTATTTTGACATCACTCATCAATTTTCATCGACTCGCTTCACCAAAAATTACTATGTGTGTTCGTAAGAATTAATAAATATTACCGATATAGAAGCCTACTTCTATGGCACCATAATAGTTTTTAGTGAAATTTTCTCTCCGTGTAATTGTCATTTGAAGAAATATTCTCATTGCTGCCGAATACGAATTGGGACCTAACACGGAGGCGTGGCCTAATTTAATATGGCGCAGAGGGGGGTGCGATCGCCTATTAATTATAAATATTTACCGTAGATAATGGTAGTTTTTTTTAACAATAATTGATATTTATTACGACTTCCATTAATTGTTTAATTTCATTCAAAAACATTAATGGTTTGAAAATTCAACTCCAGATATGTCTCAAATTTTGTCAGGTCCCAACAGCCAATTGATTCGTAGATTTGTGTTGTTGTAGCTCGAGCTGCAGATGACTCTTATCGTTGGAACTCATTAATCAGAACCTCACTTCATTGTTGCGAGAATTTTGAGGCGTGCTTGTAAACTACACTCGAACTTTTTCAAAACGAAAGTAAACAATTGCTCATTCGCTTTTCCCGAAAATGGTGAATTTTTACCGTAAATTGAAGTGTACCACGAAGCAGCTCTTGACAACCAATTACCCATTTCGATGATTACCGAGCAAACGGGTAATTGTTGCTATTAAGGAGGCTCTGTTTGGGAAGCTCTGTTGCAACGTTCAGTAGGTTTTAATATACATTGATGAAAAAGTATTGATAAGCTCAGTCGTAAGTAAGAATGTTGAGCAATCAGAATCATAATTACAATGGAGTGTGCGGTGAAGCTTCGTCGTCGGCTTTTTTCTCTGATCCTCTTCCACCGCCGCGCCGCTCCCTTGCACTCGTCTCGCCCAAGAAACTTTCGTGTTTCTTTACTTTTTCTTTTCAGTTTTATTTCTCAAGCCCTTTTTTCTCCCCCGAGTGTTTCCAGCGTTTCTTTTATTTAATTCTTCTTCGTTTTTCCCCGCCTTCGCGCTTCGTCGAGCGACCAATCGCGTGTGCATACAATCTGCGCGTTACGTCTAAATATAGCGGATGCCCGTGTGTATGCACGTATGTATTTGCTTTATGCAAGAAAGAAGTTACAAAAGGGCTGAGCTTTTTGTCGTTTGCTCGCGCCCGAGTTTGCGCTTCAGACCAATAGTTCAGGAGCTGTGACAAAAGTATTTCGCCGCTCTAGATCTGCTGCTCCGGGCTCGCGTCCCTCGAGGCTGATGAGGACTGGAAAGATGGAGAACGACTATTAGCCCAGCCGTGTAGGTCGCAGACAAATACTTTGAATTTAAGGCAGCTCTTCCGGGCCCTCCGTATTTCTCGGGACCATGGTTGGCCACTTTGATGTTTCACTGAATTCGAGGAGGGAGAAAATATATCTGGAATCGTATCGAGCTCGAGTTGCAGTTCAGTTCGCATCGCACCGCAATTTCCTTCTGGAATATTCTTTTTCACGGATCCCCTGGCCGCACTTTCTTCTTTCCTAAACAGCCGTGCATTCTCCCTGCAGTTCTCTAGTCTTCGTTCTCGATTTTTCTACCTTTCGTTTTCTCTCGCTCACGGTGCCTTCTCCAGTTCGATTACCACCGAACACCGCGAATGTAGTAGCCCCCAAAGACGTCGAAACCACAGAAAGGTTTCCTGTGGTTTTGACACGGAATTCACGGCCGCCGGGTCCCCCCGCCCCGAAATATTAAAAAGCATTCGCGATTGCGCGAGAAGAGTTTTAAAACTTTGATATTTTTACAACTTTTGTTCATCTCGCTGCGGGACGATCCCGTGTGACGGATTACATTCGCACAATCCCAAAGACTACAACACTCAACAACGTTGGGTAACGAACGATCGTGCGCGGAGAAAAAATACTGTCGAGTCCGAAGCGACGATTAGTTTTGTTTCGATTCCTCGTTTTCACCCTCGTTCCAATAATATTTTTTGCCATCCTCCACCGTAATTTTCATTTCTAATATTTACTCGATCAACGTCGAATGTCGTTCTTGGATCCAATAAGTTCAATTCCTTCTTATTACTCCGAATGACGATGAATAAATATGAACAAAGTGCGAACGATTTTCAAAGCCGCTCGCATGGCTGCTTGCATGGAAACTCTCTCTTGTTATCTCAGCAAAAAAGAGCCTCGTTATCTCATCTTAAGGCGAATGAAAAACAAAAAATTATTTGTACTTGGCCGCATCCTATCTCTGTTCAATATCGTAACGTGTCACGTAGAGACATACGTGCGAGAGCCTTTTGAGGAGAAAGACGGTTGGAATTGAATCACGGAAATAGCACATTTAGAGGAAGGGACATTGCGTGCGGCGAGTGAAAGGAAGTTGTAAAGTTCCCCTATACGCTTAATAATATATTGTCGTCGGAGGGCTCAATGGCATTATGTACTTTTACCGCTTACTCGGAAGATCCGTGAAGGATTTTATTTTTACACGCATTTCGAACTTTTTTTTCTTTCCTTGCGTTGCGTTCTATTTTTTTCTCTACGCTCGGGACTCCCCCGAGACGGAATAACCGCAGCCCGTAAAGATTTAGGGTGTTGTCACCGGCCACGTAAATCCGAGGGAAAATATAAATCCAACTCTAACAGTTGTCTCTATCATTTCACTTTTTATCCCGATCGTTGACACTAGTTCACTCGCATTAGAACGTCCATCATGAATGCTAACAAGAATTGAGCCCTCGAACGTTCATTTTTGACGACACGACTGTTCACGTCACAAATTTTCAATGTTTTTCTAATGCCCGGAATATGATTAAGTTCCTTCTAACCACTTTCCTTAATTATCTGACACAAAAGTCTCTGCAAAACGAGAAAATGAACACAGGAACTTTGCAAATTGAAATTTTATTATTATTTTGAATTTTTATGCAATTTGATGATTGTCTTAGGAATGTAGAGTCGAATCAGCTCGAATACATAATTTGGTGCGATGATGGTTATGCCGCTGAATCTTTCATTCAATTATTCCAGAGAGCACAGCAGTTAAAATTTGATGAAGAGTGCTGCTCATTTTGACTTTAATGAATACTGCATTTTCATTCAGAATGTGCCGATAAAGTGATGCCCAAATACTCAATACAGAGCTAATTTTCTGAAAATTCGGATCGAGATATAATCTCGGTGTTTTGAATTTATTATCACAAGCAATGGCCACAGACGAGAGAATGTGTGGGCACAGTTATATTCCTCGGTAATCCTTTTTGCCACCGGGTCAGGCTGTTAATCGTGGACACGTGCATAGCGGATGTCCGGAAAGTCTAACTCTGCATGGAATTTACTTGAAATTATAGTTTTTAACAATTTTTCTATTCGACGCGCCGTTCACGGAATATTAATTTTCAAATGTAGCGAATACTGATCATTTCGATTTCAACTGAATTTTGTAAGAGTCTCGATTTTCGAGGAATTCTGTTTTGGTTTTATTTTGTATTTTTTTAGATACCATTTTGCCACCGAGATGTTTTGATCCTCGTTGTTGGTTTGGCCTCAACAGTAAATGTGATTTCTGAAATGCGGCCAATCAATTCGTTCGCTCCTTTTATTATCCCGGTATATGAAAAAACTGATTATCATCTACGACCTCTTAGGTCGTGCACAGCATTTTACTGCAAAATTCGTATTACTTAAAAATTCCTTTCTCAATTCTATTCGGCACTGTGCTATTAGACATTTTGGTATCGCATCAGTTTTTCTTTCCCCAGTCAATCCAGTGCTTCTTGAATAAATAGTGTAATACAAAAGCTACGGACGCCAACTTTTCCCAATTGGTGCAGCAGATTGGCCGTCTTCACGTACTTTACATACACCCGAGAAAACATGTCTCCAGACTTTTCCTTGGCGAATTTTTTAATCCAGCTAACATGAAAAACTGGCTGGAACTTTAGTAACGCCATATATATAGGGTGCTCATCGAGCAGTGAAAAGCTGTGGGTATGGACAAATCCACAAGGATTTTCAACTTTGCGTACGCTCGCTTTAGTACCCGGGCTATGTAATTAACTCATAAATAATAGAAAACGTTCGGATTTACAAGCTTTTCAGTCTATACATTTACCATGGCCATTAACGCTTCCAGAGTAGCTCGCCATTTGTCGATTCTGCATTAATTCCAACCACTTTCGTTATTTTTTATTCAAACACTGTTTTTTTTTTATGTTTTTTCTTTACGAATGCTTTTTTTATACGTTTATCAGTGAAAAGAGGTCACCAAAAAAGAAGTCTGACCCAAACAAACCAAGAAATCACAATGTTCGTTTCTATTCATAAAATGCAGGTTGAAAAATAGAATGACAGCTTTCAAGCGTTTTTGCTAAAATCCAAGGTAAATTTTATTTCGGAAATCTTTTGTGAAGCAAAATGGAAGTAAGCAATCGAAAAACCAATTCCTTTTTCGTTTGAGGGCTTCCTTTCTTCAACTTTTACGATCCCCAGGTTCTTTATTACGTTCGAACTTACAAGTGAGATATTTCGTGAAAACTGGAGCTTTTTCATCTCGCAATCTAATCCCCGAGTTCGTTTATGACGCCGGTTTATGACATTGGCGTTTCCTGCTACCACCCTTTGCAGACTCTTTCTTAGACCACAATAACATTTATGCTCGCCCTGTGAGCTTATATATATGACAACAAAGGGGTTAGAATGTAGTGAAAATATATATCGTTCGGAGAGAATTATCGCGAAACTTTACACATACACCGCTACATATAAATTTATCCGCGGGGGCTTGTTTCGCTTACATCCTTACAAAAATATTATCAGAAACTTGACACGTTGATTTTTTAGTTTCTCTAATCCATTATCCAGCTTGTTCTAGACCTGCACGGAGAAAACGGATGTGTTTTTTATAGTGCGGAATAGATTATTTTTCAAGAATTAAAAAAATATTAACACACCGATTACAAAGAGCGCAGTATTTTTTGAATTTTCCAATTTTTCGTCCCTTCAATTCTAAACAGCTTTATGTAGATAGCAAAAAATCATGCACGTGAGAACTGTATTTCGTTTTGTTTTCAAGTGTTATTCATCGTGTCAGACTAACATTTACTGACAAATGGAAATTTATTGTAAATCACAAATTTCGACTATGTCAGCGTAGTAAATTCTATGATGAATACACGAATACGTGTGACAATTTACCATACAAATAGTTTTTTTTCAGGGTTGCCCGAGCATACTTAACAATATAAACCTTTGAAGTAACTGAAAACATAGAGAAAAAGACTCTTGAGTATTTTGAATAAAAAGTGTGAGTATTGGTCTTTTTGTTATGGTGTATAGAACAATTCTCATTACTGCGCTTCGAATTAATGCTGCAATGCAGCGCGTATATATTGTCCTAGAGATACTATATTTCTAGTACTTTCCTTTAGAATTTTCGGCCTCGTTTTTTCCCTGAGGTGATATATTTTTAGTCGCAAAATCTCCTCTTCAGAGAGACTTGTCCCTACATATCTTCATTTTTTAATAACGTGTAAAATGATATGTGAAGAATTAAATTTTGTTTAAGTTCAGTTGTAGAAATCGTTTTAATCCTAAAAGCTTAGGAGAGCTTAGTTTTAGGTTTTCGGGGTTGACAGATGATGGAAATTCCACATTCCAGGGACTGCTATTTCAAGGACGCTCTATATATTTTTATCCACAACGTCTACTTTTTTATAAGCTGATGAAGTAACTCAAAACTCTTACTCTAAGTAAATGAAAAATGAATCGTTCAAATTTTCGCTATGGAAATGCGATTTTTTGTTGCTTATTTTGCGACGCTTGTATACCTGAAAAAAAAATCAATTACGTAGCCAACTGCGTTAGTGTGAAAAGACCTCGCGTGAAATTGATCATTGCGCGAGGGTAAAGAAAACGATTTTCTTGCAAAAACGGTCAAAAGTCAATTATTTTTCTCAAGATTTTACGTCGATGTAATAAATTTGAACGCGATTAAATCTACGCAAGAGAAAACGTCATTTCTTTATAATACGAGAAAAGTGTAATGGAGAATGAGGAGCGTCCAAATCACTGCATGGAACTCGTCGAAGTACTTTGCCACAGAAAATTAAATATCGAAAATTTTTTACCTCCTTTCGACCCATTTTTTTTTAACGAATGTGATATTTTCCAGAGTTCAAAAATATTTCACTACCAACGATAATTACATTAACCATCTGAAATAATTTCGTGGCGATAAATCTGTCCAAAATTGAATCTTACGATAATGTGCAGCCATGACGTAGATTCACAACTCTCATACAATCAACAATCGCGGATGGATTTTGTTATTCATATTAGTTTTCCCGTCGAGTTATTTTAATAATTAATAAAAATGCTCATTACACCTTGAAACAAATCACAGACTTCGATACATTCGCGGTTCTTCGACCAGCCGCACAAAGTTTTATCGAATTAAAAATACCGTGAAATGTGACTGTAAAATGGTAATAATTACTGCTCCACCTTGTACACAAACTTTTGAAGATTGTTGCAAAAGCCAAGCCCTTCGCGAAAAAAGAGCTGCTTCAAAAGTCTATTCATGCCCCAAAGCTTCTTTCAGATAGCCACACTCCTGAGTCTTTCTTGCAATATATAAATATATATTTCTATATGGGTATTCGTGCCATTGATGACCAACGGAAAGGCAGGCCAATATCCATGCACAGCAAGCAAATCGTATCGCGTACTCTACCAATTTCGCGGCTGTTATAGCAATACCCCGTTTCTCTTTGCCCTTTTCACGGTCTCACACCGCATTTCACTTATATTTCGAGAGTATTATTATACACGCATATACTCACTATATGTGTATATAGAATGGACCGAATGGACCTTCTTCTCCGAGCTCTTGCTCGAGATTGTACGTCCCAGCAGTCCACTGTGTTGCGCATTGGTATACCGTTTTTTTCCATACAACACATGATGAGAGAGTGATTGGAATGGCCGGGGGAAGGAGGGGGTTCGAGACGGGATGGGGAACGGGCAATTTATACGGGTATGTAAATTGTTTAAGGGCATACCTTTGAGGAATCATTGTGTTGGCACGTATACGGGGCAAGCATTGAAATTACTCTCCACTAAATAGAAATCGATCAACGGACGCTGTCTGCTGCGCTCGCAGTAAAAAGCTTTTGCCGAAGGGTTGCAAATATAATAAAGGGGGCGACTGTGTGTTAATTAATTTTCCTTTATTTTTATCGTTTATTTGTCGTTGCATATGCGCCATTGCGAGAGAAGTGGTTAAACTACATTGAATGGAGTAAATTTATACTCGTTGTTAATGTCGCACTCGAAATGAAGTTTCACTGAAAGATTATTGTTCGTATACTGAGAAAAAAGATCGATTTTACTGTGTTAAATTTATCTTTTTGTTCGTTAGAAATTCACGCTGAAAGTCCCACTGGGTTTTTTTAAAAAAATTGACATCGATTTTGTCAAAATGTTCAGTCGAAAGTACTAGAAATCGCTTTTCAAAGAAGCTTGTCCGCAAATGTTGATTTACAAGCCACTGTATTCTTGGCACAGGAGAATATCACCTTGGGATATTTCCTATCGGACGATATCATAACCACTGACGGAGATATATTGCCGTTCATCTTGCGAAAGAGCTTTTGAAAACTCCACCAAATTTTAAATAATCGATAACATTCGAAAAATGTCTGCATAAAATTAACCACAGCAAACATAAATCATTTTCATCTGATTTAATAACAAGATGAAAATTAAAAACGAACGGAATTTATACGCACGTAAAAAAATGAATGTAGTAAACATACGAACGTCTTTTCGGCCTTGTTTCCCGTCAAGAGGATACAATTTTTATTTGATGGAGAGTAAATTGGTTCACATTTTATGATCTCTCTATTGCGGGGGCCACCAAACGAAAATAAAATATAGACCGATGTAAAGTCAAGGAAATGACATTCATAAAATGATATTAAATTCACGGCCGACGACTAGACAATCTGGCACATAAAAGCGTCGTCAAGCCCTGAATTTTGAATATTTTTTCTCGGTACTTGAGCCTCGAGGCCCGGCGGCCACGGTTTTCGATTACGTTTTTAACAGATATTCCGTCTTCTAAGTTTTATTAGTGAGTCGATAAGAGCTGGCTGAAGCGTAGAAATAAAGATAGACATTATTTCATCTGAGAAAATACGACAAATAAAAAAGTTTCCAACTCCATTGGATTCTGGGAATTTGTTGATGTAAATTGACGAAATTAATTCACGTCGAATCTGTCACCGAATTTTATTCGGGTCGCGCATAATAAATGCACTTGGAAGACGTTGTAAAATAAATCCGCATCGAAATGTTTGATATCTGGCACGACTCGACTTCCATCGATAATAGAGATTATTCGAATAAGCGACAGCTTCGAAGTTTGTCAAAGCTTAGCGGTCGCCACTCGCCAGTTAGCGGTGATAGAGCCACCATAGAAATTGACTGATTCTATGGATTGGCAGTCGGCGATAAGAAGAGAGATCCATTGCGTCAGGCCAAAATGATTATTCTCCAGGCTTGGGCAAATACCGTTCTCTCGTTGCTGGCCTTCCGCACTTCAATGATACGTGAAAGGGACCGAAGGAGAGAGACCGAAAGCGGCAGGGAACTTGAGAGGGATGAAAAGAGCGCCTTGTGAGAGGGTTTGCTCTCGGAGGGGTCGAGGAGAATCTCTCGGGAGATCGATTCGATACGCTCTCGACAAATTGAATTCCTTCCGGCACCTAGAGGTTACCAAGCCCGGTACTCGTGCATCACACGTTTCTCCGTATTCCGTACAGCATGCTCTTACGACGGCGCGTACCTTTTGCATCAACGGCTATTAACTAAAGGCTCCAAATTAAAACGGGCAAATGGGACACGCTTCCGGATACATTGACAAATCGAAAGAACAGTTAAAACATCACTGTTGCATAGAAACTGAGTCGTATATGTGCACGAACAAGAAGAAAAGGAAACCGATGGTAGAGCATTTCAATTGATGTTTCAACATTTATTGAATCTCAATAAAATTGCGTACTGAGGAAAAAAACTTGTTTCAATGGTCGAATATCACAATTGCGAACTTTCAACAATTTCGAACAAGCGCCGATTTTCGCCGGTATCGAATTTTCGATTGGAAAATTCGTTAAGTCTCTTCAACTGATTTTGATAGAGATTTAACTGTGCATACTTTGATAATTTCACAAATTCGTCTGACAGAACGAATTTGTGAAATTATAAAAAAAAACTTTTTTCGTTACCATCGAAGTAATCTTGGAATTATTCTGAATAATAAATGAGCGGATCCGGATTTTGGGCTGTCAGCCGAAGCGCAAATTCGTAACGAAGATTCCAAGCCTCGTTGAATTGAAATTTATGTAAAATTGTCGACAAATTGTTCTTAGATGAACTGATGAAAGCGCTGGAAATTTAATTTCGAATTCAATTGCGGAGGGAGGGCGGGCGAACGAATCGTCATTTGGTCCCAAATCATTCAAGACTTTTCGTAGAGGAAAACACCCTCGAAGAAAAAAGTATGGCTTTGCACACACTCACTGATTTTCGTAAAATTTGAATATGTTGGTCAGCAATGCAGTTCTTTCGAAATCACACTTTCAGATTATTTGCCAGACTGTGGTTTGAGAATCCCCATATTTTACGATGGCTATGACGATCCAATGTATTTGCCATAACTAAAGCTAAACGATTTAAATTGATTGGCTAATTTAACCGTTCGAAATAAGTGGCGAGAGAAAGACGACGCACCGTTTAATTTTGTTGGTATTATAAAACGACAATAATTCGCAGCTATTAAAGCAGCGATCGTCGACAATATTCAGTGTGTCAGCTCGCATGGATTCTCATAAATTTTAACGCATACGAAAAGGAATTTAGATTTTTACATTTCATCGTAGGAATTCGCGTGGGGATGGAAACGGACGGTTATTAGAAATGATACAAGGAAGTCGGAGAGCGCCAAGAGTGTCTCGGCGGCGTAGCCCTTGCGGCCGGTAACTCGATAGAATTGTGCTAATAGTTTCATAAAAATATGTTGCCTATGCGGCTTAGAGAAATCTATAACGGATGGAGAGTCGCCCTCTTGTCCTCGATCGAAATATACACGCGCATATTTCTACAACGTTCGATTTACGTGTAGACGTTTGCTGGCCGAGGTATGAGCAGCTGAACTAACCGATGCGCTATCGGCTGTGGGCGCGCGAACGCACACCGCAATCTATCGAAGCTGACAGCCGGCTACGTGTTCAGCGTGTCGAGATCTCGCGTTACTTCTTTCACCTTAAATCTACTCTGCATCTCGGCGCACCGAATGTAAATACTCAAAGAGGCGTAACCCGCGCAATTAAGGACATAAGCGAATGTAGCTTACGACGTTTTACTGTTCAACACTGGATTTAAGCGCGTGCCAATCTAATCTAATCGCACGATCTTCGGTGCGGAGTCACTCCGGAATAGCAATGAACGAATCGAACGCATTTCTCCGAGGGCTGCCATTTTCTTATTCTCCTATCCATACACTCCGGAATTTCTCTTACCGCCTCCCCGTTCGAAACCTCGTGTTATTATACTCCGTGACGAAGTTCTTATTACCTCTGAACTCGCAATTCCTCTCGAGTTTCCATTGTACCAAATCGTGCTCCATCTTTCCCCGTCACCGGCGTGTGACGCTCAAACGCGTTTCTCGTATCGCATTTTTACTGAGATATGAAAGGCTCGCCGACACTTTTCGCAATTATCGACAACAAAGGCACACGGACATGAGGAAATGGGGATGAAATCTTTATAATTCATACAAAAGTTCAACTCTCAACGGCTTCGAGATAAATTGTTTACTGTTTTCAGTAAATATTCTTGTACGTACTTGGCGCACCGTATTAAATTCTCGCAGTAACTGCAAATGACCTCGAACTATTTTGCATAACAATACGTAACTCCATTTTCATCTTTTTCAATGTTTGTCTCTTAATGGAAAGTCATGAAGCATGCTTTTATCGCGATCCTTCGCCCAACCGAGCGAAAAACGCTTTGCCTGCTCCTCCTACTTTCTTGCCTCCTCTAAGCATCACTATGATGGACAGAAATTTCATTACAAGCTCTTCTATTCCGTCGTTGCAGTTAATAATTGAATTCTCGAGAATTTCATTCCGTTTGTTAAAAAATATGCGTTGTTAACGCTTGAATGATTAATAATTCGTTATCTAATGGAACTGTCAGTAACCGAGGGGAAAAAGTTTCGAAATATATGAAAAATCGGCGTGACGATATTACGGAATTCCATGAAGATCCGAACGACTTTTCGTGTCTCTGACTTCTGACAATGCACGACTGCGTCTATCAGCTCAATCATGGTAATTCTTCGAAGTTTTGTATCCACTTTTATGCGAGGATGAGGAGGGATCGTTACGTACAGAAAATTCACAAACGGATATTCTCGATATAATGGACTCATTTTTTAAAAATGAAACTAATTTTTCGCTATTTTGTGTGTGTGTTTTTTTTCTCGTCATTGCGCTGCTTTTTCGCATTCACATTTAACTGAAATCTCAACTTAATATCCGTTAAGAAATTGTGTTTTTTAATATATCCCTGATGATGCTAAAATTATTGTATCGATGAAACATGAAACAGTTGAAAATGAACTTTCAATGACTTCTTGAATTTCGTAATAAGGGGAAAGCGGGAATGTCATCGAAAGAGTTTTGTGTTGCTGAAAGTTGAGAATTGTGAAGAAGCTGTAATAGCCCTAGACGTGAACTTGGGAGTCTGGAGGTCGAGAAGTTTGAAGGTGCATCGATTTCTCGGTGAATGAGGTTTGGCAAATGCATCGATGGCATTTTGTCTCTGGCCTCTGGCATTTTCGCGCTATTTCAACGGGGAAACCTGGCAGAAGGTAACGGTCCGGTTAGGCCGGATGTCGAGTCGAGAAAATATGGCAAGTGTGAGGAAGTCGGGGGTTGAGGGGGAGGACCGGGGAGGGGGCTTGAAAGAGGTCGTTGAACAGATCGGGAGGAAAGGAAAAGGTGGTGCGGATGCGAGTACGTCGCATGCTGCATATAAATATAGTCACAGATCATCTAAATATTTGTGCGTGTGTACGTGTATGAGGGAAAAATGGCAGTGAGTTGAAAATCGGAGCATTTTCTAAGGGTGGTGGGGCTAAGGGACGAGGCAGATTTATCGCTTGAAAAATTCACGGAAAGACGTGTGTGCCCTTCTTTCCTTTTTTTATATATACGGTAGCACCTCGGGCCACCAAATGGAAAAGCGTTGTACGAGAAAGGGGGTGAAGAAGACGAGTGTAGGGGAGGTTTCCCGCGCTTAAGCCACGCCACGTCGGTTTATGAAGGAGGAAGCGAGAAAGCGAGAGAGAGAGAGAGAGAATGAGAGAGGGCAATGGAAGGTTGGCAGACCCAAAGTGAAATCGTATGTGAACCGGATGAGAATAAAAACGTCGAGAGCTGCTGTCGTAGCTCGTCTTGAAGATCGTAAGAGAGAGAAAGAGATGAAAGAGAGGGCCAGATAAAACGAAGATTTTTCCTCCCTCCAGACGATTGCTCCTATCTCTATATTCCTCGACATCCTTAACTCGTGTCTATAAATATATATATTATGTATTCAAACTATGTGCTGTGAGAAAAAACTCTCGATATGCGGGCTCGTTCGACGTCCTTTCATCCCTGGTTAAAAGACATCCCCTGACGTTTTTCAAGGCTTCGCTTTGCAGAATTCGAGATCCTCCTTTCCCTCCGGCGATTTCGCCTTCTTGGGAATGCAATATTTTTATATTTGTAGAATATCTAATAGAAATGGATTTTTTTAAATTAAGACGCAATGAAATGTCGACAAGACTGAAAATTCTCTCCGAAGCCATTTGGCTTTCATCAATTAATTGGTTGGCATTTGACGAAAACGTTTATCCGTTGTCTCGTTTAGTCATCAGCCACTACGATTAAGTTTTTCGAATCCACTATGAATTCGAACGGAACTGTTCCCGCTTTTGTGGATTCGCTCGAAGCATTAAGGTATTCCTTTCGCATGACCGTTTTTTTTTATAGCGCATATTTCGATTTACAAAATATTTATCATTCTCAACATAACCGTTTTTGAACAAAAGACTTAGTTTCACTCGTTTTGACGATTCACATGAACAAAAATTCGGATAAATGAACTTATTTATCACATGCGCATGTTAGTTACCCCAAGCAACAAAAATATCAACTAAAGACATATTTAATCGTTAAACGATTTTTTCTCAGTGTGACCTGAAATCTATTCGCACGCACTTTTACTTTACTGTAATTTAAAATCAGTTATTCGTAGAACATTCGGGTTCGTGAAAAGAATACCTTAATCGTAAAAGTTTCTCGGTCGAAATTTCACGGAAAAGAATGAATTTTCTGTAAATCTTCTACAATTATGGAACATCGGCTAATGAAACATAAATTGATGACTACATTAAACTGCAGGGTCTGAGATAAAGTGAAATCTTATCAATGTCAAGGAGTCGTAATGTTATTCCTAGAGATAATCTGCATACCTATGCCCAGACAGCATAACGGCGTCTGAAATAAAAAGGAGGATGCTAAACATACGCAAGTATTGCGCTCGGCGTAGAAAAGTTGATAGTCGTACGTGATATCAACTTTAACTCTCACGGGAGTCGAGAGTGCAATAAGAGAAGGGTCGTATAATTTACATCGGTGAATTCAAGCCGCGCCCGATCGATGCTTCTGCCGTTTGAAAACGAGTTTTCAGCGTTTGTACATACACACACAGATGGGTATGTAAAAGAAACCGTGTATAATGTACGTGTAAACACATTGAGTGCAAAATATACAGACGCGAAAACTCGCCGACGTATCTCAAACTGCTCGTAATTGCTTCTATTATGATTTAGGGCTTTTTAGTCCCCTTTTAATTAGTGAGCGTTCATGACGTTTTATATGGTTCAAGAGTGTTGGGTTGGCTAACAACGTTCGATGATGTTTCGTGCTTTCCTGACACCTGCGCTTCTCTCCGCTTCTAATGAAAAGCCACACTTACTGTTACTTAATAATAATAAATCATGTGCTGTATCGAAACGATTAAATTTGCTAATTAAATGCATTCATTTGCGAGTTTTATCGGTCGTTCATAAATTAGCCGGAAAATGGTGCATTCGATCGTGGCTCAAACTGAAATTCTTCATGTCTTCTGTTATTGGCGATGAGAAAATAAATGAAAATAGTATAAATGATTTCTTCGGGGTTGTAAGAGTGAAGAATGAATATTAGAGGAAAAGAGAGAAAATGAAATATCAAATTTGTCTATATATATAAACTGGCACGGTTCCAGACACTCGAATGAATCGACTCTCGACGCTCGAACAGTCTTGAGCTCGCGGTCTAACGAATTTAATAGCTTTGACCGGGAGGGAATTAATTGGATCGAATATCCGAATGACAGCAATGATGTTTTCTCCGACGTGAATGACAAGCGAGACGCACACGTTGAATAGCAGAGTTTCTTTTGGCGATACTAAGGCGAAAGGCGTGCTAGCAAAACGATCAAACGTGTCTCTGTGTCTAAGTAGAAAGAGAGAGAGCGAGGAAACGTTAAAAAAGTGCTCGTGCGAGTACCAGGTCCAAAGGACCGGCTCTCACCGTCGCTCACAAACTTTCATCTGTGTATATTTACATATGGATGCGTAACGCGTGCGCGTGTGCACGCCCGAAGATTAGCTTTGGACGAATACACTGAAAGGCCACTTCTCGTCCTCCGCGACATTTTTTGTCTCTTCTTTTATTTTTTCCCATGTGCCGGCTTGTCCACTCATTGCGGCTCGACGACTGAAGTGACACTCGACCCGGTTTCTCATACCGTCCTCTTCTTCATCTGAATCGTATTTAACGCGCTTTGTCCGGGAATGCGGCATGTCTGCGTCAAAAAATCGAAGCAGAAATTCTTCTCTCGATATATCTAGACGATTAAGATTTTTCACACACGTTTTTTGCCCTCGACGTCCGAGCATAACATCATGCCGATAAACTCTTTCTAGCAGGCGTCCGTACCAGGTGCCTCGAATGTCCTCAAAAGCCTCGATAGTGCTCCTGGCTCAAAGGACTATTTACCTCATCCGTGTTGTTGGCCTCGTGCAACCTCACGAATGCAGGAAAACATGAAAACCATGAACGAGCAAAGTTTCATGAGCTTTATTCGCTGCAGCAACCTACGGATCCTTCACTGATCTTTTTGTCCCTCTTCCTCTCTTTGTCCACCCTCTCTCGTTCGTGATTTTCCTCTCGCTCCTCTCCTTTCTTCCTTTCACGTATTCTTTGTCTCGTTTATTTTATCGCTTTTCAGTTCCTGGCTCCGCTTTCCTGTCCTATTTTCTCTCGCGCTCTCTCCCTCGAAGTTCTCCACCGGAAGTAACGTCGTCGACGGTGACGCCTGGTAAGAGCACTCTCACCGAGTACGCGTTCGTCGGAGACAAAAGGACCTCTCAATTTGGGGATTCTTTGGTCTCTCTTGATACAACAGTCACACACACACATATTTATACTCTTTTACCCATTGCTTCATATACACAGAGGAGACCGGGGCAAAATGGGCTATCTGAGAGAATATCGTAATTTTCAGAAGTCTGAGAAGCTTCCATCCATTCCTCGGACTCGCAGACTGAGAAAAGTACTGGAATTTCTGGTGTTTCCGAAAAAAAAGAAAATTAAAATTTCTCGGTGTTAATGGTGTACCCCTTAAAAATTGGTGACATTTTTTTCCCCTTTGTAATTTCAATGCGACGCATCTTGATTGCTTATTTTTAAAAGAAGCCGTAAATAAATTAGAATTATCCTTCGAAATTTCTCCTTTTTTATAATATTTATTTTTTTTCACAATTTCTTCCTTTTCTCGTCAAATTTTTTTCAAAATTTTAAAAACACTCCTTTTTGTCCGAACTAATTTCCGCAGTTTTTCAAGCACTGACCCGGTGCTCCGTTTTGCCCCGAAATTTATATATATTTTGAAATACGTGCACCACTCCGCGTACATGTCGGTTCGGTTGTTTCCTTCATATCACGCTCTCCGTGTTGTCGAGAAAATTCCCTGGTCAGGTACCGCCAGTGGTTATAGGTGGGCAAGATATCATACCTTGCAACGTTGAATGTCCTCTTTGTGCAGTGAGCAAGCAAGCAGGTTTATTTTGTCTCGTTGACGACCTCGTCGCACACGTAACAACGGCTAATTCAGCCTGCTGAACGAACATGTGAAATCTTTTTCTTTCATTTCGGGGTTTCCGGGAAATATTGAACCTTCTTTTCGTCTCTTTGACTTTAGAGAATTTTTTTCATTTTTTCGCGTTTGTATTTTACGCGCTCATTGAGCCGGGACGGGGAGTAAAAATAATTGAAAGCGAGGATTTTCGTGAGCTCGAAAACGCACCGAAGGCTCGTTTCCCCATATTTTCTTATTCGTATCGTTGCATTATTATTATTATTTTTTTTCATTCAATTATTACGAAATTGAATTAACGAAATTCAAATAAGTTACGGCGCATGGTAATTTTTGAAATCTTCGCTCAAAACATATGAAATTTCTCGTCTGTTTACTTTTCCGTTTTTCTTCTCCGCTGGTCTTCAAATTGCTTTTTTTTTCTCCACGTCCCGGTAAGACCGAGGTCTCGACCGCAGCAGGTTGCCGTACACGCGAAGCTCCGCCGAGCTCGTGTGCAATTTAAAATGCTTCTGGTCCGTTACTCGTTTTCTCTCGCGGGTGCTTACAAGAGAGCGAGACAGAGGATGCGATCTAACGTGAGTCGGGCGAGAGAGCGTAATTAAATCGAGAGCTCTCGCGCCCCGGGTTTTGAACAGCGAGGAGACCGAGGGCCGAGGTCGCACCGGGTCTCGCTTTCCAGAGCTTGTGTGCAGAGCGGACAACCTCTGATAGGGACTAAAAAAATCACTTGTTAAAGGGACTTACCGTTAATATAACGTGATACGTAGAAGCGCACATAGACGGAACAGGAGAGGATAGATGTAAAGGTGGTACATGGCCGTGCCTGGAGCACGTGGAGGCAGAGAGTGAAATGGTCTCGTTGCTGATAGCGTTTTAATGCTGGTACAGTTATTGGCCACCCACTTCGAGAATCACCGCTCGTGGATCAGACTATCGATTGGAGCAAAGAAAACTTGACTAGCCGTTATTTTTTAACGAACGCAAAAGTGTTCGCACCTTGTTGTTTTATCTTTTATTTGATATTTTTAATAAACTGAGCTCGCGCGCTATCGAAAATGGCGTGCATTATAATTATTTTCACGGTGCGGCCTGGCTAATTGAAAAATCACAAATTCGCAAAAAGTGAGTAAAGCATCCAATTAATTTTTCGAATAATCTTCACTGATCGCGACATTTTGTCCGCTTCGTTTACACGGCCCGTCGGCACTCAACGATTTCATCGCGGTACCTACTGCAAGCATAGTTTTTAAACGCGCGATGAAAGGGAGGAGGCAAACCGAGTTCTTCTTTGCGCTCACAAGATTTGAGCATCGGTTCGTTAACGCGAAAACTCGCCTTTTTTATCTCAGTTATACCTCGCACCGCAGCGAACGTAAGAGAGATTAATCGTGAATCCGTGGAAATAAATGTCCGAGCCCGGGACCGGGATTTAATTAACGGGAGGACGGACCTCCCGGAGGACACGAAAGTGCGAGGGAGAGGGCGACCTGAGATTTTACTTGAGCGCAACGAAATTCAGTTTCGCGTGTGCGAATAAAAAGCACTTACAGGGTGTCTCCCAGATCCAACGGTCCATCAAATCCACAATTATTCTTGAACGCGTTCTTCCAGAGCATCTGCTTTTTGGATGGAAATCTTTCAGTTGTCCGTATCTCAGAAAAAAGGTTCCAGCAGCCATCGAATTTTCAATGAGAATCCGCCTGAAACCGTAATCTTCAAACTTTCATTCAGCAACAAGTATTTTCATTTCTTCTCTTCGTTTTTCCATTTAATCATTGTATAACCCTTTTAAGGAAGATTTTTCATCTCCTGAAATAAAATGTGATGGAAAAATAAACTATTTTATAGTTTCGTGCACACTCGGGCCAGATCTTGAGCCTACGTTTTTGGCCATTTGATTTGAAGCAGCCTGTATGCACAGACGAGCACCAATATCATGTTCCATTCAGGGATTCATCAAACGGAGCTTCAAAATTTGGACTAAGATAAGTTTTTGAAATGTGGCAAAGCTAACGACTCTCATTTCTTCATTGGAATCATTCCCTGCCTATCACAGACATTTTCAGAGTAACGAGTTTATGGAAAACGGAAAATCTACCACGATATTTGACTCGACTAATGCGAGGGAAATGAGTCTTCGAGTAGTTACCAAGCAGATGCCACGTGTAATTGAACCAATGTGAAAAACTGATGAATTTTTATTAACTTTCAGTACAAAATTACAAAAAAACGTCCACTACCCACTGCTCTATTATCGAACGTTTTTTTCCAAAACAAACAGAAGAATATTTCCATGTTTGACGATCGTTGACACGACAAACTTCTATGCCTTGACTCGATACCTCTATATTCCAAACTTGTAGCAAATACTACAACGAAATTTTCAATTAGCTTTAAATGAAACCAATTACTTCACAATCTGAAGGTCGATTCACTTACGAGACCACGAGTGACGGGTAGGCAGACCTAAAGGAATACCGAAGTCAATTGCCGTCCACTTTACTCAAAGTAATCACTGCATTCCAACAAACTTTCGTGATCAAATTAATTATCGATTTACCACGATCTGTGAGCTCGCAACACCGCGCCTAACATTTGAAAAAATTGTTCCGTTGAAATGTACTTCCAAATGCTGCGAACGCATTGGCTGTCAAGTTGGATCAGCTAGATGAAAATTGTGCGGTGTTATTTTATTTTCGACTTAAAATTTGAACCGTCCTCGAATAGTCTAGACAGGATGGCGTGCTTAATTTATGGTTGCTGTAAAAATTTCTAAGGGAAGACTCTTTCCCATCGCTCTTTCGATCGTAATGAAAAAGTATGAGCCCGCGCCGATGAGAAAAGAAAAGTCGATTAAATGGCATTTGATACTGTTGGAAAGTTTCGTTGATTCGACCACGCAGTGTTCTCGGTCAGAACGAATGGTCCGCGTTGGACCGAAATATTTTTTCAATACCTTTAACGTTCTTGTGATCGCGTGTTAAATGATTGGCGACCCCGAAAGAGAATGTGATCGAAAGATTTTAGATTACTGCATTTTGCGAGTATTCGGCGTCTCGTTTCGTTTCAACCTGGATGACCGTTTCGTGAATTTTCATTTCCGGGCATTCCGAGCATCCGCATTTGGAGTACTGGATTCATCGATTTCAGTTACGAAAACAAGTGATGCGCTTCTGGATTACTTTTCATTTTCGACTTTGATTGAACCCTCGCACCCAACTCTCTCGCCTGTTTTAAGGTTATCCATTGGCATGTTGGATTTTTCATTTTAAATAATCAATATTTCGTAGGCTAGTTCGATGCTCCAGGAACGTCGTGAGTGGGTCTCGTATCCTCGAAAAAGCCTGCGCGCTAAATTTCGACCGAATCCTTGGTACCAGCTGTTCGGGAATTCATCAGTTTTAAAGTAGAAGAAAATTACAATACGAAACGAAATGCTCTCGTCGTTGGCTGTGTCTCCCTCGTTTAACGACTTGGTCTGTCGCTGCTGGTTTTCCTTCAACGTGGGCATGTACAAGGCTTCCATTTTCCAGGGGCAGATGCATGTAAACTAGAAAAACAGCATGAGATAGAGGAAAAGGGAGCCCTAGAAACTGTAGGGAAGAAGTGCAGGAAGATAAAGAGCAGGATAGAGGTGAACGGTGTACCAGAAAGAGGCAGAGTGTAAGATGAGCAGATAAGGACGAGAAAGAGAAAAGGAGATGGAGAGAGAGAGAGAGAGAGTGTGTTCACAGGGTCGAGCTTCGACGGTTCCTCGCTTCAGAGGTTTTGCAATCTCCTCATTCTGGTTTCCTTCATACATTGTGAAGCTTCCCACTGCATACGTATTCTCTTAGACTCTTTACCTGATGTAAACTTTTCTCTGTTGTCTCTGTTCGCTCTTTATTTCTTCCTCTTTTTGCGCGTAGTCACGTTTTCGTTATCTCTGATCCACGAGGCCCTTAGCCCCATGATTTCCGTTCCACCGGCTGTGTTTCGCTGACCAAAGCTTCCTCCAACTGGTGCGCGCCTAAATGACGTCGCGAGAGCAGTGTATTTTGTACTTTGTCGCTACGAAGCCATTGGGAAAGGTGCCAAACGGGGAAGCTAAAAATGTGCAAAGGGACACACGAAATGCGAGGAAAAACGAAAGAAGCGGATGAGAGAGGGAAAGGACTCGGTATTCGGGTCTGCTTGCATATTGCTCCGTTGAATTATTATTTTTTGAGATCAGAACAAATGCCAAGTTTTATTTTTTGCTGAAGCAAATATAAAAATGTTTAAGGTGGTTCTGTATGTACACGTACGAGCTGAAAGTTTGAGCCGCTGCGTACAATGAAATCCAATGCTCATGCTGCCGGCTACACCGTTTTGTCGAAGCTTGTACACTCTGCTTGTCCTACACGCCTCATGCACGAATAGGTCCTCTAGAAAGTGCCACTGTAATCGTGGCAACAACGCCATTCGTTCGAAATACCAATTCAATTGAGAAAGGTGGTCAAACATTTGAGAAAAGAGCTTTCATATTGTTTTGTATCGCGTACAAAATGTGTTATACTAAAATCTACATAAAGACTGTTATTACACCATATTTAAATTTCAGCCGGTTCTTAAGACTTCAACAAACGTACAGAACTTCGCGTACTTCTGTCACGTGTTCTACGGTTGATCGCTGTCATGCTGGATGCGGACTGTCAAACGGAGGACAGTGAGTTCTCACCATTTGATAACGCGATTGAAAAATAATTGTGATTACATTGAAAAATTTATGCTTCACGAATTTTAATGACTCTTGAGTACCCTCGTCAGCCGAATCGTAATATGCATCACATTTTCATGTATCTCATTGAGTATCGTCATGAAATGAGTGATCGTACAGAAGTCAATGTATTGTTCACTCGCCGTGAAAATTGTCGAGTATTTTTTGAGTTTTTTGTCAACGTTTAATGTGTCTTGCAGTGTCTACGAGCCGCAAGAGAAAACATTCCATTACGAAATGAAATTGAGCGTAAATTAAACTCACTTTAATCTCAAACCATCAAACGAGAGAGCTCAGAGCTGCTTTAGGTGTGCCCATAGAGCATTCAATGGCGACCAAAGCCCCTGGCGTCGAAAAACAATGCACCGCATAAACATCAGAAAAAAACGTTCATCTTTTTAAATCCAGACGTTACAAGGAGATATCAAAAATAGAGTAAATCTCTGGACGAATTTGGGGAAAAGGGATTTACATATTTCCGGTTACTAACTGGAGACAAATTGCCCGAGGAATGTGTCGACCACCGACCCTATTCCTGTTTCTCCGCGTACAAATTAATCCCCCATTACTCTACTATTCCAGAGCCTGAAATCACGTGTGGGAAAGATAGGTTTTTTTCACATTATGCCGGAAAGTAAAATGACACGCGAATGAAAAGTGGTTTTACGTAATTCTAAATGATATGCGATAACTCAAGTTGTTGAGACGGTAAACGTAATTTATTAAATTGAAAAAAAAGTTTTGAAAAGATTAAATTTGAATGAGATTAAGAATCCAACGTTTTCCGATGGAGAGAACGGCCGGATATTTTGTTTTCGATTCAGAAGTGCCTTAATTTTTCGTCTGTTCCCATTAATCCTTCAAGTGCACGATGATGCACCTCCATTATACTTTTTACACAGATATTATGCTGCATATACTTTTTTATTGTGCATGTACTCCGGGGGGAAGCGGAGATTTACCGGAATCCCGGTTTTTCGTGAGCCCGAGATAATACAAAGGGGGAGCTTTTGACCATGACTCTTCGCGTTCCAGAGTATAACCGATACGTGTAAACGGAGAAAACAAAACGCGAAAGCAGGGAAGCCGCTTCCCCGTTTATCTTTCGGCTTGGGAGTCGCTCTTGCATCCCCAGCTATGATTTATAAACGTAAACGGGCTTTTTATCTCCGGAAAAATCCCCGTTTTCCCACGCTTTATAGCGCACATCGACTGCCGGCAAACAAAAACAGGCTCCGACCCATTTCGCTTTGCAAATTTTTCTCGGTTATATGGGTGCTCATTTCGTACGAGCTCTTCCAAAATTTCAGTATGCTCGACATCGAGGAATCCTACGTGAGACTTCCGAGCAATAAACATTTTTGCACAAATTTATATTTGAGCAAGTAGGAAAAGTCGATTCTTCATGATTATTCAATAATCCGTTGCCGGAAAAGTCTATTTTGGAATATATATTTTCTCAATGACTTTGTGGCCCATTTAACATTGATCAGTGTCGAATTCTTTCGGTATCTTTCGGTTCTATTTCAAAAAAATTCTATTCTAGGATATCTTGATCGTGGATAAAAGTAATTGGAAATCGAGCTTCTTATCATGATCAATTATCGGTGATTGAAACAGTAGAGCGAATAACACGGTGTGGATTGATCGACTGAGAAATCGAACGCTCATAAATCGGATGTTTTTTAAAAATTCTAATTATTGTATTTGATATTATCAAGAGTCTTATTTACACTACTATTTTGTGAATAAGTTATTGATAACCACTAAGGATTCGTTATCAACTGAAGGCTGATAATGTGCGAAGGAGCTGTTAAGGTGTCACTTGAGAGCGACTGAAACTTGGAACTAATTGCAGTGATTTTATTTGAATGAGATATCGATCAAGTGTTTTTCAAGTCCCACGATGCCCGCTCTACAAAAATTGGATTTCCACTAAGCCGAAGGAAATAACTTTTCCGTTATTGATACTCGTTACGTAGAGATACGCGAAGGAAACGGAGGTTCGTAATCCTTGGGATTGGATTCAGAAAAATGCGGAGAAGAACAGAAGCAGTGAAAACCCTTAAGGCCGAGAAGATTCTTCGTAAGTTCCGGAATGAAAGAAGCTTTATCGCTCTTACGAATAGAACTAGCAGAAAGGTTAAGCACGTAGATGTTCGTAGCCATCGATTTATCGATTTCCATAGTTTCGTGAAAAGCTTTGCGTCCTTGAATAGTTGAACACCGCGTTCAGAACCTTAATTTATGTGGTTCGTATCCACAGTAATATAGCGAACTTGTAAATGTATGGGAATATATGTATGTATGGTTGTACAAAGCCACGATGATTCATGATGTTCTTCAGCATCATGGGGAGAGAAAGAGACGTATTGAAAAGCTTCGATCGCATTGATAAAGGTGTGCGAGATCCTCGACAGTCTGCCAGCTGGAGTTCGAACGATGCTAACCATGCATTCTCCGTAACTGTGCATCGAATGCTTAAAACGTTGTACTCTATGGAAGGCATGCAGGGTTTTTGCACACTTGAATTTTGAAGAGCAAATTTTCTCTTCGATTCATGTTGATGAGTCGTAATTGAGGGGGTCGTGTGGCAGCTGGATTTTATGGGGGTTTTTCGCGATTTTTTTGCGGGGAGGAATAAAAACGTAGACTTTTGAAATTCCGAGGGTTTATTTATTGGTATTTTAATTCTATAATAGAATTTTTAAACTCTGATATCTCGGGTATATATTCGGTGTAAAACTACTCCAGAGGAACCCCCAAGATTTCCGGGGATTGGTTTGAGATCGAAAAACCAAAGAGCGTTTTGATGTGTAAAGCAGTGGCTGTCGCCTGAACTGAAATCATACAGAAATATTAAAAATTGAAGGATTTTCACGCTTTGAAAGATTTCTGAAAATTGAAATTTTGTGTTTCGAAGCGTCCTAAAACTCCAGCTGCCACACGGGGCGACCCCCTTAGTGAGCAATGGGTGTGGACCGTTTTCTGTACAATTTTATTTTTTAATCTTTTTCCTTAAGAGAGAGAGAGAGAGAGAGAGGAATGAGGAAGGAAGGGGGCGGAATGTTCACCACGCCATGAAAGCTTCTGTGATGTGTAAGAATTGACCAAGCAACGTTAGCAAAGGCTCACACCCTGCTATTGTTGTCGCGAAATTGTGCTCGTATTACTATATCTACGCTCGCTCATACATATTTTCTACATTTGCACAGCATAATATATTTCTCGTGAAAAGTGATTGCCAATCACTTCGCGTCGAAGTTTCACGCCCCCCAGATACGTATGACGCACCACAGAGGCCGCAGGAGGTCCATGCAACTCCGAAGAGTGTTTTTTTTTCCCTCTCAGCGCGAGTCTGCAACGTCACGGTGACGAATGTTTTTTCCAGAGCTTTGGAGTTCAATAAAAAACTCATTTTTATGGATACTAATTTACTAAAAAGGACGGAAAACGAGGCATGAAAATAATCGAATTATTTCGCGAGAAGAAATCCCAACATTTTTGTATTCTCTCTCTCACAAAGATAGACTCTAACACACAAATTCAACGAACACTCCTTGATTACGTGCAGTATGGAGGATCATCGGTTTCGAGCCCTTGTGAAACGATTTGTATCGAATATTGTGTCGATTTGAAAAATGTACGAATTCTTGTGACTTTCGTTGACATCAATAGATCTGGAACTAACTTTTGACACAGAAAAAATAAAACCTTTGAAAAAAGGTTTTTTGTTGTTGTTACAACAAGCAGTCGACATTAGTTTTCGTATTTTTTGTACCCAAATGATTGATTGTGCTGCAGAGCTCCCTTGACCAGTTGTCTCCTTCGCCAAATCGATTTTTCATTAGCAGGTACACTCGATTCATTAAGAGACAACTGTAGGAGAGAATTGATGACATTTTTTGCTCTTCCTCCGCGAGCTAAAGTGAAACTGTACACTCGAGCCGTAAACGGTATAAGAGTAAAATTTATCACTGACCCGTGTGTGAGAGTATACGTCAAGTTCTCTCGCCGGTCCAAGAGAGTCTTTTTCTTCCGGAGATAATAAGTGACAAAAGTTTAAGTCGATGAAGGATAGAGGGGGGAAATGGAATTGTCGAGTGCCTCGAAGATCCGTTGGAAGGACGTTTGAGTCTTTTTTTAACTGTACCTGCGAACGGGGGACGAAAGAAACCGACCACCCAGTGCGTAAAAAGCCCTCACAAAATCTTCAGATATATTTTCACTATAACGATGTAGATTTAAGCCGGAATACGAGTTCATGGTCGTCGAAGTATCGGACGCCGATACTGCTTATGCCTATAACAATTATTCCGAGTCATACATAAGGACCCAATTTGCCTATCAGCGTTGAAACGTCGGCTTAATAAATCTTACATTGGAAGCGAAAAATCGATTAGCCGCAGAACTGCAAGTCTCCGAAAAAATCATCCGAATCATTTCCGACGCTCGAACATCGGTGCGTGTGGCCTCAGCGTTGCTCCGAGTCGAGCGCTCCGGACTAGGTCAATACTCGACTGCTTGCTTAGCCATCAATTGCTAAGCGGAAGTAATTTTTGTCCCCATGGCAATAAGCCTGCTGAAACTCTACAGAAATATGGACCTCTCCACTCGTCAGATTTATCTCCTCGTCCCCGTATACTGAGATGTGACCGAGCGTCTTTGAAAAGACATTTCTGACGTTTGCTCAATGTTTTGAACATGAAAATATATATATTCGCCAGTGGAATCGATATTAAAAAGATCACAAATACTAAAAACACTTCATTCGTAATTGTATCCAGACGCACCAGAATTCTATATGACTGGCACACCGGTTCTCTCTAAATTGCGTAAGAGCACTATGCCTCGATATGCAGTTGGCTTATAGAGCGCTAGGAGGATTGGAGGAAATGAGAGGAAACGGGGGTAGGTTTGGAACGCTTGCGCCTTAATCGCGACTAATGCTATGATTTGTGAATACTATCTGTAACACTTGACGCTCGGCTGCATCCCCCCTCTCTTTTCCTCTATATATAATGATATATAATACGCACATGGATATCCATGAATCGTTGCACCGCGATGTATCCTCAGGCTCGCAATGATTGAACTCGATTTGCTTGTGCACTCTGCACTGCAATGCAGCACAACCACCGGCTATTGCGATACACGAAGCTCAACTAGCGCGCACGTACACATTTGCGTTACATAGATTCAAAACGATAGGTATATATCGGGCGATGATTCACGCGTATCGACAGAGTTATCCCTTCGGACTGGCCTGTGTACGCAGCAGGACGTGTTGAGCACAGAATTATTGCTAGTTGCTATCGAATATCCTACGCGCGCATCCATATTGCGGTTAAAGTTCAATCTCGTCAGGAAGAGAATCATCGATAATTCAGTGATACACAAAATCCTGGCGCATATGTCACTGACAGTGAAAACTTTTATCTAAGCAAATAGCCTGGATAACTCGGAGGAATCTTTCGACAAGGGTGTTCACCGATTGAGTTTCTCACTCGTTCATACAATTATCGTTCGAATCAGTTGATGCAATTTCCTGGATTTAGAATGAATCGTTGAGAATTTGTTGATTTTTAAAGATTTTTTGGTTCATTTTCTTGCGTTGACATTTCAGATATTTTTGGAAAAGTCCACTGTTAAGAATCGAGCAGTTTTCCCACCTCGATTTTATTCTGTGGAAGAATAAAAATGATCGGGAATTTGGACAATGTCGGATGGAGTGGAAGACTGTTCAACAGGAATCGGAGCAGGAAACGTCTTTCGATACAGAATTTTATTCGCACCAACGTGCCTTTTTTTCTTGTATCACTGATTCTCCACTTCGGCTGTAAGTGAAAGTACATATCGTCGGAGCGGGTTCGGCGTAATTCACGCATTGACTTGTTCGCTAATATTTGAACTTGCGCAGCAAACATACATGCTTCTTGAAGAAAAACGATTTTTGAGGAAGAAACGATGCTACGAGGAATGAGAGACCGCGTCGTGATCTTTTCGCTCTCTGCGAGAGCAAACGCTCGGTCCGATCGAATGTTTTCAACACTGTTATTTAATCCGACTTGTGTACTAGCTTGCTCTAAACTTTTTTTCAAAGACGAGAGTCGAAATATTTTATGATTCGTTTGTATTTTGAGCTCGTCAATGAGAGATGAAGATTAAGATTTCAATTATTTTCAAGTTTCATTTATTTTCTCTCCAATCTTCTTCCAACGAGAGCACATTTTATTGGGGTTGATTTTAGTCGAATTGAAATACCTTTTAGAGATTGAATGAGAGTCTGCTCATTAGTGATAGCAGCAGCGATAGGAATTTTTAATTTTTTCAAAAAACATCCAATGCACTTGAATCAAGTGGCCAAGTATGATTAAGTGAAACATCGATAAAATTAATCTAGATTTCCTACTTTTCAGTAAAAGGCTGCAGAAGCTCGCGAGTTTGTGTTAAAGTGTTCCTGTATTTTTAGAATTTGCTTTCTCGAGATTGCATCATAATTTCTACACACGAGGAATATCGGCGTTTCAATTATATCGATAAATCAATAGCTCCCGTATATTTGATTGATTACCTCTCACGAATTTGTTCCCATGGCGCAAAATGATGTTAGATAATCCAGCGTTCGTCAATCCCGAATTTTATTCTGATAAAAAATGTTCCTCTCGCACCACAATTCGTTTACAATCCTTTCACGTATATCGAATTTTTTGAATCTCTTTGCTCAAGCTTTTCGTACGTTTCTATACTCGTTTTCACGATATTCAAAGGATAATTTCTTAGTAGCCATCAAAGTTACAGTTTCTTTTGGACATTTTTTCCGATCGTTCGCATTTCAGTGTGCAGGCAATGAAACTTGGAGAAACAACTGGGCACTCACTATTGCAAGTGCTAGTCAATCTCACGGAATTTGTTGTTGATTACGATTTTTAGCGGGTCATTGAAAAGGCAACGAAAAAGCAACAGCAACTGTAGAAAATTTCATACGTACAAACGCGCGTGCAGATTTTGAAGGCAGATTATGAGCAGAGAGGAGATTATTAGCGGTGGGAAAATAAAAGTAAAAAACGTGCTTTGCGGTGATTGGGAAGAGTGTAAATCTTCTTAAAGGCCGTGTTGCGTCGGATCTGTACACAAGCCCTGTAAACAGACGTATAGATGTAGTTCTCGTCGTTCTCGTGCGTCTCACCTCTCGTTCAGAGCTTTTGCGTGAATTTTTATCTTCTGGCCGGCGTGTCTCTCGTAAAATATATTTCTCCATCGAGAGAAATATACGAGGTACGCCCATAGTGCGAAACCAACCACGATTCTCAGTTTTCTCACTCCCCGGCTCTCGCTCTGGCTTGCTTCTTCCCTCTCGAATTCGTTCTTGTTCGAATATACGTATAAATTTTTCCTAATACACGACTCATCATTGATTACGTTACCTTGAGATTTCGCTCGATTGAGACATCGGCTTGTCCCGGCTTGTCGTTCGACGAATTTACGATTCGCTGGTATACAGCTCATAACCGAGATTTTTAAACCTTTTTTATTGCAGTGGTTCAATTGGAGTGTTAGCCAAACATTTGCGCGTGTGACTGAGCTGCGGAAATTGCGTTGCATCGAAACTCTTGTCCGAGCTATTTTCGAGTCTCGTACTTCGAGTTTTCTCCTTTCTTTTTTTTCACCGTCAGAAAGTTTAATAACGAGAGCTGGAGTGACGACGTGGCGAGTTTAGAGCAAGGAAGTGGCTTCCGCGGACAATAATTGTGCGTTTTAATTCATAACGAATTAACTTTTATTTTCATCACGATGAAAACGTCACGCGAGAGGATTATAAATATTTTTACTTCAACGCGTTTGTTCCGAGTTTAAATCCTGGAGAATGATGAAAACAAAAAGTTTTGATAATCCGACGATTAACACGAGAACCGAGCCAGCACCGACACTTTTTATCGAGTATTTTACCAAACTAATGTAAATATATCCGTGCAAATTTGTATATTTCGTATATTAAATTGATGAGGTGTTACAGACGTGTAACGCCGAAACGCCGCAGGGGCAATTTCGGTGGATGGTAAAATCACGGTACACGCACCGATGAATATTAATTACCGATCGTGGTGGCTCCACTCATTAGGCCATTCGATTAATGCAAGCTGCGAGGGAGAAGGATGAGAAGAAGGGGAGTGTGAGAGAGAAGCCTCGTGAAATTCGACACTCGCTTTTGCCTTTCGGTATCCATTGCTGCGACACTCTTGGGACGGTGAAAATTATCGATGAATTCGATTCGCTGGAATTCCGCACCAATTAAAGGGCCAATGAGAAGGAGAAAGCTGCGAAATGCCGAGCAAAGTGCTCTCAATCTTTTTCTTCCCTTCGCAGTTTCCTCACCCTACTATTCTAGTGTTCACAGTATACAGCGAAACTTTATCGAATATCGACTCAGCTTTAAATTTTCCTGTGGGACCATTTACCGAGAATGAATATTTAGCATTCCGTAATTACTGGCGTATCAGTATCTCGACGCATTCTCCAGTCTGCTGTTCATAAAAGCCGCGGGTATTCATTGAAATTTGATGCCTTAACAATTGCCGTCGTTCTTCCGAACCTTCACAGTAAATTTGAAACTCATCTAATATTGAAACGACGAGACAAGACTGCGAAACCGGAACTCTCCCTTGCATTCGATACACGAAGAAAACTAATTCGTTTCGTATAATGAGGAATATATTATTTTTCAAGAATTTTCAAACTATTTATGCACCGATTACCAACAGCACCTATTTTTTGAATTTTCCAATTTTTCGTCTCTTCAATTCTAAACAGCTTCATGTGGATGGCAAAAAGTGATGCACGTCATTTTGTTTTCGATTGTTATTCATCGTGTCAGCACTTACCGATAAGTGAAAATTTATTGTAAATTATAAATTTTCACTGTCAGCATGGTAAATTCTATGATAAATACACGAATGTACACCGAGTACGTGAGACATTTTACCATACATAGTTTTTTTTGAGGGTCGCCCGAGCATACTTTACACTACAAATATTTGAAGTAACTGAAAACATTTTTTACTATGCTCATAGAGAAAAAGACTCTTGAGTCTTTTGAATATAGAAGGTATGAATATTGGTCTTTTTACCATGGTGGATGTTCTTATTACTGCTCTTCGAATTAATGCTGCAATGCGGTACGTATATACTGTCCCCGAGATACTTAGTACTCTCCTCTAGAATGTTCTCGGTGTAAATGAGAAAAATGAGAAACATTTATGAGGCATGGAGAAGGTATCGAGCGTTGAATAAATTGTTAAGCGAATTACAGAATTTCATTATGTTTAGAAGGCATATCGTGCTCTGGACACAATTTCATCCTGGATCAAATGATTTCCAATTCAAATGTTTATTTCTCACTCAAGTTTCTGACTGTTCGGTCAGAAAGTTGAGTTTGACGTGGCCCGGAGAAATCCTGCGGGCTTTTCGGTTCCCCCGTATTTCGTAATGTGCGTATGTAATTTTCCTCCATAAATGTGGTTGTCGAAACTCGGCGAAGGTAAACGACAGGAGCCTGTGGTATGGACGTTGGATGAGCGTACAACTCGCTTTCGTATGAGATATTTTCGATAACGTTTTGCCGGACTCCAGAGGGTGGTCCAAGATGGTTTAACGAGCAAAAGCTATTACCCGCGGTGAGGGCAGGTCCCCCGTAGGAACTGCGGACGTCCTGGTCGACTGTGAGCTTAACCGACCTCGCTGTACTTTTAAAGGAAGCCAAAAGAATAGCAGAGGAGAGAGGAAGAGGGAGGGGGAGAGAAAGAAAGGAAAAAGTAACTTACAACACTCGAAAGTCTCCGCTTTAATGCGGTACTGATGCCGAAGAGCTCGTCAGAGCAGTATTCTAGGGCTTTGTTATTGCTCTCGCGGTTAACGCGAGGAGAGTTTCGCCGCGAGCCGATTAGACGCTGTTATCCCAAAGACCGCCGAAAAATATATTATGTTACCTCAGGATTATTAAAATTTAATCTCCTCCCTCTTCTTATTCTCGTGGCTACATGTATAAACATATTTTTACGATGGTTAAATCTCTTCCCGAATAAAAATCGATCGGAATGAATATTTATATTTTCGCATATGACCGCTGCTCCGGAATAAAAAAAAATTTAACACACTGCTTAACGATAGCTTAGAGAAAGTCCGGGAGCGATTTTAGGCTATTAACTGTCTGCTTTAGTCGAGATTGCTTCTCACACGACGCAACGTCGACGCTTATCGCTTTGCCGGTAGCCACCGTGTTCTCCAATACCTGACGTATCCACTTAACTCTACTTTACTCTTAAATGCGTAATCCTACGATTCTGATGGAAAAAACAAACTTTGATAGCAGAGCTTCGGAATATTTCGTGGACATATGACTCGAGGAGATTCGAAAAGCGATTTCAGGGAGAACACTGTTCGTCGGATTTCTTTCTTGCGGAAGCCAAAGGCTTCTAATTAGAATTTTCAAAAAATCGATTTTTTTATTGCGTTTTTCGAAGGTATACATGTTTAAAAGTATCATACTAAAATTTTGTAAAGATCTGCGTATACCTGCCTCTGTTTAAACGCGTTTTTCTCAAAATTAGGTTTTTGGACGACTCCCGTTGATAAAATCTCCGAGACCATGCAACCGCGATCCTTACCAAAATTTTACCACATGTTTTTTATGACTATAGCTACAGCGCATGTCATACGAATTTTGAAATTTTGAGCGGAACTATTTTTTTTTTTGCAAAAAACGATGAAAAAAACGTGCTTTTTCGTAGTTTTTGGAAAAATGGCCGCGATTTTGTCGTTTTTAAAAAAACCAAAAATCGTATGATATGCGCTACAGCCATATCGAATCTACAACCATTTTTTTCTCCCATCATCCGTTCCAGAGATTTTATCAACAGCGCACGCACTCATCTTTTTTTTTGAGCCTGTCTTCTCCTCCACTTTTTCTGTACGAAAACTGGCTAAAATAAATATAAAAAGTTTTTTGTGTATTTTAAGAGCGTATTTTTTAGGCCGACACATTTTATAAAACTGTCTTTTTTGCCCCTCTAATTAGGGTAGACCCCTTAATTTCGAAACTTGTATTCGCCACTTCGTTTCCCCACCCGAACCAAACCTCTCGACTAATTCTTTGGCGATTGGTTTTCGTTGGTTAAATCACGTTACGTTTACCGCAAAGTAACGTTTCGTCGGCTGATATTTTTCCTCGTATCAGCGCACGATTACTGCCACGTAATATCGGGAAGCACACTGTTTTTTTTTCTATTTTTACGACACTCTAGTGTCGAATGATTATACCAATGCAGCATATACTCGTTAAAATATCGTAAAATTCGTTCTTAAAATATGGACGAGAGTTTTCCAACGGGAGTTGGTCGATTTTTGGCTGATGATTTCTTCAAAATATTCGAGCACGATAAAAGTATCAATAAAGAAGCAAAAGAGTGTGTTTTTCGATGGTACGCGCACGGCTCGTAGATCGTAAACTACATTTTTAATGAGCGGCGCCTAACAGACGCCATGCAATGATATTTTACTCGAGAATATTCTTAAGAAATTGTTTGATCTGACTTGAGTAACCGAATGAATATTCATGGAATTCTAACCCATTGCGTATCGAGCGATATCGAGGGAGAAATAAAGTTGTAAACTCTTTATAGAATGCTCGATGTTGCGCGCCGTGATTCCTGCCAGTATTTTTCTACATCTTGTTCAGCAGAGTGCTTGCTTTACTCGAGTTTGTTTCGAAATATATTTGAAGATTCTTTGCCACTTCACGTTGATTGGATTTCAGCTTCGTTGCGGACTGCTTCTCGCTCATTCGTGCTTCCATTCAATTTTCATTCTTCTTAAGGGAGCGCGGAGTAAATACGAACACCGCAATATTTCTGTACTCCAATTGATTCCCACTCGATTTACGAAAAGATCGCGAGTATATCGCACTCCCCGCTAAAACTCAATTCAAGAATTCTACTCAATTGGAGCCTTCATTTCTTCGCTCCCCTTCCTCTCTCCGAGCTCGGCATCGAGACAATGAAATAACAAGAAGGTGCAAGAATAACGTACCACAGATTCAACGTTAAAATTCGAAAAGTTATTGAACTTCGATCCTTTTCGTTTCGAGAGATGAAATTGCTTTGTAATATTGCAGGGTCGCTGCTTCCGGAGTGTCAACCCGCCCAACCACCCGAGTGGGGAAACTTGGTCGAAAGAATACTGGAAGACGGTACCAGACAAACGGTCTTCTCGTGCGACGAAGGTCGCAGGTTGAAGGGTCATAAAATCGCGACTTGCATTTTCGATCAATGGGACGTGCCAACACCGGAATGCGTTCTCTACGGTGAGTCCCCAAGCTGCCAGTTATAATTTTCAACTTTGTTTTCAGCGCAGTTTATTCAGCGTGCGTCGAGACTTTCAGCTTCAAATTTTTAGCCGCATTTTGCTTTCTAGTTTCCCACAGACATTTTCACCGTCCAAAGAAAAAAAAGACAAGAAAAAAAAATGATTATTAAAAATAAAGTCTGAGGGATCAAGAAATACGAGATAAAGCGACAACAAACAATGTTCTCCGTTTAGTCGATGGAATGCCGGCGTTAACGCAGTGTAAATTATGCAAAGATATGCGAATTTAAGGTGTCGTAGTGATATCTCAATTACCGGGCCATTGATATCTCGTTAAGCTCGAATTATTTAACGATCGTTGAATGAATTCTTCATTAGCGAATAAGCAAAGGGCCAAAACGAGGAAGAGCATTACACTCGATTCAAGATATATACGTACTCTAAAAAGGATTCCCGGGTGAGCTGTGTAATGCCGCTTCCCAGAGAGAATCGGAAATATACGCACGCAGAGAAAGAAAGGGAAAGAGAGGGCGGCTGGGAGGGATGAGTCATCATGCGGGTGGTGGTTTACCCGAGCGACAAATTAATTTCCCATTCCATTTTCCGAGCGAAAACCGCGAATTCGACGACCCGTTTAAAGAGAGGAAATATAATGAAAACAAAAGTCCCGTAGATAGAAAGAGAGAGAGAGAGAGAAAGTGTGGAGAAAAGGGTAAACCAAAACATTTTCAAACGTGCAAAAACGTGATGGAATTTGAAAAATCCGTGCGTCTATTCTGGCAAGTTTGACGCTCGACGTATTCTTCCCTTTTGTGACGCGTGTATGCGTTTACGTACGCGCATAAGGGTTGTTTTTTTAGCGGCTTCCATTTTACACAATTCAACCGAGGCGCATGAACGCACGAACGAATTTCGATAACGAGAGCGTTGGTGATGTATACTGCGCTGAAGGGCTGCCCTTTCGCAATTTTAGCACACGCCACGTGTGCAGACGCTCAGCTTTACCCATGTTTTTTCACTACTCCCCCGCGTTCTCTTTTTTGTTACGCGTTTGCTCTTCTCTGTTGCGTGTTTCTCCTCTTTGTGTGTAACACCGTTGCCGCCTGACAATGGATCGGGATTAATTATTTGGCGTTTGACGAAAACGCGGCTATTCTAGCGAACGATTGAACTCACGGGCGCGAGCAGCTTCAACCCGCGATTCGAGTCGTATACAAACGATATCGATCATCCGTTTTCGCCCTCTTTTTATTCTCTTCCACATTCGTCAGATTTTGAAGGGTTACAAACAGACATCACCCATACATGAATCCGTTGGAAAACATCATTTCAATCCCGGAGCCATCAGAATGCTTCGATGAATTTTTCCCTCCTGATATTGCTTGTTGTTTTAGATGGATGAGATTAAAACAATAAAGTTTAGTCTGTCGGGTGAGCGATATTTTTTTTTCTATCTATGAATTCTATTACAAAAAAATTGCAATTTTTTCAAAATTTCTGTGAATACCGATGTGATGAGGCTTTTTAAGAAATGGATATTGATTTGGGCGCGAGCACCCAAGATTAAGGCGGCCTCCCGCTCGGTATAATTTCAAGGATATTTCAAGAGTACAAAAACATTTCTTTAATGCGAGAAACACTAATTTGTACATGGTTTATGCTCCAAGGTCTGATTGTCCAAATTTCTCAGCTGTGTACAATGTGGAGACCGTAATTATTGTGTGCAACAAAAATACCAATTTTTTTTTTCCATTTTCATATATTTTCCTTCCATATGAACCTATAAAAACTCGAAAAAATTGCGAAATTGTATATTTTTTAGAGAGTTTGAAAAAAAATACTTCTAAAGAAGAAGATTATCACTTCAACGTGCTGTAAATATAGAATTTCGCAATTTTTCGGGTTTTTATAGGTTCATATAGAAGCAAATTATATGAAGATGGAAAAAAAAATTGGAATTTCTGTTGCACACAATAATTACGATCTTCACATTGTACGCAGCTGAGAAACTTCGACAGCCAGGCTTGGCCCATAAACCATGTACAAATTAGTACTTTTTACATTAAAAAAATGTTTCTGTACTTTTGAAATATCCTTGAAACTATACCGAAAAGTTCACTATGCTGAGTTATTTCAGTCAATTTTAAAAACACTTGCGAAAATAACCGATTTTTCAACTGTCTAAAGCAGGGCCCCCGATTAATAACAAAATTGAGCTTCATTTTTATTTAATAAGGTTGAACATGAAGAAGCTTTATTTATAATTGACTGTAAAATCTCAAGGAATTTGGTATGGCGAATCACAACGATAAGAAAGGGCGAACGACGAATATAAAACTAAGAGGAAAAGCGTGATGCACAAATTTAACGTTTTTTCAAATGCGAGCACATTTTTAGTCGCTTATTTAGTTTCCTTCTCTTCCTTCTCTTTGAAAGCACGCGAATTTCATAACCTTTCACGTACACCACCAATGCTTCCCATTCGCTCTTGACAGCACGGTCTCTTCGCTTCCTCAACCTTTTCCAGAGAACTTACAGTTGATCATTAAAGTTTTCAACTGAATGAAGAAAGCTTGAATCTGATGAAAGCCTCTCGAAATGTGAGATACAAGGAGACACGATTCGAGATTCCGTAGTTTACCGCAAACGCGTGGCTTTTCGGAACATCCTCGATTTCAACAGCTTCCGGATTTGAGCGGCTCTTGATCCTTGCTTCTCTTTACACGGAGTACCATTTGCAGTAAAACTTGGCATTTTATTTCGTTCTGAATCGTTTTCAGTTCAGACTGCTTTTTGCGCTTTTTGTCTTGACTTCTTCACTCCTGTTTTTCTTTACTTTTCGTTTTGCGTGTATATTGCCAACTTTCTGCGCTTGTTGCGCGTCGAAAGGCACTTTTGAAGCCTTTCGAAGTCAGCTAATTTGCTTTGAGGATGCTGTGTCCCGCCGAAAGGTTTTTCTACACGAATTTTTCAAAAATCCCACGTTTTCTTTAGAAAGCTATCCCATAATTACGTGCAAGGCTCTCAAGGTTTCGCTCTTTGCTGGTGAATGATAAAAAATATTCTCAATTCGAGCACAGAAACTTTCGAATTTTTCTACATTTTTTTACTATTCATCGTCAACCGCAAAGTATCACCAAAAATTATTTCGCGTCGATTTATCGAGTAACTTTGCCAACATTGCCCGGGAGCTCAACTTGTCAAAGTGGCTTTGGGGAGAGCACCATCCTCCAATGATGATGATCCCGTGGCGTCTCTCGTCGGTTGAAATGACCCGTAAAGACGTTGGAATATTGTCGAAGGACTTACTATGGTTGGTGTACCATCGCCCCATCATTAGGAAAATACGAATTCTTAGAAGTCGAAAGATGAAATAAAACAATACATTTTGCCAGGTTAGAGAATTCGATGAGGAAAAAAAGGCACAGGAGAGCGAGCTGGCTCGTCTACTGGAAAATTACCTGACAGCTATCGCCGGAGTAATCGCGTTCTGATCCTTCACCACTTGCCGAGAAACAAAAGAAAAACTGCCTGAAGAGATCAAAGACTTCTGAAATTAATGTACGAGTTTGGCGACACTCATTAAATAACGCTTTTATCTCGGCAGTCTTTACAATTCTCGATAAATAACGAATGGTTTTACACTCGACTGGGCAACGAAACTTTTTTTTCGTTTATAGACTAATCGATTTCGGGATTCGATTCGACATTGGTCATGGGCTTATTCTTTTTCGATTGATCGCTATCTTAATGCTTACAAGCCAACTGCAGATCTTCGGCGTTTGTATTTGATAAACTTCTGGAAAGTTCAAATATCCAACGAGAATACACGAGTTTAATCCGTAAATTTGCTCAGCTCACCTACTAGCCCAGAGAATGGCGACGTGATCATGGGACAGAGATAAATTGAGAAAAAAAATGATTCGTGTTAGTTTTAGGTGTTTTGGAACACTTGTGAGAATATTGAGCGGCGTGACAATTGATACCTTTATTGCCCAATATGCTCATATAAATACAGGCTCACAGCACTGGCCGACATAGTCCGATTGAGCTCTCAACACAATCAACATGTCATCGCACTTTGTTACAGCGCTTGTGATCGCCCTCGTTTGCACTCGTAAGTTCATTATTTAAAAATATTTTCATCCTGAAATTCATACACGAATATTATTTTAAAGGCTTTTTTTAAGTTGTCCACGATCAAAAAATAACTCAACGTTCCAAGGATTTCTTAGTTTGCAGTTTGTTGCATTTACTCGTTCTTTGTTTTGCTATCTTTGCGAGGCTCAAAATTCGAAAATTTCTTCTAGAATTGTGTGAGGCCGAGATCGTTCGAACGTGCAGGCCTCACTCGATAAGAGTACTATGCGGAAGATGGTGCGAACCGAGCTGTGACTTCCCTGGACATCGCCTTTGTGGCATTCAGACCAAGGTTAGTTTGATTTCATATTAAAATAATGATCAGCCAGTCGATATTCAAAAGCATACTTTATAAAGATTAAAATCATGAAAGTGATGAAAATTTTTGTGCCTTTTTATTCAAGGTTCCAATGAATTTCACACTCTTTAAAAAATCAGTAATTACCATTCGATTTTTTCATTTCATAGTACTGCGAATACGACTGCCGCTGCGTCGATGGATACGTGAGAAATACGAAGACCGGAGAATGTATTCGCTACGATAATTGCGTCCACATGTGAATGAAGTTACGTACGAGAAGTGAGGACGTGCGATCGTTGTGGCTCTTCATGATCGATCATGATCCGAATCAAATGTGTGAATAAATACAGTTTTGATCGACCACTTTCCTCGTTCATTTTTTCATCACGTCGCAGTAACGACGATTCCTTTCCAACGTTTATTCCTGTTACCTGTCTTGTGTTAAACGTCAATTTGAAGCGACGTTGAAATATTGAAGTCCGAATTAATTTACATTTGATTGGTGTGACGATTTTTTTGCTTTTGAGTAATCGAAGAGGAAAACGTTAAAGAAACTTACTGAATTGCTTTGGCAAAGGGAGAGTCAAAATCCCGATTTGAAAACACAACACGATAACGGCGTTGCGATCTATTGAAAGTGATTTGAAATTTGCTCATTCGATGAATTTCCATCACTATGAGAAACTATGGAAAACTGAGCCTCAACTATCGTTAAAATTGATTCACGAGCAAGTTCATAACTAATTGTAAGTGATCGCCTAACCGAGTATTGGACTCGGCCAAGTAGCCAGATAATCAATTGATGAAAGATGAAAATAAATAAAATGAGAATCACATTCTGCTTTGACGTGCGACGACAATTAGAAAACATGCCTTTAATCAAAATGAAATTGTATTTTTTCACAAATTCGCTTTTACGTATTATTCACAAACTGTCCCTTTAATAAGCTCGCTGACCTCACCAGTCAGAATCTTAAAATTGCTGTGTACGAATTCGTAGTAATTGGGATCGTGAGGAATTGTTGGGGGGATTTCTTGGTTTTGGAAATCTTGCCAGCGATTGGTGAGCACCCAGAGCTTCATTTTTTCAGTGCCATTATTTGAAAGCACTTTCACACCAGATGCCCATTGGAGATCTACGAAATTCTGTTCCACCAGTCCCTGAAATCAGATTAATCGACTTTCATCGTGCTCCCTAATTATGTGTTTCGTACAAGATATTTGTGAATGGTGAATTCGCATTTGTCAATGGTAATTCTGGTGAAATTAACTTTTCTCTCAATTCCTGTCTTACGTACGATGTTCGACGACGTGAATTCTTTCTGACGATTCCAACACAAGATCGAGCTGTCCTTCACTGAGCTGAAGAAAAGGATTTGCTGTTTGGCTAATGAGTGAGTGATCGATTGCCCTGGTAATTTGGCTGGTAATTTTTTCACTGGAAGTTCACTCGAATCTTTTTTATAATTTTTCAAATCCTCTAGTTTCGTGTCGTACATGTAGTACGACGACAACGGTCGGAAGTACATGTGGCGGTCAAACGGACTTGGCTCTTCCGTTACAGCCATACCCAAAACGCCATGAGAGTTGATGACCGTTTTATCGCCAGCAACGGTGAACGTTGTTGCACTCGGATCAGGCTCGAAAGCAGAGCTTGAAACTCGCCAGAAGTCTTTGCCGTCGTGTATCACTATGCCATTTCCTGCCGAATCCGCTAAATAAATCTACAAATTAGAGACAAAGCGTGTGCCTTGTGAGCTGATTATTTGAACGTGGAATAATTTTGCCTCCTTGCAACGTCCTTAAAGCATTCACACGATTACGATTTTTCACACGAGCCCATTTTTATAACCTTTGCTTCGAACTACCAACTTCACAGTTACCAAAATGCGTTTTAATATTTTCCATATTTTGAGCCTTCCCGTTCGTACGTAACTCGCTTTTTCATCTATTTTTATTTCACAAACGATATCACACATGCATCGAATCATTTTGAAATAAGTTATCCTTGACACAATGCCCGACATCAGAAATCGAATTTTTTATGTCACATTACAAACTAATGAGCTGCGAATGAGAATTATGCTGAGGCGTCTATTCGGCTATTCAACCTCGGAATAGAGTGTGAAAAATTCATGACCGTTATAAATTTCATACCAAAAACAAAATACAATTACAGTAGTCTTCGCACAATCGGCGTCCTCATTTTGGACGACGATATTCTCAAACTGTGTTTTTCCGTTTTCGCCTTTCGCAACGTTCTCTGGTATCACAATCTTCGCGATCGATTTATCCGATGTGACATTGAACGCCAATATCTTCGGTGGGCACACGTTCTCATCCCCTACGTTTCCAGAGTCGATAACCCAAAGACGATTGCACTGGTCTAGCTGCACGTACGTCAATAATGTTAATACAGAGATTATGAAAACTTGAAACAAATGATTTTTATTTCAGGTTGAATATAATGCCAAAAGTATGATGCAGAAACGTTGAAAAAGAAATTTTTCAAGATTTTGTGCTGAAAGGGGAACTCACATCCATGCGATACGTTCCGATGATATTCTCACAATCTTCTGTATTCGCCGAGGCCCAATCAGGATAAGGCTTCAGCAATGGACCACCACCCTTACCTAGTTTATCCGGATTCACTACCGTTAAACTGGCCGGGACACCCGTTTGTCTTCGGATCGTCAGAAACATCTTGCCCTCTGATAAACGATAAAATGTGGGGAGACCGGAGCCGGTTAACGATAAGAAAAGATTAACTAACTCATAACAATGGACATGATCAAATAGTCATGGACGTGGCTTGGATTTGTTTGGGTCTGAGAATGTTTTTTTTTTTTTATCTTTCATGCCGAAGATCATCAAACATTTGATTCGTTGTTCAGCCTCGGCCGAAACGACTGGAACACGATGATTTTGTCGGGCTATTTTATTCGGAGCAATAAGTTGGAAAATGGCCGAAAAAAATAATCATTTTCCAGGGGTTTGTCAAGTCTGAAAAGTTCAAGAGTAACGTCAATTGATTATTTATAGCGCAAGACACATTGCTCTCGTAGAAATGAGGGAATTAGAGTTGATTGCTGTTGACAATAACGACTCTGTCGTTAAGAGCATAAATGAATCAATAATTAGCCACTTCGACTACCGGTTCCGTCCCGCATAATTATACCCGAACGGCGATAATAATTGGGACAGGTTCTGAAAAAATTCTTCATCGTTTTCAATCGAAATTTTTCAATTTTTCAATCGCAATTGCAATGATCCATGAAATGGAAGATTTACGACGAAAAATTTTACTGATGTCAATCTCAGACTCAAGGACAGTGACCTCGACACACCGAATGATGTGGAAAAATCGCTACTCTAAGAAAATCATTGACAAAATCCCACTCCAAAATCCGAGACGATTCTATCCAAGAATTGTTTTTTGGTGTTTTATCAATTCATCGAAGAAATGATAAATTCAGAGGAGAAATATCTGCCCCTTAAAATTGCATGAATGATAAAATTGGCATGATTTTTGGCACAATGTTACTTTATTCACTGAATCAATAATCACTCTTACCCGGCGTAACGATGGAGTCGATGGGAATGGCTCTCTCAAAATTGTAAGTACCATCCTGAATAGCCAAGGCTTCTTCAGCTGGGGTAGGATAGTCAAATTCTAAATATCTCCACTCCACCACCACATCGAGTTTGGCGCACGATCCAATAGCGGTCAATCCGAGCACGAAAACTGTAATTTTTAGAATGGAACCCCCCATCTGGGAGCTTCTACCCATCGTCGGGAAAATCTCAAAGCAGAAATATTTTAAGGAATTATGACTACGAAGAATGCGACGACGTCCTTTTGAATTACTCGGATGGAGTTTGGAGGACGAGTGTGAGGAAGTGCATTCCGCGTGAGCTCTTTTAACAAGGTGCGGAGAACGTTCGAACAATTACGTTGCACGGCTCTACAGTCTACTTTGAAATAGGCTCGTTTATCAGAAGACTGATATCATTAATACGTTTCACGTGTCTTTTGTCTATCGCTTTGTTCATTTACCATTGAGCGAAAGTCTTGAAAAATCTTTCTAAACGAGGCAAAAAATTGTTGTATACGCGATAAATTCAATTGTAGTGTCTGTATTAAGGTCGTACACTTGTTTCTAATTGTTTGCTTAGAAAATGACGCGCTTGAGGGAAAAAGTTCGAAATTGTTCGAGTTTTTATTGATCTTTAGAGTAAGCCTAATTGAAAAACTAATTCCTCTTGCAAACAATTTGCTTCCAGCATAAAAACGTTTGAGAATAAATTTCGAAAAACTTCACGTAAGAATTATGCGTAAAAATCGTTTTCTTTCGTGAACCTCGTTTTTCCTTCAATATTTTATATTCTTTTTCATATATGCAACTACACATCTGAACGAATGTTGCACCGAGACAAAGATAAACGAGAAATAAAAAAAGTCGAAAGAATTTTACGACCGTATCATGAGACGTGCCGGGTTCGTGTATCGCCGATCGTCGATGGGGTCAAGAGACAAGGTTCTCGCTCATTCCATCTACCCGAGGCAAAGGGTTTAGTCGAGAGAAACTCGCAATTTGCGTACGCCATTTCATTGGTCGATCGGTGCTGCGTATATCTGATGGGAGAGATCGATTTTGGGAACGACAAAGTCAGACACGACTTCAAACAGGATCAGATATGTGTGTAATGGCTCCATACACGATTTTTCGAACAAATATTTATATTTTTTTTCTCGTTACCTCGGTCAATCACTAGTTCCCAGTATGCGGAAAAAATACATTGAAAAAAATTACGTCGAAGAAATTTTCGTAACAATTAAGAAACTTTTATAGAATTTAAATTTTCAAAGTTGGCATTGTAAAAGTTAAATTTTAACTAAATTATTATTTCGAAACGAAATGAATTTTGTCAAAATTGAAGCTTCAAAATTCTTTACTCAAATTTTAAAGGGTTCGTCTTATCGGTTATTGAGATAAAGGTGCTTAAATATGAAGAAAAATACACAGGGGTTGTGGAAACTATGCGTAAAAAAACGTTTGTCTTTCCATATAACGAATGAACGCTTCTTACGAAGTTTATGAAAAAGTACACAATAACAATGAAGTATATAATGAAGGTTTGGAAAAAAAAATTCAAGACGATTGTCTTACCAGTAATGAAGACATAGACGTTAAAGGTTGAACGAAATTGTTAATGAGCACTCGTATAGTTCCACATTTGCTTATTTCGGAGTTCTGTCGTAGCCTTCTGTCTTTTTATTAACACTTTTTTCTCGATCCATTTACCTTTGTGTTTTCCCTTCCTCGCCCTCTAATGCGATATTTTATATTTAAAGTGATTATACCTTAACAAATATCGTTGATTCAGCATTTTGAATTCCATTTGAAATGGTACATTAACCACGAAAATTTTAGTCGCTCAGTCATATTCACTGCATATCAATTGCGTGACATCGGAGAGTTGCGGAGCAAAAGTATAAACGTAAATGTCATTCGATTCGTTACGGTCGCCCGAAAGGGCGAGAGTGACGGCTGCTAAATCGTATGTACAATGTATTACGAGTGCACATCTGGTTTATACGAGTGACATTCGCTCCGATGCTGCATATAAACGCATCTCCGAGTTTGCCTCGTTCCAGGGAGCATACGCGTGTACGCGCGAGCATCGCTCGCGCGATCGATCGATCCCCCTTCGAGAGAGCCGCGAGAGTTCAATTACAAGGCTGATATGTATGATGCAAGATTCACTCTCATGATACCAGCGGCAATGCACGGACGGGGCGAACGCGACGCATGTAGATGGTGAGCAAAGATCCCTGATCATACGGATCAAACTAACGGACCATCCATCAAATATTTATTGCTTGTCAGAGCTCAAACGCGAATCTGGCAAACAGCACGGATTTGTATATCTGTACGACGATCTCGATAATGTGTGAAAAAGGATTTCAAGGTAAGAGGGTTTGCACTTGGCAGGTTTGGAAAAAATGTATTATGGACTTTGACGTTTTCGAAAGCCCAGTATTTATTCGCTATGGCTTGCTAAACGTCGCACGATCGAAAAATATTCATAACAAAAATTCACCCTCAAGTAGCACAGAATTCTTTATTTTTAATGGAAAATGCATTTTTATCGATTGCAGCTGCATTCTGCAAACGGCTATTAGAGAAAGCCTTTAAGTCAGCTGAGCAATTAACTTGGAATTTCATGCAGTTGCTGTACGTAGAATTATAAATTCAATTGTATAGTGAGCTTGAAAACTGTCACATTCGTCGTGGGAGGAAGAGTGCAGCACTTGTGCTGGTCTTTTCCTCCAATTCTTAACGTCGTTTCTCTTTATTTCGAGTAGTTTTGTCGGGTGGAAACTGGGCAGGTCTGTAGTAAAAATCACTATTTCATGTTAAAATTCATCGATTACTATAATATTTTAATCACTTTTAAATTTGCCAAAATACTGAAGGTTTACGAGTACGTTTTCGAGTGTTCCGCGTCATTTTTCTTATTGATGTTTTGACAGAAGCATATTATTGTACCTTTAAAAACTATTTTGACTGCATTTTTCCTCAAATTGAGGTTCGATTTTGTCTTTTTTAATGTTGGCATTCTCCTGATACTGATTTTGTCATATTTGAAAATATGTTTCGTCATGTCTGGTTGAAACGATAAAAAGTCTTGAGTATTCACAGCCGTGGTTTTCTGATTTCTTTTTTTATTATTCTTTCCCAACTGCACTCGAGTGAGCAGACGCGAAGATTTTAGCATTTCTTTCAGACGTCGCGGATCTTAAAATTTCTAGAGGTAAGAACGTTAATGCTACAGAATAAAAATTGTTTGCTTCATCCTCATGCATTCTGGTAATCCTTTTCCGATGAAAACTTACTCGCATCTTTAAAAGGGCATGAACTTGCTGCAAACTCGCGGGTACGGTAACATTTCGAATTCTCATCGTAGAGAGGAAAATGTTTTGTTGGTTTTACGGGCTTACTCAGGGCGAATAATTTATACAGGCGTGTGCCTCTATTTTGTACAACTTCACTTCCGTGGGAAAAGCTTTGCGGTGAGTGCCTGGACATAAATTTATCGAGAGCGCGGGAGCGAGGGTTCCACGATTTCTTGGACATTCGTGCCGCGAATGGAGTATATACGCGAAGAGAAATCGGGGTGAGGGTTAACATTCCACGAGAGTGTATACGATAACATTATAAGTGCGTAAATCCTCGATTGTCTGGATGAAAAAGAACGCCGCCGGAGCAGCAGTATTCTTTTCTTCACTTTATCGCCCGCGTTTCAGCGAGATGCTCGAACAAACAGCAGGATGAAACGAGAATGAAGAGCGACTCAATTATCGCAGATACTGACGATTCTCGCAATCTGCGTTCCCTCCGGCCACGGAAATTGCTAGCAACGTACGAGAGTTATTCAACGATTCAATATACAATTGAGAGATTCCAGTTTATCGAACCTATATCGAATGTATATTGCTATGGAAAGTGGGCTATGGTCAAATTTCGACAACCATTTGCTGCTTATTTTTTTTCATCGATTCTATTGGCAAGCTTATCATTTTCACTTGTACTACCGCATTGAACTGGAATTTTACGTCCTTTCATATGATAACCAACCGAGTGAGATAATAAAAGTTTCATCTTATACACCTCTGTTGAAAAAAATGGCTTTTTTCAATTTGCATTTTTGATGACTCGATCATTTAACTCCAATATGCAAAGTATATCAAGAGACAGGACTATGAACGCGATTATAATGATGATTACAAAGAAATGTTATTTAAGGATCTATTTACAGCACGTTGAAGTGATATTCTTATTGTTTAGAAGCGTTTTTTTAAACTCTCTAAAAATATAGAATTTCGCAATTTTTTCAGGTTTTTATAGATTCATACGGAAGGATAATATATGAAAATGGGAAAAAAATTCGGAATTTTTGTTGCACACAATAATTACGATTTCCACATTGTACGTAGCTGAGAAATTTCGACGGTAAATTTTTGCGCATGAATCATGTACAAATTAGTATTTCTCACATTAAAGAAATGGTTTTACGACGCTGAAGTTTCCAACGTTGGAGTCCAACGAAATGAATGAAAATAAAATGATTTATCCATCAGTTTTTTATTTCACGAATCATAATTGTGTAGATTGAAAAAACTACAAAGTACAAATTCGACTGGAAATAAATTGGAGAATTACTGGAATTATTGGACAGTTTTTTAGATCATTTCGTTGGACTCCAACGTTGGAAACTTCAGCATCGTATGGTTTTGTACTTTTGAAATATCCTTGAACCCATATCGAAAAGTTCGTTATGCTGAGTTATTTCCGCGTCTATGCAAAAACATTCCCGAAAACAATAGGTTTTTTGATTTTTTAAAGCAGGGGACCCCCTTAAGTAAATTTTGAAAGAAATTACGACACATTTTTCCTCTTTAATTTGCGAGTTTTTTTGCAGATTCTACTGCATGGTCAGCCGCAGGAAAAACGTTTTTAAAAAAGCCACAGAAAAATGTTTTTGAAGGTATTTTTACAATTGTATTTTTTCTCACAATATTTTCACAGGCTTGATCACTTCACGGTTCATTATTTGTTTTAGCCTCCAACCAATGTTACGAAAAACCAGAACAAACCAAAGTGATTTAACTCATGAAGCGTACTCGTATGTGGGGAGTATACGAAAGTTCAAACGTAACTATAGAAAATGTGAAAAAATTGATTTAATTTGTGACTGAACGTTCCAGCCCCATTGTAACAGTTGTGAACAATTCATTGAGCCAACGAATGCCAGGGCGATCGAATAATCGATATGTTGAACGGAAGACAAAGCGATGGAATGCTACGTTTTTCAATTTTTTCTACCCTCGACTCGCGAGACTCTTAATTACATTTTTTTCAGCGAATATGACACGTCGAATGTTTCATTCTGGACGAGAAATTTAATCAAATCGCAGCAATTTCCTATGCAATCCGTACAGTATCGAACTAACCAAACTATGCGCAGCTCTCGATTTGTGCTGACACCGAGTGAACCTTGATAGATGGAATCGTGCAAATCGAGCACTCCGAAAAGGAGCTCTCATTTTTCGCTTCTTAGTTTTCTCCGTCGTGATATTAACAATATTCGAAATTTCGGAGTGAAAACAAACAGTCAACCGTTCAGACTCGCATTTTCGAAATTATGGGACCACTATCGTGCAAGTTGCAAGTCTTTACGAATGCGAAACGAGCATTGTACAAGAGATTTGATGGTATCTTCATGAAAATTTACATTTTCTTCTACATTACACCAAACAATTTCACATTTCATTTTGCCCTTGTCGCACGCAAACCTCCTCGTTTTAATGCTCGTCGTCGTTGCGCGCTTGTACTACCATGAAAAGTTGTTGATCGTTTCGTAAAAGCACATATGAAGGGATTCGAAACAATAAAGCGTTGAAGTATGTGCAAGGCTTATGATTTCACATAAGCCTTTTGAGAGTTGATGAATGTTGAGACGTTGAAAGTGCTTGAAAATGGTTAAAATCGTATTTTTTTTTCAATTTTTTCAAAAAACCTAACATACGAAGCAGTTTCACTCGATGAAATCGTCTTCAACCCGACGAATCCTATGGAATTGTTGAACCTCGAGCACCGCTCAAAAACTCAAACTCTGCACGAATAGCATGCACGCGAAAAAAATAAGCTTCAAAGCAGAAATTCGACAGCGAGCAGAAAGAAAGCGAAGCGAGCGCGAAGACACGAAGTCCATCAGTCCACGAGATCCGACGAAAGTTTAATGAATTTCCGCTCGCCATTTAATCAGGTCGCTCCAAGGCCAGTTGATTCGGATTGTTGCAAGCTCCGCAATCCTCCGTTTATGTAGAGGAATGGACGGCGCGAGCAATGCTCGCTAGTTTGTCAGGCACACATACCTGTATACTGGGCACGATGTACCGTGGCAGGGTGGGAAGCCCGATTGGACTAAGATCGAAGAAGACTCTCGAGAATCTCCGAACATGGAGCTGGTACGATTATCGAAATTCTGAAACAGCATATATTGGTCTTTCGTCCGCAGTGTCCCTTGAACTCGAGAGGCTCTTCCGAATCTATACCAATAACTTTGAAACGATCCTCAACCGCATTCCCTCGGTGCATGTGTACAGTTGCGGAGCGTATAAACATAATACATTCATCCAGGAATTTCAAACGTCGCAGAATAATATGAGACAACGTTGACAGTGCACAGGTATTTCAAGAACCTTTCGTTATTGTTCGATCAAAGTTATTTACATTTACTTGAGTGTTCAAAGTTCATTGCTTCTGCCTGCGAAGGATCAACATTTTGGCAAAACACGAGCAATGCGCTAGAACTTTGCTCGGCGCTGTATTACGAAGGTGGACAAAATTCATTTTCGTCAGCAGAGTTCGTGATTGGTGCGAAACATTAAACGAAAACCCCTTAAAGCTGGAAATCTGGAGGGGAAATTCTTAGATGCGTTTTTCCAGAAGCACGATCTTCTTCTGCTCGCGATTTTAAGCAGATTTTTCAAAAACAATGTATCCGACTGGCTTTTCGTTTTTCACTTTTTCCTACAATAACGAAAGCATCATTAATTTTATTCCCAGTACCTTAAACCGGACGAAGTAAACTGCCTTAACTCGGGCATTGGCACACAAGAAGTATAGAGTTTTCTCTGCAGTATGACCGGTCAAAGCGCACATTCCATTTGTTCATGCGAACCGAGATCGCGATTCGTATCATCGATAAGCCACGGATCGTTGAGTCCGTTATCGAAGTCATTGTCCTGGCGCCGTCACTATATGCATGGACGCGGGATAAAGGAATATTAAAGATGCATCGCGGTACAAACGTGCATTTGCGTGCGGAGTGAGGGAGACGGCTGTGCGTATAACGTTCATCCTTATTTTGGTTTCGTTTTTATTTTTATTTTTTAAATATTATAGACACAGATGGTCGTACTGCGATAGATCGGAAATCGAAACGTATAGGATACATCGTCTAGGCAGGGTTCCTGGTCGCGATTCGATACACTCGGTGAGTCGTGAATCATCTTCTCACCTTGATCTTGAGAACGAATCGGTATGGTGGGACCGGCCATTATATATATAAAGAGTTGCATGCATGAGTTTCGATGCAGCACGTAGCGCGGACTGTTGGTGTGAATTTGAACGGTCTTTGATTTAATCCTGGTTTGGTGAGGTTCTCCTCGCTAGTGCTATCGCGTTTGTTGGTGTAATAAAGCGTTTTTGAAGGTAGTCGTAAAATTAAGGGGAAATAACGAGCTGGAGAAATTGAATGGAAACTCGGCGTGAGTGCACTTCGTGCCGTTCCAATTTCGGGGGCTCCGTCTCCTTTGTGCGAAACCGAGACGAGAAAGCACGCAATTCCATTAGTGGGCTTCAATTATTTTGCAAATATTGATGAATCTCTTTCAATGGGCTTTATTGACTGGGAATATTACGGATGCATTTTATATAAGACCGAGCCAACCAGGTTACTGAACAAATGAAATTCGAGTAGGTTGCCCCAAATGAACATTCGAAATTAACAAAGTTTGCCTTCCATTTGCGCATGCATGCGCAAGTGGATACACAAAACACTCGTTTTATTGAGTCCTGGCTATTCTGCTAAGTTGGAAAATAAATGGGTCCACATTCACACCAATGTGTATGTCGTTGGGAGAGAGAAAAAAATCGACTCAATGCTGCACGCGCCGTTGGCCACTTTGACCCTTCGTGAGCTCTGACTATCGTTTACGTTCATCGCGCTTCCTTATAGCACACTGTTATCCGTATTTTATAGTGAACGCGTATACATACATCTACATATGATATTTATTGGCTGGTATGTTATAATACCGGGTGCAAAATGTGTTTGAGAATTGCAACGTCGTGTACAAAGGCTCTTTGCTCGAGGGAACAGCAAATCCGTTGGACACAGGGCAAAAATTCAAAGAATGGTCAATCGACGACAACACGACCTTACGACTAGCGGTTAGTGACTTGATTTTTTTCTCTATGAATTCCAACCAAGAAATCTCGAGATTCAGGACTTGCTTTCGAAAAAACGTTTATGTTAAGGAAGCTCACGCGAATCTAATGGAAATCGAAAATTCCAACATTGACAGTTGAAATTTGTGAATATGCTAGAAATATGCAGCGAATCTACGCTCTAGTTGTGGAGAAAACAATTCACCAAAATCACATTTTTTGAAGGGTTATGCTTTGCCTCTTGTGGCAGGCACACTTCCTGTGCGACGAGTTCGATTCAATGGAATAGGATCCTCCCAACTTTAGAGCCAAAAACGAAAATGAGAAAAATAATGTTTTTAGATATCAATGATGTCCTGAGAAAGCCTTTTGTTACCGGTGAAAATCACTTGGGAGTGGAAAAAGAAAAATACTTATTCGAGGTTAACGAGTAATAACGACACAAACGGTGGAAGGTTTGACGACACCATGAGCCAGCTGGTTCAAGTATAGATACGCATACTCATATAAATAGAAAATGGCTGCTGTCACATTTTGCTCGACGATTTTACTACGAAAGTATTTAAACCGCTGTCATCGTATTAAAAATTTATCAATCTCAACAAATAAGTTGCACATAATTTTAATAATTGCGAGAATACATTTTAATCGTCTCCTTGATCATCGAAAGAGCAAAAAGTTTAGTTGCTTTCTAGAATCACAAGTAACGCATGATCTTCCTTAAAAGGAGAGTGCGGTGTAAGGGAAAACCAATGGCATTGGCAGTTTATTATTTATACCAAAGGTAGTGAATGAAAATTCTCGAATGAGAAAGCTCATTTTCCCAGCTTCGTATACACACGAGCGAAGCTTCTTATTCCAGAGCAAGATTTTTCAGTTTTTCGAAAAAATTCGAACAACCCATCCGGCTAATAAAATTTTGATTGCACTATTCTGGTCGAACGGGTAGTCATTCATTTTACGGTTGATATGCAATCGTTCCCTTTTCGTTTATCGTTTATCCAATGGGTTTCATACATATGCCAATTACTGTGTTGAGAATAGCGAATAAACGTTGGATCGCGAACGGCACTGCTCACTTTATATATCCCTCTCTGCAGTATATAATATGAACAATGTTTATTTAGACTTTAGCCTGAAATTTAGTATCCCCCAAAGCTCCCTTGTACTTTCACACAATTCTCGTGTTATATCCCCGTGCTCTCTAGCGTCCTGCAATTTGAGAGCTTTCGGAACTTTGTTTCCAGTTCACAATAGGATCGTGTTACGTGTACGATGCATGAGATGAACAGTAAAACCCGTGGCTCATCATCATACCGAAGCTTCGTACGGAAATTAATCTACCATACACCGCATTTACACTGATCATTTATCAAGCCCTGCAGTATTTTTGAGTACATTACTGGGAGCATGCAGATTGGATGAATAATCTCTCATCGATGAAACCGCATTGATAATAATGTTAACGAAGCTCATTGAATGAGCTGGTCGGAAGTTGCGTTGTTTTTCCCTGCTGCAAGTTCCATTTGGGACAGAAAAGGTTGGTCTCTTCGTCAGTGAATGACGACGAAGCTGATATTCGAAATTTTCCAAAACCTGGCCAATCTATGCGAAAGATTGGTCCGCGAGAAATTGTGAGGCTGCGTTTGCTGCTCGCGTAGCTTCAAATTGGAGACAGACAACTGAAACAGAAACTTTTATTCCTTTCTCGAAAACGTTGGAGATTAGAGAAAGAGTTGTAGGGACGAAGCTTTCATTCGCCGAAGAAGAAATACGGGTGCGAACTTTTACTTCCCGTCGGTTAAGCCGTGAGGGGGGAAATGCGAAATTTTTACAGACTGAACGATTGAAAAATCGTTGGTGACGCATTCTGTAGAAAAAAGCGAGAAAATATTAGGGCCCCTCGGCTAAACAGTGACGTGAACGAAGTTTTTTTTCGCCTGAACAGTACCGCCGGGTCGACAATCATTTTGTTTCTCTAATCTCCCCCATTTGTTTTGTTCCAATTTCAGAGCAACGTGATTTGCGTCTAGACCTTTACGTCGGAGACGATCCCTCGTTGCTGCCCGATTCCACAACGAAAAGTGCACGAAAAAAAGGCCAGAAGAAGAAGAAGAAGAAGCAGCAGCAGCAGCGCATCGAGCAAGAAGAGAAGCGCCGAAGTAATCGTCCGAGAAACTCTGGCAATAAGAGACGAAAGAACCGAAATGGTAATCTAAGGTTGAATGAGAGTCCGCTGTCGGAGGCACCGGTAATAACGTTACCGAGCGGATTGAACGAGACCACAGCAAGATTAGACCTGAGCTGTTTCATGAAGGCACAGGGCAAGAACCTCGTTAAAGCACCCACGGTTAAACACGCTCGTTCACCGAAGTACGAGAGGTTCGTTTCTCCACGTAAATGATACACACACACACACAGACACACACACACACACAGGTGCCAATCTATATCGCACAAAGTGACCTTAACCGCACGATATAACATGCAACGAGAGCTACGCCCTTTTCTGTGTTCCCAAGTACTTCAGAGCTGTTAAATCCTGATAGGGAAAGGGCTTGGCAGGCCGTTGTACATTTTCGCCGAATTTTCCACAGACGCAACAACCCTGTTCCGCCCTACAATCGATACCTCGTCGCTGTTTACCTATGTCAAGATGGTTACGCGATCAAGGACACGGAAGCGAAGCAACTATATTGCAGCGACGGCAAGTGGCTCGGTAAACTTCCGGAATGCATCAGGGAGCAGGGTGAGTGAACAGGTGGACGCACACTTTTGAAGCTGACGCGGTACGCATCGCGATAATTCACTAAAATAAAGGAATGAGAAGATGAGATTGGACTTTGAGAATTTGATTATAATATTATTCAAAATCTCTCTGATTTCGAGGTGCTAAATTCACTCGACGAACATCCGATTGACCTGGCTATTAAATTCTTCGAAAATTTTCGCGTCCCCGAAGTTCGTTAACGATCGTTTCCTCGCGGGAGGCTGCCAATGCAGTTGAATCTCATTAACTTTCACGAACATTTTTTCACACGCTTCCGATGGACTTTTTATCTCGTACATTATGAAAAAATCCATTTCCATATACACCAGCAGCGTGCTAAGCCCCCGGAATTGGAGTGGGTGAAAAAAAACAGTGGAAATTAACGGAACTGTCGTTCATCGCGTACGCTTGTCGTGTTAAGGCACACGTATGCTCTTCCCTTGCTTTGTCCAATCACACGAAGGCACTACACTTTGAAGATGTGAGAGAAGCCGAGAATGGCTCTGTGCTTGACAGAAACCAGTTATACACATCGCGGTAGTGCGGGTGGCCTGATCCACTTCTGGCTGGGGCGAGATAACCGCTTAATCGTGTTTGCTTCTAATAATGTTTGTTTCTCGTGGCTTGTCAATTCTTCAAATCTCCACGTCCACGAACAAAAAATCCCAGGGGAACAATTCCTCGAGTCCTTCAAACTCGACTTCTTTTAACGAACTTTTTATGATGCTCGGTGGATGAACACGCTTCGTTTATTTCCGTGAGATAATCAGCTTCAATTTCAATGGTGATTAAGTATCATAACTCGATTCGATAACTCCGCTGGATAGAAAATTTGCTTAACAGGTCAATTGTTTTGTTTTTTTTTTGCAATCAAAACTTGAATGATAAATTTTCGTTCCAATGAAAAGTGACTTTTTTTGGGCAAAAATTTAGTGGATGAAAAACAGTGATGATGGAAATCATCCAATTAGTTATCGTAACGAGAAATATCCGGTGAGAGACTTTTCGAGATTTTTCTTGATTTTTCGCGAAACGAATAAACTATTTTTGGCATTAGGCAAGCAACGAAAATCGATGGTGCGATTGGGAAGCAAATGTTCGAGATGTTACAGCTCGCTGAACATTTTTCATACAATTACATCAAGTAATTATGCCTATAAATGGTAGTTTCAGTTCAATGTAAAGAAAGACGAATGCGTACTTTTTTATCGAGTCTCATGTCGTGGAGCGAATCATTATCGTCTATTTACAAGAATATATACGAAGGAATAACGATTATAAATTTCTTATATATGTTTAAGTTCTATTGTGTGGAAAATTATTCGAGGTTCTTTATCTTAATGGTGTCGATTAGGCGAGCATTATGTACCTGAACGATTTTTTCTATTACAGACAAGACGCGACGTTAACGGATTGCAATGAGACACGAATCGCTTATCGGAATTGCAATGTCTAAAAATTTGCTCCGAAATCGATGTCACTTTAATATTTACACAGCCAGCGACTCCTCTTTCTCGATTGCTCCAAGTGTCAATCGCTTCATTAGTGAAAAGCATGAAAGTGTTTTCAGTAATATGAAAATACGAAGTCGATAAAACTATCTTGGCACTTGGATGAGACGGTTTCCTGATAGCTGGTAAATGAAAACTTAATTTTGCAGAGCCATTGGAACCGGTGATTAGACGTTGCGGTCAAGAGCGTGGAGGATGCGATCACGTATGCGAAGATACTGAAAGTGGCTTCGTGTGTTCCTGCTTCGACGGTTTTCGCGCCGAGGGATATTCTTGTCTCGGTAAGATTAAGTGAAAGAAAAAAACGATAAAACCGTGTCTGTATCGCTCGACGATCACGCGAGTATCGTTCAGTCGAGAGCACGCTCAGTAAAAAGTGTGTGAGAGTAAAATGAAGCTTGTGCTCGTTCCGAGTCAAGCAGATTATCGTCCAAGTTTGCTGCGAATTACCATAATATTTTAAGTACCTCCATCAGCGAACAGTTGCGAGAGAAAGAGGCGTCTCTCTCTTCGTAGGTGTACGTGCGAGGCGCCATCGAACACCAGTTTAACGTACTATTGTATGTTAATCCTTGAGGGAGAAACGTCGCAACCTCTCGTCATTTATTTTCAAACGAAAAGGTCTATTGACGAAGAGAAAAATAATATCTGATGCATACATGCTCTTCGTTTGGACTCTATTTGCTGAAGCAATGAGCTCCTTGTAGGTTGGCTGTCACATTGTTTTCAGTACAAACTTCCACTGAAATTATTCTGAAATTTCAAACGGTGTATCGGTCTTGAATTTCAAAAGGTGAAACTCAAAGTCTGTTTTTTCGTGTTGGTACACAGTCTCCTGTAATTTATTGGGCACAGAAGTGCACCTTATCAGTATAAATACAACGAAAGATATTTAGGAGTGATCATCTCGTTTATTCTTATTGATCGAATTTTACCATTTCTGTCAAATATGTTTAATTTTATCGTGCAGTCATCGTGAATCGAGGTCTTTCAATTTTTCTATAGAAAAATCACCAATTTTATATTAGCTGTATCAGTGTAGAAATTTTCTAGGGAGACCCACGCAAAAGTTGGACCTTTTATGGGCTGAAGTAGGAAAGGCTGCTAACTTTACGGACGTACGGGTAGGACGCTGAAGTTCGCAACGTTGAAGTCCAATGGAGTAGACGAAAAAAAATGTTTGATCATCGATCTTTTTTATTCCATGAATCACTTCGAGTTCGGATGAGAGTTCGAAGAAGTAGAACCGAAAAGTTGTCCAAAACTCATCCTTCACGAGAATCGAATTTTCAAAATTCTTCAACCGGCCCCTCATTTTTTATTTTCTGCCTTTTGCTAGAGGTTGAAAAACTATGAAAATGAAATAGCAAATAAAACGTGCTGAAACTGCTCGTCGAGAGAATTGGATTTTTAAAAGAGTTCCAAAACCAGCTTTCAAGGATCTTCGCTATTCTACGAAACGATACAGGAAGTCGAAAAACTATTCCAAAATGAGAATGTGCAAAGGAAAGCGATTTGGCCCTTCGAGGGGGTTCCATGCACGAAAAAATGACACTTGCGATTATCCGGATATTCTCGACTCTTTCTTCTCCTAACCACTTATAAAGTGAAACGTGACAAATTTTGCGTACTTGATATTCTTCCATTTGAGGAAACTTTCAGTAAAATACACATGCAATTCGTAAATAATTCACGGATCTGTTCAACAGAGTTGACACAAACTACCAAGAATATCGAACTCAATCGAAGAGATATGATTTCTTCAAGTCAATGTCCACCGGTATCGGTTGAAGATTCGAGCATATCAAGTGACAGTTGGAGGATTAATCAGTAGGCATCGACCCGATCGATCCGTTGGAAGCGATGGGAATGGGAAAAGAGGAACGCGGAGCAAGAGAGAGGCCGTGCAGTAAATGGTAGTTCGATGATCAGGTTGCACGGTTCATGTATAATCTATTTGATCTGGAAGCAAAGAGCGCTTAGGTTTACTACGGTACGAGATACTCAAGGTCCGTAACTAAGTGGATAAGACCCGTCTTCGTTTCCTATTAACAACTTTGAACGACTAGATCGAGTGCAGCGTGCGTGAGAGCTCAAGGCAACTGCGACGGTGTCTCTTCAACGAGATTTACCACTGAGAAGTTTATTCATGAGTCTCGCGTGTGTGTTGGCTAATGGACGTGGAGTCTCTCGTCCTTTTTCTCGTTTCCTAGGTCGTCGTCACTTTCTCACTCCCTCTCTTTTAGGAAGATTTACATCGTGCGTGGAGCAGACCGTGTTACGCGGCTAGCAGGTACAAGTTTAACGATATGCGAGCACAGTTCATATTTATTGCTGTGTCCGGTACGTGCAAGCAAATTTTCTCTCATTAGCTATTTATCATCTCGTGATTTATTGATGTTATTATTGTATGCCAAGCAGCAGTGTATGATTACTCATTTTTCTGTCCTTTGTAATTATAATGTGTCAAAAGACTTTGCACAAGGGCGGTGATTCTCACGTTGGTTCGTATCCTCATTTGGAGCCCCCTTTTTGAACACTGTGAATAAATGAATATGAGTTTTCGATCACCCTGGCCACTCTCGTCGCGTGTCAGATTTGCATAGAACTTGAAGCATTATTTCTTGGTCTCAATATCGATGGACGGCAGAGAAAATTGTCACGATGATTCGAACAGGCTCTTAATATTCGAAAATAACAATAGAGAAATAGCAATTCGTTCCTGCTGTACAAACGGTTTTATCAAACCCACTTGATTCTTCGTACGCTTGTATATAGGAATGCTCTTGAAACAACGAGAAATATTCGTCACTGTATATTCGTGTTTTTTTTTTCAATCTACCTGCAAGTTTGATTTCGACTTTTTTATGAAAAAAAAAAATGATTATTTTTTTTTTTTTTTTTCAAGAATCGAATTTAACGGAACAATTTTGATGATGATCGTAGAATTCACAGGTTTGCTTTTGGTTTGATCGTTATCCATTCATGCGCAGATATCGACGAGTGCAGCGACGGGACGGCGGGATGCGAAGACACGTGTCGTAACGAACCCGGCACATTTCATTGCGAGTGCAGTCGTCTGGGTTATCAGCTAAATGCAGATGGCAAATCCTGTCAGGGTAAGGATTACACGTTACACCAATCGAAATTGATACCCACTCCACTAAGCTTCTTGCTCTGGGTTCGAATACTATAGAAACAGAGATGAAAATGAAAAAAAAAAAAAATGTGAGCAAAATCGAAGAACGTACATCGAGTCAATGCTCTTTGTGCTTTAATGTTTTTCTGTTGATTCGTGATATGATGCAATTTTGGTTTTATCGGAGTATTTAGTAGTTCTGATAATGGGAAAAGCTTAAATCAAACATCAGTTGAGCTAAAGTTGAAGGATTGATGCAAAGTTATGTACGTACACGAGCTTCCGACTTTCAACGAGATGATTCTACGGCTCGTTTGGCTTCCACGCTGCTTTGGTTTTGTTAACGAGTTTACGACGTTAAGTCTCGACCTCTCTTCCCCTCTTATCCCCGACGAATAACAGCGACAAAATACGGCAATGGCGAAACCATCAAGAGTATCCGTCCGAGGGAACAAAGAGATGCGCACTAGTTTGAAGTTTCGAGATTTTTCGACAGCTTTTGTGGTGAAAGAGATTTAATTGGATTCTTCAGTGCGTCGCAGTATTCCATATTTTGTACATCGTTTTGCACACTTTTTTCGTACTTGCCCACAGAAACAAAACCTCTCCGCAGACTCGATTGTTTTTAATTGATACACTTTCCTTCGTTCGACGATTTCTTTGAAGTGTGCTCTTTGTAACTCCATGCTATTGTTTCGTTTATATTTTTTCAGATATCAACGAATGCCTGACGAACAACGGTCGCGGACCGTGCGAGGGAAATTGCCGAAACTTCGATGGTGGCTACGAGTGTAATTGCAATGACATCATTGGACACAAACTATCAAAGGATAATCACACGTGTGAGGACATTGACGAGTGCGCCGTGAATAATGCGGGCTGCTCGCACACATGTTTGAACACACCCGGTAGTATGTTCTGCTTGTGTCCCGACGGTTTTTATTTGACGAACGATGGCAAAACTTGTCAGGGTACGTCATCAAATGGCATTTACAATGGCTCAATGGAGCGACAAGTTTTTCACGACAAAGAGAAAAATTCAAAAGCTTCCGTTAACCCTCCAACGCTATTGGCTACAAATTCACTCGACGATAATTTAGTCTCTAAAGGGATTACGATTTTACAGTAAATGAACCACTTTTGACAATCCACAGACGAAAACGAGTGCGAGAGAGATTCAAAAATCTGTGGAGAAGATTTCCGCTGCGAGAATAGTCCAGGCTCGTACGAGTGTATCCCTTTGCCAAAAAAAATAATTAGGGTCTTACAAGAGGAAGATTACGATGCCGAAAATGACGATGAAAACGACGACGAAGATGATAATTACAGCGACGAAGAAGAGGCTATTACAGAAATACCAGAATCCGGTAGATGTTCTGAAGGCTTTAGAAAAACAGCGAACGAAGAGTGCGTAGGTCAGTTTTGAGGGCTCGAAGAATTATTAGTTACAGAGTTTTCTGAAACATTTGGTATTCATATAAACTCATTATTTTCCATCATTTTTTTTAACAGACATAAATGAATGTGAGGCTGATGAGGCAGGTCGATTTCACGGTTGTGACCACGACTGCGTTAACGAACCTGGCGGCTATCATTGCAGCTGTAGACCGGGATACATCATACAAAAAGACGGTGCTACTTGCCAGGACGTCGACGAGTGTACTCAAGATTCTTCAATTTGTTCACATATTTGTACGAATACGGAAGGTTCGTACGAGTGTCAGTGCCAACGACATTACATTTTGCGAGATGACAAGAGGACTTGTGAGAAGATCGAATACACCGTCACTTGTTCGGAGTTAGAACGTCCTTGCTCTCACGATTGCCAAGACACTGATTCTGGACCAATCTGCAAGTGCAGTTTTGGATATGAGCTTGCTGCGGACGGTAGAACTTGTCAAGATGTTGACGAGTGTTTTAAGAACTCGACCTCGTGTTCCCATATTTGCAAGAACACCGAGGGTTCCTACGAGTGTCAATGTCCTGCGGATTACACCCTGAAAGGGGATAACAGAACTTGTCAAATAGTGAAAACTAGTTGCGCCAACATGCAGCCTCCGTGCTCACGTTACTGCGAAGACTCGGACAGTGGGCCAACCTGCAATTGTGAATCGGGCTTTGAGCTTACCCAGGATGGAAAGAACTGCCAGGACGTGGACGAATGCGCCACCTATGCCAGCAGGTGTTCTCATGATTGTAGAAATACATTAGGCTCCTACGAGTGCCGATGTCCCTCAGACTACGTTCTGCAGGAGGATAAAAAAACTTGCCAGAAAATTGAGCCACCGATAAAGTGTTCGAATCTTGAGCCTCCGTGCTCCCAAGATTGTGAGGATACCGAAAGTGGACCAGTTTGTAAATGTAGGTCCGGTTACGAGGCATCTGAAAATGGGAGCTGCCAGGATGTTGACGAATGTAGCAAGAATTCCACCATTTGTTCATATACTTGCAAAAACATTGAGGGCTCTTACGAGTGCCAATGTCCTCATGGTTTTATCCTCAAGCCAGACAGCAGGAATTGTGAAGAAAGCCAAGAAATGATTACCTGCTCGGTACTAGAGCCGCCTTGCTCTCATCGCTGTGAAGAAGGAGTCACTGGACCAGAATGCAAGTGCCTTGATGGATATGAACTCGACGATAGTGGCAGAACGTGTAACGACGTTGATGAATGTGCCCGAGGTGCTTGTTCGCACGGCTGTATTAATCTTGAAGGAAGTTTCGTGTGCTCATGTCCTCACGGTTTGGACTTAATCGACAACGAGAGGTTCAATTGTACCGACGTGGATGAATGCGCGTTGAAGAATCACGATTGCGAACAAGAGTGCGTCAATGTTCACGGTACGTACAAGTGCGCTTGCCACCGAGGATTTCTTCTTAGCGGAAACGGTAAAACGTGCGACGACGTGGATGAGTGCGCGAACGACGAGCACGCCTGTTCACACGATTGCGTTAATAATCTTGGAAGCTACCGCTGCGAGTGTCCGGAAGGTGCAAAGTTGCTAAGCGACGGTCTAACCTGCGAAGACGTCGGATGTGACGACGGCCTGGAGCTGGATGAGGACGGTGATTGTGAGGACATTGACGAATGTGCAGAGGGAAGCCACAAATGCTCGCATCGATGCGTCAACGAATATGGGAAATACAGTTGCGCATGTCCCGAAGGATTCCGAATAGATGACACAGGTTTTATCTGCGTGACTGTAGATCCATGCGCGACGTCTACGAACAATTGCAGTCTTGGAAACCCCTGTGACATAGCTAATAATGGTTGCTCGCATACTTGTGAGCATGACGGTAATCAAACGCGCTGCGGATGTCCAGAAGGCTATGAAATATCGGAGGAAGATGAAAAAAATTGCAAAGACGTGGACGAGTGTGCTGAAGGTCTCAACGAGTGTTCGCACGGTTGCACGAACATTGATGGATCCTACATTTGCCAGTGTCCCGAGGGGCACGAGTTGCAAGCAGATGAGAAAAACTGTCGGGATATCGACGAGTGCACCGGGGACGGTCATGGCTGTTCACACGAGTGTGTGAATTTTGCGGGTGGTTACTGGTGTAATTGTCCAGAAACACTGGCACTTGACCGAAACAATAAAACCTGTCGGGATATCGACGAGTGCACTCTCGGTCGTCACAATTGTTCCCATCACTGTGTCAATATTTTCGATGGCTACAAGTGCGAATGTCCTCTTAAATTTCGTTTAAAAATTGATGGTTTAAACTGCGAAGAATCTTCTCATGGTTGCGGCTCCGGTTTTCTTCTCTCTCTCAAGGATAACGTTACCTGCGAAGATATTGACGAATGCACCAATGCCAATGAAGTCGAACAAACTTGCTCTCATATTTGCGTAAATACCCCCGGTAGTTTCCACTGCGAGTGTCCCCCGGGATATAGGATAGCGAGCGATAATAAATCTTGCGAAGACGTGAATGAATGTGTCGTTGACAATGGTGGGTGTTCTCATTTGTGTGCGAATACCGAAGGCGGAGTCGAGTGTGCGTGCCCCGATGGCCACAGACTCCTGGTGGACGACGGCAAGACCTGCGTCGAGATCGATGAATGTCTGATCGACAATGGTGGATGTTCACACGGTTGCCTGTACGATAATGGCACGATAATCTGTACTTGCCCAGGTGGAATGTTCCTCGATGATAAAGATGAGACTCGGTGTGTTCACAAGAACATTTGTTCTGAAAATAACGGTGGCTGTTCACACATTTGCAACCATTTCAATGGGACCGTCTCGTGTGCTTGTCCAAGCGGAATGCTGCTGTCGAAGAGCGATGAAACACTCTGTATTTCGGATAATCCTTGTCTCAACAATAACGGCAATTGTTCCCACGCTTGCAGCTTTTTAAACGGTAGAAAATCCTGTGAGTGTCCTGAGGGATACCAAATATCTCACACGGACAATGTCACTTGCCTCGATACGGACGAATGTGCCGATGACCTTGACGATTGTGAGGGCACGTGTGTAAACAGTATTGGGAGTTATACCTGCACGTGTCCAACCGGCTTTGCGATCAATGCTGCCGACCAAGTGTCTTGCGACGATGTTAACGAATGTTTGGTCGATAATGGCAAGTGTTCGGATACTTGCGTCAACACACTAGGATCATTCCACTGCGCTTGTCCATTCGGTATTCTGGACACTGATAATTCCACGTGCATCAGCCCGAATCCCTGTAAACAGGACAATGGCAACTGCTCGCACTCTTGTCACTACGATGACGTTCAAGGGGAAGCTAAATGCTCGTGTCCTGTTGGCTTCAGACTCTTGTGGGATGGAAAAACCTGTGAAGATATCAATGAATGCGAAGAGTTCGAGAATGACATTGATACAGGCTGTTCGCACTCGTGTGTCAATCTCGAAGGCAGCTATCGATGCGATTGTCCATCCGGCCATATTTTACTTCCAGAAAATATGAGAACCTGTGTCGATATCAACGAATGCTTGTCCAGTGAGCACAATTGTTCTCATGGATGTCTCAACTTGCTAGGAAGTTACATATGCACTTGTTACGTCGGTCATTATCTCCATTCAGATGGTAAAATGTGCGAGGACATTGACGAATGTCAAGAACGCAATGGTGGCTGTTCCCACGAGTGCACTAACACCAAAGGTGGGCACTTCTGCTCCTGTCCAATCGGTCTCGAGCTATCGCGAGATCAAAGAGTTTGCATAGACGTGGACGAATGTGACAGAGGGATTGCCAATTGTTCCCATGATTGTTTGAACATTCTAGGCTCCTGGAAATGCGTTTGTCCTGACGGACACATACTTGGAAATGACTCACAAACGTGTGTGCAGGTGGAGCAATGTGACATCGATAACGGTGGATGTTCACACGCCTGTTTCAACGTACCGATCGGCGTGAGGTGCAGTTGCCCAATGGGACTTCGCTTGAGTGACGACAACAAGACTTGCGAAGATTTGAACGAGTGTCTCGACGATAATGGTGGATGTGCACATCAGTGCATCAACACCGAAGGTTCTTACAGATGCGAGTGTTCCTCCGGTTACGTTCTCGAGAACAAAACCTGCCGGTTGGAAGATCCTTGCAACCGAAATAACGGAGGATGCGAACAGTTGTGCCAAAACCACGAAGGCGATGCTCTATGCTCCTGTTTGGAAGGATATCGCGTCGATGATATGAATAATTCAAGATGTTCTGACATAGATGAATGTGAAGGTACTCACAAATGCGAACATTTTTGTCTGAACACCGTTGGATCTCATAATTGTATGTGTCGACCAGGTTTTCAATTGGTAAACTCTTCGTGCATTGGTGAGTTCCCACGATAACATTTTTTCTTAGTCCACAAATGTGATAGTTTTTTCGCCATTATTTTTCCTGCATTACTCCATCACACTGTGTTCTTTTTCTTTGTTGCTTGTCGTTCCTCGCCTCGCTCTTTTTCCACCTCGTGGATAGACATCGACGAATGCACGAGTTCAAAGGTCTGTAGTGCGGCCAGCACATGCATTAATACGCATGGAAGCTATCGTTGCGAGTGCGAGAAAGGTTTTTCATCCCACGGAGACGATTGTATCGGTGAGAACAAATTTACATGAACGAGGGGAGAGAGAAACAGGGTAGCATGAATCTGTCACTTTATCACCGTCAAATGATGCCGTGTTTCACGGGGGTTTGGTACAGATGTGGACGAGTGTACGTGGAACAACGGCGGGTGCAGTCACACTTGCAGGAACACCTTGGGCTCGTACATGTGTCTTTGCCCTGCAGGTTTCGCTCTAAATCCGAGGTGAGTTTTGAGCAACGTTTTGCGCTTGTTAGTACGTACTCGTGTTCCAAATCGAAGAACAAAAATAGGAGAAACACGAAAATTTAGCATGGAAGAGGCTGCGCGCATGTTTGAAATTAGAGAATTGCAATTCGGCTCGAAAAGTTTGGAAAAGTGGAAATGTCGCTTACGCGTTTTTGTAGAAACGCGAGCCAGTGCCAGGACGTAAACGAGTGCTTGACTCTCAAGGGAGGGGGTTGCAACGGTGACTGCGTTAACACACAGGGGAGTTACTATTGTGTATGCGCCGACGATTTAACGTTGGCTCCCGACGAGAGAACTTGCGTTTCACCCTGGAATGAAGCTACTGGTGTTAGCAGGTGCAGCCCACTGAAACCGCCTGCTCACGGTGAGGTGAGAATTATCATTTAATCGCCTCGGATTATATTTGCGCTAACGATCACATTTAACGAGGCACCAAATGACAAAGTAAACGCTTCCCTCTAATTATCCTGTGAATGGTACAATAGAGGGCGTGTGAATCTTCAATTACTCTGGGAATTAATTATTTCTGCTGAATTACAAACGAAAAAAATTTTAAAACTAAAATCCTCTTTCCATTCGAGATTTTTTAAAAGCGCACTCGATGCTGTTTATTGTAGTTTACTGTTGAATCATAAACGTTCCAAGGTAGATAATTGGACAGCAATTTCGAATAGCAATGAGAAAAAGATGAAATAAACAAACAATTAATATCAAATGTAGTGAGCACCCACGAATCTTTCATTGATGTTTGATATTTATTGTTGTGCTCGTTAACTCTCGTGTGAAAACAAAAAAACGTAGATTAGATGTCCGGGATATTCTTCCGCTGCTGTGGATTATCCTCACGGTGCCAGATGTTACGTGCGTTGTCATCGTGAATACAGACTCGAGGGTGCACACACCAGGCATTGTACGTCAAGTGGAAAATGGAACGGACGTGAGCCCGTGTGTGCTCAAGAAACAGGTCTCACTACGGAGCGTCGTTATTACACTGGTAATCGTCATTATTATTGTTATTATTAACACTGTACACACTTATTCTCAAACGCAACTTGAGCAAGTGCAACTAGAGAATGAATCTCACATTTCAAGGCGAATTATTTATTCTCCGTACTTGTTTTTCTATCGGACGTATAACGTTCTCTAAAAATACAAAGTAAAACATCCGGGTTTGTCCTTTTTACGTTTAATTACCCTCAGAGCCAGGGTGGCGGGGATTAAAGACGTTTTAATAATGGCGAACTCTCGGTTTCGTGTTGAATATGGCTGCCGTGCAGGGGGATGATGGCAGCGAGAGTTAACGAGGCAATACTTTAACGTCAGAGGACCTTAACGAGTTTAAAGGTGCTCGCTTAGATCGTTTTGTATTATTTTCCTTCTGTACTTTTACTCTCGGCTCTTCATCTCATTCACCGTCCATCTTCATCTCTTTGCCCCTTCCCCCTCTCTTGCTCGCTTTGTCTTTCTTTCTCACTCTCACTCCTTCCTTTTTCTCTCTCCACCCATGTCTGGAATTTCACTCTTGCGCAATTTTTCTACCGCTGAAAAGCTCCCAAGCCGTATCTCATTCGTGGTTACTTCTGACTTTTCTTTCGACTCGCACGAGTACCAATGCCGCTCTTATAATGCGAACATGTTGTCTCTGAGAAGCAAGAGTCAGCGTCGTCCAGTTTTATCTTTTCGTAAATTTCACGTTTGCCATTATCGTGCTAAAGAATGTACGGGATAGAAGTGAGTAATGCTACTTCGTGATCAACCTTTATGTTCTCATATATACCCACTGTGAATTGGATTCTTTTTGTCACCCTTGCAGGATCCATAGATGTCGCAACCGCACCCAGACCGTTTGTCAGATGTCCAGCGGACGTGGATGCTGAACTTCCGGCTGGTGCCAGTACTACCAGAGTGTCTTTTCCACAACCGAAGTCCAATATGGATTGGTGGAGGTGAAAATAATGTTCTTTCTTGTGGAAATACAATATTTGAGAATCCATTCATTCGTTGGCGTCTGTTGATTACATTTTTCACGATATATTCAACTCTTATTTGAAAATTATATTATAAAGATAAAAAATATCTTAACATCTCCTTCCGGTTTTACTTTTTTATCTCCACCTCAATTCCACTTGAACTTTGAGTCGTCGACTTGGCTCTCGAGATAAATTTATTAATTTATTCTCCGCTTCGGGAGTGGCGAACTAATTCAGAGAACAGGCAATTTGTATTTCTCGTACAGAACAAAAAAGACACGATTGTCCTTTATCGTTGACTTTTTTTTAGATACGTGGACTCCTCACCCCCGTGGGGTAAGAAATTGCAAGCGGATTTGCCATCAGGCACGTCGATCGTCACCTTCACCGCCAGATCGCCTATCTCCAATCACACGAGCTCGTGTCGCATAGTGATTCGCGTTCGAGGTAAGAGTCATCCACATGGACCCCACGCGATTATTCTCCATCTTTCGTTTCTCGTCGTGTATACGGGCGGGCAACAAGGGGGGAAAGGACATTGCGATTGCTCGTGACAGGCCCTGTGTCCCAACTCCAAAAGGACAAACAAAACTTCAGAGTCAGGGATCGGTACACATGAGCGACTTTCAACAAAACTGAGTAACATGTGGCCATGTCTTTTCATTATTACAAACAAGATCTACGATTATAGCAATGCTCTTTAAGAAACATTTATTTCATCCTGAATGGAATGATTTATTAGAAAATGAAGAGTGTGGGGACACTAATTTGTATGTATTTTAGGTTTTTCACTGATTGCTTCACTTACATATTTTTGAGAAGTCCGAAAGCATGCTCTTTCCAAAAAAAATCAGAAAACTGAATACAATCAACCGTGCATGAAGAATATTCATGAATAGACAAAAGGTTTTTAGGTAACAATTTTTCAAGAATATTTTGAGAACTCACATTTATCCAGAGAATATTTGCAACTTTTTTATCTGCAGAATAATGTTTTGATAATGGAAGTAGTAAAACGTGGTTATGGACAATCGACAAAAAGTCAAAGTCCAATAGTGTTCGAAAATATTTTCAAGATTCATGCATTGGCGAGAACAGGCAAGTATAAGTGCAATGACACATACATTAAGAGGATCAAAAATACATTTTTTTCCCATTTACATTCTTCTCCCATAATCTTGCCATCACACTTTTATCTGATGTCTTATTTATCAACCTCTCGTTGTCGAATATTTCGTCCTCATCCTCTTAATGTTAACCTTCTTACCTCCCTTTTCTCTTCAGTCGAAGGGGAAAAGAATTGGTCAAATTCTGCTCATCATTCTGTATCATCAATCACCTGTGACTTCCTTGAGCGGATATTTCTGACAATGGTGCCGCTGTCGATCACATTTGTACTGTTGGATTACAATATTCACGCCCATCAGCTTTATGAGTCAGTGACATTCGCAGGACCTTTTTTCACCGTTACGAGTCGTTATATTAAGCACAATGAAAATCTATTCGCTTTGATTGCGACTCAAAAAAAAAAAAAAGAATTTGAGAAGACCCACGTAGAATTTTTATGTGCTAAAAGTGAATACAGCCAGCTCGGAGCTCTGCAGTTCATCAAAGGTTTCGACGAGACTCGTCGAATTAAATATTCCTTTCTCAGATAAAAGTTCATCAATTTCCTACGATGAAAATGTTATGAATTCACGAATCACTGATCTTTGATAACTAAAATAAATGTAAGTTAGATACACAGTAATTGATGTTCGAACGTTTTTACAAAAAATCATTGAGAAGTTTTTAATTTATTGGGTAACTTTTGAGTTTGAAGATTTATTATGAAATGTTAATTTCCTGTTTCTATTAACTTTTGATCTTTTGCTTGAATTCTCCTGTAGACTTTATACAGGTCAGAAGAGTTCAAGGGAGTTAAACGTGCTCGAAGATTTATTTTCATCTTCCTTTTCCGAATGTTCTCTCCCTTTTTTCTTAATGTTTTTTTCCCTGCTGATGATAATTTTCTTGTAATCATTTCGACCCGATTCGTCAGAAGTGGCCGAGGGAACATCGATGTAGAAAATCTGTAACTACGAATAATTTGTGTTACTTCAGCAAATTCTAATTGCACTCAGTTAGTCCGCGTCAGGTACTTCAACGGCCCAATATTTTGTAGCAAATTATACGCCAAATTAAATTAGCGTTGAGTAAATTTTGCTAATTACCACACACTGATGAATTAAATTTTTTTTGCCTGTCGTTTGGGTTAGTGAGAGTAAGAAAAATTGAGAAAAAGATCATTTTGATACAAAAATTGGTTCTGCTGACTAACGCATTTAAAATGAATAAATTTTCATTAAACACACACTGAAAAAAAGATTGGTAAATTCAACTCACCAAATGCGATAAATGAAAATGTGTAAAAATTGATCAAATTTACTTAAACCTGCACACGTAATAGTTGATCTAGTAAAACCGCTTTGGTTAATGTAACTATTAGTTCTGTCAATTAATTACTTCGTATTTTTTCAATCCAATCACATTTCGATCGTTACATCCAATTTTTTTTTGCTGATGAAGCGCAATAATATTCCAGCACTCCGTACATTTGATTTCGCTCTCTTTGTTTCTTGAATATCAAGGAAATTTCGCTTCATTCCATTCGCAAAGCCCAAACGTTTGTCATAAGAACAATTTGGCTCAGTGAAACGTTTAGGACTGCGTTGTTAATGAACTTCTTTCAACGCCAAAAGTCGTTGATTTTTGTGCGTTTCTACACAGAAAGTTGTTAATTTTGAACGGATGGCAGAAAACTAGAGCTCGAGCAGTAAGATTAGATTAAATGCGTCCATCAAGTAACTCCGTGTTGATTCGCTGCAAGGTCTTTTCAGCATTTGTGTTCCCTCAACATCGTTCAAGATAATTTTTCTTCTTTCGCCTTCTCTTCTTTGGCGAGTGCTCAATCGAGAGTAGAGCGAAGTTGGAGTCAGTGTAAAGCTTCGTGGATTAAGCTCGCTGCCTCATTCTCCGAAGAAGGGAGAGGGAAAGGTGGCCAGAGTGCAGGTTAATTACTCATTCGACGAGTACGTAACTAGGGTTGAGGCAAGTTCGCCCAAATGGATTCACAAGCCAATGCGATTATAGGAAACAAACTCTCACGGTAATCCTGAGTAAAGCGGATAGGGCATACTGTTTTAACAGTGTGCATCGTGAAGAGAAGTCAAGGACCTTGATGGGGTTGTTACCTTCGTAGTGAGAAACTCCAATACCTTTCAGCCTTAATTATCCAGCCCTCCTTCGGATGGTAGCACGTTGGCACAGTCTGTTCATCTTTGATGTGAGCCTTGTACCAGAACTATATTCGCATGTCGACACGAACACAAATAACCTGTATACTGATAAATTAAATAGAGTTAAATTTGCTGTACGTTAATTCGGTCAATTTATTTTTCACGTGTATGCAGACGCCCAGAATCCGAGGGTCTTCACGTGTCCAACATCGTTCGAGGTGAGGCTCAACAACGGCGAGCGGAGTCGTCTCATTTTCTGGCAAGAGCCAACTTTCACCGACAACGTCAGAGTCGAGAAAGTTTGGAAGTCCAGGGTGAGTTTTCCTACGGTCAATGGGTCTACCATACTCTCACGCATTTTCGGAGGTAGATCCCTATTTTAGGATCGTCCTACAGTATTAGCAGCATGCTTTTGTTGACGTTTTTTTCCTTAGTTTCAATGGAAACTGACAAAGCTACAACGGAATTTTGTTTTGATAACTCTCGTTAAGCCATGTTCAAACTTTTTTGAAGGTTTCGCTGCGGATACTTGAATTACGGATTCTCCTCGGTGTTACCACGATTCCAATCACTCATCACACGCGTTTAGGTCTATTGAAGCAGAGCACATCGAAAGCTTGGCAAACTCTTTAAGGCATTCAGAGAAAATATGCACAGTCGCTTCGCTAACTGAAGTTTTCAAGCAGGCTTCGCGTCTTATAACCAATAAGAGAGTTGATTGACTCATTGATGTGCTGGAGTATGTTTAACTCGAGGGAAAACGACTTAGTTAAGGAAAAAGTTTGATGGGGTAAGAAAGTGTGGGGAAACTCCGATAAAGCTCGATAACGGCTTGGATGAAGTGATGACACAGCTTCAAAACTTGTGATGAGCTTGTGGATATTTTGGAAAATTTAATGCTCCGAATGACGTCGCAAAAAAGTGGATAAGACTCAACACTCTAGGGTTTCGAGGAGAAGTGCTTGGGAGTAAAAAGTTGGTGGATGGGTGGTAACTCCATAGAACGTTAGGGAAAACGATGTCTGAGTGAATCCGGTAGACAAGCCCTGAAGCTCACTGAAGAGGAATGGGAAAAAGTAGGGATGAAGCGGGAGCACTTCGTTGGGCTATTTATCCCTGTGGACAGGTCGAGGGCCAAGTAAACGGTCGGAAAGCCGAGAGATCTTGTTTATGGGACGGCGATTATCGTTTGTTCACTGTTGAGAGCACCAAACTGCTAAGATTCACACACAGGAACAAGCCACTCGCTCGTTCACTCGAAGCAACATCCCCCGTCTAGGACGAGGGAGGAGAAAGCTCGTGACAAAATGGCGAACGTTGTAAAAGCACCGTAGCTCGTGCAATATCGTCTCTCTAATAGATTTTCTATCCATCTCCTTCCATTTTACGCTCAAAGTGCTATTTGTCTTCATACTCTCCCTCGGACAACCGGAAACTTCCTTTTAGTCTCTTACAACGGCACGAATGTACCCCGTGATCCATTGAAAACTGTTGTTCTCAAAGTTATTAACATTTAAGATGCGAGTCGGTGAAATTATTGAATTCTAAGTAAGTCAACGATCTGAGGTTACTCAATATCCAGACAAAACTGTCGATTGACTTTGTGATTGCCATTTTTTGGCATTTGTCGAACTGCATTTTCCTAATGTTCAACTTAAGAGTCTCCAGAATAACGAGACTAGATAATTATGCAGAAGTGGAGCACCATCTTAAAACGACTCCAATTTTTTAAATAATACATCTCATGAATCAGTAATGATGCAACATGCAATATTATGGCGAGGGAGAACCTCCAACAGCATAAAAAAAAATTAAAAAGTTATAATATTGAATGGCAGGCATGAGAAAAAACGTTATTCCGAGAATCACCATTTTTTAATGAAACGTTGCCTGTTTCGTTGGAAACACGAAAAAAGTTAGCATACGTTTGAGATTTTCATTCAATTTATTCTACGCAGTTCAAGCTTTTTCAAGATCCCATTTCGTGTATGAGCGTCCTCAACCGTATTAAGAGAATTCTCTCAGAGGCAGATTTGAACTGGAATTCTTGGAACACTTGGGGAAAAATCTTAGCAATCAACGTGAGCAGTATGTTTCTTGGTACATCGTTTCTTTTCGAGACATTCCTAGGAAAAATATTTCCACATATGACATGACGCTATTTCCTGAATCTAGTTATCATAAAAACAATGCAATTTTAGTTTTGTGCATAACGAGTGAATTTCTCGATACTTCCTATCTACTTGAATTCCCCTTCAGATTAATCAGAATATTAATTTCACAAGACCTTAAAAAATACATCGAAAGAGAAAGTTCCAACGAATCCTCATATGCGAAAATTAAAATTTTCTACAGTCATGATCAATGGTGGCAGATGATCCTTCACTTATCCTCATTGATATTCACGTCCAGTACTAGATCGAGTGAGTGAGTTTGGACCCAGAACAATGGACTGATTTGCACGTACCTTCACTTCAGTATATTATCCAAATGAAGAGCGATCTCTTTGTTCGAAAAACTTCAATAATTTCTAGGAGAAGCCTTAATCAGTTTTTACTTCGCATCATATCATTTTTTGGCACATCATTAAATGGAGCCTCAAACAATGATGTTGGATCTAATAAAGTATTTCTGTCTGAACAAACAAACAAGTGGATCTTGAATTAACGAATTTTTTCAACAAATAAAGAATCATTCCATTTATCTAATAAACTGTATTTGAAAAACCTTCGGTGAATTAAGTAATGAGCTATCGCGCACCATACAAAATGATGAAGCATCGAGACATCATAAAATCCCGTTAATATAGGAGCCTCGTAAATCATTTCATAGGGAAGTCAAGATTAATTAAAATAAAAATGATTAATAGCTTCGGAGTTTTAAATTTCATTCGTTCTCCTTCGAAACTCGACACAGCATTCCGGACAAATGAAGACAGTTTATAAATTATTTTCAACCGTTATTGCAAAGCCTTTGAGCCGATTGCTTGGTTTCGTCGCAACACAAATCCTGTAATCTTTTGAGAGTTTGGGTAGCCAGCGAGTCGAGAGTATTTGCAAAAATCCTTTGTACGTCGGTTTTCATGAGTTGAAGGATTACATACGCACAGCATAATTCGCAGTGTCGTCCATTTACTATTCTCTTTGAGTGGCTATGCTTTTTCAAACGCTTTTCAGGAACCGGGACAGCTCATGTATCCAGGGGTTCACAACGTACGATACATCGCCTCTGATGCCGCAGGCAATCGCGCCGAGTGCCATTTCTCCGTACGCGTACGAGGTAAAGTGATTTTTCAAATAAGTCAATGTTCCAACGATTTTTATTTTTTTACAACAATGCTTTTGTATATCACGTTTATTTTATCATTTGCGGAAGCGAAACTTAAAGCTGTAGCGATCGTGGTAGTCAAAAACTCACGAACCTAATGCTTTGGAGAAACATTCTTTTTCGTTGTTCATCCACTCGCGAAAACGATGTTCCAAGAGTCTTTGCATTTGAGATTGAAAAAAGCTCATCTTGATTCGTGCTAGAACTAAATTTAAAAAAAATCGTTTCGGTTGACGATTTATTGAAAGTGACTCGATGTAATTATTCAAATTCGCGAAAAGCATGGTTGCTTACTCGTTATCGCCATGAACTCATCGTTTATACCAATCTGTCGTATTTATCTCGAGTGTCAACTCTGTTTTTGCTTGCAGAGCCCGAGCGTCTACAGGATTCCGAGGTAAGTGGTAACGTATCGTCGTCGCAGGGATTTCGAGGCAGAGTTAAGAGTTTCACCGACAAATTCTATAGCCTTGCGTGCCACACGTGCTCGGGGAGGAGGAAGATGCGGTTGCAGCATCCGAAAAGCTTTTGCGAATCCGCTAACAAATGTTTCTTATACTTCCTGGCTGCGGGAACTCGTGACATAAGAGTCATGAGACTTTAACACGTAGCACGATTTTTCTACGAATTTTTCAAAACTCTATCAGCTCCGAGAGTTCAACTTTTCACAATGGATGGTTGAAAGTTTTTTAAATTCGTTCTTATTATTTCGTCGCAATTTATAATTGCAGAGTGTATATTAATCGAGTCACTGTAATTATTACGTTTCGAGTTTCTGAAAAAGTTTCAAGCTCGATCCTAAATTTCTGGTATCGTGGGTGCCCGAGCATTCAAATTATTTCTTATTCTTTTTTTGATGAAAAAAAATCGTCCTCTAGCAAGTTTTATAAAAATTTGGAGTGCTTCGAATGTGTGAGGTTGGGAAACCGACGATTCGTAAAGAGGGTCAGGAGAGAGAGGGAGAGTGAAATTAAAGTTGAAATAATGCCTCGAACTTTATGTGATACTCTCACAAAAAGTTATTCCTTGCCAAAGGCTACCGAGAAAAGTATCTCAGAGTGCCTTAGACTCGAGAACTACTGTGGGTATCAAATTCCACGCATATGAGATGCTTCATGCAGAACAGTTATTCACTCCAATAGTTGGTCAGATTTTTATTTCCCTTTTCATTTCTTGAATAATGAATAAATTTCATTTATTTATTTTTTTTTGTGAAGCGTAATGATAGTCACATAACATTAAACGAACCAAAATATTTGGTCATATTGAAACGATAAAACTGGACACTGGAGCAGTAGGAATTTTAGCCCCATTTTTGATGTTTCATTTGCTTGTTTCGTTTCGACGATGCAAACGAATGACTCCTTCACACGAATTGAATTGGTATCAACTTTTTTCCGGAAATGATGTCCATTCGACTTGAAATATCCTGTGTATGCATACACGTGTAGAAAATTGGCATGGAGTCGGAGAGAGCGGCCACTCTATTCGCCCTTTCGCTCTGGGCTGTAGTTTTTGTCACTTTTTTGTATTGAGTAAATCTTCGTTTGAGAGAACACGTCGGGGGTGGATACTGGAAAAAGATCATGTAGACTTTTGGCGCTTGTGAAAGCGACGGGGGCGGGGGGGTAGGTTTTGTAGAGGAAAGAGGGGCGAAGGGGAGGGACCTTTTATCCACAGGGGATTTACGAGAAAAATAGTACTCCAAGCATAGACGTAGGTAGGCATATATACATTGGGAAAAATAAGTTGAAAGAGTTTAAGAGAAAAAAAGGGAAACAAAGAGTTATAACCACGAGGGACAAAAAGAAATTTTATTGAATGATTTTTTTGGTCCCTAAACAGTGGAGGACGGATCGAAGGATGCTGATATGCCCCGGAAGAGCTCCACAAACGATATCAGCCTCGGGATACAGGGTGAGTTATAAAAAGGTGCACGAAGAAAAGTAATGAAATTGCGAATCTCAAAAAGGCAAAAAAGATAAAGCGCTAAGAATAAAATGCAAATTTTATCCCTCGGGTAAAATAACGAAAAAAATCGATTCGCTGGAGATGAATTTTTGCTACAGGAGAAAAAAAGTCAATACATTTTGTACGAGACTGGATAAGGTTTTTTCGTATTTTTTTCTTATTCAGTGGCAAATCCCAAGTGGCTGCTACTTGAGATACACGAGAATTTTCTCCGGGGCGTACGCCCTCCAACGACGATACAACGCGGCTGAGCAACGAGGCGATAAATATCAAGCTGCCAGGGCTGCTTATCACGAGATTCATCCGATTCAACGTGGTCAACATTCGAGCTTTACAAGGACCTATCCCCCCGTCGATTGTAAGCACAACTCTTTTTTTTCTGCTTGCTTAATAACGAGCCTCGAGATATTGTACTTTTGGGAATGTTTTTATTCATAGGATGTAGAATCTTTTCTCATCGTTATAACCTCTTCAATTATGACCTACTCTCGTATGCATTATATCGCGTTATGACCAATCACCACTTTTATCGATGACATCAACAAAATTAGAAAAAACAATGTCCTACCGCAAATCTTCGGAGGCTTTTTTATTCTTATTTTGCTGAGCCACGCTTGTAGATTTGCATGAAATTGTGCTTTGAAATGAAACAAGCATGAATCAGACTCACCTGCTGTCAAAAAATATTGAAAACTCATGAAATTCCTTGGTACGACAACGTTAAAATAACATTCTTGAAAATTGTTTTATTCACGTGATACTGTACGAAGATCGACGTTGCTCCTCCCATTTTTATGTAACAGCTCAAACTTCCTCGATGTTCGTTATTTTAACTGTCCTGTACATGGACAAAGTTTGAAAGATTTCTCAGTGACAACAGAAAGGGGATTTGACCGGATGTTCAATAGAAAAAAAAAAAACATTCGCGATAAGGCTTGGAAAAATGTGACACATTTCCCTGATCGAGTCTCACAAGAGATTACGTGTCGTTGACAGCTTTGACATTTTTGATGAACAGCTTTTCATCCCTGTTACAAATTGGCCTTTATTTTGAGTAACGTCACTCCACGCTTCATGCTTATCTTCACTCAAGCTTCAGTGTCGATATTTACAGCTTTTAATGTTCTCTGATCGATTTGTTTCTCTCATTCACTTCAAAATTTGATCAGGAACAAAATAGTAATTATTCGTTTTCGTGTGATACTTTTTAATTTGACTTTACGTGATTATTGGAAATTCTACTGGAAATATAATAATGCATGAAGGAGAGTGATCCGATGCATAGGTTCAAACTTTGCAGGGCCTTTTTATGATTTTGTGTGCACTCGTGATTACTCCAATGTTTGTGATGCCTCAGAGACTCTGCTGGGAGAGTTAATTAGTGGAAAGAGAAATTATGGTGTGTTATATTGTTCTTGGCAATTTCAATTTCAAAGATTGCTTTTCGAGACTTGGAATTTTTTCATAGTCTACTGCCTTCAAAAATATTTCTTTTCGACTTTTGCGATTTTCGAATAATTTAAAAATTTTCGAATCTCGGAATTTTTTCATAGTTTACTGCCTTCGAAATTTTTTTTTTTCGGTCATTACACTTTTGTCTCATTTGACTCAGAGTCGCATGAAACATGTTTCGAACCCATCTTGAGAGATCATTTTTTCGATTTTTGTGATTTTCGGAAATTTTAAAAATTTTCGAGACTTGGAATTTTTTCATAGTCTATTGCCTTCAAATTTTTTTTTTTTGATTTTCGCGATTTTCAAAAATTTTTGAATCTCGGAATTTTTTTACGCTCTACTGTCTTCGAAAATGTTTTTTTTCGATTTTCGAAAAATTTCCGAATCTCGGAATTTTTTCATGGTCTATTGCCTTCAAAATTTTTTTTTCGATTTTTGCGATTTTCGAAAAATTAAAAAATTTCCGAATCTCGGAATTTTTTCATGGTCTATTGCCTTCAAAATTTTTTTTTCGATTTTTGCGATTTTCGAAAAATTAAAAAATTTCCGAATCTCGGAATTTTTTCATGGTCTATTGCCTTCAAAATTTTTTTTCCGATTTTTGCGATTTTCGAAAAATAAAAAATTTTCCAATCTCGGAATTTTTTCATGGTCTACTGCCTTCAAAAATGTTTTTTTTTCGATTTTTGCGATTTTCGAAAAATAAAAAATTTTCGAATCTCGGAATTTTTTCATAGTCTACTGCCTTCGAAATTTTTTTTTTCGGTCATTACACTTTTGTCTCATTTGACTCAGAGTCGCATGAAACATGTTTCGAACCCATCTTGAGAGATCATTTTTTCGATTTTTGTGATTTTCGGAAATTTTAAAAATTTTCGAGACTTGGAATTTTTTCATAGTCTTCATTGCCTTCAAATTTTTTTTTTTTTGATTTTCGCGATTTTCAAAAATTTTTGAATCTCGGAATTTTTTTACGCTCTACTGTCTTCGAAAAATTTCCGAATCTCGGAATTTTTTCATGGTCTATTGCCTTCAAAATTTTTTTTTCGATTTTTGCGATTTTCGAAAAATTAAAAAATTTCCGAATCTCGGAATTTTTTCATGGTCTATTGCCTTCAAAATTTTTTTTTCGATTTTTTCGATTTTCGAAAAATTAAAAAATTTCCGAATCTCGGAATTTTTTCATGGTCTATTGCCTTCAAAATTTTTTTTTCGATTTTCGAAAAATAAAAAATTTTCCAATCTCGGAATTTTTTCATGGTCTACTGCCTTCAAAAATGTTTTTTTTTCGATTTTTGCGATTTTCGAAAAATAAAAAATTTTCGAATCTCGGAATTTTTTCATAGTCTATTGCCTTCGAAAATTTTTTTTCCGGTCATTACACTTTCGTCTCATTCGACTCAGAATCGCATGAAATATGTTTCGAACCCATCGTGGGAGGTCATTTTTTCAATTTTTGCGATTTTCGAAAAATTTCAAAGTTCAGAGGTCATTACGATTGAATAAATTGAGCATTTTGTTCTGAACTATTGTTCATTCAGGATTACCTGATTGAGAATATTTGATGCTTCGAAACTACAGCAATTTTACCTCTACCTTTTGTCTCTTATTTCGATTGTTATAATCCCCATGCTTTTTGTTAACTGCTCAACTTTTTCGCCGCGTATTTAACTGGCATTAAGGTTGTAGAGGTGGAAAACGACCGATCACGCATAATCGTCTGGGTCCATAGTAATCGTCGCGCCAAGAGAAAAAGTGGTAAGATTGGGAGGGTGAAGTTTTTAAAAGTTTGGAGTTTAACATTGCGAGAGAACACTCGAGAAGTGTAAAAGTCTAGAGGAGCAAACGATTCAAATACGAGACGCTTATACATTGGGGAGGAAAACTAGAATCTCACGTCTGCGTTTTCTTATTCATCCTCTCGAACGAGCTGCAAAGTCTAAAGACCGAAGGTTGAATATACGACAGAATCAAGATCCTTTAAAGTTCAACTCGTACAGCTCCGTCTACGAACAAATGAGGAAAGCGTTTCTCTTTACGTCGTTCTGTGTGATTTTCCAACTGGAGAGAAATGCAGGTTTGAAAATTTGAATCTCAGCTTGTATTCGTCCTTGCAAATCCGTTTGGTGTTAAAAACCTACTGACTTCGATCGTGACTCGTCACGCATTCGCGTGTATGCTGACGATGCTACGATTTTGTGCGCTTCTTCAAAATTTTTTTTTTTTCCGAATACAAAAATCGCATTCATTACTGATTGCGAGGCAGGTCAAGTGAAAATAATTTTCCCCTTACCATCGTTTCAGGCATTAATAAACAAAAGTTCTTTCAAAACAGTAAAATCTTTGTGGACCCAAAAAAATGGTTCGGATTGATATTCCAAACATTTCACCGCACAACACCACATTTGAGTTAAACCAGAATTCTGTTTACCCTGCAAACAAGTAATTGCATTCGGTTTCATTGCGTTTCATATTTAATCGGCGTCTATCTTAACAATTCCATGTCGTAACACGTTTCCTGCAATGGGAAGCGTGAAAGACGAGAGTGATGCACTTTGTTGTCATCAGCTGTCGAGGAGTAATCGTTCCCAGCACTTCATCTCCAAAACGGTGAAATTCGTCGGTAAAACGCTGACGAATGACAGTGCTTGGTGCACATAAGCTCATGGTCATTATTTTCGTGCTATTTTTGACGGGATTCGCAATTCCATATTTTATTTGTTATTTAAAAATTTATCGATCTATGTGTCATGATTGCTCCAAGTATTTCTTTTTTTTCCACAATTTATCATGTTTTTTCAAACACCATTTTTCCCCGGTATTTTTCATAATGAGATACCACAATCCTGTAGAGCTTTTACATATCAGAACAGATCTACCGCATTGGTAGTTTGAGTTTCCACTTGAAGTACAATGGTTTTCATTGTTATGCTGCACGTTCAGATTTCCCTCCAGTAATAATTTTTTCAGTGCCGAGGAGTATAGCCGAGAGTCGGTTTTTACACGTTTCAAAGGATTTAGTAGCACGGAATTGCGTCCGATGAGACTGCATACAGCCCCGTGAGTCAGCGCTGGGTGGTCGTCATTCGAGCACACGTTGCGAACACGGTGCTTATAGGGTACCCAGTTATTCGATGGCATTTGATTTAGCTTGGAAATTCGCAACGCGATACTGAAACGCGAAAACGTACGCGTCAGTTTACAGCACCGTGAAATTCTTGCTCTCGGTCTCTGCGAGTGCAAATTCATCTTCGTTTATCATCGAATTTCCGATGAAAATTTTTCTTCTTTTTGCAATAGTGTGGGCGAAAAAATTCAGTGATTAAGGGCATTGGGAATGAGAAATTTTTAAGGAAACAAAGTTGTCGGTATTGCGTCAATTTCATAATTAATATCGTTGTTTATTTTCCTGTAATGTATTACAAAATTTTCCTCTTCTTCATTCGAATTCATTGCATAAATGTGCACATTCTACGGACGATTATTTACGTGAGTTTTTTTTTCATCGATATCATTCCAGGGAGAAATTCCCATCGAAAATTAGTGGCTGTGAAGTGGAGAGCTGTGGTTTCCGTTGGCAGACCGTTAATCTTCTCAGGCCACTTAATATATTTTGCTCGCATTGTTGAGCTCCCTGCTGTCATTGAATAGAACATTGAATTGACGAATTCATTGGAATCCCATCATTCTGTCGAAAACTTGAAATATTTTTCTCGATACGCTCAATAATTTATTTCGATAACGCAACAAAACGTGTGTCCCATTAAACTTTCGTTTCAGTGTAAAGAAGCTTTATTGCAATATTTAAAATGTCGTTGCTCGAAAAAAAAAATGCGGGCAACAAGATATTAGAATATTTAAACAGAATTTTCATTCCAGTGAAAAGGCTTTTAAAGCTATCAGCGGAGCTTTCACTAAAGACCAAACGCCCCAGTACCGACCGGAAAGTCGAGGCGAACGACGTATTTTCCAGGTCAAACTCTGTGTCGAAAGCAGATATATAGACGAAATCAAGAAATTTGGACTTTCCATTGGCCCCGAATGCGTATATATAAATTAAAATTGGATGAGAGAATAAATTGAGAATAGCGAACTGCGAGTGAGAGAAACGGAACTGAAAATTATGCAAATGCATTTAAATAACCGGATGCTGCATATTTCATTAATTCATCGTCGAGAGAGAAAAGTTCGGAGAATCTTGCAAGAGCGATGTAAAAATGCTGAGATATCCTAAGAGCTTCGGTGAGGAGGTTTCGAGCTCGAAATTTCAAACGGAGCTCAATTTCTATACGTACAGATTTCATCAAATTTTCTTACCATTCTCTCGAGTCCGTACTGGCGCATACAGACACGCAATCATTTCTTTTCGTATGTATGTGCATTACTCTGCGGATGGGGAAGTCAAACGCTGCCGGCTAAAGTCAAACGTGAATTTATAATCCCTCGCAGCTCAATCCCAAATCCGTACCTCGGGCTGTATACGCAGCTCCATCCTTTTTCTACCACTTTTTCTCTCTATTTTTCCTCCTCTCCTATTTCGAGATTCAATTTTCGAGACAACTTTATTGAGAGCTCGTACCTCGAATTTGTATACCGGTATGCAAACTCTGTAGCAATGCGAACCTTCAAACCCTCTGCGCTTTTCCGGTTACAATGTTCTTCTTCCGCGACGCTAGAGACAAGAAAATGGGATACACATCTTCGGTACAAGTGCGTTGCCGGATATGTGAATATCTACTCGTAAGAATTGCTTTAATAGCTTCACAGCTCAATTAAAAATGGCAAACACACATTTTACGGAGACACTTTGAGGACGAGAGTTTAGTTATAACCCGTAGACACTGGTGCAAATTTGCACCCACGAAAATTTCAAGTGTTTAAAACTTCGAAATTCCTTTCTTCAATTTGGCCATTTTTCTGGAATAAAACTTGATTTTTCAATTTTTTAAATTATTTTTCATCGATTATTACGGAATTGTTACTCCTAAAAAGTTTCGTTGTGAGATTAATTCTGTTAATTAAAAATAAAGTTGGTAACTTTTATACGAATTTTTGTGAAATCTCTGCGAATTCGGCTTGGATTTGAAAATTTAACTTCTCCTTGATAACGCGGTTCACCAATTCGTGGGTGTCACTCGATAATATTATCAAATCGTAACGTTTTGAGGGGAAAGGAAAATCGTTTTTTTCGTGACGAAATTGAAAAAATGTGTTGCTGAATGTTTTTTTTTGTAGTACGAGAAATACGAAATCGTACGAAATCGTAAACAGGGACGAAAAATGATTTTTATTTTTTTATTTTCTATACTCTGTGAGGCCTTCGTTGAAGTGGGATGCTTTCGGTTGGTATTTGAAGAGCCCAGGAAAATCGTAATGCTTTTAAAACTGATCCTCTTGCTGACTTTTATAGAAAAAACAGTGAAGTCGGAGTTGTTGAAAAACAGTGCTTGAAGTTTGAACAGCGTTTCGGAAAGAGCGTTGGTGTACTTCAAGGTGTTGCCACTAGATGCGCGGTGTGCAGTTTGGATCTTTGTATGTAGCGGAAATATCGGTCCAAGTGGGCCAAGATGTTGGAGCGAAGAAAATCTCTCGACGAGTTAAGAGAAAAAGCCGTGAGGTTGAACGAGCGTGGTAAAAGCTTGCGAAAAACGTGCTCTACAAGTACCTTTGCACACGCAAACAGAAACACGCACACGAAGGAAGTTTGATATTTATAGAGGATTAAAGAAAAATAATTAAAATTTCTTATCAACTGGCTAAAGTTTGCAATTGATTATAATCTTTATGGAGAGCCCAACAGAGGCCATTAAGCACTGTTCAGCAGTCGATATGGTGAAAATATTGAGTTTTCAAATTAGAGATGAATCATGAGAATAAATAGAATCAAATGGTCCGGCAGTTAACGTGGAAAGAGGGTCCCAATGTTCCTCTAAAACGTCTCCATTCACTCGTCCTTTTCTGTTTCGCAGCAACCGTGAAAAATATGCATACTTTAGTAAGATTTACATGCACCGTGTTTATTTACGAGTAAAATGATGTTTTTTCACAGGAAGAGTAGACGCGATGAAGATGCATCAAAATAGTGGCGATGCTCGTCGTAAGTGCAACGAGATGCACCAACACGCGAAAATGTTTCTTCCCAGCCAATTTGTTTTGCTTTACTTTACGAGATACGAGCAACTGTGAGATAACAATAGAATTTTTCTTCACGGTCGATACTTTTCTCGTCTTTTCGGGGACGCTGCACTACTATAAATACGTTGATGGACGACTGAATTTCATCGCCCTGTTCTAACCCCTTTTCCTTTCTTTTTCCCTCTTTCTCTTGCCTCTTTCACTCTCCTTTAGCTATTTACATCTTTTTATCTCTTCGTGGAAAAAGCTCCATATTTTTTCGTCTCATACGAAGAAATATATCTGCTTGAGGAATTCACGTTGTAGAAGAAAATTCTACGGATCCATAAATTTAGAATCATCCTTCAAGATCCACCGTACATAATGCTCGTGTCCAAGTTCGTATCGGAGCTTTTGAAGAATCGCTCTTCGCGACGAATTTATTCCGGAGAATAAATTTTCGACAGTTTTTGTGTTTATATTTCATTTTATAAGTTTAGTGTATTCAACGTCCATATTCGATAGATTCTTAGTGAAACGCTAAAGAAAGTGAATAAAAGTAGGTTTTGCAAAATTGTGGTCAACGTCCAATCGACAACAATAAAGTTTCGAGTTTTTAAAATTTTCTTCAAATATCAAAGACCTTTTGGAAAAATAAATAAACTGAAGTAGAGCGTTTGTCGTATTCACGTTGCACCATCGATTGTTCGATCGAAACCTGGCGAAGCCCATTTCTGGTATTTGACGGGTATGCTTTTCGACATATTTGAACAAAATTTATCGGTCTGATCGCCGAGCTCGCTTCAAGATTGGCTAACATGTGGCTCGAAGCGAGCATCACGTTTCGTATTGAAAATCCTCGAAGACCGTCAAGATCGGCGGGATGTTGAGCGTTGCAGCCCCAACCCCGTTCGTTTTAACCTTGCAATCGGTACCACCGTTTCTCGTGGAAAGCATCCTCGCACTGGCACTGGTCGTTTTACTGGCCGTACCGCTCATTGCCCACGTGCAACTTCTTCTGGTACGTTCGTTATTTATTTCAAAATAATACACTTTTCTACAAATTCACGTCCCAGTTTCGATCGCTGCAGAATATTCATCGTTCCATTATTCGTGACTCGTAAAATCAGATTTCGTAAAACTCTTTTCGATTCGATTCCTAATGAATGACCCTTGGCTGACAATTGTTTCCAATGGGACTCGAGATCTGACTTGAGAGCGGTGGAAATAAAAGTACGAAACGAAACTCTGATAACTGTCGTTAAACCTCATTGTAAATCGATCTAAAAAATATATACTCGTTTGGCGAATGAAGAAAATATAATCTCGGAGTAACGAAACTTTTCGTCGTATAAATAATATTTCGGAGGTGAATATAAAAATTTTAAAGTAGACGTGACATTCCACCTTCCTGTCGACCTATTTCCGTTTGCAACACTCGAGAAAAAAATTCACATTTTCTATCGATATTTCAATATTCATGTTTCAATGTTTTACTGAGCATATAATAACTTCGTACGTATCTGGATAGCGAAAATCCCGGTGGAGTTAAATCGATCTACCGTTATACAGGCGTGCTACAGTTGAGCTTTGAACTTTTTGAGGGGTCACTTGATAAAAATTCTTTTCAAAGCTCTGGGCGATTAGCCTCAGCGGGAATTTCATTTTTGACGTATCGTTTGACCTCATTACAGGACCGTCATTTGAAATCCGCTCAGATGGGTGTTACGAGCCGTCGTGAGCTCAAGCCCGAAGGTCATAAAGATCATTTGGCACGAACGGTGGTGATGCATTTTCCGTTGCTATGCAAGCTTCAAAAGCGTTCGAATTCCGACTTGAATATCGAGCTTGCATCGATGCGAGCAGCCGCTTCGACTCCAAAGATAAAAAGAAGCCTTGAGAAAATGGACAACGAAACGGAGGACGCAACTTTAATTGGTGATCGCCAAATGATCGAGGCCCAGAAGCACATAGCCAAGAAAACGGATTTGACAAAGCATAAAACTTGCCTCCCGCTGGAGCGTCCCTCGCCTTTCGTAGCAACGAATATGGAACTTCCGATAATCGATATATCGGATTTTGATTACGACGCGTACAGGCACAAACTCATCGAAACGAGCCTGAAAAGACAATACGGCGATCGTCAAGCTCCCGGAGATGTTGTCTTAAATTCCATTCATTTAAACACAATAGGATCCCAGACGGGTATCGAATTGTCCGCGACCTACAGCCACAGTTTGTTTGACTTCATCGAAGAGTATTACGACGCGTCGTCTCAACTGAGTAAAAAAGAAAAGGAGTATCTTCATCCGCTCGATCATTTCCTGACGAAGGGTTTGGCGAGACCGAGCACGGCAGAGCGGTGTACCGAGACTAAGGAATCGAACACGGAATTGGATCAGCTGCCGGAACTGATGGATTTTCATGATCAACCGTCTAATCCCAGCAATTCATTGAGTCTCGTCGAGAGACGTAGATTGCTGGAGGAATCAACGAAAAACCCGTCCAAAATCACTATAAGGTCACGGAGATCGACCTCGTTACCGAGATCCTCTTCGAAAACTTCGGCCACCGTGAGAGCGAATCTTGGACTAAGTGCTCGGAAGTCTTCAACCAGTCCATTGACTCAGCAACTGTATAATCGACAGGAAAATTTCCATTCGAACGAGAACGTCCAATCAAAAGTTTCCGTAGCTCTCGATGACAAACTGGCCGATCGGAGAGCAATCGACGCTTCGATTTCTAGACCTTCTAGAAGTCGCACGTCCCGCAGCATCGACCATAAAATTCCGCAGAACTCTAAATTTCACGAGGCATTGAGGAAACGCGCTTCATCCGTGGCCCGTGGGAAATCCAGCACAGAATCTTTGAGCCCAGGCACCGATCGCGAGGGCAAGGAACCTGCGACTTGCGTTTCGGGGACATCCAGCGAGGCCGGAAGCTACTACTCTTCGAGACCACCTGTTTGCTCGCGAGCTTCGTCCCTGTCGTCGAAGAGTAGAACGGTCGCAAAAGCCCCGAGCCAGACGAGAGATTGGTACGTCGGATCCAAACCGAATTCGTCATTCAACAAAAAATATGCGGATTTCCAGAAAGACAGCAAACCAAAAATCACCAAACAGAAATCACCTGTGAGACCGAAATCGACGGGTGGAACGTTCGACTGGGACGTCCCTGAAACACCGGGTCAGAACTGGTGCAGCCAGGCGCAGCGTTCAGCGATCCGGAAATCTACCGTTCCAACACTTGCGGAAAGACCGAAAACAGTTAATCCTAAACAAGTCGGAAGAGAATCGCCGGAAAGTGGCAGACCCGCTGATACCGTTCTTCACGTAATGGCGAGCGTTGTTGATTTTGAAGTCCCCTGGGACAACCCGAATGATTGCAAAATCGACAATAATTCTTCTTCGGATAAGTATAAAAAGTTACCGCATCCGAGGCAGCGTGAGGTTAAACGGCCAGCCAGATCACGCGACACTAAAACATCTAGTTCGTCTTTCGTTAAAGCTCTAGTAACTGGACAGGCATCAGAAGTCGAAGGAACCGCCGATAGACATCGTTCTGCCGAGTCAATGTCGAAGGTCGTCGGTAAATCGTCTGCAGGGCTGAAATTCACCGGCAGAAGTCCTGGCTCCGCTTCGAAATTGCCCGTTCACATTGGCACTGAGAAGCTCGTGATGAGAAAAGTGATGCAAGAATTAAAGGGCCCAACGCCACAGGACAGTCGGAGCAAACTATCGAACAAGATTCCTGAGCCTGTCGAAAGAAATCTTTCTGGAAGCTTGGCCAAGAGACCACGTCCAAGAACGGCAGGGTGTCTGCTGAATCATTCTTCCTCGCTCAGTCCCAAAATGGAGCTTTCTCTTGAAAATTTGCAGTCCAGCAAGTCGCCCCGCGACACCCCCGAAGCTGCAGGCAATGGGGAAGACCTTGTTGAAAAAAAATTGTACAAAAAATCCGTGCAGCAGGATTCCACGAGAATTCCAAGCCGATCACTCAGCACTGGCAGCAAAAAAATTGGTCCGCCCTCGCGAACCAGTTTGGATAAAAACGTGAAGCCTCCTTCCACTCCGCTTTCTGAACATAACACCGATACTTCGAACACTAATTTCGCCCAAGAAAGCTCCGGAAAGAAACCATTTTTACGTGCTCGCTCGGGAAAATACGGTACACAAAAGTTGAACGCGAATCACCAGAATAATAGGATTCCAGCAGTGGACTCTTCGTCCTCGAAAAATGCTATAAAAAGTAACGAGGAATTGGAGAAAATGGAGTTGTTGAAACTTCCTAGCGAAGGTTCTAAAGCAGCTCTTGTCATGAGACGCGAACTCAAGACTTATATAAAGAAGATCAAACTCATACTTTCCCATCGCGACAAAAGCCTACAAGCCAAAGATCTTGCATCATTGAGTATCACGGAGGCAGTTATACCGGAGCTAAGATCCCATCTCAGTTCTCAGGAGGTTCAAGAACTCCAGAGTCTACTCGATCGTGTGGAGAATACCGCGTCTTTTCATTAGTATTTTCACGATGACAACAAAATTTAACAACGATCATTTTCAGCGATTTTTATTATTTTGTTTTACCACGGATTTAAATTCTTTATATTGACACTGATCGCAGGATTTTCATGTAACTTCGCATTTTTACACATTTTTTAAAACTGTACTGAAGCAAAGTAAAATTATACACAACGAAATGGTCGTAGCACAGCGGTTCGTGTATATCGAAATTTCTCCGAATATTCGAGCATAAAAAAGGATCGGATTTATGATTCTGTTCATTGATGGGCAGTAAGAGAATTCTATTAGTTATTATTGTTTATCAATGTGCCAAATGAACGAGCTCATTCTTTCAGCTCCAATAACTCCTCGTTAAAAATAAAACGAGAAATATGATGACTCGTTCGGTAAATGGGCAAAGAAACGTGTGAAATTCGCTGGTATACTTTCGACTGACTTATCGCTGATAAAACTTGTTTTCATGCCTACCGAGCACGAATCAATAAAGCAGCAAAGCCCGTCAGAGTCAATAAAAGAAAAAGAGAGTAAATGCAGTGTAGGTCGTTCATTCATTCGTTAATTAAGACATCGACGAGTGCAAAAAAAAATTAGCGCAATCGTTAATATTTCGCTGCGTGACCCTCTCCAACGAGACTTTCCAAGTGTAAATAATGCTAGAATCCTCTAAATATTTTCGTATGAAAATTCAGGTGTGACGACTGAAAATGAAGTTGTTTATAAAAAAGCAGTGATTTTGGGTTGAAAAAAATTTTCAAAAGTGGGCGATATTGTTCGACGAAGGGAACCAACGACGTCACAAAGTAAACACTGCGCAAGCTGCGTAGACTCATAAATTATTGTTGTTGACATGTGAAAATATTCCTGACGACGAGACTCACTTAGAAGAGTCATTTCTCAGTACGCATATATCAACGTTCGTGCGTTTTTGCACTTGCGTGTGCAACAGGGTTAATTATACTTTACGATCGGTCATCGACTATCAGCTTCTCGCGGTCTTTAAACTCCGCGCCAGGCGATAGTTGGTCGGGAGTCTCGTGAAACTTTTTGCCTCAACGTGTGCTTTAACGCTTCGTAAAACTCGTCGTAAATATTTTAACGAGCCTTTTTTACCCAATTTTTTTCCCAGTAAGAAAGTGCAATCGTCAACATCCGGTGTAGTTTACATGGCGATCGGTTCGAATCCAAATGATGCAGGAAGTATTCGAGGAAACGAGAAGATTCCTTCAGTTGGAATTTATTAGATTTTTTTAAATCTCTTCGTCAGTCTCTAAAATTTTGGTCATTTCAAAAGCATTCTTTTCATGATCAAAGAAACGATTAAAATTTATTCTTGCAATTATTAAAATAATGTGTAACTTTTTTTGAGATTGATACATTTTTAATACAATGATAACGGTTGGAATACCTTCGTAGTAAAATATCGTCAAGCAAAATGTGACAACAGCCATTTTCTATTTATATGCGTATGCACATCTATATTTTAAACCAGCTGATTAATGGTGTTGTCAAAGCTTCCACCGTTTGTGTCGTTATTACTCGTTAACCTCAAATAAGTGTCTTTCTTTTTCCATTCCCGAGTTATTTTCACCGGTAATAAGAGTTTCTCAGAACATCCTTGATATCTCTAAAAACATTATTTTTCCTTATTCCTCGTCTTTGGCTCTGAAGTTGGAAGGATTCTATTTCATTAAATGTAAATTATCGCACAGGGAGTGTGCCTGCTACAAAAAATGAGATTTTCCTTAATTGTTTTCTCGACAACCAGGCGGTAGATCCTATAATAATTCCGAGAATAGATGCACGCTCGATATTTCTAGCATATATCCAAATTTCAACTCTCAAATTTCGAATTTTCGATTTCCATTAGACTCGCGTGAGCTTTCTCAAGAGAGTGAAGTGCGAATTGCAATTTGTTATTTATCATTGCACAACAAAAATTTGAAATTGATCTTATCGGATGCAATGTCCTTTGTGTTGATTTCAGCACCAGAGGCGCTGACCTACTTCGCCCGAAAAAACGATATTCGAACGAGAAATAGCCGATGCGATAGTAAAGACGAACTCATCAAAGATGAAAAAGGCAGATCCTTCGTTTCGTTGTTGTTTGAAGTAAAATAACGTTATTTAGCGTCGGTGTATCTCTCAAATTGCTTTCTCTCCTGCGTCCAACTTTTTCTTTGTTCATGCGCTTTGTCTCTGTCGCTCGCTAATTAGAGAATGCGTAACAAGGTCGAAGATCGCACGTGGCCGCGAACAGCGATAAATAAGAGGGTTGAAAGGGCGCAGAAAGCTCGACCTTTCTTCTAGCCTACAGTGTTCCTTACGAAGGTATCACCTCAGTGTGTTCTCAAGTATTCTCTCGTGGTTTCCGTAGGCTAATTTAAGGTCATATTTGTCCTCATAACTAGAACACTCCGCTAGACTGTTCCAAGGCCTCTGAAATGTACGCAGACGCTCGTTAATGCTGCGAGAATGCCTCGAGTGAAATGGAATCAACGTCGACAAATTCACGTTTAAATTCATTCGGGTGGCTTCTCGTTTCTAACAATTTGGACGCACTGCGAGTTCAGGCTCGCTCGAATTCTTAGCTAAAAACAGTTTTTTTTATTTCTAGCAATCAGCATATGTTACCTGGCTTTACGTGCATGCAGTAATAAAATCGTAGATCCTAAAATATGGAAGAAAAATTCCGCAGTGGATTGAATTTCAGTAAATTAATTAGTACGGTTTTAGGCAGTTTGCTAAAGTTTAAAATCTCAAATATTTTTTGATAAATAATCCGGCAATAGCTGACCGTGTTCAACGAAACATTCGAACCTTCCAATCGATTTCCTTCCCATTGACGAATTTCAATTTGATGAATTTTTTTATTTACAAAAATTTTATTTACAACGATTTTACGTTTTTTATTTACAAAAACGTAAAATCGTGGTTTGATGGAACGGAAATGAAACGAAAGGCAAATATTAACGAAACATTTTATACCAAAGAACATAAAACCGAATTTGTCCGCGTTGTACCGCGCTGGAAATCCCAATTTGACTTCCATTTGAGTAAAACATTTTGTAATTTCGTACTGGCAACCCCGCTGGAAGGAAAATAAACAAAGTTCCACATTTACCCAACGTTCGAAAAATCGCTTGAAATCTGCTGCATTATTTCGATATTAAGAAAGTCTCATAAAATTTATTGATTTTTCGTGAATAAGAATATCACATGGAAATAAAAAATGTCGCATATTCAAGATGTTTAACAGCCCACGAATATTCTGTTTGTTAGACCAACGAACCAGGCCGGAGCAGCAATATCATTTGCATCAATATCATAAACGCCACCAAGAAATGCAGCGACAGCGACAGCGCCAATTTGCTCCAGGCAGTAATCATCGCACATTGCCTTCTTACGAGAGAGGAAGGATCGAGATGAAAATACTCCCGAGACGTCGATGTTGCACGTGATAAATAGAGTTAAACAACGAGAATACGAAAGCTTTTTAAAAGGAATGCAAAACGTGGATGAAAAAAAAAAACAAAACAAAAAAAAAAATTCATAAAAACTCGTTTTTTCTTTTCATTTGTAATATATTTGATACGTAAAGTGTTTGCAGTTTTTTTTTTATATCATTTCTTCTTTTATACATTTATAATATTATACACACAATTGTTATTGATCGGATAATATGTTTATTTGTCTTCTGTAACGATGATATGCGAATGACAGTGATATCAATAAAAACGCAAAGGAGACAATGAGTATGCACGTTGAAAAATTGCCTCCAGCTTAACCCACTCCGATGACACTACGAATAGTTATTGTTATTATTATTGTTAAACAACATTTTGTCTGTGGCACAAATTCAATACTGATGGACGTCAAACAGCAGACTATTGTACAAACGTTTTTCTTCTGTTTTTAACTTCACTATCCATACAGTCTGTTTCACACACACGTAAACCTTGATAAATGGATTGATCCCATGTTCGAAACAAACTTAAATGAATCATACAAAAATACATAGTTAGATCATTCCATGGCAATAAATCGGATGTTTCTCGATGCTAATGAAATTTATTTGTCAATACATTTGAAAAGGATCGATCCGTGAAAACGAAATTTTACCGCTATTTACTGAAATTGAATGGGATCAATTGATATTAAAATCCTTTTCATCCGATTGAAAGAGCTCGAATTAAATGAATCCATTTACCTCGGGTTTCATCTCTTCTACTCCATTCTTCGTACTCAACAATTCGCATTACACAATTCTGTGTGCTTCATATATATTTTTATGTATTTTTGGTATATCGCAATACGAATAATTTTATTGTACATTATCCCCAATTTTTTTTTCTCTTTTTTTTTTACTCCGCCTCCTCATTAAAATTGGGGCTATTCGGAATGGATGTTTATAATAAATCGGACTCCTCTGGTCAGCTTATATGTGTTGAGAGTAACGAAAGGACGTTACACGATCGCGTATATTTTGTAACATTTGCGTACTCCGTACACTCGATTATAAAGATTCTGTTGGCACGCGGAAATTTGCTGGTGTCCTCATTAATTCAGTGCACCATATCGTTCGCGGTTGATTTATTTTTCGACTGAATTCTCCGCTGCTCGACCATGCACGGGCTTGCTGTTGTGAATTTCGTAATATTCCTGTCCCAGCTTTCAGGAAACTCGTTAATATGTATGTATATGCGAAATTTAATGGCGCTGATTCATATCGTCCCGTATTTTCGCTCGGACAAATACAATTCTTCGAGATTAAATTAATCCTTTTTGTCGAGAGGAAAAAAGTGGTGGCTCAGCCCAGTTATGAGGAAAGCCACAATACGAATTTGAATAATAAAATTAAATCAGCGAACACGATACTCCCATTTCTGGAAGCTTACGTACGAGGAGATTGCTCTGTTGTTGACAAATATTTAGGCTCTTACTCCAGTTTTTATTCTAATCTCTCCCGTGAAGAAATCGAACAACCAATCGATCAAAATCGCTTCCAAAGTTTTTACAATTTTTAAAACTAATATTGAATCGTCTTTCGAATGAAAATCATGAAATTTGTTGATGATTACTAATTTATGGAAGGTTTTTTTTTTCTAGAAAAAAGAATGAAAATGATTGAAATTTAAGCTGCCTTGAGAAATGAATTGGAAGCTAGTGACAAGGCAAAAATAGTACGAGGATTCGTGAAAACGTATAAATAGTCTTCAATATTGAATTCTTTTCATTCGTTTTAATAGACGAGTTTTTTCTAATATTGTTTATTTTTCAAATTTATCCAGGAAATGCGGATTCAAACGAAGGAAAAAGCATTACGCAAAAGCCGCGTCCTCGGTGCACGCGTTCTTTCGATGAAAACCTTGCGCACGGGTCCCATGCAATTTCCATTTATATTACCACAACCTCTCGCCCCTCTTTGGCCCTCCGATAGCTTACTCGCCCTCCTCACGTTCGTGAACCAAGGGGATGTTTTTGTGCTCCGTACGGGCTGCAATGCTCCTCGTTTCTTATATTTTTTGTTCCTCCCTTTTCGTCTTTTCTCTCGCCACACAGCTCCGCGCGCTCGAATTAATTCTGATGGACTACTACACTGAAAACGCACCTTGTCGTCCAACCAGCCTCGTCGCTGGCCTCGTACACGATCTTCCACTCACCGGTCCCAAAAGATTTTCCCGGACTCTGTTAAACCAATGAATGGACTAGAAAAGCTTCCTATTTCTTTCCGAATTCCCTCCTGCCTTCCTAAAGTGCAGGTTTGCCAAGATGCAGTAATGAAAAGTGAGCAAACGTTTCTCGTGGAATTTCAGAAGGTTAGGCAAGTATCTGACTGCCTTTACCCCGAAATTGTCACTTTGCAGTACGAGCAGAATTGATCGAGTATATTTCGATGAATCTTCATTAGATTTGTAGCAACACAAACACATTTTTGCTCTTTTAAAAGTCAAAAAGTATTTGGCTCTTCAAAACATTCAAATCGATTGATAAAAATTCCTTTTTCGTTTGCATAACCGACGATAGAAAAATAGAATATCGAAGGGTCTATCTACTGCTTTTCTCATTCGATAATCCAAACATTGAACAAAAGCATGGAGGGAAATATATTGGAAGGAACGTGAGATCGAATCTGAAAGACTTTCAAGCGCATATCAATGTTATTCCGTATATATTTTTCGTGTATACGGCATGAAAGAAGGCCGACGAAAAAGTTTTCTCTTCTTTGTTCTTCCTGCTTTTTTTTTTTTTTTTTCAATTTTTTATTATATTATTCTGTGTGATCGAGCATCATTTTTTTTGCTCCTTCGACATTTTTTCATAAGAAGAATGGTACGAATTTTCATTCTGAAAACGGCCACTGGATGTGGAATTCTCCACATCCGTTTGTACCCGGAAATAGAGCAATGTGCATAAATAATTATTCATTCGGTACTTTTTGAGGGAGCAGCTTCACAGTGAGAGCTCGATGCAGCTCGAATGAGGAGTGAAATTACGTTTGCTTAGGCCTCGTGCAATATTGAAAGTGAGTTTATTCTCATTTGCATGCTCATTGTGGAGTTGGTAAAGAGCAATTTCCAGCAGCGTGGCACACTCCTTCTTTCGAATATCAAACGTTCGAGTTTATTAGCAATAATTAGCATTCCGACTGAGCCAATCAATGCACGTCACAGAGCTGAATTATTTACTGGCAACTCATTATTCGACGATGAAAGAAACATTGAATATTTGATAATTCAGAGTTGGGGACAATCGTACTTGAACTTTAGCCGAGTGACAGTTTTTTCATCGTATCATTTCTGTACTCAAATCTCACGGGCGTAGAATTGTGAGAAAATGGAATTAAACTCTGGTTTGATTTGAAAAAATCCACATTTTCATTTGCAACGCTATCGAAGAAGAAATTCAGGATACCTGAATCAGAAAACAATGAGGAAAAAATAGGTACAGGGGATAAAAGTTATCTCTAGAATGATTATACAATCATATTAAAGAATAATTTAAAGTGCTCATTCCCGCGAGTATGATCGCCTTTGCTCATTATTCTTGTACCTCTCTCCTCGTTAATTTTCTTTATTTTTCTTTTCCCGAGAATTCTGAGTGAATTTTAATTCTTTGTTATCCCAAGGGTGCACTTTTCATTCTCCAGATTCGCGGAGCAACACCTCCCCATAAAACAATATAGATGTACATGAACGAGCGATGCTAAGAAAAAGTGAATTAATTCTTACAAACGCATTCTAAATGAAAAACGGTTATCTGCAATAAATTACCTCGTTATTGCTGGTGTGCGTAACCCTCACGTTGTCGGTGAACGTTGGTTCTGTCCATGTGAAAAATGTACCGTTTCTACCTACGATGTCGCTCGGACAATTATTCACTTTGGGAGCTTCACCCTCTGAAATAATGGAGAATAAAAGTTTTTTTTTGCACCCTCGCTTCGTGTCAAGAGTCCACAAACTTTGAATTCACCACCCCCCTTGATCTCTTGACTGTTATTGTTTTTTTGGCAGATTATTTTTACAGAGAATTATCATTCGGAGGTTGACGAGAAAGTTATGGAACGGTTCAATCATTCGGAACGCTCGAAGTTGTATATTTTCGAGATAGTTACAAGCTCCTGATTTTCCCGAGTAATAAAATTATTGATAGGAATTTTTGAGGGGATATATAAATTGTTAATGTGGAAAAAGAATCAGAGCTCGGCCTATTCTTGTCATAGCCTTCTGTCTTTTTATTAATACTTTTTCATTGATCCATTTACCTTTGTGTTTACCCTTTGCCCTCTGTAACGCGATTTTTTACATAAAAAACTAAAGTATTTTCGCAAGGGACGAATGAAATTTGGGGTTCAGTCAGCGGTGGATAAGTTGAAAAAATTTATTTACAATTTCGAATTAATAACTCTGACATTAATTTAGAGTGATAATATCTTTAATTAGGAAGTTAAAATCGACCCAATTTAGGCATCCATAAAATACGATCCTTCGGGCATGATCTACCTTAATCATAACGGTATGCTGTTTGACCTCTCTCTTAATTTCCATCAATTAAGACTTTATTATACACAACTCTCTTCGTGATTAAACACCAAAGCAAATAACGGATATACAAATTTTATCATCGCGTATGAGGAACCATCTGTTTAGGCGAGGATCTGAGCAGGTTAATATTCAATTATCGAAATAAACAAAAAAACGTGAAGCTGTAACTTCCTTCGAATCGCTGTAATTAATGAAGCACGGTAAGCAGGATTTTCAAAGTTTCGACAACAGTTGAAAACGCGGTGCTTCGAATATAGTCGTGGAGCGAACTCTCTCTCTCTCAAACGAGGGGAATTTTCTCGAGGCGCTACCGTGCTTTATAATGATTGAGTTTTCAGTAATGAAATACAAAACCTTTGACGATGATGCGGAGAACGCAGCTAGCTTGTTTTTTCGATACTGGATGTCTTGCAAAAAAGGTGACAAGGTGAAGTCCTGGTTTGAGGCTAGCCTCAAGCCTCGTGCCCCATGAGGGTTTCGAGCGAACGTAACGAAACCAATCAAGATCCGTCGAGGGTTGATCAAATGTCACGAAAGCCTCATCCCGATCCGGTGGGACTTCAGCCACTACGTCCTTTGGACACTCCAGCGTTGGTTTACTGTATTCTGCACATCAATCAATCATTTTCGATAATATTAACGCTTCTCTGCCCCATTGTTACGTTTTTTTTACGTATTATTGATGCTATTTTCTTCTACTTTGTGTCAAACATTTTCACGTACACGAATATTATTGACATCAATAAAAATCGACTTTTATTGTTATGAACAAAAAATACGCGTCATTCCAAGCGATCGGTTGAATTGAATTTAACTTTTCGACTTGTAGATTCCATTGAATGCGAAGGGAAGCATTGGAATCGAAATTGCTCGATCAATTGGAACCAGGGATCGAAGGTATTTCAAAAATTTTTCAATAATTCATAAGTTTACAGTATTTTTCTTAAAGGATCGCAGTTTGTATTTGATACACAAAAATGATGAAAATAGACCAAAAAAAGGACAGACAAACAAGTAATAAATGTTTGTTCGGTTTTTGAAAAATCGACAACGAAGATGGTGAATCTGACTCGAGTATAAAATGCTTAATGCGAATATGGGATACGCACTGACGCATTCTCCGTGTTTCGGGCCGTCCCAGGTACCATCGCCTTGGCAGGTGAGTTCATACTCTCCATGCAATTGATATCCCACAGGACATTTCAGATAGCACTTAGTGCCAGGTCGGTTCGTTTCTCTTCTAACGTCACTCCACATTCGTGGTGTGGTTTCCCGCGAGCACATTAGAAATCCTCGTCTCGCAGGATCCAGAGGTGGGCAAGCGAGATTATTTATGTCTAAACATAACGAAATCATAAAATAAATTCGCAATATATTCGAGTGGATTCACAGACCAAATAAAATCATGGTCGTTATTGCTTTGAAAGTTCACATCACACGCTTTAAATTGAAACACATTTCGCAGTGAGCTTCGGCCCAAATTTTTGTCCGGGGAATTCACGTGATATTCCAAAAATACACATTTTTCCAAGGAATCCAATTCGATTTTAAAAAATATGGGGAAGTTAAGCTTTTCCATGAAGAAATCGAGTTTTTATTAATGAATCGATGATTAAATAGTCTCGTCATATTCTCGCTCGAGGAGGCATTAATTAGAGCAAATTTTGTAATCTCATCTGCATGGGGAAAGTACAATTTGTTGAAAATAATTGAGTTTCACTTGATACCGGAGATTTAAATCCGAAACGTGAGGCATTTGTTTACCACCGTGAGGCCACCGCAGCGAGTCTCCTAATGGCAATTAATCTCGATAATCTGATTATCTGCAATGCTAATTAGCTTAGAGTACTGGAAAACAGAGAAAATCTGAGAGAAATACAGAGATACGAAGCAGGGCGGAATAGACGAAAGCGGTAATGACATAAAAGACAAAAGAAAATAGTCGACTCACCGGTGCAAGACTTTCCGTCTGTAGACAATGCTTTCTCGTCACCGTCACAAGCACAGAAGTAACTTCCTTCCGTATTTTCACAAACTTCACTGCATCCGCCGTTGTTTATGGCGCATTCGTTTATGTCTTCGATAAGAACAATTGTCAATAAATGAAGAAGGTCTGGAATTGTGAAAGCTCGGAACTGGGAGTGCATTTTAATAAAGTATCGCAACTTTGCCCTGGATCAAATGATACCCGCGCTGTATTCGAAGTACATTTTCGCAGGAAAAAAAAGTACTGAGGACTTTTCACGATAGGGCTCCTGAGTTCACGTCGAGCAACATAAACAAAATGGAAAACAGATTATCGAAATTCTACCTAAAAATGTTGACTCGGTTCTTGAAAAACAGTGATTTTTTTCCAGATAAAACCAAAGATCTAAAGCTTCTGGAAGTAAGAATTTTTACACCGGACGTGACGAAGTAAAAATTCCAATGATCACTCATTCGACATATTTCCGCAAAAGTATCCAAGAAGATTCAACGTGTCGGCATTTTTCGATGAATTTGACTTTCTTTCGATGATTCCGACTCCTCAAAAGCTGTCGAAGTTTTCAAGCGTCACGAGAAGCATTCCATATCCTCCAACCTAATTACACGGAGTGTATTAAACGATAATATTCAGAGTGAAATTCACTGTAGAATTTACCGTGATACATTTGGCTGCGGGTACGAGTCAAAGAAAAGTATTAATTCTTGTAACGTACTGTAAAATTTCAAAGATTTTATGGAGTTTTCAGTTTTATAACAGTAAATATTGCAGAGAGAGCATCAAAATTTACTAAATACTCAGATGAAAGTTCCTACTTGGAAAATTATTTCATTTATAGGAAAATTCAATTTTTCTCCCTTAATAAGATCGCGAATCGCAGCTCGCCACCGCACAGTACTCACAGTGATTTTTCAAATTTAATTCTCTCCGTGTATTTTCCCTTCGAAAATGCTTCCGACCAGTTGTTTACCAATGCACACACTCTCTATTTTGAATCCTGTCCTATCATCGATTCTCGCATCAAATTACGTGGAGTTTACTGGCTTAATAATACGCATGTGATCGCAGGCAGTGGAAAACATAATCCCATCGCATGTAGAACTGGAACACTGAAGTATATATATAGCAACGAGACGGAGGATCGATTGAAAGAGGTCTTTTATGACTTTTAATGACGATTTGGTACACGCTCTCTTGTGCCAAATAAAGAAAGACTTGGAAGTGGTGTGTGAGTGGAAGAAAGTAAGAGAAAAAGATCGAGAGAGAGAGAGAGGAGAAGATGAGCTTTGCATTCCGTCGCCAACGATCGCCAACTCCTTTCGTCACGAGAGCCTTCCAATTGTCGCAAGTGTTAAATTGAGCGAAATGGCGAGAGAAGTCCGAGAGACAAGTGTGTTGCCACTAGTCGGCTATACGCGACGATCATTAGCGTAAATTGATTTATCTTTTAGTGGGCAACTGACAATGGCGAGAGGAAGTGTGGTCAGGAATGTTCCTTTTGTCCGAAGCCGCTTTTTCGACTATTTCATCAAAATCTATGAGCTGATGTGCCTCAACGTTTTGTATATTCGGTTTAACTAGTTTTGGTAACTAACGCACCTTGCCAGCATGAATTTGATGATTTCACGATTCAAGATCGACCGCTTTATTTCCTTCATTCGAACAGTTTCCATTCTTATTCCTTAATTGCTTGAGACACTGAAGAGCTGAATGGACGATTACTTTTTAATTTGAAATAAATTTTTGTTCACTGCACTTAAAGTTGTTAGTGCAGGCTAATGAACGCAAGAAGATGAATCATTTAATCCGAAATTTGATGGAAAAGTGAAAATAAATAGCTTACACGAAAACGGAAGACAATATGATTATGTTGAAGCCAAAAGCTTTCAGGAGCCTCGTTGGTTTATTCATCTCCTAGCCATCTCGGGTTTATAAAGTTTCATCACTCGTTTGTCTCTGTTACACTGAAAAAAGCTTTCACAAAGTATTACATCACGAATTTAATCAAATCTACGAGTGCTTCTGTTCCTTCGGTTATTTAATCTGCATACGATTTTCTCCCATTTCGTTATGGGGTTTAGAAGACATCGCTCTTCGAGAAAAAGTTACTCTCGTTTCTCAATTAACACGGTTTTTTGTAATTATAATAATATTCGATAATTACGTCCTTTTAAAATATTCAAGAGGTCGTCTGCTTCGTTCTTTAATAACTAACATAACTACAAAAGTAAATCATACTCAGTGATGCGATGTTTTTCACTCATAATATCTCGACGGTCGCTAAGATCCTTCATTTTCTGTGACATTTCGACGTCTACTTCCGAAAAGAATTCACTGTACAATCGAAATCCGTGGAATGGCTTCATCATTTTTTCTACCATCACTAGCAACAACGTTGCGATCCATGGCAACGAATAGAAGCTCCACATTGCGACATATCGAAATGTCTTAAGGTATTCTTTTAACGAACCCCAATATTCTACAAATAATTGATTTCTAATTAAAGTAATGTAAAAGAGCATACGAATAGATTGGCCAAATTTCAGGTCAGGTTATCGAACATTTAATAAAGATAATTCATATACTAAATAATTTTTAATTCCTGATACAAACTGTCTCGCAGATAGAAAACAATGTAAGAAATCCATAGCGATAAAAATAAAGGGTTACCGAATGTTTAAAAGAGATATTAAAGACAAAAGTTGAAAAAATGGTAGAAGTAGAAGCTTTTCCTATATATAACCGCCACTCCTCAGAGGTTAAGAATCAGTCAAAATTTCGAGTGCCTCGAAAAATACGGCCATGCGAAAGGAATACCAAGAAAGGAATTCATTTCATTTTCCGAAAAAATTGAAAGTCTTTTGTATGGAAACTAAGTACCACAATAATTTCATTCCTCAACTTTTGCATTATTCGATAAATCACCTGGATTCGGAAATGAAATTATTTATGTTCAAGGAACAATAATTGTTTTGAGAATGATTCAATGAAAAGGCTTTATTAACGTTTTGATACCAATATCAACGGCATCGAATCCGAAATCTTATTTTTGAAATTTAAACTTCCCACGAAACTCACTTTCAATAATAGAAGCTGCCTTTTAAGGCGATGGGAGTATATCAAGTTTGGAAATAGACGGATTGAAGCGAGATAATTTTTTTCCAATATCCATACATCCTGGGGAAACAAAGCTTTTAAATTAGGATCCATCGTTCTCGAAACAAAGTTCTACGCTGATTGTTCGATGTGTGAATTCGTGGATTCTTACACATACGCATGGAATCGTATACACGAGTGTGTATATAATTCTTGTCTCATTCTGATATGTTCCTGACGTTGCTCGTCGGATTACACGCAAGCTCGAGCCCGGATAATGAAGATTTCGTATTTGAAGGAGAGGCGGCAAGCCCTCGAGCTCTCGTATCGTCGTTAGTTCACTTCTCTTCGCTTTCGCGTTTCTCTCCGTTCCATTTTCTCTTATTTCTTCGTTTCATTCCACTCCCCCTACGTATTCGGGACTGTCGACCGAAAAGGCTTAACTCAAAAAAAAGTGGATGTCAAGTCCTGCAAGTTATGACCTTCTATTTACTACCCTGTTTTCTAGGGGAGCTCGAAGGGTGAAATTGGAACACTTGGATTTCGCTCGGCGCATACCGAAGTCTTGGCACGATTATGTGGCTTGTGCCATAACTTAAATGAAGAAATTTAAAAACGAGAGTTTCCTCGTTCCAATTAATGACGCAGTTGGAGAAATCCGATCGCGTCGATTAAAATCGATCCTTGGCTAATAGTCCGGCTGGAATTTCATCGAGACGACGATAAACCCAAAACTTTTATCTACCATTCCAAATGAAAGCTTTTGTTGTTCATTTTACAAAATTATACAAAAAAAATACCGGTAATCGAAACCTTAAACAGCAATGGTGGTTCAATTTTGCACCGATCTTTTTCGAGGGTTTGTGTCTCGGCGACGTTTCTCGTAACCCCGGCGGTTCAACGAGCAAGTTTGCGCTTCGTTCTTCCACGGCGTCGGATCGTGTCGTCAAAGCAGCCATTAGCGGGGAGAAACAAAAAATTCGACTAAGCTCTTGCTCGTTCTTTTAAAGAAGTTCTACGGAAAATAGCATGTTCGGTGTATACCTGCATTATAATTACTACGAAAAAAGAACGGAGCTATAAGGTTTGGCTTAATGAACAATATCTTCCATGAGACCACTCACGTAGATGAAGAAAAAGTGGCTCGGGGCTGAGCCCCGTAGCCAATGGATTTTTCTTTGTGTCTGCTGAGAATGGCGTCTCAAGTCAGTGTCTTCCTACTTTGCAAGTTTATCATGGCGAATCTCAGAGACGCGTGACGGCTAATGGATTGACAACTTTTTCGATGCATCAATGCAGAAAATTACAACGTTTTTGTGTGCATCAATTATTATTTCCAGCTCGGAAATATTGTTGAGAGTAAACTCGTTTCGTCTCGCGTCAGATTTATGAATACGAATGAAAGGTCATGAAAGTAAATGGGATCGCGTCGTTCACGAGCTTTCAGCTGATTAGAAGCTTGGCTGCGGCATCAAATCTGACTCACCGATGCAATTGGATCCAGTTGTAAGCTCGTAACCGGGAAAACAAGTGATTGAAATTGAATCTTGAATAGGTTGATCGCTGAGTTCGGTGGGGTCGACGCAGCGATAAGATCCGGGCGTATTGATGCATCCGTAGTGACAAATTTCCGTTTGCAGATCGGGTACGTAACACTCGTCAACGTCTACAGAATCAAAATAACACGCGGATTCACTTTGGTGATTCGGATTTTTCCTAGAACCGCGTATACTCGTGTCAACGAATCAAACATTTAAATTGATCCCCGAAATCCACTAATGAATTATTCATCGCGAGTTTGAACAATTATGTGGAATAGTCTACTGAAGATATAAGATGAGATTATTCTAGATGGATATGCACGTGATGTGCAGTGAATGAAGGAGAAACTGTAAAAACATAAATGAAAAGATCTGCAGTTGGATCTCTTCAACATTCAACATTATCAGCCTCATCACCGAAGTAAGCCGGGGCAGGGTTTAATATGTCAAATAACCAAATTGTAGAACGGTCGATATTTCAAAATTTTGAAAGTTGTAAGAGCTGTGAAAAATTGGAGATAAATGAGTAATTCGAAATTATTGTTTCCGATCGACCGATCAACTATTTAGCGGATCACGTGTTTAACCGAATATTCCTTCTTCGAATTCGTATTTACTCGAAAATATGTATTCCGATAGTTTTCATTTGGAATACATTTTTAACAGACCGTACGAATGTCAAAGGTTCATATTTTCGAATTAAAAATGGCGAAAGTCAAAATGGCCATGTTCTAAATTGGAGTGAGAGAGTGATACGCGTGTATTTTGAGTTCAGTTGCGTTTCGTTACTTTGATCGCTCGACTTTCTAATGTTTCGTCATTTTGGCCGTTCGACTTTTTGGTCTTTCAGTATTTCAACCTCAGTAATATTTAGTCTTTCGTTATTATATTTTCGAAATAGTGAATATTCGCAGTACTGCTGATCCCAGTAATTTATGAATCGAAAGAGTGATAGTCGAATTTTCGGAAAATCGATATTTTAGTCGTCGTCCTATGAGGGATTGTTACATTCTATTTTCGATGTAAACGCGCTTCGAGCCTTGAAGTTTCTTCTTTTCGACGCTCAAAGCTCCGAATTGATCTGTCTCCACACGATCATCCGAAGTTTATAAACTCGAGATTTTACCTGTTCGAAATTTGAGTCATTCTAACATTTTATCCCCACCCGTAAGCCGACTAGAACACGAAATTTCTAAACAGTCGTAAAAGTAGGTAACGATGATAACATCAATTGGATTCAGAGGATCAACGAATGAAACTAATGATAAAGGAAAGATTGATGACTCGTTGGGATAATCGGAGGATGACCTTGGCAGGTTTTCCAGTCGTCGATGAGCATAAATCCGTCTGGACAGAGGCAAAAGACTCGGCCCATTGTTGAGAGACAGGTGTGCGAACAACCAGCATTGTTGATCGTGCAAAGTCCAGCATCCTGACACGTATGATTATCTGACGATAGAACGGTGCCGGTGAGTCCTTCGCACGAGCAAGTGTAGCTACCCTCGTGATTATGACACGTATCCTGGCACGGTCCATGCCCGTTGTTCAACAGACACTCGTTGACGTCTGGGGATCGAGTAGCAGCAACAGCAGCCCAGCAACAGCGGTAACAACAGCATCCAGCAAAATAGATGCATCAGCACACACGCACACACACAGAGCGCAATGAGAAGCGATACAGGAAATTCCGCTCGGGTGATTGGTCGAATCGAGAGTGATCGTGAGAACAGATACTAGAGGTGCATTTGATTGAGTGAAACATGCGACTGTGTGATCGAGAAACTGATGTAGCGCTAGGTTTATACGCGCAAAGGGCTAGAGAGGGATAGAGGGAGCGAAAAAGAGAGACAGATAAACGTAGAAACAGAGACGAATGGGGTGTTATAATCGTCACTCACCTATGCAAGTAAATTTGTTCTCGCCTCGCTTCATACCCTGAGGACATTCACATCTGTACGAGCCTGGCGTATTGACGCAGTTGTACTCACAGCCACCGTTCTGGCTTTCGCACTCGTTTATGTCTGCAATGTTTTTTCTTTTTGTTTTTTTTTCGTTTTTTTTTTTTTTTTCGTCAAACTCAATGGAACACGATTCTTTTGCTACGGTTAGTGCGGACAGAATTTTTTTCTTCAATGGACTCAGAGTTCTGGACGTTCTATCGATACTCGCGGAGCTCGTATCATTTAATCACGACGCCGATTCGGTTTTCGATAACACTTTTTATATTCGTATGCGTCAAAATCCGTTATTCACAGTATTGCATTCGTATGAGAGTTAAAATTGTATGGCAATGACAGATACTTTCATAAATTTTTTTGGTAAATTTTTCAACCTTTTAAAATGAATTTTTCAACGGTTTTTTAATTGTTGGCGAAGTCAGTGCCAGGTAAGCGAGCTTCTATCGATGTTTTTTACTCAACAGTGAATTCTTCATCGTTCCGTCGATATCAGAAATCATCGTAGTTGATCCAGTAATCGTGGAAGCGTATTTCGGAGCTTCCTTATAGCGGAGATGTAGCTAATTCGTTTTGCTTCGATAATTCTGAGCTCGTAGTAATTAAGCAAGGTAGATCTCAAGGAAAATGTCGATAGTTGGATAGTTATACTCGGAGTTTGGGAAAAAGTAGTTTAACGAGCCCGGAACAGTAGTTAGGGTCGATTGTACGAAGCTATTGGAAATTGTATACGGTATAGAATGTTATATCGCTCACCGTAGCACTTGTGACCGTCCAGACGGAAACCCTTGTAACAAGAACACTTGGCTTGACCGTCGACCTCGTTGCAGACGTGATCGCACGAGGAGTCTGCACATGGACCAGACTGACCACGTCTGATTTTGCAGTTCGGTAACGCGCCAATCCAACGACGATTTTTACACAGTAAACGACTGTTCGAGGAAGCCATATAAAATCCAGGAGTGCACTCGTAGTCAGCTTCCAAATATTCGTGGCCCGGTATCGATGACCTTGCAGAAAAATAAACGAGAAACACCATCTTTTTAGCACGAAGTATAGGAACTTGTGGTTTGCTTTGTTCTCAAGGACAGAGGAATAACATTTTAAAAAACTCATTTTTTAGAAGGATCAAGGTTTAGAGTTGACACCAAGAACGTGAATCGACAGCCAGGAATGAGAAACGCATTGAGGCAGTAGCTCTCTATTTATGGCTGAAAGAGAACCTTTCGTAATATTTTTCAAAAGAACTTGCCTCAAAATTCACGGAAATGTCACAGTTAAAACTGTTTAAAGGGAGCAAATAGCACGACCAATCAGGCCTGATTGAACATTCGTTCTCGTGATCTTTGAAAAAGTTTACTTTTTCGAACCCGTGTTTCGATAGCTCTCGTATGCTAGTTATTGGGAGACAAAAAATGTTCATACGTGATTTTTCAAATCGTATTCAGCAGTGTTAGATCGTAACGGCGAACGTCACTATTTTGTGAGGCTGCAAACACAAGAGAGAGGCTTTTCATCTATCGGGATTAATTCATATTTCACCACTTTTCAGTCCCTATCCTTCGATATCTATTTTTAAGGAGGCTTTGAAACTCTGAACACTTGGAACGTTGAAATATAAATCGTAAACTGCGTGATTCCAGAGCTGAAGCTTCTTAAAAAAGAGTCAATAAACCAATATTCAAGTATATTAAATATTTGAACTCTGACCTGGAGTATGAGGAATGGATTTGGAAGGGCGTGAGTGAACGGAGAGTTGATAGATGCGCGAAGAAAATTTAAGCTCCATTCAACTTTCTGTTTTCCGTTCAATCTCGCCGAATAAATTATATAGAGGAAACAGCATGATATACAGACATATTCTTACTTGACATATTTGATAAGCGCGTGACGTGCTAACGGGGCAGGAATGAAAGTTCCGTTTATGCACGTGAGGTCTCCCTTAAGTGTTGCGCCGGGTTCAGTGTCCCCGAGTTCTTCGGAAAGTTCCAGTTCATGATGTTCCCTCTGCTGTTGCAATTTCCGCTGGTCACCATTTTCTTCGGTAACTTCGTGTCTGTAGAGTGGACGAGCAATGGGACGTGATGTTTCATCTCGAGCATTGTCTCCCGCGTTGACGTCCCCGTCGGAGGAGTGACGCAGGAATTTATTAGTTTTTCCGCCGCTTTTCAAATAAGCCTTGTAATCCTCGAATGTCCTGGCTAAAACTTCATTCTCGAGGTCCACGATTGGCATGTCCTCAGCCGATCGGGAGTAGCCCAGCATTTTTGCGGCGTCGTATCTCGAATTTTTTATCGCCTCGAAAGAATCGACGAAAGTCGGCTTTGCTCCTGGAGGCTTGATAGTCGAGAACGAATTCGTTTTGCCTCCCACGGCCTCGGGCGATTCTTCCGAAGCGTCTGGGAACTCGGTTCGCGACCACAGAATCTCTTTTTCCAAATTTCTTGAGAATTCGTGCTCGACGTTCTCTTCGTGACGTCTTCGTAACATTTCCGGATTTTCCAGGCTCCTCGTATATCCGTTGTCTTCATTTTCCTCCCGACGTTCTTTCATCCCGTCCGGTTTTGATGTTACGTCTGGTAGTATCGTGTTATCAGCATCGATGCTTCTCACCGAGCCGAGGATTTTCTCGCTCGAGCCATTTTTCGTCGTTTCCTCAACGCGTTCGATTGTCTTGTTCGATAAACTTTCTGCCGTTATTAATCCTTTCGTTGTCTGCTTTTTCAGGCCTTGTTTCTGCTCGCTCGTGGCTTCCCGGAGAGCCGCTGGTGCCTCCGGGCTTATATTAGCCTCGGCAGTGTTATTTTTCCGCGATCTTGGTTTCCCTTGTTCTCTCCATCGAAATCTTCTCGAACGGACAGGCCCACCACGAATTCGATTACTCAGCGGTACATGCCAGTCATCCACCGTAAAACCACGTCCGAAATTCGGGTAACGTCGACGAAGGTTTTTATAACTTCGTTCGCCAGAGGTGCACAAACCGCGACGACGATTTTTTGTTTCTTCGAAAAAACAAGTTTTCAGAATTAATATCACTTCGAAATACTTCCGAAAGCTAAAAAAGAAGTCCGCGCGAATGAACAGACTCCAACAAATCTGAGCTGGTTTATACTTTGGTGAGTTATACTTTACAAACAAATTGCTCCGTCCTTCGACGGAGCAATTTGTTGAATGACTGAAAAACTAGAGTTTTTCAGTCATTCATTGAGAGCGGAAATTCATAGAATTGTGAAAATAACTTTAAACATACAATATCGTGAAACAGGAAATTGGTTTCTCGTATTATTCATGATAATGAAATCAAATTCCTGAAATCCTTACAATCAGGAAGACTCAAGTCGGAATCTACTTCCGCTAATTCTGGCTCGAACTAGAGTATTCTGTTCCTCTAATTGAAGTGAGAAATTAACCCGAATTGAGTAAATTCAATTATGTAAATTCGTGCAGTAAATTTAGGCAAAAAGAGAATAAAATTTAATTGCTGTAAGTTTTGGTCGATACAAATAGTGAATAAATATTTCGATTTGATTTTGCAGAACGATGGAATAATTGCAGTTCTCTGAGCAGCTAATTTGTTTTATCATTTCTATTAATATTGGAGCAGCAAATTCGACGACGATTGGTTAATTGGAAAAAATGATTAATTCATGTAACAGAGAGCACTCACTGCACCGAGTACGAACGGTGGTGCGGCTCGCCTGCGTCGTCGATTCGTCGGGTCGATTTTCAAACTCTGACGACGCCTCGTGCTTGTCGTCGAGTACGATATCACGAATCACCGGAGCTTCGGTTTTCGCTTTCAAGTTTCCACTCTCCGTTAGCGAAGGAACGGCTAAGTTGACATCGTCGTTGAGGCTCTTACCAATATCTCGAGAACCGTCCCATCTGTTGTAGCTTAAGGAGACAAAACGTTTTTTTTCATACTCTGTAGCTATGCACAACGTTCACGCCCTTTTATCGTTCTCGGGAAATAAAAAAATTCCCACACCACGTTCGCCCTGGCCGACAAAATAATATCTTGCGTTTAAGGTAAAAATTTCTCATTCCCGAGTTTAACGACACATAAAAGACTTGGGAAGCAAGAATCGTCGATTTTATTTCCGCACTCAATAAAGCGCATTTTTAATCAAGTTTTCCATACGATACGGTGCGATATACAAAAAAAAGATTTTCTATTCAATTTGTAATCTCGTGCTTACAGCAGAACTGACTTACTCGAATCGTTGCTCCAAATTCTCACCACCTCGAATCCCGTCTTGGAGTTCCGCTTTTTTCTCGATTATTTCTTCAGCTTTGAAAGAGCCCGGCTCTATTTTGGGCTCTATATTTTGGCATAAACCTAAAAAAAAGTGTTACTTAGTGATCGTGATCGAATTATTTGAGGTCACACACTCACCACACTGGTGCAGATTCGGACTTGGACTTTTCAAAACTTTTTATTTCATCCGCGAATGTATGAAATGAATTCTACAACGAGACTTTTAAGGGGTAATAATTCCTTAGTAATCGATTACGATTATTAAAAAAAAATAGGAAAAAAGTTTTATTATAGAAAAATGGCGCGAAATTGAAGACAGGAATTTTGAAGTTCTTGACGCTTTAAATTTTCGTGGGTGCAAATTTACACCAGTGTGGTGTCTACGGGTTAAAACGGGTGTGGAATTAAGTGAGTCTGATAATTCGTTTTATAATCTGCATTATTATCGCAATTCGGAAGATCGATAATTTCACGCTGCAGTTATGTCTAAAACGCATTCAATTATGAGCGCGTGAAGCATTCCCGCTTCGAAAACAGTATAAAGGAGCGATTTCTGGAATTTGTGCAAACTTCGGTACCTTATCACATTAGCAATCGTCGCTTTTATGGGCTGGAAGGAAGGAGCTCGAGGGCGAAATCGAGACGCATGTTACATCGAAGCTACGACGCTGTTCGAGAAAGTTTTAACTCGTGGGCTGTAAGGACTGGAGATAACGGAAGTGAAAAATAGCCGAGTTGTCGACGAAGAGAAAATTGTAAAAGGTCAAATGTCGAGGGATCGTATCTTAAGTTACTTCAAAAAGCGAATCCGCCCATTTCTTGTTCGGCCATTTCGAGTGTACGTAGAATTTTCTACCGGAAATTCGATCATTCGGGGTTGCGAGGGGATCGTTGCAAAGTGTAGAAAATCCTCGGGAGTCATGGTCTCCGCACTCTTCAATTTTCCCTCCGACGTTCTTTGACGAAACCGATTCAGTTTTAGCAACGCATCCGAGCCATTTTGAACGCCAATTTTTTCAAATTGCATATCGTTCTTCAGTGAATTACAAAGTTTCAAATGATCGTTTGCCTTAACAAAGCCATCGAACGTCGAATCGCTTGGAACTGTTACAACGCTGATGATGCAGTAAAAGTTTTTGAGTCGAATTTCATTAGAGACCCTTTTAAAAGTATTTTTTTCCATTTTAATCTTTCATGTCACGTTTTACAAATAAAATGTCTCTTGTAGATGTGACCCAAAGTTGTCCAACTTTGTGCTGAATTCTTCGTATATATACGCAGGTTAAATGCGGTCTACCATTCTACGAAAGGACGTACGAAAGTTATGTCTCAGTTTCCCCGAGCTTGCTCAAGATTCTGTGGCCCGTATACTATATACGGATATACGTTATGTATGTACAGCGAAGGGAAGAATGTTAAAGGAAGTCAAGGGTGAAGGGAGCTCTCTCATCCAGCGCTCGTCATGCCTGGCGCGTTAAGAAGTTGGTGCGAATTTAGACTGGATGCAAAGTTTGAACCACTCGTACTTTAAGAAATTTCTAAATAAATACTAAACTTTTGAACCTTTTTTTTTGCAGAAGAGAAAGATTGCGGCTATTTTTTCCTGATTACATTTAATCTTTGATCGTTCATAAGGGAACATGATTTTTACTTCAGAACCAAAAAAAAAACGTTACCGAATTCTCACGTACATGAAGAAAACGAGAACATACCTTTTATTCAAAAGACTCAAGAGTGTTTTTCTCTATAAGCATTGTAAAAAATGTTTTCAGTCACTTCAGATGTTTATATTGTAAAGTATGCTCGGACAACCCTGAAAAAAACTTTATGTATGGTAAAATGTCACACGTATTCGATGTACATTCGTGCATTTATCATAGAATTTACCATGCTGACAGTTAAAATTTATAATTTACAATAAATTTCCACTTATTAGTAAGTGTTAGTCTGACATGATGAGGAAATAAAACGAAGTATAGTTCTCAAGTGCATCACTTTTTGCTATCTACATAAAGCTGTTTAGAGTTCAAGGGACGAAAAGTTGCAAAATTAAAAAAATACCATACTGTTTGTAATCGATGCGCGAATACTTTAAAAATTCATGAAAAATATCGCTTTCGTTTACTTCAGAAGAAATACGAGAAAAATGTCTGATCCAATTCAGTTAATCCGATTCTGAAAAAAATTTTGCTCAATGTACAAGAGGTTTAGTAAGGACAGTCCAAACCGACGTGGAAGATTCTTCAAACCGTTCGATAACTTCTCAAATATTTGCCTCCAGTTGGGAGCACTATGGGACCCTGAATTTATTTGCAGGTTTTTGAAAATGATTCGCCAAATCGCTCGTTTGCCTTTGTCTGCGATCAGTTTCGGAAAGCACCATGTTTCCAAATAAATCATCTCACAATGGTTAGTGTGCGTTCTGAATTGGACGGAGGCTCTATTCCATTGTAAGCGCCATTGCACTCGGCTTAGTTGATCCCTTTGTTTTCCAACGAAATTATGAACTGTCGTGTTTTATTTTTTTTTGTTTCAAAGAACACGAAACTTTGGTTCCGACCAACAAAAGTGGGAAATGTAGTACGGACAGAGAAACAATTTAATTAAGAAACTCAGGAATTTCATCCTTCTGGTCCTTTAATGCTATCGGAAAAAAAGCAGGATGGGACGCAACGGTGGTTCAAATTTGCACGAACTTCATGTTGAACTCGTGCTTCGATCCAGAGAAGACTTTTCAAGCTCTAGGACTATCGAACCACATCTCTGCTAGCTTATTTTCTTACACTGTTCAACCCTCTCAATCTCTTTCCATAGCTGCTCCACCACGACAACTCCGTTACAACTTTCCACGCCCGTTGACTGCGGTAACTCGATATCGAACTTCCTTATCGAATAGCGCCCCGAGAGATTGCGCTCCGGCATGAGAAAAGTCTATGAATGTACATGTATCTGTATACATCGTTTATAAATGTCATATATTTATACCGGTTAGAGCTGAAAAAAACTACACGCAGTCAAGAAGTTTGCGAAGATTGTAAATTGAAAAAAAAACTAGTCAAGTTTTCCGTAGGATTCGTATCTATTTTCCGTTCTGACGTCACTTTTTTTCCATTCCTCGAGACTCGGAAACTTAGCAAAGAGTATGAGCCTTCGAAATTTTTCTGCTTGCTTTTAAGGTAGTCACCATGCTAAGGTAATCAGATGTCGTTCAATAACTTTACAAAACTAGGCTCTCATTATTCTTGAATATAACTGACGAGCGGTTTTGAGTTTCGACTCGAAGCCATTGAAATTACCCGCCTGCAGTTGAGACGACCTCAAAACTCCTCGTGGTCGACCATCGTGGGAACGCAATTCGGAATACTCCGAATATAGGGCTCGTATCAGGGAAACAGTTTTATTAATGCTGTCTCGTTTTCTAATTTTAATTTGGACGGTGAACATTTCGAAAATACGATGACGCAATGTCCCAAAATTCAGGAGCTTTAGAGATATGAAAATATAAAAAGTTCTTTTTTGAAAGTTGATGCAGTTCTAGTTCTCCTTGGAAATTTGACGATTCATTCTGAAAGCATTCTATGACTGAATTCAATGAAATTGTTCAAACAAATTTCTTAATGAATACCTATTTCAAAAATAAATTCGAGGGTTTTTTTTAATCAAGCTTCTGGATGACGGACCATCGGCGTTTCAAAAATAATCAAAGCGATGTTTGCTGGGTCTGTTGAAAATAATTTTCGTCACAAAATAATCGCTATGAAACTCATGAAACTCCCGGCATTTGTTAGGGAAGCCAAGAAGTACAACAAAACTGTTTCATGACGAGGGATCTGTTTGGGAATTGAACAATTCGTGGGGTTAGGTTCACCTGTTTACTCCCGAGAATTTCGACATAAGCGGTCGGAGTGCACAACGCAAAACTAACATTTGTATTACCCCGCATATATATCATAGCGCTTCATGGAATATGACGAGAACAGCTGCTGGTTGGGTCTAACGTATCGGTTAACTGGAGCGTACAAAATGAACGCTGGTTTCAAGATCTGTGGAATTCCTGCTCCCACGGATGTAGAAATACCTTAATATTACAACGTGCCTAGAATGCTGGTCATGCTGATGACCCGAGAAACATATTTTTGGATGATGGTAAAGACGAAGGAGAGAGAAAAGGGTTATTGATTTTGTAAAGAAACTGTGTGTCGACTGGACGTACGTTGAATCTTGATTCCGAGCAAGCGTATATGAAGAAGAATTTAATGCAGACCCAGAACGTTATAGTCACGCAGTATGAAAATGAAGAGTGAAGTGGGAATGACAATGACAGAAATTTGGGCTTCAGTCGATTGGCTACAGGAATAGCTTGTAAAAAGTCGACTTCAGAATAGATTTTGTGCAACCACTTTGCGTGTCACCAATTTTCGTGATTAAATTTCGATTCATTTTTTCGAGAGATCTTCTACGATTTTTTTGATTTTCGTTAAAAAGTGTAGGAATACTAAAATTTTATTTTGTGGAAAAACATAATTATCGTTCCCTCTGAAAATCGTATACGAAAATGTAAAATCTTGGAAATTTGCATCGACGTTGCTGGAATAGCTTTCCAGACACATTTCGCTATTATCATTTTTAAAAATTCTTCAACCATGTTGAATGTCTTTTATTCGTTAATTTTTTAATTAAATGTTTTTTTTTAATTCAATTTTTTAAAAATATTTTTTAATTTTAATTTCAATTAAAAAAAAATTATTATCCTCATTAACGTTGTAAAGCTTTTCCCAGTCTCGTATCATTTGAAGTGAAAAAGCGATTAAGATCGTTAACACGGTCGCTCATGCTGACTATGGCTGAGAGAATTCGCGGTTTCATGTCGCACTTCCAAAGTTCGAGTCCAAGAAATTTCATGTTGTACTCGAATTATTCAGTTCTTCAGGTCCTGTTGGGGTCTGAAGACAACTTGTTGCTTTATTGCTAGAAGTAAATGACTTCAAGTTCATATCTCCGAAGTTTGGAGGAATCCATTCTCGTGCAACAGTCGCAGTAGGTTGTCAGAGAGTCCACGCTACAGCGTACGTGCGCTTTTCAAAGTGGCAGTATGAATGAACCGTAAAAATTTTAATTTCTTTTCCCACTACGAATGTTGAAAGTCGAAAGCACGTTATCGATCGATTCCGTGAGAGTGACGCGACTTTTTCCACCGATTGAAATCCATCTTCACAGAAAATTGGCAAGCACTTTCCAAAAGCATTCAAAACCATGATGGGAAATAATTAAAAAACATCTACGAAGATAATTGCAAAGTATCTTCGAAGCAAATGTCGATACGTTTTTGCACAAGACTGAAAGACTTCTTTGAGCAATAAAGAGATGTCGGTCCGGTGACCCTTTAACGGTTACGCTCGTCTATGAACGAATCACGGAAAAAAACTTTGGAACTTGCTCTCGCAGCAACTTGAAACACTCGAAAAGCGTATCTGCACATAACTCGTTATCGTTACTCGCCTTTTCCTTGTCAGTTGCGAACCATTTTTTCATGTTCATTGCTCGTGGAATCTCACGATAGCAATGAATGAAACACGATTTGCGCAACGTTTTTTCAAATTCAATAATCATCAATGGTAGCACGATTCCACCAGCGACATTCTGAATCGTGGCCTTTGAAAATGCAGCTTCAAAGGGCGTTTCAAGTTTTGTTGCGCTCTCGGCTGATTAACCACTTCCGAGGTTTCTTCTTTCTGGGGCTTGTGGGAAGCACAATGTTGAAGTTTTCATAAATATTTCTACATTGCACAAACCGCCCAGTTCCGTGACTTCCTGGTTCACTCCGTTTGGATACTTCTCGCTCGAATTTCCTCTCATATTTGATCGCTCCCTGCGTGGCAATACGCTCCCTGGGCTGCAGGTCGCATATGATCGCGCTATTCATTTTGTAGTTTCGTACGTAATCCCAGAGAGTAGTACTTTTATAAAATTCATGAACGTTTGAAGGAAATGTTTACGTTCAGGGTATTTTCATTGTGGAGCACAAATCCGCGACGACGCTAAAATTCTTTGAACAATCGTCATTAACTGTACAGCGGTTTGGATCTTTTTAACGAGCAAATAAAAAAAGAAGTATATTTTTACATGTGGAGAATAAAAGCATCGACTTTAAGGGGGGAGTGCTGCTCTAGGAAGTCAAAAAAATTGAGATGAGATAGACAAGATTAATTCCGAACACAACATTTTTTATTATGTTTTAATCGAACGTAGAGTTTTTTGCAATGTTTCCCGCAGCTGAGAAACTTCAATAATGAAGCTTCGCGTATAAAATACGTATACATATGAGTATTTTTAAAGTTAAAAAAATGTTCATGCGCTCTTGAGATATCGTTGAAACTATACCGAAAAGTTCGCAATGATGAGTTATTTCTTTCAATTCTAAAAGTGTTCGAAAAAAATCGATTTTTCTGACTTTCTAAAGCAAAACCCCCTCCCCTTAATGAACAAATGGAAAACTTGAGAAATCTTTATCCGTAACGAATTCGCAGGAGTCATTCGATAACAAACGAACGGAAAGTCTTGCTTTTCCAGTTGATAAGAATCGACTCGGATTAGTGTTCTGACTTTTTTTCTGTAAGAATACTTTTTTGTCGGCCGGAGAAGAGGAGTCTCGGGACTTCATTGGCTTCAGCTCCGTCAAAATTCTCCGTGACTTAATAAACTGCAAAGGCGAGATAAATTAGAGGCTTTCGTTTTTCTTTTTTTTCATCGCACACTTCTACCCTTTTCGCGACATTTTCTCTCGTTTTATTTCCCCTCGGCATGGTGCGCCCGGCCCGTTATAGCCACGGTAATCTCGTCCGGAGGTCGTTGCTAACGAGGCAATTTTTCCCTTTCCGTTCCTTTCCTCTTTCTCTCTTCTCTTGACACCAACAGTGTCAGGGGGAAGCAGATAAAGTCCCACCCTTAGTGGCGAGCGTTATGCTCTCACTGCTCGGCTATATCTTGACTGCGGAAGAAGCCGGGCGTCACGATAGTTTAAGCTGCAGTTGAAAGTGACTTCTCGAGTACTTAGCAGTCGGCAGTATAGTGCGACGAGGCGAGCAGACGAGCCATCTACTTTGCCACGCGATGGCGCCCTTTAAAATCGTTTTGGTGGGTATTTCTTCTACCGAGAACGATCGATGCACCGTTGGCGCGTGGTGGTATGGGGATCTCCGGAGTTAAGGAGTTCCGCGGGAGTGGCCAGTACTCGGTGGGGTGACCGCTCAGCCATGGGCAGGCTGACGCGGATGCTGGGAGGGGAGGGACTTTCCTGAGTTTTGGGGCATGCAAGATGAAAGTTGGCGAACGAAATGAGCTTTTAAAGTGACGGGATGCGTTCGTAAAAACCGACGAGATGCCTGCTCGTCCTCGGCAAAGTCGATACAGACTGAATCAAGTTGGCTGCAGCCACACGTCGCGTTGTACGTTGAGAAGGAGTAGCTGCGATGAGTTTAGAAGCGATCGAGTTGCAACAATACAGAAACGTTGGCATTGCTGCTAAAGCAGAGATAAGTAATTCACGATTGATTGACAAATCGATTTATCTCGTCGGACTCCAACTCCGAAGCGATCTTTCCCTGAGTGCACTTCCGGAAGAATGCTCACAATGGAGCAGTTAACCTGATTAATAATTTAGCGGGTGCGAGAGCAGACGAGCTCTGCGATGGGAATTATTCCTTGTAAAGATGACAGAAGTAGAGAGGAGTCGAGTCTCAATGCCGAGACGAAGTTTAATTGAATCTTGGGCTACAATAATCATCGGCATCGCTCATTGAATGTGGTACTGCGTGCGCGATGAACTTTTTGACAAACGCTCGCTCCTGCGGGAACTTTGTCGAAAGATCGCTGCGCTAAGGTCGTCAGTAACCTACTAACTTCGATTTTCGTCACGAGGACAGAAGGAAACGAAACTATATTAGATTCCAAATATTGTTTTCAATACTACTTCAACGATTGTTGGAATTCGATCGATTTCGAGTTGGATATATCGATTGGAAAACAGTCGAATGATGACCGACTCAAAGACGGAAAAGTCTTGATCGATTCCGTCACTCTTGCACTTGGCACACTCCCACTTTTCGTAGATAAAACCTTACCATTCTCACTGACACAGTGCCACGATTCGGGGCTCGTTAAACGCAACGAAAAAAGTTTTTATTTTTTCTCACTCTCAGTGCTCATGAGCTGTTATGACCCAGTCGTGACGTTACTATGTATAAATACGTACACACGAAGAGGAGCACAATAAAACGTAGAAAAACATCCATTCTGAAGTACTCCCGCGACACAATAACAGCCGGACAACATAATGGAACTTTTCCATCAGCGAGTGGCGGAGCGTTGGAAGGGAACGGTTACTAAAACCTTTCGTCCGTAGTACTCTTCTTCTCTCGTTCTCATCTCCTTGCACTCACTTGTCCATTCTTCCCTCGTATTCCTCTTAATACCGTTGTACTCTGCGTGCTCGAGTCTCCGACATATCTGATCTTAGGCAGGGAGCAAGTTGACCGAACCTTTGTCTGTTCGACTTGCGGAAATGATCGTCCGTTTCCAACCTCCATTCCTCAGACTTTGCACGACTTGTGGTTTTAATGGGAAAAAGTTTTTTCCGAAAATACAAATTTGCCTCGAATTTGTTAGAGCTTTTGATTGCGCTGCTGCTAAACGATTGCGCTTCTTCAGTGAAACGTCGCTAACACGCGTTCAAAGAACGCATTTAATTTGAAAATATTGCAATCTTATATTAAGTTTTTTAAGGTTTTGGAATTCACCGGTTTTCCCTTTAATAATATGGTCGGTCAACGGAACTTTTGCCCGGATGTACACAGTTTATAACTTCACAGGAATTCCGCTACGTGGAAATTCATAAAGCTCGGATACTTTGCATCGTGCAAAGTTCACTTCCAAACTAAATCTCGGGAGAGAATAGTGCGCTATGTATTATTGACAAACCGACGTACATTTAAATTTAGACGCGAAGAGGAGTTTTCCTCTTTCATACTTCCTGCACTATTTTCTCAGATATTTTCTCCTCTCGTTTTCAATGGAAAGCCAGAACAATCGATCTATGAATGGAGGCGAGAAACCTCCAGTAATTGAATGGGGATCAGAAATAATGCATTGAATCGTTGATTTCTTCATATTTCTACTGCACGACGTTCACTGCTTCGTTTTGAATTTTCTTTAGCTCCGCGTATACAAAAGTTTAATACAATATTTTTATGCACAATTTTTTAAAGCCTGCTCGATCGTATCTTTCGTTCAATCGATCGGAATTTTGTTCATTTTATAAAAGATGCCAGCACGAAGAAAAGGATTCCAGGGAGAGAGAAAATGGCTTGGAAATAACTGGAGATGTTTTGTGATCTTCAGGACGCAATTAAGGTATTCCTTTCGCTACTTTCGCATGGCCGTTATTTTTTGGTGGCGCAAATTGGGCACTCGAAATTTGGACTGATTCTTGACCTTTGAGAAGTCGCTGTTATATAGGAAAAGCTTCTGCTTCTGCCATTTTTTCAACTTCTATAGTTAACGTATTTCTTAAGCATTTGGTAACCCTTTATTTTTGTCATCGCTATGGAATCCTTACATTTTTTTCCATCTGTGAGACAGTTTGTATCAGGAATTTAGAACTATTTAGATTGCGAATTATTGAATAGAAATTTGGTGATGACGAAATCTCCAGAGGCTCCCGTATAAATTTTACAATTTTTAAAGTTTTAATTCTTTATTAAATGTTCGATAACCTGAGCTGAAATTTCGCAAATCTATTCGCATGAACTTTTACTTTACTGTTATTGAAAATGAGTTATTTGTAGAATATTCGGGTTCGTGAAAGGAATACCTTAAACGGACACGGCATTGAAGCTTGAAGTATGATTGACGATACACACTGTGGAGAAAATACAATTCAACGAGAATTCAGAAACATAAGGAGCTGTCTCATGCGAATGAAACTTCTCACGTCATTCGGAGTTTTTAATTATCGTTCGTGACTCCTTCGAAGATTATTGTGAGGCGGTGAATTACTTCGAGAGATTAATCGAGTATATATCTTAGGATTATAACAAAAAGTAAAACCGAACGTCCGAATGACAGTCCTCGCCGATTGGGAGGAATCGCTTTTGTCGATTGTCTTTTTCATCCGTGACGAAGAAACTGTTGTGACCACTGGACAAAGTCATTGGCAGATTTTTATTTATCGACAATTTATTGTAAAGGATTTCGCATGAAACATCGTGAGTCGCATGGCGAATTGAAACTGTCGGAAATCGGTTTGGAAGACAGCTCTAGATTTTGTTATTTATTTCAGTTCCTACGAATGAATATATATTGAAAAATAGATCCGGCGGATGTAATATTAGAGAGAAAGAATATTTTCATACGGAAGGTAGTTAAACTCTCATTTTGTTGGCATATATCCGCATACGATGTGACAAGCCTGAGATTTCCTGCGACCCCTTTTACGTACCAACACAATTTTCCATCTCGTCTTTCGCTCGTGGCCTCCGGCTAAACGAGGAACTACGACGACTAACCCCTTCTGCCGAGTACCGGTACTCGCGTAATCCGCGATCCAATCTCCGATATTTATTCCCTGCAGGTGACAAGGGTGCGCACAGCACTATGTATTCTCCACTGGATATATATGCGGAGAAAGAAAGAGACGGGGGAAAGGAAGTTCCGATTGTTCCGTAGTAGGAAACTGTGAGAAGTGAAAGCGCAGATTGCCTCCCCTCTTAGCTCTTCCGTTTTCCCGGAAAATCGTAATCCCTCCTCTCACTCTCGTTGTCATCACTTTATCGGAAGGATAATATAGGTTTTGATAAGGATCGAGAAAGATCTAGAAAGTTTTTTGACGTTTCAACGTTCGGATGTGAAAAGTTGTATCCAGGATTATCCCTCTTATTAACAATATTTATTCTTCCATTTTTTTCAACCTTCACTAAAACTTTACCCATAAATCATATTCATTCATTGCTGGCAATTGTTACGAGGATTCGAATTTTGTGTAAACTCCCATTGGCTACAACTGAATTAAAATTAATTAAAATTTCGAAACGAATTCAGTGGGTTCAAAATACCCACACATTGAATGCGCTTACATTAATGCGCATTAGAATAAAAAAAAAAAACGAATATGAATATATATCTTCATTATTCCATGAAATCATGTGTAATCAGCGTTTATCAAGTTGTGGTAGTTCATACACGAAACGATTTTCTTAAGACAAAGTCTTGAAATTTACGTGGAGTTTAAATGGGTAGTCGACTGACACGCATACCAAATTTTAAAGGGTTCGTCTTATTGGATATTGAGATAAACGTGTTTAAATATGCGACGAAAAACACACAGGGTTATAGGGACATGTGTAAAAAATCGTTTGTCTTTCCATATAACGACGAATGATCGCTTCTTACGGAGTTTATGAAAAAGTACGCAACAACAATGAAGTATGTAATGTAGGCCTGGGGAAAAATTCGAGACGATTGTCTTACTGGTAATGAAGATATATTAAGTTAAAGATTGAACGAAATTGGTAATGAGCACTCGTAACCTCACATCTGCTTATTTTTTTATTTTTATTTTTTTGATCCATTTCTATTTGTGTTTTCCCTTTGCGCTCTCTAAAGCGATTTTTTACATAAAAAAACTCTAGTATTTTAGCCAAGGACGAATGAAATTTTGGGTTCAATCAGTGATGGATTTCCAATTATTTAACGGCTTGTAATTTCATTCGCCAAAAGATGAGTTGAAAAAATTTATTTACAATTTTGAATTAATATAACTCTCGCATTAATTTAGAGTGATAATATCTTTAATTAAGAAGTAAAAATCGACCCAATTTAGACACCCATAAAATACGATCCTTCGGGCATAATTTACCTTAAACGTTGTTTTCAACCGAATACTTCAACACGATCAAAAATGCATCGAAGTTTTCATGATAAAAAAGAAGGATTTTAGAACTCATTGTACAACCGATCGACAGTTCGAATGGCCTTGCTACCTCGGAATGTTAATTTTTTTCCTTTATCCATGTCTCCACATGCACTAATAACCGTCGAGTTGAATAGACGAAATAATCATAGCCAGCAACTTTGTTTGACAAGATTATTGACCAGTTCGGGACAAAGTAATCGTGTTGCGTATCAAACATTCATGGATTGTAGCACGAACGTCAAACTTATAATCCTCAGCATGTCGATAGATTATTTGTTGATGTTCGTTGGATGACGAGAAAAGTGACAAGGATTTTGACAAGTTTTTCCCAGCCGATTGTTTCGTTTATGAAATTTATGAAAAAAAATGCTCAATTCGAGTTCACTGTAAGTGCGATGTTTCTATACTCAGCCCAACGTTCCTCATACGCCGCTGTTATTTGAGTTTTATAGGAATGAGCGAAGTGTGCATTTCTGCTGGCCACAATCGAAGCCGACCTTCCTATAACATCTTTTTTCCCTGAAATATTTTGCCAAAAAATTCAATAAGCTCGTCAATTTCACAGCACGAAGAAAAACTTTATGGACATGGGAATATGCACACGTGTGTATGAACGAAAAGGCGAAGGTGTCGTGCATGGTTCACTCTCATAAAACGCAGCCGTTGCATCGAACGGCGGAAGCGTTCACAGCAGAAATCACTATATACACGAATAAAAACGAAAGGAGAGAGCAAGCCTTTGCAATCTGAATTCTAACTGTACGAATAGATAGATTGAAGGTACGGGCGAACGTACGAATAGTATCAATTCGTTCCTCCACTTATTTTCGAACCTTTAGTATCGGTTATTTCCTACAAATTCTGCACAACATCGAACGAAATTGAATTTCCTTATGTAAAGGATTTTGTATTCTGAAAACCTCCATAATTCCATCAATTCTGTTTGTTGTACTACGCGATCAAAACTCGTAACCTCGTCCCAAGCAACTGAATACACTTCTTATGAAACACGAATTTGTACCTCCACATTGTTTGTAGATGAACATGACAAAATGGCTACCAAACAGGAATGTTTTGTGAAAAGTGTTTTTGACATTTCGTTCGACGGTCCACATAAATGGTCTTTTTAAGCTCGATTCAAAATTTTCGCCCCATCCTCTTGGCCATTCCGGACCTTCCATGGAGTCCGCTTTACCCCTTAATTTTTTTTCTCACTTCCAATCATGTATCGTGTAATTAAGACTCGAGCTCTTGATTTTTACTGAGGAAGTCATAAAAATAATGAAGCAACGGTGATCGATGTACGGCGTTCTCACAAATTAAGCAGCCAGCACATTAAGCGGCGAGGCTGATACTTGGATGCGTGATCGCTCAGCCACGTCACTAAGGGTGGGGCACTTTTTCTGGGCTTTTCTGAAGGCCCCAAACTCGCCAAAAATAGTGGTCTGGTCTAAACTCTGGTGGGTCTCGGAACAACGGAAACAAAAATAGTGGAACAGTGGTGGGCTCGTAAAGCTCGAAGGGGTATACGCAAGAACAATAAAAATATCAAAAGGGCTCCTTTTTTGGTATAAAAAATTAATTATTCGTCACAAAATGAATCTCGGATGAGGTAAGAATAATTCTTTGATGTTTCTGACAAAAGTGGAGAGAATAAAACCGACAAAAAACCAAGAACAACATGAATCTTGAAACAACGGAGGAACTTCATCACGGCAGTCAATTTCGTAACGCCTTGTAGGAGCACACTTTCTCATCTGCGATGCAACGAACCAGCACGTCTGAAGGGCTAGCATCCAGATGACGAGGCCCCCGGAACCGTGTACTGACCTCCCACAGGTACCACTGAGGTATGAATTTATGATGGTGAAATCCGAATCATGTGTGGGATCGCGGGAACAACACTGGAAGATATTTGGTTACATTTTCATTTCGGTGGCTGAAATTCCATCCCAGGCCAATGCAAGCTCCTCCTCGCAATAACGATTTCAGAATTTTTATACATTTTTAAGTTTTTTACGGTTGTTTTGACTTTTAACGATTCCGTTCCATTATTCTAACCCGATTCTCTTTCATAACGAGGACTTTCGATACAGGAGACGACGCGTCGCCGTAATATACGTTCACTCTCCCAAGTACTGGCTGCGAGCCAGCAACTTTATTCAGCAAATCACTTATCCATAGCGATAGTTCGATCATAAAAATAATTTAAGCCCTAGTGAGTTTTAGTTCAAGTCTATTTGCTACCGAGCTTATCTCTTTCAGGAATCCATTGGCTGTGCAAACACGATTGAATATAATAATTCGTCAAATGATCACAAGAGACGAAACTTCATCTCCAGGGGCAACTCGATTTGAAGCAAAATCTCGAATCGATATGATACTTTCAGAATTTGTGAGCGAAACAAAATTGTTGATATTCAATTATTTTTTCAAAATAATGTTTTTTTTTGTATTTTTTTATTTTCTTATATAATTCTTTATATTTCAACAAGGATTCAATCGTTGATCACTTTGAATGCGTATCATCCAACACCCCAGTGTGGAAAATGGAATGAACGGTTTATTACTCTGTTAGGGCCGTTATAGGGGACTCGAATTATATCTAATTGTAACTCATTGATGCACACAATGAATCTCGCGAACGACGTTTATAGGAGTGAATCCACAAAGACCTTGGGCTGTGTACAACGTTATTTGCCAACTTATTTACGATACCTTTTGAAAATGCATTAATTTGATTTACTCCAATGAACGTTTATGCGGAGAGCGACATAAAACTGGCGGATTTAATGTGTCATTGAAATCAATACCAAAAAATCATCAGCAATCGTTGCCTCTATTTCGAGAGTATTTCACGTGTTTTCAGAATTTGAAGTGGTTCGAGGTCGAATTCAACAAATTCTTTAAGGAGGGTGGCTACACTCGTTAAAATGATAAGAAATTGATCAAATTTGGTGATAATGTTCTTCAACATCAAGCGGGAAAACAGAATTTTTTTCAAAATTTTCTTCTGCTTAGTTATCGAGTAATTACGCATTAAAGCAGATGCTTATACACTTGAACTTTAGTGATCAATTATTCGATAACTGTAGAGAAGAAAAATCTTAAAAAATTTGTACCATCAAATTTGGCCCTAAAGAATATGTTCACCAAATTTTATTAAATTCTTATCATTTAAAAATTTTTAATGTATTTAACATGGTTTAGCATGGCAACATTGTATCGTCGGTAGCCACCCTCCTTAAGGAAGATCACACGAAAATCACTTTTTTTGAAGGCTTACACATAGGCTCACTCCCTGTGCGACGATTTGGATTTAATGAAATAGGATCCTCCCAACTTTAAAGAGCCAAAAACGAGAATAAGGAAATAAAATGTTTTTAGATATCAATGATGTCTTGAGAAAGCCTTGTTACCGGTAAAAAGGACTTAGGAATGGAAAAAGAAAAACACTTGTTTAAAGTTTTGACGACACCATGAGCCAGCTGGTTTAGAATATAGATATGCATACGCATATAAATGGAAAATGGCTGTTGTCACATTTCGCTTGACGATTTTACTACGAAAGTATTTCTACCGTTATCATGCTATTAAAAATTTATCAATCTCAAAAAATAAGTTACACATAATTTGATTAATTGCGAGAATAAATTTTAATCGTTTCTTTGATCATGGAAAGAGCAAAGTGTTCAGTTACTTTTTTGAATCACAAGTAACGCATTATCTTTCTTAATGAAAACAAAAAAAATGGAACAAGTACATCTTCGAGGAATTAATCGAGTTTTGATCGACTGCGCGGCGAAATTATTTTCACTCGCTGATTCTAACTTTTCTAACTTTCTTATTTCAGACATGAAAACTCGTGTTTACTATCGTGAATAAATGAGCGTATACCGCGACACAAAAAGGATGTTTTTTTGTGAGGTCTGCAACGAAGTTTGAAAAGTGTTAACGGTGAAGTACGTAGCAGTTTAATCGGAAAACTTTCGTCAATTCCAATTGCAATCGGAAATTGTTGTCGAGTTGAAATAAAGTGGGGGTGCAACGCTGTAGAATCTGCTGAAAGGAGTAACAAAGAGAAGAGAGCGATAAGTTCGTCTAAACCGTGTAGTTGCTTCGGAACATAATCGTCCACGGTCCTACGCGGACCGTCTGATTAATTATTGAGTAATCAGAGGGACCGATGCTTCGAAGGGTTTCGAACTTTGGAAGCGCTTTCAGAGGAAATCCCGCACGACAAGTACTGCAGCAATCGTTTCGAACGATGCTTTATTTTGGATAAACGATCCCGCCCTCGCCCCAAGCTCCGTTCTCACAATTCACTAAATTCAATAGAGTCACGAAAAAGAGAAATGAAAAGAGAGCTTTTGCTCACGAGCAGAACAAATCTCTCATTCTCGTACTAAATGGAATATTCCCTCTCTCTCTCTTTCTCTCTTTCCGTGCCTTCGCTCACTACCATCCTTTTTTGCGTCTATTGTTACTGGCAAAGTCACCATGGCTTGGCTTCAGTCCGGATTAGTCCGAACTCTTTACCCCTCACAGCCAGCATTTCTAGGATTTTTAACTCGTCGTTCATTCAAACCTGACGAGAAAATAGCTTCTAAAAATAATGTGTCAAGTGTTTTGGGCGCTCGGAAATAGCGCAGACACTCGGGATGATGACAAAGGCAAAATTGGGAGTGAGATTTCATTATTAATTTTATTATAAGTCCATTTTAAGGGTCATTCCGATCGACGCAATATCTTTCACAAAAATTCAACCTGCTCAACGTATTGAGGTTACTGACAATTCCGAGTACGTGAAAATGATGAATGAAAACATGGCATATTTGAGGAGTATTTTTCACAAAACACGTTTCCTTCGATCTGCGAAAAAAATGTTGTCAGAAAAGTGTCAATGGAGTTTTAGGTTCGAAAATTGGCGACACGATACAAATGCCGAACACCGCAACTCCGAAAATCCAACTGACCAAGTATTTTTGTGCGAAATTTGAGTTTCATTTGTCATGGTCGACGAAAAAAATAAAAGTTGTCGCTCGAATGAAAAAAGCCACCGGAAAGTAAAAGTAAACAGAGAAAAGGTTGGAAGGTTCGGTCTACTCACCGCAGGAGAGAAAGACCGTGGCAAAAAGCACGAGAAAGCACTCGTTTTTCGCTGGGTTGCGTTTTTTATTTGAACACATATTGTTGAGCGATTGCATATTCAATTCTGTTTTATTTCAACCGGCGAAACATTCACTCGCGGTATTCCAAATCGGGCGATCAAGTTGGCCCTTAAGCGCCGATTATCTTCGGTGTTACCGTGGCGGTCGCGTGTGTCGCGCGGCCACTCGCGTGGCTCTGGACTCTCCGGCTCCTCCGTGGGACGAGCGCGCTGAATTTCGGCGTTTGAATCCCTCCCAGTCGCGCGGTGGAGTTCAGGGCCGCTTTGCGCTTGCTCGTTACGGATTTGCTTGTAAGCTCACATCCCTGATTCAAGAATACGTTTGTGCTTACCATTTCACACTTTTGACCCCTTTTGTTTATTCAGGTCCTCCCAACCCTCTCTCCAACACGCAAATACGCATGCTCTCTTTCTCCTTCTCTCTCTCTCACTCTCTCGCTCTTTCTCTCTTCCTCTTTCAACTTCTAACGTCTCTCATTTACTTGGCATTTTCTCTCTCGCTTTCTCTTTGATGAACGTTTGGTCCACAGCAAAGCTTTACTTTCCTTCGAAGCTTTTCCATGTTAACTTTACTCGGACTAAAAGAGCGGAAAAGTGGCAATTTAAGTTCACTTAAAGTCGGTAGAATTCGAAGCACTGTGAGGAAGCTCTTTTTCATTTACGCACGCATATATTATTGAGAGTCGTGCAAGCCAGGTGACTCGAACGCTTACTTTTTTTACTATGTTCCTATGCGAATATATTTTCAAGATCTCACCATTCTAGATGCTTCTTTGTCGAAGCGATGAGCTGGTCTCTACAAGACATTTTTACGAATCCCACTGCAATTCCATCTATTTGAGAACATTTTTTAATATTTTGCCATCTCGGGTGAAAAATTTTATTGTGTTTTACGAGCGTGCAATATTATGCAATCGTTCAAATTCGGTTAGAGATTCAGCCGAGTCTCAGAGAGAACGAGCCTATTGAACGAGTTCCAGTGAACTCGAGTTGGAGCTAACGATTTTCCCAAAAAATTTCCTCCATTAAACGATTCATTGTCAGTGACGAGTTTGATGACGGCTTAAAAAATTATCAGTTAAAGCAATACAGCCACTTGCCAGGCATTTTCTTATCGATCAATTGATGCTCTTTCGATTGAGCATTAATAAACAAGTACGATTGACAAAACGTCCTTAAGGATAAAAAGTTTTGCGTGATCTTTCGATTATATTCAGCCTCGAAAAGTTTCAAAATTCTTATGCAATAACCGCCTCAGGCTAAAATTTGTTTCAACATTTGAAATATTTGAAAAACCTTAACAAAATAAGTGATGGAAACCTCAGTGCGAACAACAGTTGACATCTTTTAAAAATCTGTATCGAGCCTCCTCGGCGAGGATGCTGGCGACCCATAGCGGCTGAAATCAGAACATCGTTCGTATCCCGGTAAAACAGGGTCAGAGGCGAATCGATCGAAGGAGAGAGAAAAGCACTGAGCAGCTCAGAGGACCAGTGAAAGTCGACAGTCTCCGGTAAAAAGCTTGAAATCAAGTCGTTAAATTATCTTATGAGCGACTTAATGAAATTGAAAAAAAATAAAAACGCTTCAATTCCTACCTGGAAAAAAATTGGTATTTCAACGAAGTTTTAATTGTAGCGAAAAATATTTATTGGAGCCAGCAAATAGTGTTTCAATCAACCAAATTATCTTTGAGTCAATGAACATCTTTTCATCCGCCACGACGTTTTGGTTTAACGAGAATCTTGTGCAATCCAATGACATTTTTTCAGAAGGTATTCTAGCCTGGGCGACTTGACATCTCAACGAAATTTCGAGTTGTACATTTGACAGACATCTCTCGTGGAAAATGTTCGATTTGCCGTCGTTACAACTTTCAAACAATCATTGTTATTGTTGTTTCTTTAATGGATATTCTAGGAGATACCAGCACTTGGGAAATTGAATGACACATGAACTTTCCGCTTGTAGTGATAGCCGAGAATTTCCCAACATCAATCTTGATGCTGATATCAGGAAAAGATTTACTGAGGCAGTTCAGCATCGTTCATAATGCACGATTTTCCGGATGGACATTTTTGAAATTAATAAAACGTCTAAAATTTGTCCATGTGTTTGTAGATTCTCCAAAGTCTGGTAAAATAGGGAAAGAAATTTAGCTCGGACCACTTACACCAAGCCACAGTCCAAGGAAGAAACTGCGATTTTGTACTCGAAAAAAAAAACGCAATGAGGTGAGCAGAAGTCGTTCTAAAGTGCGAAAAGGTTGGAGTGGAAATGACTCCTCGGAAATCGTAGAAAATCGTTATTCCATATAACTCGGCTCGACATTGCATCAGTGAAATGGAATATACTTTTACGTCATTTTGCAATAAATATTTTCATTCCTCAATACTTGAGTTTGTGAGCAGGATTCCTTGATTGTTGACAAAAAGCGATGTCGAATATCGACGACTGTTTATTTCTTCTCATCATAGTGGACTTTCCCAATTTTTCTTTCGACACAGAACATTTTTCGTTTGGCTGGAAGCTCTTTTGGTGTGGTCATGCATGAGGATTCGTATAAAACGTATTGTGATGAACGTTAGCAAAACGTCAGCTCTCGTCAGAATATTTCAATGAACACTGCGATAATCGTATAGGTCATGATGAAATGCAGGCTTATCACTCTGATTTTGCGCGAACAGTAAACGAGGCAATTTATTTATACACGGAATGAAAATACGTTTGGTGTTGATTGAAAGTGACTTGAGGGCGTTTCTCACAAATATAGTTGTAAATTCGAGGCGTATTTATGTCTATCGTGCCTGAAAACTTGTAATCTTGTGGAGATAACCCATGATAGACCCTCTTCGAGAAATTGCCTCATCCTTCTTGGTGCGGAAGAGAAAGAAGGAGAGAACGAAAGAGCGTGAAAAAAGACTGAATATGCTGTGAAGAGTTCTCTAAGCGATCCATTTCTTTAGTGCACACAATTGAGAAGATAAATCATGTTTTCATTTGGAGCTACTTATTTGAATCTTTCTTTTTGATCGTGCTGCTGTTTACTGATATAAACGAACGAGATGTTTTCCTGACTGAGTAAAAACAGCAGCTGAACGAGCATGAAGAAGTAGTTCCTCTTTGCACGCTGGCGAGATCGAATACGTATCATTTGTCATTCGTCTTCCATCTTATGGTCGAGCCGAACGACCGTTCAAAGTCTCGCATTTTCACGAATATTCTAATCCACTGAGGCCTCGTTTTTCAACCATATTCGTATTAAGATTATTCGTATTTCGTCCTATCGTCACCAAGAAATTGATTCCCTTGTGGTTCTTGTGACAGCTATCGAAATGTATGCTCAAGATATTCCAAAAGTCGAAAAAAAATCAACACGAGACGTTGAATTGAACGGATCACCTCCGGATAAGGTAAGACATACAATCTTATGATCATGATTATTCACGAATACGAAACTTAACAAAAATAAATAAATTGACGGCGCAACGCGTAGCATTCGAAGACGGAACATGGCGAATTTAACTTTTATTTGTGACTAAAAAATAAACACTTGCAACAATAATTTCGGGTGTGAAAAATGGTTGTCAAAACGAAAAGGTTGAAGGAAGTCGTGTATTCATCAGTCTGAAATTCATGAAAAACAATATCGTAGTAATTAAGGAAGTTCACACGAATCGAATAAAAATCGAAAATTCCAACCCCTTAAGAGTTGAAATTTGGAAATATGCTAGAAATATACAGTGTGCATCTATTTCCGGAATTATTAAAGGATCTACTGTCTAGTTATCGAGAAAACAATTCACGAAAATCTCATTTTTTGAAGGGTTATACATTGGCTCTTGTGACAGGCACACTTCCTGTGCGACGATTTGGATTTAATGAAATAGGATCCTTCCAACTTTAGAGCCAAAAACGAGAATAAGAAAAAATAATGTTTTTAGATACCAATGATGGCTTGAGAAATCCTTGTTATCGGTAAAAATCACTTGGGAATGGAAAAAGAAAAAGACGTTTAAAATATAGATATGCATATGCATATAAACAGAAAATGGCTGTTGTCACATTTTGCTTGACGATTTTACTACGAAAGTATTTCAACCGTTATCATTATATTAAAAATATATCAATCTTAACAAATAAGTTACACATAATTTAAATAATTGCGAGAATAAATTTTAATCGTTTCTTTGATCATGAAAAGAGCAAAAAAGTTCAGTTTCTTTTTTGAATGACAAGTAACGCATGATCTTTCTCAAGAGCGCGACTCAAGTCGACTAACCTCACTTGTCATTTTCGAAATCGAAATTTGCAGCTATCTCTCTAACACTCACGGTTGCGATATACCGACTGATCCGTTCTCTTGGCCTGTAATATGAGGATCAACGGATCAAGAGTAAAAGCAGCACGATAAAGTTAAAATCACTTCATCGTAAAACTCAATGATTGACGATGGAAACGTTGGATTCTCATATACCGTTTACGATATAATTTCGCTTTGTGTCATTTGTCACTGGTTTTCTCACATAAATATGAAAATATGCACATGGATGTGTACATATATCTGAATGAATTAATCAAGCAGCATATTGAGTTGGCGAAGACTGATATGGTTCGACTAATTAAATGAACCCCAATTGTTCCGCGGTATTCGCATTAGATATCCGCGCATTCTACCGTGAATTGTTTACGTTCGTGTACCATCATCAACAATCCATTTGATTGGTAGTTCGACATGAATGTATATACGAGGCATTTCATGTGACTTTTAACGTTGCGAAACCTTGAACTCTTCCGATTCGTAACGTTTTTTTTTCATATATTTTTTCATGCAAAATGAATTTTACGATTTAGTTGTTTTTTCGAACTCCACAAACCGGTTGAAATTGAATGACCTTAGGTCCTAACCCCTTAACTCGGGCTCCGATAAGACGAGGAGTTGTGGACACAGTAATAAATGTGATTGATACATGCCACATTTGCGCCGTTATCGTCGTTATTTCAGAAAAAAGTCGATGCGGAAAAAGTGTTTGTTATGTGAATTTTTTTAACTGATTTGCGGAAATTTTTCAACAGAAGTTTTAAAAGGCTGATATACTTGGTAGAAAGAACATTTATTTAGAGTTTTTAAATTCCAATAAAATCACTCGAAAACCCAACTTTGAACGAAGTCCGAATCGACACTGCAAAGTTTACGGATACTCGTATTCCCTCCCAGAAAATGTGAGTGTATTTAGAAAAAAAGAAACATTCTTTTGATAGGACAATTTTCAAATTCAACCTACGTTGAGTACTGCGAGAAACCACTTTTGCTCCACTTTCGTATTTTTCAAATATACTCCAAAATTGAATCAGGGGTCCAAATGACCCCTGATCTTTAATCTTTGATTTTAATCCAGAAATTACAAATTATTGGCGTCCGAGGAAGCTGGTTGAACCATTTCCGGAGTTATTTTATATTTTTTAGTGAAAAATGGTTTTTTCAAACATGGCCTCGTTGCTGATTTGTTTCGCCATTTTGAAAATTGGCTAAAAACTTTTTCCTATGATATTCTCATTCGTAAAGGTTCAATCTAATATCCTAAATTTTTATGTGACGTTCGGAACGATACAGGCAACGCGACAAACGTTTAAACATCGCTAGGGTCATTCCGACCCCGTATGACCAGCGCGTTTTTCCTACAATGTGTGACCACGCAGGATTAATCGAGAGGCACGAGAATTTCGGAATGTAGAAATGAGCTAGAACGCCCTGCGTAGTGTTAAAAATTGGCAATTGACTGTATCTATCGATGAGTCTACACAACGAGATAGAACGTGAACCACGTTCAAAACACTGTGCGCCTCTTCATTTATGCAAACAGGTTAGGATTGAAAGCAGGTTCGAGTGCTAGTTTGCGAAAATGCAAGGTAATGATAAGTGATGTTGTAGTGTCCTGGCGATGAATGTTGTGATGATAGGACATCGAGAAATTAGGAGGAATATTCTGCTATTGGCAAATTCTCGTGAGAGCTTTTTAAGGGGGTTGAAACATTCTTGAAAATTGAAATTGATATCAGAGTTGAAATACCAATAAATAAACCTTTCGAATTTCACAAATCTATGTTTTTTTTTTCTCACCGCAAAAAGATCGGGAAAAAACCCCATAAATACCAACTGCCACACGGGATAACCCCCTTAAAAAAGGATTGTTCGATGTCGCAATGATAATACACTTGGTTTAATTGCTTGGGATCACAGAGAGCGTGATATGTAAAGGGATTCCCAGTAGAGATTGGAAAATCTTCTCACGATTGATTCGAGTTTGTGATTTTTTATCAAAAATAACAAATTGCGAGAAGGGAAGATCAGAATGAAACTGATGTAAACAAACATTTTGAAATGATTCCGGACCTCGCCGTAATTTTTTTCAAAATAAATGACGGTTATTGCTGGAAGGCCATCGAACAAGAAAAACATGAGAAATGCGTCAAACAGGAAAAAACGTACTTGGGGAGTCTCCAAATGGTGGCTCAATACACCGAGGAAGTTTCATCACCCAAACATAGCAAAAAACGCCACAGTTTCGAGGTCCTGTAAGAGGAACTTGCTTAATTGCGTACGAAGAAATCTGTCTGTAGAAGTCGAATGATGCAAAGATACGTTGAAGTTGCACTCGCCCCGATGTACTGGAGAAAAGAAGTCCAAACAATGGCCATTTCTCGTCCAGTGAAACTTGATTTTCTGCCGAGACTTCTGAAACATTTACAGTGTCATATTTTCACGTTGTCTTTCCTCTGCGATCAATAAATAATCACATTCCCTCACAAGTTTGTTGAACGGAAAAATTTTCACCAGAAACGAGAATGCGAGTATCGAACGTCCAGAAATGACCCGAGTGTCGAGACGCTTTTTATGATCGCTAAAAAATAACGAGAGGAGGGATGAAGCAGCCAGGGAACGAGAAAAGTCTCTCTCCCATATAAAACTAGACCTCGCTATGATGGCTTTACTCAGTTTCGTATCACCACTCGCCGTGCTCTTGTAACATTCAATTTAGATTTTTGGAGCGATACTAATTTTTCGGTACTTCCAATTAATTTTCCACTTTGATCGATTGATTTTTTAATTCTCAAATTCATTTGGACCCATCCACCGATTGATTTTCACTTTTCGCTCTGCTGTGTACTCAACACGTGATATCATGCGGCCTCTCCCGGTTGAACTCGACGTATGGAAATTCCCTTTTTTCACCAAGAGTCCTGCAAATAATTATTCATAAAATCCTGTCAGAGACACCGTTTTTTAACACGTTCGTGAACATTTTAGCCGACACTGATGCACGGCGGGAATTATATTAAGGAGGGAAGAGATTCAGCCAAAAGTACTTGTCTCATTTTTTCACCCAAAGAAGAGGATGAAATTGGAGCCCTCAGCAGATACTTGCAACTCTTCAGTGTAAGTATTCTTATTTAATTTTTTTAGAGTCTCGTTTCGAGAGGTCTCCGGTCACTGGACCGACTGCTGAAAAAGTCGATTAAGTGATTTTTTAGGAATTTTATTGCTTCATAACGAAAACCAATTTAACCACTTTGAAAAAAATAACGCGACGAATCTCATCGATTACTCAGGAACACAAAGTGAACTTGCTCCACATCGAGTCTCGGAGCTCTCTGCGTCAGCACGATGGTTACGAATTTATGGTCGAATGTGCACCCGGTGGAAACCTCGGCGGTGTCATTGAGGCCATCCGCAGTCAGTGCGGATATTTCTCGATCATATCAAGGTGAAATAGATCGTTTTTATCACTTTACTAAATTAATTGTCAAACTAAATCTTGTAAAGGAAATTGGTTTCAGTTAGTCGCCCTAAGGCGATTCATGACATTTCAATCAAGCATAATCTATTTAATGTGTACCAAAAAATATCGATATTGTTTCCTGATTCGTTTCAATGAAAATTTTGAATTTCAGATCAGCATTTAAGAGGGGGTGCTTTAGAAATATTAGAAAGTCAAAAAAATCGATCGTTTTCGATAGAAATATAGAATTTCGTAATTTTTTCGGGTTTTTATAGATTCGTATGGAAGGAAAATGTATGAAAATGGAAAAAAAAATGAATTCTCGGTTCAGAAAATAATTACGATCTCCACATTGTACACAGCTGAGAAATTTCGTCAATCAGACTCTGCGCATATACAAATTAGTATTTCTCACATTAAAACAATGTTTTCGTACTCTTGAAATATCCTTGAAACTATACCGAAAAGTTCGCTATCCTAAAAACATTCTCGAAAACAGTCGATTTTTTGTCTTTCCAAAGCAGGACTCCCCTTAATCCATAATGTTCGACTGCACTGATTTTACCATGAATTATGAAATGGATCGATCTCATCAGAATTAATGGAAATTAACAAACTCCCTAATTTCAAATCCACTTAATTATTTGTCATCAGAAATCACAAGGATAATTTGGGCACTGTGCCATGGTTCCCACGAAGAATGAGAGACCTCGACAAGTTTGCAAATCAGATTCTCTCATACGGCTCCGAGCTCGACAGCGACCATCCGGGCTTCACAGATCCGGTCTATCGTGCAAGGAGAAAGTACTTTGCCGATATCGCCTATAATTACAAGCAGTAAGTCATCATTACCTTCGGATATATGAAAATATTCCTTTCAGTCGTCGTTCGATGACAGCACGCGTCGTCCTTGACGTCGTTAAACGCAAAATAAAACAAAATCTTTTCACGAAGGCCATTTTCTAGAACGCCATTTGTTTCGTTCTCCCGTTTACGGGAAAACCAATGAACGTTCTCCAACGACATTTTTTTTCCCAGTGGTCAACCGATTCCTCGGGTCGAATACACCAAGGAGGAAACCGCTACTTGGAGCGTTGTTTTTCGAAAATTGACTGAATTATATCCCAAGTACGCTTGTCGTGAACACAATCACGTTTTTCCTCTGCTCATCGAAAACTGTGGATACCGCGAAGACAACATTCCGCAGCTTGAAGACATTTCTCAATTTCTTAAAGGTACTACATCGTACTCGATTATACAGGTGCCTCATTTTTTCACATTGTCGTACAAACTTTTTCGAAATTGTCGTGCACTGGAATGAAGGTTCAGTCATTATGTTGATTTGAAGTTATCGATTATAAGATCTGAAAATATGCTGAATATTTACAATACTCAATTTTGCTAAAAATGGTCATATCAATTTTTTTGTTTTTTTTTTTATGAATGGAAGGAGTAAGAACAAGAAGAATGTAAATAGTAAAATTTGAGAAACTGGTGCACGTCAAGTTTTCGTTCAAAAGCTTGATTTTTTTTCTAATTTATTAAAGAAAAATAAAAACGAATTGATCGATTGAATTGAATTGAATAAAAAAAAATTGGAGGACCAAAAAAAGGGTAAAATTTGTAAATATTTACCCAAAATATTTCTCGATTGTGTTTACGTCGCTTTCGTTTGCAATGATCTAAGATTTTGCTGCTCTATTCGTGAGAATTTTCATTGAATTAAAAAAAAAATGCGGTTAATACGTCACACCAATGATAAACGAATGAGTGCATTGCATCTAATTTAAGAAATCTTTTACAAGCTTAACAAGTTGGTCGAACCACCCAGTTGACTAACTCTAAACAAGAGTTGACCTCGTATGAGCGGGAAGAGTTTAAAATACATTTTTCACACTCTTCCTATTCCAAAAAATGGAGTTAATCGTCCATCAAATCCGTTGTTATTAATTCATTTTTTAAATGCAGGACAACTTCCCTTCTCCCAATAACTGCAACAACTTAGTATAAAATTATTACCTCAATTCTCTTTCCTTTTATTAGTATTTAATTGCAGCAATTATCTCGTCACACCTTTTTTTCTTGTGATTTAGATTGCACCGGATTTTCCTTAAGGCCAGTAGCAGGACTACTGTCCTCTCGAGATTTTCTTGCCGGCCTCGCTTTTCGAGTATTTCACAGCACACAGTATATAAGACACGGAAGTAAGCCACTTTACACACCGGAACCAGACGTCTGTCACGAGGTTCTAGGTCACGTGCCACTCTTCGCCGATCCAGCATTCGCGCAATTTTCACAGGTCATTGGTTTGGCGTCGCTCGGTGCTCCTGACGACTACATAGAAAAACTAGCTACCGTGAGTGTCATGATTTTTTCGTTTTATCACTTTTACGTGTCGAGATGCTGAGCCTTTTGATGACTTTTTAAAAAATGTGCTTAAAACGTTTCGGTGCAAAGTTATTCAATTTTTAAAAAATGTTTATTTCTCAAGTGTTTTTGGTTCACGGTTGAATTTGGTCTGTGCCGGCAACACGGTGAACTCAAAGCATATGGCGCCGGTCTTCTTTCCTCCTTTGGAGAACTCGAATACAGTCTCAGCGGTAAACCAGAATTACGATCGTTCGAGCCAGCCAAGACAGCGTTGCAAAAATATCCGATAACGGAATATCAACCAGTGTACTTTGTTGCCGAAGATTTTGAGGACGCTAAAGAGAAGATGATGTAAGTTGTTCGTCAGATTTTTCAGACACGACAGTTTGATAACGATTGACACTAGCTACGATGAAATGTTTGTTCATTCACCACGTCGGATGGAGCGATTGCTCAAATATTCAGTAATTGTGCCATTTGGAAAAAGCAAATTGTTTAAATGGAGCAATAAAATTATTGTTGCATCAGCCAAATGGTATTCGAAATGGTGCAAAAAATTTGACAAAACATAATTCATTTAATTGTATGAACCCCTTAAATTTACTCCATTTGAGAATTGAATTTAATATTTGAATTAAACAATTTAGTTCAGTATTTTGTTAATAATTTAATTTCATGGTGCAAAGTACTCTATTTGAAAAAAGTTTAAAAATTAAAAGAAAATAAAATCGATTTATGCTGGGGTTCTTTGTTTCAGAAAATTCGCGCAAACGATTCCAAGGAAATTCGGCGTACGCTATGACCCGTACACTCAGAGCATAAGTATTATCGACAGCAAGTACCAGATCGAAGAATTAGTAACCAACGTCAATCAAGAAATGGAGATTCTTATGGATGCACTTAGAAAGCTAAAGAATTAAGTTATCAATTATGTTATTGTTCATTGATTTATTAAAGGTTTCTACAACAGTAAACTCATAACGTCGACGCGAAGCAGCACCTAATAATCAGAGGAGGCTGTTATGCTGATTTTTTTTTGTACGCAGAACGTGAACAGTTTATTAAATTCCTCAAATACATGAGGCGTTTCTTACCATCCCACAGGGCTGTGAGTCCAATAAGATTTTTTTCTAAAATTTCTTCGAAAATTTTCTTCGGAAAAGGAACCTCTACGAGAATTTTAATTCCAAGTACTCTTAGAATTTCAATTTCCAAAAAACAAAAGAAATCATCTTCGTTTGGAGCTCAAAGCTCAAAAGTAACAAAATCACTTTCGACCTCAATGAATTCACTGATTTAAAGAAAAACTACAAATTGAGCATTGATCAAGCAGGGGCAGAAACCAAGTGTATCAACGTCGGAAGTTTTGTAACAAAATATTTAAAAAACATCGAAATATTGGAGTTTTTTAAGAATCAATTTGCTGACGAAAAATTCGATGAAATCGTCCAGACCCTGCGTGACCAGTGAAGTGTAATTTTCAATAGATAATAGTCATATTTTATTTTTAATTTGTACCAAAATTTGTATTCACGCTAGTAACATCGTTGACAAACAAACATAAAACGCGCCTGTTGAATCTTATTCTAAAGGTCATCATTGCATGACAATTCATGTTATATCGCTTCAATGTATATACTTACTTAATGAAAGCCATCGAGAACTTTGTCATTTCTTTCCCTTGTCACTGGGTATACAGCAAGTAAGAATAAACTTTCATATCAATATTTCCGCTTTCCAATGAGGCTGTCAGACTCACAATCCCCGGGGAAATTGTTAGAGACATTGAGTAAGTTATAAAAACGAATGACGGTGAAAATTCATTTTTTTTCGCGGACTTATAGAACTGATTCGACTCAAAGAGGAATGTTGATGCAGCTACAGAGCCAAAACCAAACAAGGTGACTGAAGACCTTGAAAGTAACGATTGAAATTTACGTTCAAAATCACTCGCAGCGTGTTCGATAAATCATTCGATAAACGATTATCGTAGTCTTCTTATTTTTATGATAGTGAATGGAAAATAAACAGTTCAGAAAACTGTTCAGTATCTCCAATTTTATTACTCAGCAGAAACGATTGGTGGAAAAAATTGCTTCAGTGTAAACACATGCCAGTTCAAGAAATAACTCTACTTTGATCGACATTTGAATTAGAAGGAACTGACGAATTCCTATTTATGAAAAATCGTACATGAAAGTGACTTAGTATACGAAAAGAAAAAACCATTATTTTCTTCGAAAGGAGATAAATTAAAAATGCATAAATTTAACACAATAAGATAAATTTTCTATTTTAATTTTTAACAGATTTTCACAATATCGATAAACGCATACATACGCATACACATATGGAGTAGAAAATTTTATTCGATTGGTATTTCGATGACAAAATAGCTTCAAAAGTTCTGCTATCTCTCTGAAACAAAATGGTCAGAACATTATTTTATAATTCCCTGATTCTTTTCTCTCAAGCTGTAATTTTAAGTATCAATACACACCCGTGATACAATATTGATTCATGCTTTATACCGATAAAATTATACGAGAAGATAACGTGTAAAAATGACCAGATTTTTACACTTTTGTTCCATCAAGTCACTTTTATGCACGATAGAGTTGCCAAGAGTCTCATTATTATAATTCTTTACATCGTATTCCAGTAAAATTTGTCAAATAGTTATTTAAAAAATATATTTTTGTACGATTTAAGCACAGCGATCAATGATGATCGTACTGAATGTTGCTGCATTACCGATTGATGAGAAAGAAATATTCCTGGAAATAAACAGCACTATTATTCAAACTAGTTATTAAAAAAATACAGTACGATTTCTGAGTCCTCGATTCTTCAGTAAAGTACGAGGAAACGAGGGATTTGGCATGGAAATTTGCAAAAAATAAATCCATTTTCGTAAATTGGTCCTCAAAGTTTGGCTCCAGCCTCGTTCGTTATGAATGTTTAAGGACAGAAGAAGATTAATGTGTCTTTAATTTACTATGTATTACGATTGGGTACAGCCCCTTTCCATTCATGAAGATCCAACAACGTAACAAGGCAAACGTCTCGCGTTTTAACATCTAACGCGTATTTTTTCCATCACAAATGTAAGTGAACATATAGTTGAATTATTTTTTAATCAAGAGACTCGGTAGAATCTCGGGGCAAGTACATCGGCAGGCCCGTTACAATTTATCGTATCCTTTTTATTCGAAGAACATAAAAAATTGACGATGAATTCGTTGAAAGTGTTTTTAGACCCTTACTATCGACCCTGTTTTAAGCACTCAACGCCATGAGCGAGTACTCTGTAAATCCGTAAAGTTATTCTTAAATAATGTAGACACTCATATTCTGGATTAAACGTAGAAAACAAAGTACATTTATACATGTTTGGGAGAATTATTCTCAAGTTCCAATGAGCATCAGGTTCGCCGATGAAGTAGCATAAGAGAGACACCCAAACGTCCGTAGAACTCGGGACACTCGAGTTGTCTAGAGAGTCTTTTCAAGCACCGGTAGAGTCATTGTCGTGTACTTTTAGGCAGCTACTACTAGAACACTTGCGGAACGGCAGCACCATGTATTAGTATCGCTGTTTACAGTCTCTGTCACTCAGAGATATTCTCCAAAGTGTCATTTCCCTGGTTCACACGTCCTAGAGATCAACGACGTGAAACCGATAAATATGGAACTTTCAAAAGAATAAGCTATCGATCGAAAGGTAATAGTACTATTCAGTAGACAAATAACATCTCCGGGAGTATTTTGTCGAAAGATTTTGGCACAAACAGTAGCGTCGCACATCCAGCAGCAACAACATTTACTAAAAATCACACTATACCGAGCCCATTATTAAAAACACTGCGACACACAAATAAGTTAATGGTTTAATAGCTGCTGTGTACTCGCGGTGAGATCCACATTCCCATAAGGTATTTCAGGCTGCGTACAAATGGGAAACTGCGTCATAGGAATCATCTGATCATCCTGATGCGAAACGTGTGTCGATGGCTGTTGACGCTGGTGATTCTGATCGTGTCCTTGGCCATCTGGATGCTGCTGTTGTTGCGCTGATGCTTGTTGCTGTTGTGGCGGTGGTTGCTGTTGCTGTTCGGATTGTGGATGGTGATGATGGTGGTGGTGATGGTGATGATGCTGTTGAAGAGGCAGCCCAACATTATTGACGGATAGAGCTGTCGTTGAGTGTTGAAATGGTCCCATAGGAACGGTTGGGGCGGATAGTTGATCGGGTGCTGGAAGAATGTTTATCCCTTGGATTGGATGATTCGACGAAGAATTCAAAGCTTCTCCAGCGTCTGAACTATTGTTACTTGGACCGCTCGGTTGAGCCAGAGCTACGTTGTACGATGAACCTGACTGATGAAGCAAATTAGACTTAGTGGGTCTGCGCTTGAAAAAGGGATTCGACGACGATGAGATATTTCATGGAAAATTTAAGAAAACGGGCAGACGTAAGGCAACTTACGTTGATGAGCGGAGACAGAATTCCATATCGTGCGATGAACAGCTGTTCCGAGACTCTTCTCAACTCCTCCTGCTGATGGACGATCAGCTGTTGAAGTTCCTCGTGTTTCCTCTGGAGCTCATCCTGAATCCGATTTTGGGCAGTCGTTAGATTTATGTTTTGTTGGTTCATGATCTAGAATAGCGAAAAAATGATTGAGATGGATCAGAGGATGTAAATCGAGTGAGCTGGCAGTCCGATTGTCCCTGCAGCTATGCATAAATAGGGCATCCATTGATATTTTCAACTCGAACCTCACTTTGTGTCTAGCTTCGCATTGATTGGTTCGTAAACATTTTCCATGTATTCGCGTCGGCAGTAACGACCGGGGCACGTTTTACAATTTTTTGTGTTACGAAAATGATTGAATCGTTATTTTATAGCCATTACCGATCTCTCTAATGGTCACAAAGAATTTTTCTGGGTACTATTGAATCTTACATCAGCCCAGTAGAAAAAGTGAGCGGTTTTACTTTACCGATGTAATGGGCAAAGTGATTCGGGTTGCGGGAACCGCCGGAATAATGAAATTATCAGGCGTCACTGCGATGGTAGGTTCGGAAGTGAATCTCTGCAATTCCACAAAGTTCGGACTCGCTTGATCAACTCTCGTCTGACTGCGATTTTTCGGGGATGTTTCTGGCGGTGTTCTCGACCTGAGAGTCATTCCAGTGTTTGCAGGTGCAGGTGCTGCCGCTACGGTTCTCGAACTGTTGGTGGCGGAAACAAACTGCCTCGAACTTTGAGAGCCTGTCGACATCGGTGCTTCGTCAGGTATTTTGCCCTGGTAATGAGGTCTTGAAGCACTCACGTTGAATTTCACGGTCTTTGATGACTTCGGGGACCATTTCGACGACGTAACTGGACATGGCGTCGTTGACTAGAAGAATTCATTTGGAAAGTTACCATTTAGCAAGAAGTGTGACAATCAGAAAAAAAAAAATTATTTACCACCGGCAACTCCGCAGTTGTGCTCCGATTCACTACGTCGCTTTTATTTTTGCTAGCATTCTCGTTATTCTTCGACTTAAATTGTTGTATCACATCCGTGTAACTCACAACGTTGTGCGTACATACGATAAACTCTGGCTTCGAGTTCCATTGATTGTAATCAATATAGAATCTCGTCTTCAGCCATATCCATTGTTGTCCCTTAGTGAGAAATCTGTAGTGACACGAAGTGCCTTCGCCCTTTTGCATCACTGTGAAATAAATTGTAAACGAATTCGTAAGTGCACGGGAAACTCAAAGTGGGGAGTGCTGATCTGATTCGTTTTGTACGGCGAGGAATACAATATTTTTCAAGAATTCACAAAGTATTTAGCCACCGATTACAAGCAGCATAGTATTTTTTTAATTTTACTATTTTCCGTCCCTTCCATTTCAAACAGCTTTACGTCGATAGCAAAAAGTGATGCAAGTGAGAACTATATTTCGTTTTGTTTTCGAGTGTCATTCATCGTCTCAGACTAGCACTTACTGATAAGTGGAAATTTATTGTAAATCACAAATTTTGACTGTCAGTATAGTAAATTCTATGATAAATAGACGAATACACCGAATACGTGTGACATTTTACCATACAAACAGTTTTTTTCCGGGTCGCCCGAGTATACTTTACGATATAAACGTCTGAAATGACTGAAAACATTTTTCACTATGCTTATAGAGAAAAAGACTCTTGAGTCTTTTGAATAAAAGTTATGGGTATTGGTCTTCTTACTTTCCTCTAGAATTAGCCCACGAGTGGTAGGGCTTGTCGAAAGTATCTGTTTTGGGGGAGTGTCATATGGAAATTTGAAAGATGGAACTGAGACTAACATGATTCGTGACAGAGTACAACTTTTTCGAGATCGTCCACATGATAGTAATCGTAGCCTGACGTGCCAAGAACTTCGAACGGAAGATAACCGATGATCGGTGGTGCTCGATGATCGAGGAAGAGAAACTTCCACTCGAGACTGTGTTTCGATGTAAACTCCGATTTCGAGCTTTCGACGAAGGACATATCTCTTATTAATTGTGGAGTTCGCAAACGTCCTGTTCCAACAAAAATGCACTCCGTGTCATTGACGATGGTACCGCTGGTTCTATTGTTTGGCAGTAGAGTTTCGATATCTGTGTCCGAACCTGTAAAATCGAATTTCGAAATATTCAATCACGTTTCAATGAAAAATCTCATAATTTAGTCAATCAAGTTCTTCTTGAATTCAATTTTCCAGATGATCGTTTATTACGAAATTTACTTACGAAAATATCCAACAAACTGTACGAGCTCGTAGATTGTCTCTTCCCGAAAATCTAAGCCACCTCTCCTTATATGACAAGTGAATGAAACTTGATTTTCTGGGAGCAAAAGAAATAAAAATTCATTGCATGTATGTCAATAGGGAAGACCTGGAAGGAAATGTATTCAAGGCTTCAATGTTTTTGTTTTTGTTTTTGTTTTTTTTTTTTTTTTTTTAAAAATAATAACAAGCCTCTCGTACCATATGAATTTGCAAACAAAACAGTTTCATACTTCATCGATTTTTCTTGATTAATTAAAAAAAAAATTCTTTATGGTCGAAAAAATCGGATTTTTTTTACAACTTTATCCCAAATATCTCTCGATATTTTAACTTCCAAAATATCTCTGTTTCGATAGATTTCTACCCGTGCTGAAGGGATTGAAAAAACAACCATGACAGAGGTCGATTATCAATTGTTTTTACACATCGAGTAAATTTCATTTACATTTACATTCATTCATTTTTCCATTTATTACAGCAAAATGTTTTCATACGTTCTTGATTCTTGAGAACGGTTGTTCTGCTCGGAGTTACGGGCACTAAATATGATAAATAAGCAAAAAATACACGGGATGATGCGTCAATGTAAAACTTACGCTGAATACTAATTAATCATGGACTAGCGGAATGAATCAATCGAGTTATTACACGAATGAGGATAAATATTCTCGTAAAATAAATGAAAAGAAAATAAAATAAAATGAAAATAAATAAAATGAAATGCCTTGAAATGTATGAAAACAACGAAAGAAATGACCAACGGAACGAAATGAAGTACCTTCATTGACGCCACTTTGGTCTCGATCATTGCCTGGATTCAGCAAAATGTTGTACAAATGCGACTGATCCTCCTGATAAGTGATCTCGTAGATCGTTGCTTTCGCCAGTTCGCTCGGCAGATAACCGAGCAGAGACGTTACGCTCTCCGACGCGTAATATATGCGACCGTTCGACGAGAATACCATTATAAAACCGTCGAGTGCTTCTAATATAAGATGGGTGAACTCTTCGTTCGACAGAAAGGATGGTTTCCAATCCTCTTGAATTTCATGAACTCTAGATCTAACAGCAACTTCTGTCAACCGTCATAATTTTTTTGTTCATTTTTCCAGTATATAAACTACCAAGAAATATTATGATCCCCAAGCTCCGTTATTAGTAGCGAACGTACCGTCGTGATTTTTTAAAAATAAAATCGTCGATCTTAGCACTGTTGATTTGTCCATTTTTCGAGTGTTTGCAGTCACCATGCTTCCGAGCTCGTTCACCAACATGTTGAACTGGTCTCGTCTTTTCTTTTCACTCAGATTCCGAAATTTTCTGTAATAAAAATTCATCTATTAAAAATCTTTTCGTCGCTTGTCGTAATCGTAGCTGTGGTTTTTGATTTTTTTATTTTCAATCAAGCAATCACTCGAATTTGAACGTATAGCAGAAGTTCGAATACAATTATCTTCGAATCTAATGTTTATTATGCTCAGGAAAAAGGCAAGTAATGCCGAGCAGCTTGTTGTTTGACTCTTACGTGTCTTTGGATGTGAAAAGAATAAGTCCAAATCTAGTCACCAATATTGGCTACGTATTTTCGTTTTCTTTTTCAAAATGTACAAAAAAGTGCTCGAAAATTGGGCCTTCCAGCATCAATTGCCTCGTTCCTGAGTTCTCAGCTTATGCGAATGAAAATATGTAGCAATAACTGAATGGAATGTAGGATGTTATATTTTTTAATCAAACGAAAAGATTCTCATGTTTTGGAAACCCATAAATTTTTAATTATTCACCGTTTTGTGTCGTCTTTATCGTCGTTGTCGTCATCCATGGCTTCTCTAGAATTGAATTTAAAAAATTAAATTATTAATGGATAATTTAATGAATCAATAATAACTCTCAATATGCACTCTACTCATTTCCCACTTTTCTGAGGCCTTTCGAAAAATGTGACTGACAGTAACTCGTCTGATGTATCGAATTTGCCCAAAGACCAAGAGAAAACTCAGTCGACACGAGCAGAAGTATTTTGAACGTAAATTTATATCAGTAGGCTTCCAGTAAGTTTTGCACAACTAGCTTCACTAACGAGCTATGCGTTTGTGAATCAAAGGAATAAAATAACCTCATGAGATTTTCGAGTTCTTAGGAGACACCTTTTCTAACAAAAAGTTGCTTTTTTGAAGATTGAACGAATCCACGACTCTCTAATAAGAAGACATTGTCATCCCTTGTCCACCTTTCACATCGTGATGCAAGAAACACACTCACGAAACGTCTCAGTTTTACAATTTGCCTCAAATCCGAGCCTTCGACTTTCGTAAAGCAGTAAACAAATCTGAGGAACGTTCAATGTGGTCCAAAAACGCAAAAATTGGACCTCAAAGTGGTTGCAAGCGACGTTTTGGTTGTAGGCAAAATTCCTTTCGTTAGTAATACTTTATAATAATCCACTCGATGAAATGCTCTTTGATAAAACAGCATCAGATTCGTGGTGTCGTAAAAAACTCGGTTAAAATTCTTCATGGCATGACGTATTTGGTCAACTAAAAACACTCGATTTTTCTCATTAGTATACAAAAAAAAATCGCTATCGTTTGAATATCAGGAAACGTCCACGTACTCGAAGAATTCGAGTCTGGCAGTCGAATTCTTGTTGATGAATGCACCTTCTAAAGTTCACGAGATGACCATCTGTTGTGACGTCCTGTATAACTAGGATTATATAAAAAAAAGTTCTGTATGAAATATTAATGAAACGTTCTTCACACGAATCCAGATAGATAATCGACTGCTCATTACGATGGAATGAGAGAGATTCTGACTTCTGTAGAGTCAGGGTTGATCAGCTGCAATATCTGCTCTGATGTGTCGCAGTATTTTTTTTGTTTGTAGAATCATTCGAGAAAAGTTTTGTGTATACGATGTTGAAGTTTGCAAAACGTTCGAGTCCAACGAAGTTAACGAAAATACCATTTGTAATTGGCCAACTTTTTATTCCACGATGTAGACTGAAAAACTACGAATTGCAAATTGGAGTATTACTGGAATTGTTGGAGAGTTTTTTCATGTGATCTTCCAACTTTTTGAAAACTACCAACATCAGAAGCCAAGAGACACGAGTTTTGGATTATCCGGACTACCGTTAGGGCCATCAATCCTAAATGGATCGATGTCAGGAAAAGTGGTGTACCTTGGACTTTTGAAAATTGGAATTGAATGCGATTATTCGATCGCTATTTTTCGATTTTCTTGTTCCTCCCTCGTCAGTGGAAATGTTTCGAAAGAAAGTAGACTTTTTCAACGAAAATAGTGATCTTGGTTTGAGAGAGCGTGGAACATTTTCACCAGCGTTGTGTACACTCACTCGGACTGTCTTGTTGAGCCAAGAGTGGGGTAATTCGCCATTACCAGTAGATGCGGAAAAATGATCCTCGTAATATTGTACACATATAATATGCAATAGCGCGTGTGTCTCCGTGTGTTAAAGTGTGTGAGATAACCGAAGAAAAGTTCGTCATTTAGTTGGCTTTTCTAGGAACAGAATGGAGAAAAACGGACGTTTCGTCCTCATTTTCTTCTTCTTCGTTCATCTTTCGTGTCCTATTTAACCACCGATAGGAATTAAGTTATAAAAAAAGTAGTATTGTTCTCCTCTATTGATTGATGTAATGTTTTGTTTTCGTTGAGGTCGCGTTCGCCGAGGCCAAACGCGACAGTGTTTCGGGAGCTGAATTCTCGCGAATCTCGCGTGCGATGTCGCGCCAGTCGCACGAGATCAGCGCCCACACTCGCACAGCTTTGAATGGCACCAACACACCCTCGCGAACTTCAGGCTGCACAGCGAATGCAATTCACGAGTAGAAACACTGAGACGCGAACGAAAGCACATTTTGTCCCGTTGAGCACGGAGAGTCGGATGGTGCAACGTGTCGATGCAACAACCGCGTATAGACTAACGGTTCCGCGTTTGTAACTCGAGGCCGAGAGCGTTTGTAAAGCGCCACGCAAACGCGTGTCTCAAATGCAATGCTTTGTCTCCCTCTCTCTCCTTGTCACCGTCTCTCGCGCCGTCCCTCTCTCTCTCTCTCTGACTTTGTTTTTTTTCTTCCTCGATCGATGTCTTCGACACGACGGCATAGCGATAATTGAAACGTCGTTTACATTATAAGCCGTTGGATCGATGGTGCCGATCGAACCGAGAGTTCACTATCTTCGGCAAAGCCAATCCAACGCTATTATACTTTCCCTTTCTCGGCTTGCACACTGTCCCGGTACATGTCTGTCCCTTTTTTCTATCTGTTTTTATTACTTTCTCTAACTCCGGCAAAATTACTTCGCAATGTGCATGAAACGTGGGTGAGAGGACTGATTGTGCGCAGAATCATAGCAACGAGTAATCTGTGCTGCACACCCCCCTCTCTTTCCTCCCCAGCCTGTGTTAGAGGCTTGCGCGGTGCTGAGGCCACCGCCGATCGATGAACGTACGAAACTCGCGCCATGGATACTCACCTGGTTTCCCCCCGCAACCTTCCTCGCGAGAGTATTTATACGCTCTTTATAATTTACAATATATTTTGCCCGGCTTGCGAATTGGAATTTTGGCAGGCTCCAGGAACATTATTTTTAGTGTCTTTGCTCCAGGGGCCCGGACGACTTGTTTTTCTCATCCTCGTCGCTTTTTCATTCGTGTCGAATTAAAATATTGGTCTGGTTACTTTTTTCCGGTACTACGATTGATGATTCGAGTAAACGAGCGGTTTCTCTACGATTTATAGCTATAATACCAGTCCACGACCTTCTTGCGTAACAGAATCTTCTAGCGAATAGAAATGTGCGAGGCGCTCTGGTTTCGAGTTGGAATTAATTTATTTTGCTTTACGATGAACACCGAGACCGAGTTGAATGATGTTCAAGAATGTTCCACACACCGTTTTTTCCTACGCTGTTTGTTAGCCTTCGGGTGCTCTTTTGAGAAAATTGACCACTCTCGCTGACTACTTGAACTTATTTGTCAACTTTATTGGATTTCTCTTGCCTTTAATTTCTGTACGCGTCCATTACCTCGTGGTTGGAGGAACCAACGTACGTTCGCCGTCACTATTGACGACAACTAATTTATAATTGATGAGTTAAAAAAAAAGAATTAATAAGTTAGTTTAACGCGCAGCAGGAGTTCGTCCAAGCTTGCAAGATTCAATTTTAATTATTTTCTCCAAATTCATTTCCGAAAATCTAGTTTTTTGCCGACCCATTAGTTCAGAAATCTGCATCGATTTCACACTCCCGTGGCGAGTGTCGACTCGATCGGTATACGCAGCTTGATGCCAGGGTTGTTAACGAAACACGGCTCCGTTGCGTTGCAGTTCTGCAACAATCGACTCGTTATTTCTAATGTGAATTTCCAAAAATTTGTATCGAACAGTGAATTGTAATTTTCAGTGGGAATCAATTTCGTTGAATGCCGAATCGAATGGTTGGAGTTTTTTCGAATGAAAAATTCAAATTAGTGGAATAAATTGAAACCGATTTTCATTTGATCGCGGAGACGGAATTTACTGGGTTACTTACAATAACGGAAGCTTCGTAACGGAAGTAGTTTAAAACTCGGTCAAGATGACGACAGTCGAGGTTTAGTCCGGGTCAAAATGACCCAGACCCACCGAGGTTTATTAGACCGTCGGTAGCGGTTGTGGCTTCCATCTGGGTCGCAATGGCCCGGTATTCATAACCGATGTTTCTCGGTTCCCAATAGCAATGTCGGTCAGTAGTAGAGCTAGGCCGGTTCCCCCCCATGTAGGAATCTACCTTACCGACCGTCGGTAAAGTAGATTCCCTCTGTCGGTAAAGCAGATTCCCCCGTCGGTAAAGTGGATTCTCCTTTTAACCCAAACATCGGTAAAAAAGGATGAGCACTCTAACCCAAACGTCGGTAAAAAAGGATGAGCACTTTAACCCAAACAAACCCAAACGTCGGTAAAAAAGGATGAGCACTTTAACCCAAACAAACCCAAACGTCGGTAAAAAAGGATGAGCACTTTAACCCAAACGTCGGTAAAAAAGGATAGCCACTCTAACCCAAACGTCGGTAAAAAAGGATGGTCACTCTAACCCAAACAAACTCAAACGTCGATAAAAAAAAAGGACGATCACTCTAACCCAAACGTTGGTAAAAAAGGACGACCACTCTAACCCAAACGTCGGTAAAAAAGGATGGTTACTCTAACCCAAATGTTGGTAAAAAAAGGATGAGCACGCTAACCCAAACTTCGGTAAAATAGCGTGCTCAATTCCAAACGAGCGGAAACATCGGCAAAATCCCCCAACTTGAATGGCGGTGCCCAAACAGTCGTTAAGGCGGACTTCCCGAATAGTCGTTGAGGCGGACTTCCCAAACAGTCGTTGAGGCGGACTTCCCGTACAGTCGTTGAGACGGACTTCCTCGGAGAGCGAGGATTCGCGCCCTCGGGATAGCCGCTGTCAGGATGGCAAACTGTCAGGATGGTGAGACGGGACAGCCGCCGGCAGGATGGCCAACTGTCAGGATGGCAAAACAGATTCGCGCGAAACTGGTCGCCCCGAAACGTGAGGATTCAAAGTGCGCGCCCTCGGAATAATAGCAGGCGGGAGTTCCTACCTTATCGACGGTCGGTAAGGTAGATATCTGACACATGGAGCCCTATGCTGTCGACAAGGTAGGTCCCTACTTTACCGACAGATGTTGCCCCCCTGTGGTGACACCAGTGGGTGCTCCCCTGCAGAGTCCCCAGTGGGGGCCCCCCCTACGGAATATTCCAGGAAGATCGCGAGCGGTGGGGGCCCGCTATAAGAAGCGGGCAGTGACGCTGCGACGTCAATCCATTCCAGGAAATCGAAAGAGGTAAGTCTTCCTATATAAGTAAACGCTATTCTCTCTACCCTTTTTTCCGAAATACTAATGATCATTGTTTTCCTTTGTTTCAGATGCAAGCCAAAAATACATTTTGCGTGTGTGGTAGCGGGGTGCATGCGAGCGACCCTCGCTTCGCGAGGGTAATTTTGGACCTCCCGCTACCACCATTTGCTAAGCAGCTCGTGGTGATGGCGCCAGAGACCACGACAACGGCGACGGCGACGACAACGATGACAACGGCGACGACAACGGCGACGATGACGACAACGGCGACGATGACGACAACGGCGACGACGACGACGACAACGGCGACGGCAACGACAACGGCGACGACAACGGTGACGAATGAGAGGAAGAGGTCTCTATTGGAACAAGACCTCTTCCTCTCAAGCGACGACGACGACGATGATGGGGCTCCACCATCACGATCGATTAAAAAAATGGCGCAGTCTTCGGCGGAAAATGAGCGAAGAAAAACTATTTTGATATCTCCACCGAAGACTGCGCCAATGAAAAATGTGAGAAAAAAATGTAAATTCTCATCCAAGGGTCAGGCCTCCAAAGAAAACATCAGACCTGACCCTTGGATAAGAAAACATACTACGCCAGCGCGCCCACCAACCACGGCGCAACGTTTATTTAAAAATATTAAAAATTTAAAAAAATTGTAATTTATAATAAACCAAAAAAAAAAAAAACTTTTTTGAATTCATTAAAACCCGAACCCAAACTCACAAATCGAAACACTCAAACCCAAACAAACCGAAACACTCAAACCCAAACAAACCGAAACAATTTTTTTCTCATTTTTTATTCAATTTCGCTACATTTCAAGGGGAATTTACATTTCTGAGGGGTGAAAAGTCACACTGCGCGAAGTAGTCTTTCAACGTTGTTTCGGGGATGCATTCGGTGCTCGCACAGTCGATCTGCCGCTGGAGGAGCCAGGTTTTCAGCGCGCACGCGTTGTAAACGGCGCAGTGGAGAGGGGAATTCCAGGCACGTTTGTGATTGGTGCACGAGACGGTGGCGTTCGCAGTCAATTGGCGGAGTGATGGGCAGGCCAGGTCGTCGAGGTTGTACACGTTGGGTATTATTTTCTCGAGACATCTCTTTTTCTCAAGGCCCTTCACGTGCACCTTGCTGGCGCCTCGCAGGATATTGAAGAGCACCTCGTGCACTTCCTCATAGGGTACAGTGCCACTGTTCCAGTTGAGGCCGTGGTAGTTTTCCTCCAACCACTGATTCTCGCTCTGGTACTTGGCAGGCAGGTAGCTCCACCTGTGAGGTGGTTCGAACATGTACACCGATGGCTGAGCATCGTCTTCGAGAGCAACCACCGCCACCTCTTTGAATACGAATTCGTTGAAGGGTCGCTTGAAACCCTGGAAGTCGACAACGAACTCCATTCTCGAAGTGATGCTCCTGCTGCGATGCTTGGCTCTTTTATACCGCCAGCCCCCACTCTACCCTACCGAGGCAGCCAATCATGGCTCGCTTCCTCCCCCCTCCATCCAACGAACTTATGTTGGAATGCTATACCACAACCCCCTCCGGAACGCAGGCAACCAATCGCGACACGCGTGCCCTCCACCATCCGCCAGTTGTCTGGTATAAATTCGGGGTCCGGTGGCCGAGCTGGCACAGTTCACTTCAATCACGACAGAATGTCTGCTCAAGATTGCAAAGAGATCATTGCGAGCTGGGAGGAGGTATTGGAGCTTTTGAAGAATCGCGGTGCCGATGAAATTCATGAATGGATGAAACGTTTAAGGAAGGTCATCAAGACGCTGGAAGACTCTCAGAGGCTGGCAACCACTGGTCCGGAGCGGCAAAAATTCCTATTCACCGTTGGATTTTTGCGAGGTATTGAAATTAAATTAGGACTATTGCTGAAACGTGGCCGTGGAGTGCAAAATCGACAGAGGCTCATCGACCGCGTGCGATGGTCGGATCTGAACTCTTCGTTCAAGAACGGCATCAGGGTAGGCGTATTCACGAATTTGAAGCACGTCGACGTGAAAGCCTTCATGAAAGACTGCATGGCGCATTTCCGCGCAAAGATCGACAACGTACTGCGGAGTAGAGGTGTCGCAGTGAAGGCTTACGCCGTGCTCGCTGCAAAATTCACCGTCACGAAGAATGACGAAGAGATAATCGATCTGAAGTTCTTCAACACGAAGGCGGCACCGATTTTCAACACTACGGATACGGGAAAATGGTTCGTGGAGCACATACGGGAGCCGATTCTGACGGATCTGGAGGAATTCGAGCAGCAGGGTTCAGGCTGGTCACTGCACTCGATCGTGAACATGACGCTGCACATCAGCAAGTTCAATCCGATGCGTGGCAGCTCTTACGTGGATCTTCCAGCCAAGATCCGAAACAAGAACGCGTGTGTCAACGTGCGGAACAACGACGAACAGTGTTTCAAGTGGGCCATACTGTCGGCGCTTCATCCCGCCCACCATTCCGATCGCGTCTCCGAATACAGTCCGTACGAGGCGGAATTGAACTTTGACGGGATCGAGTTCCCCATGGAACCGCGCAACATTCCGAAGTTCGAGAAACAGAACGACGTCTCGGTAAATGTATATATTTTGAAGAAGAAGAAGCGAGACTTCGACGTGATGCCCCTGCACGTGACGGCAACGAAGAAGCAGCAACACGTCAACCTGCTCCTGGTACAGGATCACTACGTGGAGGAGGAGGAGGAGGAAGAGGACGAGGAGAACGAGTGCTACATGATACCGAGGTTCCATTACGTGTGGATCAAGAACTTGTCTCGCTTGGTTTCAAACCAATTGTCGAACAGAAACCACAAACTCCACATCTGCGATCGCTGCCTCCACTACTATCGCACCGAAGACAAGCTGGCCGCACACGAAATTGACTGCGCAATAGTCAACAAGTGCAAGATCACCATGCCCAAATGGTCGAACAGGATGCTCTACTTCAAGAACCATGGACACAAGGAGCGCGCACCATTCATCATCTATGCGGACTTCGAGTGCCTGCTGAAGCCGACTCGTGACGAGAACACCTACCAGAAGCACGAAGCATTCAGCGTGGGGTACTACGTGAAGTGCAGTTACGACGACTCACTCTCGCGGTATCGCAGCCACAGGGGTCCGAAGCCTGCGGAATGGCTAGCCCGAGAGCTGCAAAACTTCGCCGCGGAACTCGACAACGTCTACGCGAACCCCCGACCGATGGAGAGACTAACGCTCCAGCAGCAGAGAGAGTTCCACGCCGCCACCAAGTGTCACATGTGTGAGCGACCCCTGTTGGGCGGTGACAGAGTGCGAGATCACTGCCATCTGACGGGCAAGTACCGCGGTGCAGCGCACAACGAGTGCAACCTGAACTATCAGGACTCGAAAACCGTGCCCATCGTCTTCCACAATCTCACCGGCTACGACTCCCACTTCATCATACGAGAAATCGCCACGTGCTTCGCCGGTCGAGTCGAAGTGTTGCCACAGACGAAAGAACGCTACATCTCGTTCACGAAGCACATACACGGTAGCGAAGTGAAGTTCCGTTTCATCGACTCGTTCCGCTTCATGGCGTCGTCGTTGGAAAAACTTGCGTCGTACTTGAGCGACATGAAGATCGTGAGGAGCGAATTCTCCCACCTGTCCGACGAGAAATTCAAGTTGCTCACGAGGAAGGGAGTGTTTCCCTACGATTACGTCGACTCGTTGGATAAGCTCAACGACACCGAGCTACCACCGAAAGCGAGCTTCCACAGCACGCTGAACGACAGCGACATCTCGGACGCGGACTATGCGCATGCTAAGAGAGTGTGGGACGAGTTCAACATCCGGAGCTTGGGCGAGTACTCGGACCTGTACTTGAAGACGGATGTGCTTCTCCTCGCCGACGTCTTCGAGAATTTCCGCAACGACTCTGTGCGAGCGTACAGCCTGGACCCCGCCCACTACTACACGCTACCGGGTTTCTCGTGGGACGCCATGCTCAAGTACACGAAGGTTCAACTGGAACTGCTCACGGATCTCGACATGCACCTGTTCATCGAGCAAGGAGTGCGCGGTGGTGTGAGTCAGTGCTCGAACCGTTACGCTCGAGCCAACAACAAGTACATGAGGGACTATGATGCGAACGACGCGAGCAAATACCTCATGTACTTCGACGTGAACAACCTCTATGGCCAGGCAATGATGGAGGTGCTACCGCGCGGGGCCTTCGAGTGGATAGATGGCAGTACTGTCGACTTTCTAAATGTGCCGGACGACTCGCCGGTCGGCTACTTCCTCGAAGTGGACCTGGAGTATCCGGAGGATTGTCACGACGCGCACAAAGACTTGCCGCTGTGTCCCGAGCACAAGAGCGCCCCCGGCTCAACGCAGACGAAACTGATGACGACCCTGGAGCCGAAAACGCGGTACATCCTGCACTACCGCAACCTTAAGCAGGCCGTCCAACAGGGTCTGAAGCTCGTGCGCATCCATCGGGTCTTGAAATTCGAGCAGTCCGCATGGTTGAAGCCCTACATCGAGCTGAACAGCGAGTTGAGAAAACAAGCGCGAAATGACTTTGAGAAGAACCTCTTCAAGCTCATGAACAACGCGGTGTTCGGCAAGACGATGGAGAACGTGCGCAAACGCGTGGACGTCAAGCTGGTGAAGAACTGGGGTGGTCGATACGGGGCCGAAGCACTCATTGCCAAGCCCAATTTCCACAGCTGCTCTATCTTCGCGGAGAACCTCGTGGCGATTCAGCTCGCCAAGACTGAGGTCCATCTCAACAAGCCCATCTACGTCGGACTCAGTGTGCTGGACCTGTCCAAGATTCACGTCTACGCCTTCCACTACGACTACATGAAGCGGGAGTTTGGCGATAACTGCAAGCTCCTCTACACGGACACTGACAGCCTGCTGTACGAGATTTGCTGCGACGACATTTACGAAATCATGAAGCGCGACATCGAGCGGTTCGACACGTCCGATTATCCCCTCAACAATCGGTTCAACATGCCACGAGTCAACAAGAAGGTGATCGGACTCATGAAAGACGAGTGCAACGGCAGCATCATGACCGAGTTCGTGGGCTTGCGCAGCAAAATGTACAGCGTACGTGTGGAGGGGCGAGATCGCGTGAAGAGGGTGAAGGGGGTAAAAAGGGGCGTGGTCGAAGCAACCATCACCTTCGACGACTTCCTGCGCTGTCTCCGGGACAAAACAACGCTGCGGCGTGAACAATGCGTCATCAGGTCACGCCTACATAACGTATTTTCCGAGAGGCAGACGAAGGTGGCGCTGAGCGCGCACGACGACAAGCGCATCCTCCTACCCGATAGCACGGACACGTTGCCATGGGGACACTACAGAGCCCCACCTCTTCCACCGTAAGTGGGGGAACACTGCCTCCGTCATGAGTGGGGATGACGGGTATATGAGCGGCGAACTCGCAGCCGTTCTGCACAGCAGCACGATGGACACCGTCGAGAAGCTTAACAAAATAGCTCTGCTCGAGGATTTCCTGCCTACGAAGAAATTGGCAACGTTGCACGTGAACAGCATCTACCGCGTTACCGATCTGAGGCAAGTCGCAACGAAATATGGGCCTAAAGCCGTCGCCAGTCTCGACAACGAATTCCAAGTCTTCCTACCGAAACGCATCTCGGACGCATTCGAGAAGGATCCGAAGATGTTCGACCAGATGGCGCAAACGGTCGCCAACGGTCAATTGCTCCTGAAGTACTTGGGTGGTGGCACAGACGCCAAGATGAACCAAATCGAATTCAGCATCGATCACAAATAATGTTAAACCAACGTTGATTATAATGTTCATTTATTGTAAATAAATATCATCGAAACAAACAAAAATTACAAATCAGCCTTATTTATCCAACTATTGTGCGAGTTATCGAAACCCAGCCACTTCACGTAGACTCTATCCCCACGCTTCTTCAGCACTTTCTCCACGAGATACGTGTCCGGATACTTGACTCTCAGGAGCTCCTCTTCGTAGAACCCACCAGCAATGGGCTTATCTTGGTAGTCCTTCAACTTGTACGTCACCGGCTCCGTCGACGTCACCACGCGGCTCACCGTGAATATTTCTGTCGTCCAGTTGGGGGTGTAGCCTTTCTCGAAGACGTGCTTGTTCTTGCTCACTCGAACCTTGTCACCGACATCGAACTTGGGTACTCTGCGACGGCGTTCGCGTGGTCGTCGTAGCAGTGTTTCGACATGATCAGCTGTCACTTCACTCGGTTTCATGCCGATAGTACGATGTTTGCTGTTGTTGTACGCGGCTATGAGATCGGGCAGAATGTCGAGCCACTTGTAGGAACCGCGCAGACTGAACTGCAACCACATCTTGTTCTTGAGCGTGCGATTGAATCGTTCGACGATGGACGCTTTGAGGTTACTGTACGTCGAGTAATGATTGATGCGGTAGCGGTTCATGAGTCGCTTGAATGGTGCGTTGTAGAATTCCTTGCCTTGATCGGTCTGCAGATTCTGCGGGACTCGGCCCTGGCGAAGCACCAGTTGCATCGCGGCAGTGACATCCTCACCGGTCTTTCGCTTGACGGGCACAGCCCACGCGAACTTGGATAGCGCGTCGATGATGGTGAGCAAGTACCTGACACCACGGTTCTCTCGGGCATACGGTTGCATCTCCACGAGATCCGCCTGCCACGTCTCGTCGAGTCCTCGAACCTCGAACTTGCGTCGTGGGTAATTTCGACGTGCCGGTTTGTGCAGCTCTTCCACCAATCTCTCACGTTCGTTATCCATGCGGAGGCGGCAGCAACGTTTCGATTATCTCGGAATTGCGTTTGGCTAACTTCAGAGTCGTTTCAACGTTACCGTTAATGGCCCGTAGCTTCTCATTCACTTGATCCCGCAGAATCTGTATGTTCACTTGCAGTTCGTCGATGTCCTCTCTCAGTCGAGCTGTAGCGCGTAGCAATTCCTTCAGCTCGCCTTGCACAAGACGTTTTGCGAGACTCAAATTAACGGCGTCACTCGGTTCACTCGCCTCCGCGACGTTGCACAGTCTCCTGTGATCGACGTCGTACTGACCGCTGGTTGTGAGTTTGAATCCAACTCCTGGAGGACCACGCGCACCACCCTCGATTCGTCCCAATTGACGTCCGAACACATCGACGCTCATTGTTCAAGTGACGTTGTCACGTTCCCCACGCCTACTATATGATAATGCCGGCCTCGCGCAACTCCTCGATGATCGAGACGATCTCGTTGGTGTGACTGGGGTTGCCGGCCGATCGCTCGGCCAGCAGCAGACGCAGACGATCGACCAACTCGTTCGGATCGTCCCAGTACACGTAATCCATTCGCGTGTCCCTTCGCGCGACCTTGTATCGCGGCAAGGCACTACCGGTCTTCTGCCCCACGAAGGGTGCCACGTAGTTCTTGTACTTGCTACTGTTTTGCTTGCGAATATCCTCGTCCGGACTGTAGCGTTTCCTGTAGGCGTTCGTGCTTTGCAGGATCGCGCCATACGTGTTCCGGTCCTCCGCGTTAACGAGCCGAGAGTCAGGCTCCTTTCGGAAGAGCAGTTCGAACAAGCCGATGCTCGATCGATACTTGTTGTCACCCACAACGACGCTTCCCTTCTCGAAACGAATGGGTGAGTCTCCGATCATTGTTCCACCGTCCGGCAGTTTTCGGACCCCGTAAGTCGTGTCCAGATACTTCTTCCTGTTCGTGTTGAGCATGTGAAGATATTTGCCGACGGCTCCTTCCTCCTCCTCCTCCGGCACGTCGTAATATTCCTCGCGCGGATCAGTGGAGGGCAGTTTGGCCGCAGGACTCTCGACTCGTTGAAGCCATTCTGCGGGACTCTGTTTGGAGTGAGCTGTAGGACTCTCGAGTCGTTGAAGCCATTCTGCGGGACTCTGTTTGATGCGAGCCGCAGGACTCTCGAGTCCCTGAAACCATTCTGCGGGACTCTGTTTGGGCGCAGGACTCCGTTTGGAGGACAATTTGGTGGCAGGACTCTCGAGCCACTCATCGACTGCCGGTTTCCGTTCCGTTTTCGACCATTCTTCCTCAGGAGTCAGCTCCGACCCCTCTTCCGCATCGTAGTAGGCAGTTTTGAAGGAATTTTCTAGCTCATCCGTCTTCCTCTTCTTCTTCTCACGCGCATTAACGAGACGTTCGAGCGGCTGGACGATTGGTTTGAAAGTTTCGTCGAGCGCCCTCTCCATCGATTGCTTGTCCGCCTTCAGAAGCGCGTACTTGCGTTTAACGGCATCTCTCATCTTCTCCAGCTGGCCGAGCGTTCGTTTCTCGCGGTGGAACTCGTCCATCGCGCTTCGGTCGTCCATGATGCACTGCGCGGAGTCACGCGGTGCGCGATATATTTATGGCGAACCGGTCGAAGCCCTTTCTGTACCTGCCGGATCCGCTACCGCGGTCCTTATCGATTACGAGAAATCCGTGATCGGTGTCGTTCCAGCAGGCGGAGCACAAGTCTCTGAACCGCGTGTACGACATGTCCGTGTTGACGTGATCGTCGTAGACGTGGCGGAGGTTCATCTCGTCCTGACGAAAGATCACCAGGAGATTGACGTTATCGCGCACGAGGTGCTTGGGAATCTGAGCGTACGACTGGCACAGGTAGAAGCAATCGACGTTCTTGTGACGGCCCATGCAGTAGAAGGCTCTGACGTTGTCCTGCTTCTCGCAGGCTATGTCGTCGAACACGATGATGGAATTGGGTCGCGCATCCTCCGGTGACACGACTTGATCGTGCTCGCTGAAGGCAAAGTACTCGATACCCCGGAGCGGTGCGAGGAGTTTCTCGAGCAGTTTGTACTTCGGTTGATTCAGCGACTTGGAGTAGACGTAGACGTTCTCGAATCGCAGTCCATTGGGATGCGTGATGAGCGCGAGCAGCGCGTTGGTCTTGCCGCAGTTGGACGGTCCGCAGAAGACTGCGCGTATACTGGCGGGCAGTAACTCACCGTGACGCGTGCGCGGTGCTCGTTGCTCGACGAGCGCGTCGAAATTCATCACCGGCAACTTGCGCGTGTGCTCGCGGAAATCCATGACTGAGTCGTCGGGGGTATAAATAGCGCGCTTATATACCCTCCGGCATCATTCATCACCGTGATGCGCACTGGACGAGGTCTCCTGAACAAGCTCATCAACCGACTGCCCATCGAACTGCACGTGCCGGGCTATCAGTACTGCGGTCCTGGCACGAAATTGGCTGAGCGACTGGCGCGAGGTGATCCGGGAATCAATCCGTTGGACGCAGCGTGCAAGGAGCACGATATCGCGTACTCGCAGAACCGCGAGAACGTCGAAGCGCGCAATAAGGCGGACAGACTGTTGGCCGACAGGGCGTGGCAGCGCGTGTTAGCGAGGGACGCCGGTGCGAAGGAGAGGCTCGCCGCTTACGTCGTGGCGAACACCATGAAGGCGAAATCCAAACTCGGTATGGGACTGAGGCGCAAGAAACACACTGCGACGCTCGCGCAAATAGTGAAAGCCGCCTCGCGATCGAGCGGTGATAATTCTCGCGAGATCATTCGATCGGCACTGAAGCATGCTCGCGCGGCCGTGAAGAAGGCTGGCGGTAGGAAAAAAGTGATAGTACCGCGCGTACTGCCCGTGCCGGAGAAAGTGGGCGGATTTTTACCCTTCCTGATTCCCCTGTTTGCCGGTTTGAGTGCGACGGGAGCGCTGGTAGGTGGCGCTGCTGGCGTTGCCAAAGCTGTGAACAGCGCCAAAGCTGCCGAGCGTCAGTTGCGCGAGAATCGCAGACACAACGAGACCATGGAGGCTATTGCCCTCGGCAAAGGGCTCTACCTCAAACCACACAAAAAGGGTTTCGGCCTGAAGATGCAAAAAAAAAAAAGTCCGTCTGCCGAAACGCCCTCTAACGGACGCTGATCTGCTGAAATACGCGCGAGAAATTCCCCACTTCCGCGGTGTATTCATGCGAAACGCCATGCCGAGGGGCGGACCGCGATTTCGCGAATGCGGCATCGTTAATCTCGACGACAAGGAGGGGCCCGGAACGCACTGGGTGGCGTACCGAAAGAACGGCAACCGTGTCCTCTACTTCGACAGCTTCGGCGATCTGCAGCCGCCTCGCGATCTCATGGATTACCTCGGTGTCCCCGAGGTCAAGTACAATCACGCGCGATATTAGGATTTCGACACGTACGAGTGCGGCCATCTTTGTCTCAAGTTCTTATATAACCAGCTGTGAGCGGTCGCATCGACTCAGTCGCTCATGATTCGGTATGGGGGATTCATTGACTCTCAGTCTGACGGGAACGTCGTCGTTGCTGGAGGCGCAGTACTTCCCACCGATCGAGCTTTCACCCAGCAAGAACTACGTTCTCGGTCTGGTGGAATTTCTCTCCTTCAACTCCATACCCAACATCGATGTCGGCAAGAACAAATTCTACGCGGGTGACCAAGTGATCGTGTTGCCGACGGGCAGTTACGAGATCGAAGACATCGCAACGTACTTGCAGGAAGCGCTCGCACCGCGAGGCATCTCCCTCAATCTCAAGCCCAACAACAACACGCTGCGTAGCCTGCTCAAGTGCAACCACGAGGTGGACTTTCGACCGACAGACTCCATCGCTCCCCTGCTGGGCTTCACCCCGCGCGTGCTGTCAGCCGATACGACTCACAGCTCGGACTTACCGGTGGCTATTCTCAAGGTCAACGCATTGCGAGTCGAGTGCAACATCACGTCCGGCGCGTACATCAACGAGCGCAAGGTTCACACGATTCACGAGTTCTTCCCGGCCGTGCCTCCGGGATATAAGATCATCGAAGTCCCCTCGCAAGTCATTTATCTCCCGATCGCCGTCCGAGTCATTGATCATCTGCAACTGCGCATCGTCGATCAGGACGGAGCACTGGTGAATTTTCGCGGCGAAATCATTACCATCCGGCTGCATATCAGAGAAGTCAAGTAGACCATGGGCATCGTCTTCAACAGCAGAGTCGCTCCGAGCTATAAAAGAGCGACACCATGTCGTCCAAGCATCAGTCGACGAGGAGTGTCGAAAACGCTAACACGTCGCAACATTCAGTTCCTGCGGAGTCTCGGCCTTCGAGTCGTCGGTGGTGGTGGAAGAAATTAACTTGCGGGATATTTTGCTGCTGGAATGGAGGAGGCTCTGGACGTTCATTCGCCCGTCGTATTCGACGAGTCCGTCACGCATTACGAGATTCACGCGCATCAACCCTACACTTCGTCGGGCTTCGCCAACAGCGACGAGATTCGCATATCCATCCAACATCAGGACCTCTGCGTCCTACCAGCCCGGAGCTCGCTGCACGTCTGCGGTAGACTCAGCAGAGCCGATGGAAATGTCGTAACGGCCACGCGATTGGTGAACAACGCCATCTTGCATCTGTTCGAGGAAATTCGCTACGAGATCAATGCCATCGAGATCGATCGAAGCAAAAACGTGGGTTTGTCGAGTCTCATGAAGGGATACGCATCCTTCAGCCCCAGTCAGACGGCCATGCTTGAAAACTCCGGCTGGCTCGACGTTGCCGAGGCTCAGCAACTGACCGACGCCGGGGGATACTTCGACGTATGCATCCCACTCGCCATGATCCTCGGTTTCGCCGAGGATTATCGCAAGATCGTCGTCAACGCGAAGCACGAGCTGATTCTCACGCGATCGAGGCACGACATGAATGCGGTTATTCAAACGGCCCTCGAGAACGGCGCCTTCGAGAATTACAAGATCGAAATCACGAGAATCGAATGGTTGATGCCTTACGTGACGCTGTCGGACAAGCGCAAAATTCGACTGCTCAGCCGCATCGACAAGGACATAATCATGAGTTTTCGCATCTGGGAATTGTTCGAATATCCCACGCTCCCGGGAACGACCAAACACGTTTGGACGGTGAAGACGTCGAATCAGCTGGAGAAACCGCGTTTCGTCATACTCGCCTTCCAGACGAATCGAAAAGCCGTTCGAACAGCGAACGCTAGCCGCTTCGATCACTGCGGCATTACCAACGTCAAACTGTTCCTCAACTCACAGTGCTATCCATACGGCAATCTCAATCTCGACGTGCAACGCAACCAGTACGCGCAATTGTACGAGATGTACGCCAACTTCCAGAGCGCGTACTACAACGAGAAGGAGGCCGAACCCCTGCTGACGAAGGGTGACTTCATCGCGCATGCGCCAATCATCGTGATCGACTGTTCGAAACAGAACGATACCCTCAAACTGGCACCGGTCGACGTGCGTATCGAACTCGAGGCCGATTCGAATTTTCCCGCGGGAACCACGGCCTATTGCCTCATCTTGCACGATCGCATCGTAGACTACAATCCCATAAGTGGCGACGTTAGGAAACGTCTGTAGTGGGGGAACGTCCGAGGAGTGGGGATCCACCTATAAAATGCGGGCGCCCGAGCGGAGTGCTCATCAATCATCATGGAGTACCTGGTGGACGTACAGGGCTTCCAGTGCCACAACTGCGAGTTCGTTGTCAAAGAATTGGCCGTCGCTCCGCTCAACTCGCCCGACTATCCGCTGGTCTTCCTGTTCCAACCACCGATACCGTGGAACGAGATTCCCGCCAGGTACAAGAGTATAAATCTCTGGCTGGAACGCAACTATCATCGTCTGAGCTGGAGCGGCGGTGACGTGCCCTACGACGAAGTGGAGAACGTGCTTCGCTCGGTTCTACGCGACGCGAGCACCGTCTACGTGAAGGGTGAGCAGAAACAACGGTGGCTCGAACAATTCGGCTTCAACGCGCGCGACGTGGTGGATTGTCCGTCGCTGAGGACATCGAACAAACTCACCGCACCATGCCCCCACCACGATTCACCCCATTGCGCGCTGCGCAACGTTCTACTGTTGCGGATCTATCTTCACGAGTCGCGACCCTGCCTGGGAAGGTCATTGAAGCTGTATCATCGGCGTGAACCTCTCTCAGCTGCCGACATCGCTCAGCTGCCGAAGGAATTCTTCCTGACCTTCGCCGCGTACAACGTCGACTCCATCTGGAACGAATTGCCCGAGTCCCTGAAGATGGACCCTGAAGTTGCCGAGTGTCGACGATGCCGAGAACACGCCCCAAAAAGTTTATTCGCACCACTCAAGAGAGAATGTAAACAATGTAAATAAAGACCTCGTGTGTGTAAGAGAGAGAAAGAATGTAAATAAAAACCAGTCATAATCAACCGTGTGTATCATTGACTTCAACTATACCTAATGTTAACTTCAACTATTCCGATAGTTAACTTCAACTATACCTAATGTTAACTTTAACTATTCCGATAGTTAACTTCAACTATTCCGATAGTCGACTCGAGCTATTCCAATAGTTCATCTTGTGTGAAGGACGTGTTTGAACGAGTTTGGACGTGTTTGAACGAGTTTGGACGTGCTTGGATATAAAAGTCTGCGTTATCGCCTGTTTAGCAACTCGGTTTGGCTCTGAGAAATCTACCTTACCGACGGTCGATAAGAACTTCTACCATCCTGACAGTTGGCCATCCTGCCGGCGGCTGTCCCGTCTCACCATCCTGACAGTTTGCCATCCTGACAGCGGCTATCCCGAGGGCGCGAATCCTCGCTCTCCGAGGAAGTCCGTCTCAACGACTGTACGGGAAGTCCGCCTCAACGACTGTTTGGGAAGTCCGCCTCAACGACTATTCGGGAAGTCCGCCTTAACGACTGTTTGGGCACCGCCATTCAAGTTGGGGGATTTTGCCGATGTTTCCGCTCGTTTGGAATTGAGCACGCTATTTTACCGAAGTTTGGGTTAGCGTGCTCATCCTTTTTTTACCAACATTTGGGTTAGAGTAACCATCCTTTTTTACCGACGTTTGGGTTAGAGTGGTCGTCCTTTTTTACCAACGTTTGGGTTAGAGTGATCGTCCTTTTTTTTTATCGACGTTTGAGTTTGTTTGGGTTAGAGTGACCATCCTTTTTTACCGACGTTTGGGTTAGAGTGGCTATCCTTTTTTACCGACGTTTGGGTTAAAGTGCTCATCCTTTTTTACCGACGTTTGGGTTTGTTTGGGTTAAAGTGCTCATCCTTTTTTACCGACGTTTGGGTTTGTTTGGGTTAAAGTGCTCATCCTTTTTTACCGACGTTTGGGTTAGAGTGCTCATCCTTTTTTACCGATGTTTGGGTTAAAAGGAGAATCCACTTTACCGACGGGGGAATCTGCTTTACCGACAGAGGGAATCTACTTTACCGACGGTCGGTAAGGTAGATTCCTACATGGGGGGGAACCGGCCTAGCTCTACTACTTCGGTCATAGTTCGGGTTATCACGACGAATCACTAAAGACTGGGATTTTGTTGCTAGATTTTGAAGAGGGCTCCGACAAGGGCGAATTACCATTTTTAAGAAAAATTTCTGTCGCTTTTTTCATTTCTACAAGCCACGAAACAGCTCGCATGCAAAAAAATATTTTTTAAACTCAAACTCTTTGCATTTTCTTTTGTATAAAACTGAAGTTTAAAAAACGTGTAGAGAAAAAAAGGTTAATATTTGCAATACTCACTTTTGCTAAAAATGGTCCTACATTTTTTCACCATTATTATCAATAAGAAATTATATGAGGGGTTCATTTTAGGGAGGGGGAATGCACGAAAACTTGAAAAAAAAAATTTGAAAAAGTCCGAATGAATTTCGGGAATCCGAATTGTAAATATTTACCAAAAAAACAAAAGTTGGAGGAGTTTCGTCAGTTAATAAAGTGTTCCAGTGGTGGCCACACGCAGTGCAGCGAGTTCGTAGCCGAAGAATCGTAAATCCTTTTCGACACCATTCTCAGCAACTCTACTTAATTCTATTTCATGTTTTCCCAAAGATTGAGCCCCAAATGAGGTTTCGTAATCCTCATTGAAAGATCGAATCACTTTCTGTGTTTATTTATTAAACTTTTTTCAAATCTAGTTCCCAATTTAGATACCAGTCGTGAGTTTCCGGATGGGTCAAAACATTTCGACGAGCTCGATGACGTTTTGCGAATCGAGGCCGTCTTCAACTTCGACTGCTCCGAACATTCGTTTTTCCTAGCATCGCGTGTCGTCGGTCCGTCAGTTTTATCGAGTGTCCCCGAAATCGTGGTCCTCGGAAATTGAAATGATACCGCGGGCTTGGAGAGCGATGATTTTTCGCAATTTTTCCCGGCGTTTCCTGCACTTTTGCATTCGGTTTTCTCTTCCATTTTTCCAGCCTTTTCTTTCGATAGTTTATCCAGCTGTTTCCGAGCCATCTTATATTTCTCCATCAAGTATGCGATGTCGGATGCCTTTGACGGAGTTTTCATCGCGGAACCGCTCTCAGACAAATCGGCCGAAGCGACGCTGGAACTCGACGACCGGGGATCTTCGATCTCGTAATTACCCGATGAAGATTTAGTAGATTTTTTGATATCTCCACCCGCTGACGAGCGAAGATGGTCGAGACAACTCAAATAACTGGAAGTCTCGAATGTACTTGGATTGCCTATTCTCATCGCATTTCTGCGAATCAACGCATCGAGATTCATGTCGTCTTGTTGAAAACTTGTGAATCCTTTCGTTAACGTCTCGTTAGTTTTCAAAATTTTCGATTTATTTGAATTCGTGCTCTTTTTCGCGCTCTCCGTTGTTTTGCTGTTTTTCATAGCCACGCTCGGCGACGATTTTTCCTTTTTCAGAGTACCTTCGAGCTCGGTCGCTCCACTTCCCTTACGATCCGATGTCGCTTTACGACGCGCCAGCAGAATAGCATCCAAATCCGTCGCTCTACTTTCTGCACTCCGACTGGTTCCTTGATCCAGAAGTCCGGGTTTCTCAAAGCGTATTCTTGCAATTTTATTGCAAACGTCGTTGACTCCTCTCAGCGCTATTTCTCGAGGCATTAAGCTCGCAGTTTCAACTTCTGCTGGTTTGTCAAGCGTTCTCTTTGGTGCAGGACTCGTTTTGACGATGTCCAAAGGGGTTTTAGTGAGGGACTTCAAGCGAGCTTTTGTCGTGACGTGACCTTTGCGTCCGCTCGAATTTGAACCGCCTCTGGCTCCAGGTTTCTTATCGTACAAGGAAAGTTGATGTTCAGCGTCCGATTTTTCCATCGATTTACCTTCCATCAAAACCCGAGCCCAGCTACGGTCCAGTTCGCAAGAATTTTTCTTCCAAAAGTCAGTTTTATCCTCTGCGACTTCCCTCACAAATTTCAGAAGGGTTCGACCTACGAAAACTGATCGGAAAATCTCCAAACAAAAAACGAACGAGGAAAGAAAATTTTCAACGATCTTACCAAAAACTTGATGGATCTCGTCCTGCAACGATTTATCGATTGTGAATTCCACGAAATTGAGCTTCCTCACGATCGGTGTTCTGTGCGGACCGTGAGATATTTTCCAGAGATAAACTATCACCTTGTTACGATGACGAATAACAAAAAAAAAAACAAGAAATTTTTAGCGATCGTAAGGTTAGGAAACGAATGTCATGGGGACTTTGTCATGTGCGGGGTTACAAAAACCTCGTTCGGGAGGATCCTGATCCCGTAATAGTCTCTGCTCGGAGCTGGAGCAACCGAATATTTTTCCAAGTACCCAACGTCACTGGTCATCGAAATGATAATTTTCTTTCAGTTTTAAAAATCTTACAATTACGCAAAAAATGAAAAATGCGAAAACATGTTTTTTCAATGTGTCAAAACGACGTAGCAATGAAGTGAAACGAATAGGAGCCTCATCGCTATTTCATTGTTCTAATTTTACGTAGAAAGGAGAGAAAAAAATCATTCGCAGCATTGATTTCACAATGTTTTCATTACAATATATTTCGATATGGTGAGATGAAGATAAATATAGAAATGTCGAAGTAAAAATGGAAAGTCAAATGGCATTACATATCTAGTACAGATTTTTATGCTTAAAAATAGTAGTAATTATAATGATAGTTGTGAACAGTGTTGTTATTATCATTATTCCATATTATGATGTTCATGAACATACACGTGTAGACGTACAAGAAATTTCACGCCAGCGGCACTCTCCTCCCATTTTTGAACGTGTCCCAAGAGCATAATTAAATTGGTTATCTTCGAATCATTTAAAATTAAGGCTCCATTTTCACCCTGGGAACAAAATATTGAAAAATACTTTCCCAATTTATAGCGAAGATCATTCGTATTTCCAGACTAAGTAAAAATACCACAAATTAAATAATTGGTCGGAAAAATCCATCTGAACTATGATGACTATGAAAAGAATCTCGATAATCCGGTCCCCTTCAATGTTCTTGGATCCTCGTATTCCTACAAATCTCCACAATCACTAAAAAATATTCCCAAAGTAACTTTTATTTTAGAACCGAATGTTATAAACGACGAATAAAATTTTTCAAATTTGAAGAGGTTTTGGGAATGAGCTGGCGTGAAATAACTTATACTCACACGTAAAATCGTCGTAACAATTTGTAAGGAAGGCTATAGAGTAATATCACAATGCATGATTCGTAACTTCGTAAAAGTCTAGAGAATAGAAAATAGTGTATAGACGTATATTCATTTATACATACACATAAATAGTGTCTGATCTCGTATTGCTTGAATCAATTTTGTTTGCCTTATACGCGTGCATAATTAAATAAATAAATAAGTGTATACAAATTTATTTTTCTTCCCGTCCTTTTTCATGTATCCTCAGAGAAAAAATGTATGTGTATATATAAATGTATATTTATTTCAACATTCATCTCGATATTTAGAGTTTAGAGAAGAGAATCGAGGGGACAATCGCGAGAGAGTTTAATTAGAGATAAGTATTTGTCAGCTATTCGCGATAGTAATAAACCTTTAACGTTGTGATGTCAAAAACACATTAATGACGTAATTTCCAACGACAATCAGCCAAACTATTATCCTGCCATTTCTCCTTTGAGACGTTCACAATTTCATGATTGATATGATGTTTCCCCATTCGACTAACAATTCGGCCTAACATTTCGTATAACTGTCTCACGATTGTCATCACGTTTGAATAAATTACTAGACGCTAGAGCTGTGTACGTGCGAAGTCTTATCGGCGATGGAATTGAAGGTAAGGAAATATGTTTATATTTTATTGTTGTTGTTTTTTATCGATTTCTTTTCAACTTTTTTCTTATAAAATAGAAGTAAAAGAGATTGACAGAGCTGGCGTTACGGAAAGTGCGTCGTTGTGGTTGAGAATCTAAGCTGATCGATCGATCGCTCAATGATTCGTACTTCGTTCCTTCATTGGCAAAATTTGCGGCTTATATGCACTAAAAAACAACACACGAACGACCGAAACGCGACATTCGCATTGTGAGAATGTCTGCAATCAATACAAATCGCTCGCTTCGCTTCGCGGATTTCAGAAAGTAGAAAAAAACTTACAAATGTAAACACTTTTTTCACCTGCCAACTGAAAGTTCCTCGCGCTCCTTACTCCCGTTTTATTATTTCAGCGTCCGAAGCTATCCATAAAAATATGCACTTTTCTGTTCAAATTTATTAATTTATTTTTCAAAATCCTCCCGAATTGTTTTTTTTTTATTCTCACCATTTTTTGACAGCTTTCAATGAAAATGTTCTCTTTTTCCTCAGCTGGAATCGAACACTCAGTTGAGCCAATAAGAAAACTTCGATATCCCGAAAATTTTTTCGAAATTCATCTCCACTTGGTCTACACTTGTCGAATTTTTTTCTACTTTACATTTGTATACATAAACGTGTGTGTATACATATATATTTATGTGTAGAGATATATTTTAATTGAAATGAAAAAAAAAGAGAGAAAAAAAAAGATTTCTTTGAAAGATAAGTTGTAAATATGTAACCGTGGAAGAACAGATTTGCGTACTGCATCAGCGGAAGAAGCATCAACGCCTTGCGAAGAAGAAAACTACATTATCGTCGATTTGTCAGCGCAGATATGTGTCATCTCCATATTGTGTAGAAATTCGGTACAATCGGAATAAGTTTGTCTTTTAGTAATCTCGTAAAAAGTACGCGCGTCAAAATGACGAGAAATATTCGCATCGGAAAATCGTTCTGATCCTTCTTCGTGAGGCGTTTTCGCTGAACTCTAGTGGCTATCGAATGCAAAAGTGTCCGAGATTATTTCATTTTCGCATCAATATTTTATCTCCACTCTCACAACGAGTTTATCAGGAAGTATATTTTAGATATAAAAGTGATTTAGAAAAAGAAGAGGTTCAAGAAAAGGATTGAAAAAAGTGAAGAATTCATCATCATTCACTCATTTCGTACTTTCGATTCGTATCGTATCGTATCAATAATTTTCTAGAAAAAAAAAAACAAAGATTGCAGTAGTCCAAAGCGAAGGAAAAATACAGGCCGTTCTTCCTGAATCGAGGACCAAATGTACATGAAAATTTGGTCGTTCGGAATGAAGAGAATTTGAGCCATTTGCATATATATATTTATACAGTAAATAAAGACATATTCGTTTGATCTATTTTTACGAAATTCGTTGAATGAAAATAAAAATTGAAATCTATTTGGTCGTTGAGATAAATCGAATTTCAAATGGTTCTGTTACCACGCTAAACAGAGAGCCAAACAACTTTTAGTTCGATTTTTTTAAAAGGACAGTTACAAAAAATATGATTTATTCATCTCGACTTTTTTAGTGGAAAGTTTTTCGTTTTTCGTTTTACTCTAATGATTGATATTTGCTGTCTCGCATTCTCTTTAAATGAGGCTAAACACGTGCAAATGGTTCAATTTTAGATGAAACGATAAAACGGTGATAAGATTTTATCGATGGAAATATTGTATGACATTGTTTTATCGTTTATTTATTATTTACGAGTGCTGCACCACCGACAATGCAGTCTCGGTAATGGCACGATCGTCGTGACATATGCTCGAGGTCGTTGTCGTTTCTTCGGCCGGTGCTGCAGCTATTGTCAATTGTCTCTTCTCCATATGATCGAGAGTTTTGTCAATTGCTCTGAGCCTTTTCTCGAGACTCGTCGTGCCGAGAATTCCAACCTGAAGCTGCGGCCCGAATGGCAAAATCGCGAGAAACCACCATGTCCACGACGGACCGTCGGGCAAACGCGCCCAGTCGTCCTCGGTGTCTGGCATTATGCCAAATACTCGTTGGATCTCGCCCTGTTGAAACGACGAGACTGTCGACCACCATCTCCTGCCCTTTGACCTCACCTGCGACACGAAAAAAGAAAATATTTACTTTCGAATTTTGAATACTTCTCTCGACCGATATCTTTGCAATGATCTTTTTGGCACCGATTTATCGCGAGTTTCAAATGATACAGGCTCGTAAAAAAAAATTCATATAAATAGAAAATCACGTGGAAAATTCTTTCAAATTCATCTGTTCAATAAGATTCGCATTCAGCACGCCGGTGCAAATTTACACTTGGACTTTTCAACACGTTTTTATTTCATCCATGAACGTATGGAATTTATCTTGCAGCGAGACTTTTCAGGGGCAACAATTCCTTAGTAGTCGATTACAATGATGAAAAAAAACTGAAAAATCAAATTTTGTTATAGAAAACTGGCCAAATTGAAGAAGGGAATTTTAAAGTTCTAGACACTGGAAATTTTCGTGGGTGCAAATTTGCATCAGTGTGGTCATTTATCATGACACTTTCTCAGCGCAGTAACTTCGTGTATTAATAATAATCGGATCTCGAACAATTTTGAAATCTCATAAAAGTTCAAGGATAATAGAGAAATCGAACTCGTTTCGCGAGTTAAAAGCTTTGTTTCCAACCGAGGATGATAAATTGATTGATTTTTTTTGCTAATTTGAAAAATTTGATATTTCGGCGCTCTCAAAATGTGCTGATTCGGTTTTATCGCGTTTTACTGTGCTACGCAACTATTTTTGAAGTGTCCAAAAATTAGTTCGTTCGGTCAGAAAATGGAATTGTTCATTCGGCATAAAAAAACACGGACCAAAGCAACTGGATTTAAAAGTAAAAAGAAAATTCACCTTGTCGTGAAGCTCCGTAAGATTCGCGAGGTTCTCGGGCTGCACGGGCGAGTCTCGAACCAGTTCGACCTGAGCAGTGTCGTAGCCATCGCGCTCGCCACCCGAAATTACTCGAAATCTTCTCCCTCCAACTGTGCTGAGGATACTGCAGCCATCCTTCATCAAAACTCTGTCCTTAATTTCCAATATTGTGCCATATTCGGCGTACCTAATGAAAAATGGAAATTTGAGTAAGATTTGAGTGAAAAAATGTGAAAAATTGTGAGAATTTGAAAGAAAATTTTGGAGTTTTCACCTTTTGGAGCCGGTGGCCTCTCGGTTGAGACAAGCGGCGATCCCAAAATGTCTGACTCCGCTTTCAACGCATCTTCGTACCATAAGCCTGTACCTGGGTTCGTATACGAATAAGGGACAGGCAACGCATGGGAATGCGGTTGTGCAGACAAAAACAGCGATTTGTTCGCTCCCCAAGAGACCGAGACCTTGGACCATCTCGAGACGATAATTCGCCGCTCTTGAGGCGTATTCAGCCGGTGCGACGATCTTGAGAGCTCTTTCAACAAACTCCGTCACGGTTTTTTGGCTGCTCGCCAAGTACTGGAAAATCACAAAGTTATTTGTCAATTGATCCGATTTTATGCAAATTCCATTTGATATCAGGCGTCGTTTGATTTCTGCTTTCGAATGGGCTTAGAAAATTTTAATCCACAGCTCGCAGGGAGTGTGTTCATTGGCACGGGATCGGGAATCGTCCCAAGGCTCATTGTTTTTCTTCATGATTTCCAGAATTGTTAAATCATGACGAAAACAGTGCGACAAGCATCGGCAGATGACAGACTGAGCGAATCATTTCAAAAATGGAGTTCGAATGGGTCTCGAAAAATGGAATAATTAAATAAATCAAAATACGACAAAGATGAACCCTACATTGGAAATAAAGACGCACATAAAAACACGGAAAATCGGATTAGATGTCAATATGAAAAAATAGCATGATCGGAAGAAAAAAATGAAATAAAAATGCTACCAGCGAGTCTGGAGAATTCGTAAAAAGAAAACTCGAGTCCAGCCTTTCAATAAAAAGGCGAAAAAACCAAGGCAAGTTCGATAATTTTTGGGAACAGGGTAGAAAAAAGGTTCGAAGAAAAGGGAAGTCGAATCGACGTATTGACAGTAGTTTTATCGCTTGCTAACGAGCATTCGATTCTCTAGTATAAAAAATTGCAATGCCGGGAGGACGAGACGACAGTGAAACAATGCATGAAACTTTCATTCAAATACACGGAAGCCTATAGCCTCAGTGAATGGTATTATCAGGATATAACGGCACGTGACCGCAAATAATCATTTCAATCTTACGACTGAAAGAATAGGCCTTTACATCGTTAACAGTTTAAGGAAGAAATTACGATGTAACTCCTCATCTACGTTTATAAGCGTTTGGCGCACAGTCACAATGGAGAAAAGCTTGTCAATCTTTTTTATTTTCCTCTTTTAATTCCACCATAGTTTGAAGCAGAAGCGTTTTTTTTTCAGAATGAACCATTCGTGACTAACGAGTGAAATTTTATACACCGGAAATCATTAAATGAACGTAGACAATAAACAAAAACAGAGAAGAATTATTTATCAAAAAATGTAAAGCACTCTGGTGATCTTGTTTTGAAATAATTCTCGACGTAATGAAAAGCGTATAAAACGCTCACCTCATTACATCATTAATACAACGAGCCATCCGATGCCCGGAGATTAAAAACTAACGTCGTTCTACCTATTACATAATTTCGTCAGACTTTTTTCGTTATATCACCGCGATCGTCTGGCACTCGTCGATTCTTTATTTCACAGTGAAATTCAATAGTTACGTGAATACGGAGTTGTGCATCTTTAATTGCTCATGTAACTTCATGTTTCAACCTCAATTTCGATTGCGCATATTCGTCCGTAATTTAGTTCGGGAGCCTTTTTTCAAGGCCCCGAATTTGTACGGAGGGGATTGGATTTCGAAAAAATTGAAGGTTACCGATCGATGAATTTTGAATTTTTAGATGAAAGTACGATTCGGAGATGACGAAAATGACGTTCGAGCGTATTCGAACGGAAATTCATGCACGCGGGACTGTCCATCATGGACAGTAACCACTTTGAATTACTTTAAGCTGGTTTGTTACGATACGATGAAGGATCGTGACATTTCTGCTTCGCGACGATACCGAGGACAACGAAAAAAGTTTCATTGTTCAACGTCATCGTTCTCAAGATTTTCACACTAATGATCATCAGAGTTAATTTGATTATCAAAGTACACTGAGAAAAAAAAATTAAGGATTCAATAGCAATAGGAACAGTGTTTTCGTCATTCAACTGCAATGCTTCCGGAGAGAATGAATCTGCAGTTTGATCTAAAACTATTTTATTCGTTCAATCACGTTTGACCTCGTAATGCCACATTTCGTTGTTCCAATGACTTTATTTTTCTCCAATGATTTTTGGTAAGTTTTTCGTGACTGAAATCTGGTGTATGATGAGTGAATTCTTACATTGGCGAGTGAAGTAACGCAGAGTGGACAGGCTGAGGAATAATCGAGACAACGATCGAGACACATCCAGCAGTAGGTGTGACCACAAGGGGTAGTCACAGGTTTCCACAAAGTTCGACAGCACAAAATGCAATCAAGTTCGCCGGAGGCACTTCCACCGGTTAAAGGTGGCAGAAGAGTTTTTATGGGCCTTGGTTCTAATCCTGGAAAAATAAAAAAGGCAACAGTAGAGTATTTACTTGTGTAAAGTCATACGTTGGGCGGAACAAAGATGCTTCGAAGGTAAAACTCACTCTTCAGTTTCTCCACTTCCTGATAAACTCGATCGAGGGTAGAATGCAACTTCGCGTTGTCGTTTGGATTCGGACTTGATAAGAGTCTCCGACAAATCGCCTGTGGAACGAAACGCCATAGGAAAATTGTTGAATTTGTCAAAATTTAGGTAATTTATTCTAAAAGCCAGTTAACTCGATTCAGTTTTGCTCAATTTATGATTTTCGAGGAGTTTTTTTTTTACTGGTTATTTGAATTCGCGGTTTTTTCATTTCAGTTTAATTATTTTCAATACGCTTTCGGGATCATTTTTCAAAGGATTTTTCTCGTTTCCACTGGTAAATTCTTTGTTCACTCAACTGGTCATATGCTTAAGTTTGATCCTGAAAGAAAGACTCGAGAGCCTTGTCCGCGCCTTCGTGATCATGCTTATAATTAGACGTGATTGCAAATAATTATGGAGTCCTCTCGTCTTTGTCGTAGTCGTGCAAGATCGCGATAGTTAAAGATTTAAGAGCTTCAGGTTCACGAAGACGCAGCTTCTTACTCTTATTCGTAGTATTTTTCATCATTTTCCATTCTCTCATTTTCATCGTGATGAAGTTGCAGTACAAACTTCTTTACAACTTGGTTGCATAAGGGAAACTTCGCTTGGAAAAAAATTGTATTCTTATCGGGTACGTGCTTAATGCAAATTCAGCAATTGTCGATAATTATTTATTTATGCTTAAATAGAAAAAAAAAATGTTAACTCGATCTCGAAAGCCCTCAAGAACACAAATTTATTATATTTTTACAAGGTTTCTGTCTCCATCCCATCGAAGCTAAAGTTTTAACCTTTTTTTTTATTCCTCTTTTTTCAAAATGCGGAAAAAGAACCGTTTTTGACACCGAATGCTTGTAGGAAATGAAAATTTTCATCAAATCCGTGATTTTCAATAACTTCCTGCGAAAGTGCCACCGACGTTTAAACTCAAAATGAAAATAATAAATACGAGCTACACTTTTATCAGGGATTCATAATTTTAATTGGTCCATCGAGGTCAATGATGGCGGAATAAAAATGTCCATTTTTCCATCACCATCGCAATAGAGATAAAAATCAAAAGAAAAGTGTTTACCTGAGTAATTTCTTCCTCTCCGCTGCTATTATCCTCGCAATCCGAAGTGTTCAATACAGTTCTACCATGACGTTGACTCGGACTCATCAACGGCAATAGCAAATGATTTTTCTGACGATGATTCTCATGATGATTGTTGTGGAGATTCTGTTGCTGTTGATTATGATTGTGATTGTGATGATGATGGTGATGATGGTGGTGGTGGTGGTGGTGGTGATGATGATGATTGTGGTTGTGACGATTTCGTCTCGTCCTTGGACTCGTTTCCACGTGATTATTGTAAGGCAATCTCGAGGAAATTGGTCCCTGTCGTCTTTGACTCGGTGACAGCATTCGATGGAGTACCTGGAATTAGGAAAATCAGTTTATTCTTTCAATTCGTAATTAGAATATCCATTTTGGGTGATTTTTAGTTCCCAGATCCCATTCGTGTTTTCTGGATATTTACAAAAAAATGTTGCTTCACAGTGAAAATGCACCATCGAGCTTTTTGGGAAAATCGTTTCGATTCGCTGCCTCAGAGGTATTGGAGGAACGCTCCACGATCTTTTTTCTCGTCGATTTTCCCTTTGAAATAGTTTGTTTCATTGAGAAATTTTGAATCAAACGTGATAAATTTTCTGTTGGATTTAGTACGTTATATTTTTAGAGAATGGATGAGAAAAATGTTGAAGAATGAAAAAATTGCGACCACTGATGCAACCCGACTGTTTGCTCGTCATTGCGAGCTGTAGATATGCGAGCATATAGTAGCGTGACAGTCGTTACCCTCGTGGGTCCGTACGTCGGTCACTCACCTGACCATCGCATCGAGTCATTGAGGTGACTCTTTTTCTCGTTGCTCGAGAGAGTACGACGGCCAAGCGAGCCGGAAAGTCCTTGTCTACGTATGACTACTTTACTATTAAATTGTGTGTATAAGCGATTCCACAACAACACGATTCACCTGCGATCGTCACCCACTCAAACGCTCGAGCGTCATTTTTCTCCAAGTTATCTTCGCGTAGAAAAATCCTTTGATCACCAAATCTCTTTCAAAACGATTCGAGAGTTTGAGTGTTTTGTCATTTTCATAAATTCTGATTCCAATATAACTTGGCATCAAAATCAGCCTTAAAGCGAGTGAATATTTTAAAAACCCGATTATGCACGATTCATTAATACCCAGTGACTTACGAGTTTTGTCTCCATTATTTTTTGTCAAATATCGTATCGACGAAACGAATCTGAATGATTCTCAGAAGACATGGGACGCTCAATGGTTTTGACAATGTTTTTTTTATTTAATCCCACCACTGTCGCCAGCTCAGTAATCTCATTAACCGGAAACTTCTTTCGAAATTCGTCAGACAATTTACATGAGGACGATTCTGATCAGGGATTTGGACGAAATAGTTTTTTTTTCATCAGCCATTCTGGGCCGAATGAAAAATAGATTGAATTCCATAAAAGCACATTAAACCCAAGTTTCAGCAACGATATCCTCGCAATGAAAACTGAAATTTGACAAACTGTGAGAGGCTCGATGAAAAAAATCCGAAAACCGCCATTGATATAAAAAAAAACTTGTTCGAGATGAGGGATTTTGGTATTTTTCATAATCTGGATAAAAAATGTCGAAAAGTCTAAGAATCGTGAGGGTCAAGTAGATCGATTCGTGCGGAATGTCTTATACATATACCATGAGATTCAAGCTCTCGCTGGCTGAGTTCGTTCACGAGTTTATTTCGTTCTGCCAGGAGTCGATGGACAGCCAGAGCTCAAACTACAAAGCGGTATATGCTCTCGACGAGGTTCGAGGCCACGTGGAATTACACGCACACGGTATATACGTATATCTGAGAAAAGAGACAGTCTGGCGTGACGCAACGTCATCTTCCCATGTTGCATAAATTCTTGGAACTCAAAGTTCTTGAGTTCGCGAAATAATATTAGTCATCAATTCCCGCGCCTCGGTTGAGAAAAGGGACCAAAAGCGTGGGAGAATATTATTTATCCATCGAATTTGAGGATCTTTTGTAGCACAGTTTGATCAGTGGCTTTTCAAGAGAACATTTCGTATGCAAATTTATGTGGGGGATTACGTAAGTTTACGAAATCCAATGAAAAATAAACATTAAAATATTCTTTATTTTCATACACTTTTTTAGTAAGCTTACACGTAAATGTAAGCTTTTTTCTTGTATTTTAAACGAGATACAACGGTATTGCGAAAAAAACTCGAAAACAGTGAAATTTAAGGTATTCCTTTCACGAACCCGAATATTCTAGAAATAACTGATTTTCAATTACAGTGTAAAGTGCATGCGAATAGATTGGCGAAATTTCAGGTCAAGTTATCGAACATTTAGAGAATAAAAACTTCAAAGATCGTAAAATTTATACGGGAGCAGCTTACGGCGATTCCATCATCGCCAAATTTATATTCAATAATTCATATACTAAATAATTCTAAATTCCTGATACAAACTGTCTCACAGATAGGAAAAAAATTGAAGGAATCTTTAAAAGCGATATTAAGGATAGAAGTTGGAAAAATGACAGAAGCTTTTTTCCTATATAACCGCGACTCCTCAGAGGTTAGCAATCAGTCCAAATTTCAAGCGCCCCAATTTGCGCCAACAAAACATACGCTCATGTTCGGTGCATTAATTTTTCAGCCATTTTGAAAACTTACCCTCGTGAGTTCCTGGCGAACAGACTGAGGATTCCTGTCGATGGCGACACTCACGCAAAGTGCGAAAAACGCCTCTTCGTGTCTTCCGAGCGCCGATAGCGCCATGCCCCTCCGATAATGTCCCTATCGATGAAACCACATTGAATATTCCACGTCTTCGTGTTTGAGTTTTTCTTGTCTCTGACTCAACTCTCTCACTCTCTTTCATTTCTTTGACGACCTGCATTAATATTATATGGGGTTCACCATTCTAGAGTGAACGCCCGGGTCATGCAACCAGGCCAACTACGGTGCAGTGTAGTACCACCGCGTAGTAAAAACGTTATTACGTCTATCCATTTTTCGCCCCGAGCGCGCGCAGCAAACCAGACTTTCAACCACATTATATTCGCTTTTTTGAGTCTCTCGCCAAGCGAAATTCCCTCCGGCTTATGAAATATTTTGCATAAAAAATGAAAAACGCTTTCAATAATGATACAATTATTTCAAACTCAAAAAAACTAATGAACAGACTGAAATATACGAATCTGAGAGACTTGGAGAAAGTGCACGTTTAAATAATACAGTTGCATGGAAAACTTTGCTCCGCGTTTACACTTTATTACATCGGGACTTTTGCCCAACCTGAGAATTTATGCACCAAGCTTGGCCAAGGAACGTTTTTTTCGATTCCGCAAACGTTTTCGCTCCGAAAATTAAGCGAACGAGTCTAATGCATAACGTCCCAATCCTTTCTACGTGCATTGAAAGTTTCTCAATGTTTTATGTTGATCACGAAATTTTCAACCAGTTCGAACCTATTTCCAATCGAATTTTATATCTGGGTTCGTTCTTTCAGGTCGCATGAAAATCTGAAGCGTTTCTATCGTCCCTTTAATTTCAGTTGCAGTTACATTGAAGGCCATAGCACTTTGACATACGAAATTCCATTTTCTAATTTTTTTTACGTGGGAAATCAAATAGAGCTCACCTTGCCCCAGTCAGGACGTAATCGTACCGCATGGTCGGCGTCTGTCAGTGATGCTTGAGGCCGGTGAAGTAGGAGCAACGCATGAGCTCTGTTACTGAGATGCAAAGGGCTATTTGGAACTGTAACATATAAGGAAAAAAAAGAATGTTAAATTCGATTAAATATTGAGGTGAAAATTGCTAAAATACAAGCAATTCGTTTCTAGTTATAAAAAATTATTTTAAAAATTACAGAAAATGACGTTTCATTTGCCGTTGAGAATTTAAACTAAAATAATATCACCCTAAACTCAGTGAATGAAGAAACGTTCATTTTTAAAATAAGCACACCAGAGTATTTGGAATTGTCCAGTGAATATGAAATGAATATTAAGGAATCTTCAAAATCTACGGGATTGACAGTTGTTCAAGCATCGTAAATGATATAACGTTTTACTTAACAAACGTTAATTAACGTACGAGTAAGTGTGTGTCCTTGTACGAAGTTATATTTCTCAAATAAATTTCCATGAAATGTGGCATTAATTTTTCGCAACGAATCCTTGAAATTCGAGATCTCCGAGCGTCTTTCGTAATTCCATGGCCAATAGAAACCATGAGATTACATAAGAAGACGAAAAAAGGATAAGGAACGATATTCCGAGAGATTGTTCGATCCAACTTTCCGACAAAGGTGAACGGATTTGAATTTTTCTGAATAAAATACTTGCTTTGGGCTGGGAGGAGGGGGGATCCTAAAAATCACGAAATTGATTGTCACCCTGCCTCCACTCGGTTTCGTCGTCGGTATACGATATCTCTGAGTCTCCGAGAGCCTTACGTGGCGACTGGAGCTCTCCGATAGTTTTGTCTTATACAACGAGTGGCGTTTTAAATGGTCTTTATCTTTGAAATTTGTGTGTTCATGTTTATGTGACTATTTACATTCGTTAACGTAATATATCCCTTGATCCAGCGTGATCTCCGACCGCGAGTTTCACAAACTCTTTCAGGGGCCAATTATCCTTCGGCCATTGCCGTTACGAATTAAAAAAGGAGTCGAGTCAGCAGCGCGACGTTTTCGAATAAGAAATTCTTATATATATCGACGACCAATTACATGGGATTTGCGAAAGCAATCCTCCAGCGAATAATCGCGATACAGTTTAAATACAGGAACCTGTTAACACTGACGTAATGTCCATCGGTTGTGGCTCATACTTTTTTTCCCCACTATGAAACGAGAACAAATAACTTGTTTCGTTTCTAAATATTAATAATAGCACGACGTGTGTAATTAATTTACTCCAACCATAAATTTATTCATGTATCAATCCTTAATTGGTTGGCAATTTGTGTATTAATCTGTTAAATATTCATTCTGAACGATTGAAACCTGACAATGTTTCTCCGTCGATCATTTTTTTTTAATCAATATTCAATTGTAGAACTTCAAACTTCCTTTCTTCATTTCTCTATAACAAAACTTGATTTTTCAATTTTTTAAATGATTGTAATCGATACTAAAGAATTGTTACCCCTAAAAAGTCTCGTCGTAAAATTAATTCCATACATTCATGGATGAAATAAAAACGTTTTGAAAAATCCAAGTGCAAATTTGCAGCAGTGTGGCGTCTACGGGTTAAACGAATGAGTGGAAGAGTGGGAAAAATTCATCGAGAATTACATGGAACGAATATTCTTCAATTATGTTACAAAAACGTCATAAATCAAGAATTTCCAACACTCAAATTTAAATGCACATGTACATTTTTTATGTATGTACATGCACCTACGTGTCGTATACAATATCTAATCGTTTTATTTGCGTAAGAGTTAACGAGAGAGTGCTGAGTGATACGAAGGAACAAAGAAATGCCGATGACTCGTATCATCTTTACTCTTTCTCCCTTCTTCTCTCTATTTATGTTTCTCTTGAGCGATAAAATAATAGTCGCTGAATATTCGACAGATATGAGTACGCGACTACTGTTTGAATCCTGCAAAACCGATAAATGACAAATGTCAATGACTAATTTATTCCCTTTGAGTAAACCAAAGTACTTCACATAAAGTAAGAATTATGATGAATTACCATTTTTTTTTCGTAATACTCGTCACGACCAGAGTATTACTCGTCAAATTGTCTTTGCAGAAATTCTCATGAGATATATTGACACGATGAGGAGTTACTGACTTCTGCATGGAAAGCCCCCTACAATTCGGTTTCGTTGGTTCTAAAAGTACATCGAACTCTCGAAGAGGAGAGTCAAAGGCATTGAGCGTATATGTTCGTGGGATATAAATTGTCTAAACCGTAGCTGGTAGTTTTCTCTCGCGAATGTCGAGGTCGATACTATCGAAGCGTTAAATCGTCGTGTATAACGTGTGACTGTGGCTGGTGGTGTTGGTTCGACACTTACAAATGGACAAACGCACAAGGAAGAGAGAAACGACTGGAAACAATTATAAAAATGGAATCATAATTCTCTTCCTCCCTTTACGTTCTCCTTTTCTCTCTCTCTCGTTCTTGCTCACCAATCTCTGATGCTCTTCAGGCTCTCCAAGACTCCGCGAGCACTCGCGATGTACTGAAACGTTATGCAACAACCAGCAGCGAATTAGAGAGTACTTGGTAGAGATTCTGTAAATCACTCGAGGTTCCCACAACATTTCCAGCACAACGGTTAATATAAATGCCCACGTTTGTCACAATTTTCTGCTGTCAGTGACTTCGCAAGACGACGAATCGAAAAAAAACACTTTTTTGATGTCCGATTGTTGATGGGAGGGCAAGTCATGTCGAAATCATTGATTTCTCAGATAAAATTAGCATACAATGGCATTGTAATATTCCACTGTGGTTCAGCAATTATTTTGGGAGTGTCAAAACAAAGGTTTCCTAACCCTGACTCAGTGAGAGTCGGTTTCTTTGTCCACACTCATTTCGATATTTGCCGGTAGAGTGAAACTGCGCGCTCGACCTTGATCGACACCCTCCCAAAAAAGTGTGAGTGAAAATGAATCCGAGCAAATGCGTCGCAGCGTGCATTCGTTCTCGAGTGGCAATCAACTAAATTGAAAAAGGGGCGCCCGTGACCTAGGCCGGTCAGGAACGTAAGCTTTTCAGGGAGCACAAGTTTCAACGAAATTTAAGGTCTCTCTGATACAAATAACGCCATTCGAAGAGATGAAAGTTAATTAGGAATTTAACTACGTAATTGGATGGCTGATTGTCTCGTTTTAATGCTATGAGCCAAAAATATTTCAGCGTGTTATACAACGCCCGTGGTTTCGTATCGTTCAAACGAGCGTTCGGACGAACTGGCGGGAGTGCATCCTGGAATTTTTTGTTGCATGAGCAATGTCATTGCCTGCAATCTTGCTGCTCCCTCTTTCCCCTTTTCATGTTTGTGTTTCTGCCTCGCTCCCGCTCCGCCCGCTTTTCTCTTTCTCTCCCTCTATTTTCTCTTTTCACGTATTTAGCGGTCTTTTGAACAGGGTTTATTCAACGATACACTTGCAGAAGTGTTTTCCGCGGGCCGATCGTAAATCTCACATCACAGAGACTACGAGACAAAAGAAGACTGCAGAAATGCCGAGGAAAAGAGAAAATTCCCAGACTACCTTGTTCTTCTGGACCAAGATGAGTTTTCTGCTCACCCAGACGAATTCATCAGCCGTGTTGACGCTTGTGGGACGATCCCCGAGTTTCTAATTCCCGACAATATGCACGTAGCAGTCTCGGTATTTTGTACCTTCGGTAATTTGGTGAGAAAAGCGAACGAGAGAAGAAACCGGAGACTCGAAGAGGAGCGAGATCCAGGCTTTTGCCGGGGAAGATTCTCTCACAGGCAGATAGAAAGAGGGAGAGAAGAGAGGCGAGGCAGAACTCGAAGCCCGGCCAAAGCTAGAGATCTCGGTCTCTCTCTTCCTCCCTTGCTTTGCCTCGCTTCCACCGAGCTCGTGGATGGATCGATAGGGTTTTCGACGAGACCCCGCGGTCATAGAACTTCCCCTTAACTTTTCGAGCCTCTGGAGTAACCTCTGGTTCGCCGATTCCAAAAAAAATCATGGGAAGCTCGAGCTTTGCAATCGATTTTGGTTTCCAATGGAAGTTTACGTAATAAAGTGAGTGATTCGTCAACGATCATTGCTTCACGACAACAGAGAAAACGACTTGTTGGATGTAAAAAATTATTAATTCAACGCATCGCGCAGGCATGAAAAAATCGAAAATTCATTAAGAGAACAAATATGTAATTACTTTTGTTATCATTAACGGTAAAGGGAATGCAACGCGTCCGATAAACGCGTTGACATATTCACATTTGTGGCGAGAGTAATCTCAACAGGAAGCAGGAAGTTGACGACCTCATTCACGTAAGCGAGAAACTTCCTTATTGCGTGGCAAACTATGCATTAGGACAAATGAACCGAATATTACGTTTTTTCTGATAGCCTGAATCCCCTGTTTTTTTTATCATTTCAACGAATGTTTACTAAATTTTCAATTTATCAAACCCGTAAGACCATTTTTGACTCGCGAAGCATTACCACGATAAGAGCGCAAAACAAAAATCGACATTTCTGAAAGAACAGTGCCCAAGTTTCCAATCGAAGATGATCCCATAACTTGACGTTTGTAAATCAAATCATTCCGCGCAGAGAAAACGGATTCGTTTCGTATAGTGAACAATATATTATTTTTTCAAAAATTTTCAAAGTATTTAACCACCGATCACAAAGAGTACAGTATTTTTTGAATTTTCCAATTTTTCGTCCCTTCAATCCTAAACAGCTTTATGTGGATAGTAAAAAGTGATGCACGTGACAACTATATTTCGTTTTGTTTTCAAGTGTTATTCATCACGTCAGACCAACTTACTGATGACTGGAAATGTATTGTAAATCACAAATATTGAATGTCAGCACAGTAAATTCTATGATAAATATACGAATAATGTACACCGAATACGCGTGACATTTTACTATACATACAGTTTTTTTTCAGGGTTACCCAAGCATACTTTACACTATAAATATTTGAAGTGACTGAAAACATTTTTTACTGTGCTTATAGAGAAAAGACTCTGAGTCTTTTGAATAAAAATTATTGGTCTTCTTACTATGGTGGATAGGACAATTCTTGTTACTGTTCTTCGAATTGATGCTGCAATCCCGTGTGCATATTTTGTCCCCGAGATACTCCATTCTTAGTACTTTCCTCTAGAATTATCGGCCTCGTTAGCACCGTTCATAAATCACTGCACAAATTGCTTGCAACATTGTTCCAATGAGGTGGCTATTTCGGGTAGAAGCTCGTGATTTATTTGATCTCAAGCATAATTCGATGATTTTACTGATTTCTTCAAAATTAGCCAGCTCGGATATACACGAATTTGAATCGGGTACGAAGTCGGTGACGCGGTTCGTGCGTCATTTTGAATTCGCAGTCTGGAACTTGAGAGGGGCGCACGAGCGCTTCGGAGAGTGTGCTTCAGATATACGAACAGTCATATGGACATACAACAGCTGATGTGATGTACGCGTATACATGTGGTTGTTCTCGCTCGAGGCGAGGACGGATCGATAGAGCCTTTTCAGCCCTGAGCGGACGGGGAATGTACGCATGGGAGACAAAGAGAGCTTAAAACACGCGGGAAAGTACTGAGTCCGCAAAGCCTCTGGTTGTTGGACGACGCGGTGCTCGGACGGATCATACTAAAAGTAGAAAATATTCTGTCCATGGGTGTAAGACTCGTGTCAGCAGCTATTGATAGCATCGCAGTTGGAACTGGCGTTTGAATATTAAGGAGCCGCTGGGCACGCTGCACGCAGGTAAACGAGGATTCGGAGATTCTTTTTCGTAATATCCGCTTTCACTGCTCCAATTCACGAGACGGAAAATGGAGACTTTTCACTCAAAATATTAAGCTAGCGTTACGATGTCGAGTCACGTCATCGCAAAATAATTAACCTTTTTTATTCTTCCCAAGCAATAAACTTTTTTTACGACAATTCTAATTCCACGAAGCTTTTTTCGTAGACTAATTCTTAATGTACACATACACACATGAAAAGAAAATTCCAGTTAAGGAGTTTCGGTACAGGCAATACAATTTTGCCATGCTAAACCATGCTAAAAACATAAAAAATTTCAAAAAGTTCAGAATTTTATACAATTTAGTGAACATATTCTTTAGTGCCAAATTTGGCAATACAAATTTTTTAAGATTTTTCTTCTACACGCAGTTATCGAGTAATTGATCACTAAAGTTCACGTGTATAAGCATACCGTTTTCATATATATAGGTATACATTCCGGGAATAAGAAATCTGCTTTAATGCGTAATTACTCGATAACTAAGTAGAAGAAAATTTTGAAAAAAATTGTGTTTTTGCACACTTGATGTTGAACAACATTATCACCAAGTTTGATCAATTTCTTAATATTTAGACTTTTGTACCGAAACTCCTTAAAACTACCATGGTGCCATAGAAGTGGGGTTCTATATATCGTAATATTTATTAGTTCTTACGAACATAGATAGTGATTTTTTGGGAAGCGAACAATCGATGAAAATTGATGCGTTGATATGCCAAAACAAATATAGCACAGTTTGAACCTTTGTCAGAGCAAAATACGCAATTTAAGGAGGGTTGATCGCGACGATACAATGTTGCCATGCTAAACCATGTTAAATACATTAAAAATTTCGAAATGATAAGAATTTAATAAAATTTGGTAAATATATTCTTTAAAAGGTTATAAAAAAATATACATTTTTTTAGATTTTTCTATCACATAGCTCTCGAGTAATTGAACACTAAAGTTCACGTGTATAAGTATAGTTTACATATATACACATCTCGTGCATAAGAAATTCGATTTAACGCTCAATTATTACATAACCATGTGGTAAAAAAATTTGAAAAAAAATGTATTTGCGTACTTGATGCCAAAGGATGTTAGCATCAAATTTTATCAAATTCTCATTATTTTGATTTCGTGATCCACTCTCCTTAAAAGTTTTTCTTCAGAATCGTTTTGGACATTACAATGTTTTTGGTAAAAACCTCCAAAATGGGCGATATGGAAGCCTCACACTACGCGGTGTCATAGTAATTTTTACAATTTCCCTCTCTCCGTGTAAATGTTCCAGCGCGAATGAAATTCTGCTATGTACCATAGTGAATTTTCAAACATTTCGGCGGATCGGCAATACTTGTATTCGAACTCTTGGAATTTGACTATGCTCAACAGTGAAATAAGCAATTCAGAAGAGTTTATTTGGAAAGGACACGAAAATAACAGCATTTTTGGTAAAATTCTTACTGTTTTTTTCTCTTCGCGCACACACACTTTCTCTCTTCCTTTGCAAGTTCGTTACACGTTATAGTGACGGAGACCGCTGTGTTTTATCGGGGCGGGATCTTGGGCTGCGTGGAAGAGGGTGGAAGCCCCGTTCCGCGGCGACCTTTTTCGTGCAGTTCAATGGACCGAAAGTGCGAAATGACGAGGGGATGGAATGATGAAATAGTGTGAAGAGTATAAATCACAAGAGAGTGAGAACACGTTTACGGTGCTGTTGGCTTTTTCGCTCGTTGCTCGTCGTGTAAATTCAGGGTTAACGTGAACTCTGTACACGCGGAAGGTTCTTTGGCAGCTGCCTTCGTCAAGACACTCACCAGGCGTCAACTGTTGTGCAAGTCTCCTCAGCAGCACTGATCGAGCTTAATTGTAGCCTCAAATTACGCAGGCCTGCGATTCTATTTCTACGACATATAATTCTTCGCAGCCAGTCCATTTTATAACGTTTTCTCGCTCTCTTCCTTCTTCCATCTTCGTTTATGTGCGGCTCGTGTTATTAAATGCTGCGGATGATTAAGATTTACAGGTCCATAATCATCCTGACGAAGAGTTCGTGCGGCTGGAGGTTTTTCTCGTCCATTTCTCCTCTCGGCGAGCAGAAAAATGATGAGCCATTGGCCACGTCCGGGGAGTAGATGACAGCGAGAAAAAGCGCGAATGGAGTCCAGCAATGTCTGCGGGAGTTCTTGCGAGTGAGGAGCGACATTATTTTTTATTTTTTCCACAAACGAGGCGACATCGTGTGCGCAAATTTTCCTACGTGATTTCATAACATTGCGAGATGCCTCATTATAATTTGCGAGTACAAATATTTGAGAGGCAGAAGCTTAGCAGAGTTAGCTCGCTGCCATCTATAATCATTGTTAATATAGCTTTTCACAAAATTCTGAAGCAACATATCGCGCGAGTCGGCAGTATATGGAGGCTTTTACGAGCCCCATAAATCGTCGACGCTAGTCCCAATAGACCGTAGAAAACCTTGTGTGTGTGTGTGTCTCGTTGTGTACACGAGTTTGCTGATAGTTAAACCGTTCCTTCTGTACGGATATCGAAATATATCTTGGAAGCAAAGGCGTTTTACGTAGCGATTATGTAGCGCGGAGTACTCCGACTGTGGGTAAGAACAAGCGCGCTTTTTTTAACTTCGCTTTTTATTATCAGTCGGTTCGTTTGTAAAAAGCATTCGATTTAAAAGGAGAACCGAGGGTAAAGTGACAGTCGAAACGTCAAGCAATGACGTAGATTTTGCATCGTTTTCGTAAGTAGAAAAAATTAATGGGCAGTTCCGTCGTTTGATTTTTGACCAACGCTTACGTAAGCCCGTGGAAACGTTTCGGCGAATCTCAGCACGTTTTCAGACAGCAGGCAAATGTGTGATAGCTGCAAGCACATTTCGTTGTTTATACGGAGCCGAAATTTTTAGTTCTCTCTCTACGCACCGTGCGGCGGCGAAAAGGGAGAGAGAGGAGAAGAGATCGAGTTATTTTTAGAGCCGGAGAGGGAATCAAAGGGAAAAAAACGCGCGTGGGACAAGATTGGATAAATGGAAGAGAGCGCAAGAGAAATGAAAAGAGGGAAAGAGCGAGAAGAGGAATAAGTATGTACGAGGAGGTCTCTTCGTGGTCGGGTGACCGACCTTTACGTAACGCTTCGCTGTTTGCTGGTGACGTGCCACTGCGATCGGTCGCATCGCTGTGCATACTCATCTCTTTCCCTCTCATTCCCTCTCTCCCTGCTCTTCAACCGCGCGTTTATTCGCGCGCGGTTGCACTCGATGCAGATCCCCGTCCGTATCGTTCGCCGATACGCGCCCGCGAATCTTACGCGCTTTACCCACCGCGTGCGCCGTTACAATACCACACGAGGCTCGCCGCGCACCAAACGAACGACAACAATGTTGCAGCTCGCAAATACCAATGACTTTCTTGTCATTTAAGCCTCCGACGATTCTTTTAATTAATGCATCGAGTCTCCGCAGAGCAATGCTCCGTTCAATTTCAGCTTCAGGATTATCGTCAGGGGATTTCCACTGTTTTTTGTGCAAACTACCGATCATTGAAAATCACTCATTTTCCTCGTGTCTACAAGGAGCCTTGAAATTCTGGAATAACGGGAGAACGACGCTGAAGTTTGCAACGTTGAAGTCCAACGAAACGACGGAACAAAAAAGTTGGTCGTTCTCCAATTTTTTCTTCGCCAATTTGCAATTCGTCGTTTTCCAATCCACACGAACGATCAGGGAAATAAAAAATGGAAGAATTACAAACGTCCGCTTTCTCGTTCAATTCGTTGAACTCCATCCTTGCGAAATTCAGCGTTGTACAAGAGGATTATTTAATTATGGCAACAAAGTGGATTGAAATACTCACAATAATCATGCTATTGATTGGCCCATGTACTCGCATCATCGACCAAACTTAATATTACAGAAATTTGTGGGGAATTCAAGCTACAAATGGATCGTCGATGTTACGAGGAGGCGCATTATGCACGCGTAGATAGAAATAACTTCCATAATGTTGCTCGGTCAAGCGTTTCTTTCTTCTTTTCTTTGTAATTTTCATGTAATATTTATTTGTGATTGGTTTCAGTTCAAATACGCCGTGAAGGGTTCCCTTTCGTAACGCTCCTCTCGTCGCAACGAAGAGGAAATGACGGTAGCAGCATGTAAAGAGCGTGAGTGAGAGGCGTCTCGTCGCAGCTTTGGAACGAGAACGAAAACGAATCGCAACACTGCGCTCGTGTTATCCCACGAAATATTATGTAGCATTACGGAATGAATAACAAGGGAACGCCGATTCATAAGCCGGTTAATCTAATCCTGCTTCCTCAAAGAAAAACTCCATCACGTTCCGAGCACGAACACGTGATTCTTAACCAAACGAATCTCGTTACGAGAACGGATTTTAGATAATCGTATTCCCAAATTATTTTTCGAGCTAATCGAAAGGGGCAGGGAAGTCTCTCTCGCAAGGGAATCGCACAAACGCAATTTGCGGACGCGAAGTCGACACAAAGTTCATCGAAATATCGATATTCTCGTTACAAATTTTTCAATCCACGCCGCACAACGACAATATTAATTCGCAATAGTTTATCGAATATTTGACTCTCAATTGTCGTACGAGGGCATTCAAAATTTCTGGAAATACATCAGTGAAGTAAATATTTCGGATAATTATGCGAAACGCAAAAGCCTTTCACGCGATTACGTGACAAACGAGTACGGAGAAAAACAATCGGAGAAGTGAATAGATTGTGCGCTCGAATGATATAATCACGAGAATTTTTGAATTTATAAATATTAATAGACCATCTAGAGAATAATTTTTCGTTTGGTTAAACGAAAATAACATTGTGCCAGTTGCCGAAAATTCGGTGGCCACTGCGGCGTGACGATTATTTACAACAGGAAACGGGAAGTGGAAGTTATACTGGTCACGACGAATACTCAAGCAAACGCACGATCGAGGGGAGACAAAGATAAATTGCAAAGGTTGCTCGTCTCGAACGACGCCGCACAAACGTGATGAGAATTTTTTATTTTTCGGCCTTTAAGTGCCTCACGAATTTTCAGTTGTAGCTGAAAAGAGTTATGGAAAAACCGCGTCTCAGAGGGAGACAGCGAATTACTGGGAAGAGAGCAAGACCTGAAATAGTGTTTTGTTTATCCTGTAAACGAGGCACGTAAAATCGCTGAAAGTCTCACGTCTGTACTTGCCCATTCACGATTACATGATTCTTATTTTATTTCCTTGGTATGACGTGAAAAATGAAAAAGAAAATATTGAAGATTTCGGTACTACTCAATGCCAATTATTCATCACAATGTTCCTTCGTACTTGCGTTGTTGAACTTACGCAAAATAATCGTAAATCAACACAACCAACTCCACTTTTCGTGTCACGATGCTCGTAACTTTTCTCGGAGTAACGATTACTGTAACGAATAGTTTAAGGTAACTACTGTACTGCATGCTAGACAAATGAGTGCTAAATTTTCAAAACACTTTTAGACCAAGTTAAACGTACCGATTAAACGCATTATTAGTGGATTTGTATTACAGCATAATTTATTAACATGTAAAAATATGAAAAACGATAGTTTTACAAAACAATCAACTGATAAATGCAAATTTCCACGATGACGCATTTTCACTGGTATTTTTCAAATAATTATCTGCGCTTTCGGACTGATTTTATTGCAACAAGTCTCATTTTATTCCTTAACTGATTTTCTACAAATTCACCGTGTAGTTTTTTTAAACTTAATCGTTTCACTGTTGCAGCTAATTGTTCATTAAGCGAAGAAACTTTTTCACTTATAATTTCTGAAGGAATGAATTTAAAGAAAAAATCTACGTGGTGAATTCGTAGAGGATCAGCTAAGTTACAAAATGAGACTTGGTGCAATAAAATCGGTTAAAAAATACAGATAATTCTTTGAAAAATACCTGTGAAAATGTGTTGTCATGGAACAGTTGATAGTTTTGCAAAACTATCATTTTTAATATTTTTTCACGTTGATAAAATATGCATTAATGCATATCTATCAACAGTAAATTTAATCGATACGATAAAATCGGTCTAAAAGCATTTTCAAAATTTATCATTCATTTGACTAGCATGCAGTACAGGAGTTACCTTAACGGATAGGAAAACGAGTGACAGTAGAACGTGGTACTTTTCACGGTCAAGTACCCCGAGCGATGTGGCTCGCAGCTATGCGGTGTCGCTTCCGTTCGATCGAGTTCCCTGGCCCCCGGCCTTCTCGACCTAATGTTACTCTCTGTTGCGCCGCAGCTCTACAATTTTATTGCCCAACCTGCTGTGCCACAGTGCGATAGCAAATGATTTTTTTCGCTCGTGTCGATTATTCTGTCGTTGAGTTTTCAGACATTTTTGGAATCCACAATTATATCGATCAATCTTCAAACATTGTTTCACGGAGTCTGAACGTCTGTTGAGAAATTTAACGTCGATTAAAAAGTTACTCAACTCGAGGACGAAGCGTCGTTCACAATGGAAATTTCAACTCCTTCTTGCATGTACTTATGCAATTGAAAACGTCAAATAAATAGGAAAGAATCTGGCTGGGATGCCACGACGAAACACTCGACGTACAAGTACTAAATTATCGGAGAACAGCAGTCGAAGATTCCGTAGTGAACTTGAGGAAATATTGGAATAGGAATAATTAGTTTGAACTTAAGTGAGCGATAATTAAAGACTATTGATTGGGACCTTGGTCAAAATTACGTAACTCGCAGCATACGAGTGAGGAATCACAGCCCGAGTGCGTTGTCATTCAAAATAGTTTATTGGATAATTGAATTCAGCCAGAGTGTTCGCAGCGGAGAGAAGAAAAATTCGAAGGGGAGTCAGGGGGTCAGAAAAATTAGAAATCGGAGTAAATTTGTCGTGTATGGAGACTCGTCTCTTGGCAATTGGTTTAACGTCTGTATCTATATATAAATACATATAAATGTGGCTATAAGTGTGTGGATATTCTATCTTATGTATCACGAATGTATACGGTGTTTCGAGCATGTATTTATCCAAGTGACGATGAGCAGAGGTCCCCGTGGCAGTGAGACGAGCACATATAGTCAGGGACCGGCTGAGAACGGCCACGCACGCTTATATGCGTCGCGACGTTCGACTCGTTCTTACATAACGCTTTTTATTATGTAATTGAGACAACGAGAGAGCGAAAGACGACAAGAATATTTGTGCGTATGCGTGCTCGATGTTTGAGTGGTTTGTTCTAGCGGAGTTAATACGAGATCGACCGAGAGCCACGGACCGATCGATCGGGCTATCAAAATCCGCGTGTTTGCCAAAAAACGACAAAACTCGACGTCTCGAAAGTCCTATCAATCAGGCTTCGGAGATGGGAGCCTACGAAGTGGAATCTCATTTCGGGTTACCGACAAATCCGTTCGATCGAAAATGTGTGCGGCTTTGCGGCTTTTTTTTCCACGTGACATCCGCGCTATGTAAATGAGGAATTATGTTGAATTTAGATTTCGATTGAATTTGTGTGTTGTACAAGACTCACCGATTATATTCATAATTTCGACGTGAATATGCGAATCAGAGTGATTATCAGGCGAGATATCTTTCTGACAGGGAACAACAGAAATTTGCACATCCGACGCTTCACGAGTGTCAAGCTTTTCTTGACACCTTTCCATTCACACATATTGCATCGTAGAAAAACGTGGGCTTCGAAACTTTATCTTTTAACTTTGCAATTATTTTTTCGAGTATTTTCATGAGTCATCTCTCCTCCAAATATCGCCTTTTCGAAGTATGATTCATTAAGGCCTCATACTTGGAGCGGGCAAAAAAACGTGATATTCTTGATTTTTTTTCGACAGGAAAATCTATGTTTATTAAAAAACTGTGAACGTCATTTATTAGTACATATGTTCGTGTACTTGTACGATTTTTTTAATCAAAAAATTTCTCAAAATGGCGCAACTCCAGCTGTATTCCAGTAGTAGCACCTTTTTTTGAACATCAGTTGCGGTAGACACGATAACTAAAAAACTATGAATCCAGTCCATACTGAATTTCTACCACTTATTTAATATAATAATAGCTTTAGCCTGGACGAAGGATTTGTAAGAACTTTGATATAAAATAAATGGCGACAGTTTAAACGAAAAAATCATTTTTTAAGGTGCTAATTTTTCGGTTTTTTGTTACAATTTTTTTTTCAACAACATACGAAATCCTTCGTCCAGGCTCTGCATTGAGCAAACAACACGCCAGAATGATCCAATGCTCCTCCAGGGTTGTTTTCCATAATGATTTCCACTGAAGAGACTAAAAAGCATCTCGTAAGATTATCACATTATACTCAGCCCCATTTAACTTTCTATCTTCGTCTTCGATTGGACGATGAAAATTCATTTTTTTTTAAGAATCTCAGATTTCGCCATCTTTTTCCCAAGAATCTTTTCCAAATCTTTTCTTTCCAAGATCCTTCCAGTGCGAAAGAAAACCGGATACTTTCTCAGCGAAATTCGTTCGTACTGGATCGTCCTTTAGCACGTCCACAATTTCGTTAGTTTCCTTTTGCACACGCGTATTGGAAAGTGAATATATAACTTCATATATAGAAGTAAAATTCGATTTTAACGGAGTAACGTGCACGAACAAACTGCTACCTTTATTAGATAATAACTTTAACTGCCGTCGTCGTCGTCGACGACGACGACAAAGTCAGAGAGGATAGGCAGCAGCACATAGGAGTCGAGCAAAGCGCGGGCTCTCCGGGCCCGTGTTCGCTCGGCCGGGGCTCTCTTGGTGTCAACGTAACCATTTATATAAATCTATCGTTACGTAATTCGCCGGCCGATCGCCACGAGAAGATAGATTCGGCCGGTCTGTGTATGTCGTTCGCTAGAGCGGTGTTACGCGAACGATTCGACGCCGCAAAACCACGTGGACTGCCTCGTACATGGCTTCAGTTTAGTTTTCCATGTGTGAGTGCGCGCGTGTGTTCTCTATCAGTAAAAAAATTGTATCAAACTTTACGAGATCCCCCAACTGCGATTCTGTTGAAGAGCTCGCTTGAAAAGGAGCATTATTTTTGAGCACGCAGCGCTTGCGCGAACTGCCAATTTCATTGAGTATCGCTATTTAATTGCACAACGCGCGATCGCGTTGTTATTTCATTCCTCAAATTTTCAACATTCGCATTGCGCCTATTTACGATTACATAACGAGCAACATTTCATGAAAAAATCCAACAATTTTGCTTCGCGATCGGAGGCGTTGCTTATCAACATTTTTCATCTTCTCACATTCCAATGAATCATCGTTTCTATATCGCTTCACCGATTTTCGGTGCGAAGATTTGTACCGAATACCTTAACAATGAGCTTCACGAATAACGAACGTTAACCTCAATTTTCCAATGTTCGATTTTCCATTCGTGAGACTGCTTTGGATATTTTTTTTAAAAAATAACCTGTCGGTTCGCTCCTCCGATTGCGAACACCTACATTTCGTACTCTCTATTAAAATGTTTCATTGGAACACTCTAGGTTTTAGTAATCGGAGTTCTTATCGATTTCTTGTTTCTCTTTTTTTTTCTCTCGCCACGTGAGCACGAATTTCGATGATAGATTACTCGCTCGGTATAAACAGACGTAAGAGATGTCACGTACACGTATTTCACGTGCTGGGCAATGAAAAAAGGAAAGATTTTTCGCGAGAGATTTATGTGGGTTATTGATAACAAAACTTATGTAACTCGTAAATATGTATTAATTTGCAAGCTCGACTATTTTGCTTCAGTCGTATATATATTTTGCTCGCATTAATTTATAAACGCGGGTGTGACATTACGTGTATAAATAGAGCGGCTTCTCGTTCGTTAAAAGAGAGTGAAAGAGGGACAGAGAAATCGAGGGAGAGAGAGCGAGAGAGGAGATCGGGGATTACGTAAGCGAATCAAGAGAATGATTGGGGTATATGATTCATAAGTGTCCGGCCGCGGAGTCCCCGGGATCCCGGTACGATCGGCCCGACAGCCGACGAATGTACCAATCATCTCTCTTCTCTCGTTTGCGAGCTCCTTCACTGAGATGCGAAAGTAGAGGTTACCAGATCACAAATCCTGCGACTAAGCACGGGGATTTCTCAGTGTGTCTCAATTGATGTATTCGTCTGAAGAAAAAGCTGAATTATTGGCAAACGAGAAGTAAATAATGGCGAGAATCTCTGAAAGAATAGAAACAATTATTTCGAAATAAATGGAATGTTTTTACCGAAAGTCTCTTCATTGGAGAAAATGTTTGCGTATCGTTTGATCAAGCTATCAATCCCGACAACGTACTTATACGAGAGCCCAGAATGATCATAAACTCCGGGAGATTGTCTTCGCGTGACTCTATTTCTTGAGCAACAAGGTCGGAGAAATGTGGAACGGATGAGAGGGCGACTTTCTAGACCGGGCTTTCTCGCTACTTACACGAGATACAGTAATACGCGAGTGTGTTGCAACTAATTGGCAGCAGCCTCCTCTGTGAATGTTCAATTTTTTTATCCGCCTTCGTATCGTACGGTTTTCATATGATTTTTCATCGCGGAACAGGAGAACAAAGTAATCAAACGTTGTTAGGTTTCGCCTGATCAACTGCATGGCGCTGAAGTCTGCAACGCTGGAGTCCAACGAAATGATATGTAAAAAAAACTCTCCAATGATTCCAGTAATTCTTCAATTTTGTTCCCCGTTGAATTTGCAATTCGTAGTTTTCCAACCTGCCCTGCTACTTCGTGAAATAAAAAATTGGTCAATTCCCAATGTTTTTTTCCTTCATTTCATCGAATTTTCTAAAAATAAAATCAATGCCAATGTGTCGAACAGATTTCAATTATATAAGCACCAAAAATAGCATAAAAATCTGCACATTCGATTCTCCGTACGCGCCACTGGTTTATCGTTGAAAACTTAGCTGAAGTATGATTTGTTTTGAGATTTTAGGAAAACGCATATATTTATGGAAGGAAAAGTGCAAGGCCGTGAAAGCCGTCGGAAAAATGGGTGATGATTCGGTAAGTGTAAAACGACGGTCGTTGACCGAAGTGTATTATGAAGAAGGCAAGAACGTCGTTTCTCAACTCGAGTTGCTTCGATGTAGTTGGGAGTTACGCGAAGAGAAGTTTATTATATATAAGCGGTTGTGAGCTCCCGAGGGCTTCCGGGTACGAAAATATCCTGCGGGAACCGAGGGAGGTGGAGCTTCTCACTTCCGCTCGAGCAATTTTACGATAACGGGTGAAAGACAGCGCGAAAGGCCAAGTTTCGAGAGGATTTTTGTGGGAGAGAAATAAAGCGATAAGAGCGTCGCGCGCGCGCCTTCGACGGCGAGTCTTTCGAAAATAAACGTATCGAAACTCTCTTTGAAAAGTGCTTGAGAAAAGGAGCGGGAGAGAAAGAGAGTGAAGAAAAATCGGCAGATACGACGCCGTTCTCTGCTGTGCCATGATTTCTCGTCTCGTCCGACGCGACCGCGGAGAAAAGATGCTGGGAAAAAAGAGATTTGTCTAGTTAAAAAGAAGAAAAGAAAAAAGAGAATGAGACTGTGTCTCCTCTCACGGTCGATGGCTCGTCGCCAGGAGTATCGTCGCAAAGTTTACATAATAGAGTTTGACAGTAGAAGACAGCGCAAGCACGTGACCGAACACCCAACAGCGTTTATCTTATCAGCCAAGAGATTTGGATGACTCTTGCTACAGCAGATTTGTCCAGCTGTATTGTCTTACGACTTTTCATGTTTTTCACGTACTCTATTGAAAAAACCATCAGAAAATTAGAAATGCGCTGTGGCCATGCTACGATTTGTTTCCATTTTATTGATTCTGCGATCGAAAGATTCCTGATTCAACGAGCACACGATCTTGATGCGTTTCTTTTTGGACCACCGAGAAATTCGTCGTTCTCGCGGAGACAAATTTTCATTCTGAACATAATCGTAATATCGGGCTATTATTTACAAGTACGCAACGTGCGTCTCCGAGCCAACGGAGACGATTTGCTAGCTCCGCCATTTCAATATAATTATTTTTATGCATTCACATGCGCGGACATGCGTTGACGGGAGACATCATTTTTTATGAAATATCGAGACGCCTGTGAATTGAGCGTTGGCATTGGAGGGCGGTCTATCGAAGTGATCGTTATGCGTCGAAAGTCTGACAAAAACAGAGGCAGCACGATTGGATAAATTGTCATGAAATTTGCAATTATGAACTTAAAGTCGTTCGAAACTCCTTGCTTTTTTCACCGTTCTAAACGAGCTCAGCAAATGAGGTTTCCAGGTCGAAAAGGGCAGCTGCAAACTGTTCAAAATTTGCCACAGTTCGAATAATTTTAAGGATTCCAACTTTTTAAGAAAGTTGCATAAAAGCTCGAATTCTCAAGATTCTGGAGTAAAATTGTTCCGGATGAATATAGAAATTCAAAAGGTTTGAAAATACGTTTATTTTTCGCGTGATCATTAGAAAAAAAGCTGCGACATAATAATCGAAGCTCGGATTATTCGACACGGAAAACCTCATATTTTCAAACGTAACAGAGTCAGGCTTCCGACTTACGTTTGGCCACGAAATGTATGCAACAGAAAAATGAAACTCTTGCACACAAGTGTGTGTGTGTGTGCGCGAAGTACGAAGCTGTGAGCACCGTGTGTGATAGTTACGTGAAATATAATCGTTTCGTAATTTGCAACTCACGAAGAATCGCAAATATATTGGACGATTACGTCGCTTGGGAATAATAAAAGTGCTTTTCGTGCGGTGCATTTTTTTTTTATTCTCTCCGGCGAATTCAATCGGCATTGTATGCGCGAGAGGAGAATGACTTCAACATCGTCAAAGTCGAGGAAAAATGATCGTCCATTAAATCGTAGCGGCGATTATCTCCTTACACGATGCCTCGTAATATATCATTGTTCTTTTTGATTTACTACATCGAACGTATCGAGGCAAAACAGGGGGAATCTCTTGACCGTGTGTCTCGAGAATCGAGAGAAGATATCAATCGGGTTTTACATAGAAGTGGGTATACGATCCTCGAGCTTAATCCTTAATTACGTAAGGATACTTGACGCCTTGGAAACTCTCAATCCATCTCAATATATAACGTTAATTTATTTATATACGTTTACGTATCTTTTTTTTAATTTAATTTAAAAAATTTTTTCATTTTTATTGCCTGCCAATAAGAATGAATTGAAAAAAGCCTTGAAATCATCCTGACGTCGATCATTTTTGATGCGAGGAATATTTAAATACAAGCAAATACTTGAGTGAGCCGCCGATATGCGTTAACCTCAAATATATAGCAAAACGTGGCTATACGTACATTGTATAAGTTGTTATATAAATTCCACGATAAAATTGAAACGGTTGTTAGAAATAGCGTAGCACATGACAGGTTACACGACAATGCCTGCATTGGATAAAGCGAATTGAACCCCTCATCATTATAGCTATACAGAGAATATTGCAGCTATTTTTTTCGTTCTCGAAATATAATTTGTATACTCGATTGAGAATAATTGGACACTGAATTTGAGTGGAAGTTCGTGAGCACTCCCGAAAACGTGTTCGATGAATGTTGATAAGGAAAATATTTGGGGTTGAACAAACGTGAGCTGAGTACGACAAATGTCTGTAAAGTATAAGATGGAATTAATATTGTGAACTCGAAACAGTTTGTGTATAATAAATAATCGTCTGGAGGAGATATACTGTTTAATTAGCAACAGGAGAATCGTCTATTTCGTTTTGCGTCAAGAGTGAATACTTTTTCTAGCCTGCTGCGTGTACACTCAAGTATTAATCAATTTATCTTCGTACATGGAGGCGAATTACATGACTGCCTGTTTGGCTCGTCTCATATTCGCTCATTAAAGCAGTCGGCGAATCAAATCAATTTTCCCCCGCAACTTCCCATTTCTCACGAAACTACTGAAAAACTATCATCCTCTCGACAGTAGAGTTACGTTATCAAATTCAATTATGATGAACACGTGTTTTCACATTTATTTATTTTTAATTAGCTTGAATAAATAAGCTACGTAAAATTTGTACTCCTGCTTACATTGCGTATTAAATTTTATTCTTTAATTTATTTCTTAAAGTTATTTCGCTCGAACATCGAACATTGGCGAGTGACTTGACTCATGGATCAAGGAGGTTCTGCTTTAAACATTTTTTTTTAAATTAATTGTTTTCGGGAATGTTTTTGGATAGACGGAAATAACTCATCAAAGCGAAATTTTCGGTATAATTTCAAGGATATTTTAAGAGTACAAAAACATTTTTTTAATGTGAGAAATATTGATTTGTATGTGGATTTATGCGCAAACTCTGAATGTCGAAGTTCCTCAGCTGCGTACAAGGTGGAGATCGTAATTATTGTCTGCAGAGAAAATTCCAATTTTTTTTTCCATTTTCATATACTTTTCTTCCATACGAACCCATAAAAAATCGAAAAAAATCCGAAATTCTATATTTTTAGCGAGTTTAAAAAAAAAAACGCTCCTAAAGAAGAAGAATATCACTTTAACGTGCTGTTAATATAGAATTTCGCAATTTTTTTCGGTTTTTATAGGTTCTTATGGAAGAAAAATATGTGGAAACGGAAAAATAATTTGAAATTGTTGTTGCAGACAATAATTATGATCTCCACATTGTACGCAGCTGAGAAACTCCGACAATCAGACTTGGCGCATAAACCATGTAAAGATTAGTATTTCTCACATTAAAAAAATGTTTTTGTCCTTTTGAAAATATCCTTGAAACTATACCGAAAAGTTCGATATGCTGAGTTATTTTCGTCTGTCCTGATAAAACTGTCCCGAAAACAATTGATTTTTTTGACTTTCTAAAGCAGGACCCCCTTTATTCCAAGCCCAAAATATTCGGTTAGGATAATTTTTCGACAAAAATAGCGCGAAAAATTTTCTTTATCAGTTCTTAGTTTTTTTTACCACGATTGCAGTACTCGTAACGAGGAAAAAATTGTTCAGACAACTCCGCACATGTATTCTCTGGACCAAATAAAAAAGTGCATGTCCATGAGAATTTTTCTCGGAGGCTGGACAAAGCGAGTCATTCTTCTCGGTCAGCGATAGCGGCCCCGCTTCATCGAGTAAAATAGTGATTCACATCTGACGACGTGCTCGTTCTGTATATTTTTATGTACTTTTTGTTCAACGATGCAACTGCACGTATGCAAGTGGGAAAACTTTTCCCGAGGTCTCTACACGATGGGATATCCACGTTAGAGATTCACTTAACGGCAGCAATGCAGCATGAGTTTTTTTAGTTCATACGAAAAATAATCCAGAGCGAGAAAATGTGATCCCACTCACGGTGGGCGTCGAGCAAAAGCCACAGGAGAGAAATCTCATTCGTTACGGAAATGTGATATTTTCGTATGTCGTTTGCCTGCCAAAAGTTCGTATCGAGTGTACAACAAATTCGTCGCCCAGTCAAAATTCTATTAAATTTTTATTCGTTTAGTTACTCAACCTTAATTATGATCAAGCGAATCGTTTCCAAAATCTCAAGAGCCTGGCGCCAAGAAAAAAAGCCAGTGTGAGCCCTGCTGCCGTACTCTGAGTACTCGAAATTAGCAGATTCTCGAACATACAGATTCATTCAAACAGATTCAAGGCAGCAACGGATTTAGCGAAAACCCTCAATTCAATGGACCACTTTTCAGATTTTTCTCCCTTCCTGCCAGTCGATCCTCCTTGCAAGTCGATCCGTGCCCTCGATCCTCAGATATAGTTTCGCGAATTAAAATCTCGTGGCTCGCAGCATTGGAAAAAGAAACCTTAAAACGAGTGTCAACCACCTCCCTAAATGAATGCTCCGAAAAATATTTTTACGTATTATCCACTCGGCGAATTCGAGTCCAGTAGACGAATCGATTTCCTCCCAGCTGAATCAGAGCCTCAAAAATGTATTCGAAAAACCAGTTTGTCCTCAGGTTTTGCCAGTACCGTTATGTAACGCGCGTCAGATCTCTAAGCCGATAGAATAAAATCTAAGAAATAATAAAGTCCCATAAATATAGGAACAATGCCATAACATATATGATTTTTCCAGTACTTAAGTGTTGGGATATTACTAAACGATTATTAGACATTCCAAAAGCAGGGCATTGATTTTCAGACGACAATATTAAAATTAATAAACGGTATCTGTAAAAAGACTTCCTACACTTTTATATTTATTCCAATACAGATTTTTTTTACAGTGGCACACTTGGCAGGACACGGGGATAGAACTTTATTTTCTGCTGTTCGAAAATGCCCCATGATCACGCGATTATATGAAGCTAAAAGACGAATCTGGATACATACGCGTTGTATATCTTATCTGTACGTTTGTTCGATCAGAAATTAGTTTGGGCTATACTAAATGTACGTAAGCAACCAAAAATAGAAAGTGGTATATAACAGCAATGACTTATATATGTGCGTATGTCCTTCAGGAGAATTGTTCAATTTAGAGTTATGTGCTCGTGTTTGTGAGTCACATTTTAATGCGATGGAGTGATCGATTATCCAGCACTATGATTGTTGGTGGAAGGTATTGTTCGTCGCAGCTTTACAAATGATTTAAGTATTTTTTTTTCATGGGTATTGCCATTCGGTTCTTATAAGCTCACAATTGATTAAACGCTCCGAAAACGAGCAGGCAGTCACAAAAATAATGAAAGCTTTCAAGAGTGTTTCTACGTTCGATTTTGGACTCGATCGTCAATAAATTTGGCATCAAAATTCTTCTGGATTAAGTTGCAGATTTTTATCGTCACACAGAAGGAAAGAAGATTCGGATCCCAATACAATTTTCCTCGGTGACTGGCGTTCCGAATTTCGAGTATTTTCAAAGTGAGGAACATTGAACGAGGACCTCGTCTAATGGCCAAGTAATAAAAAGGGGACAAACTCATGCTTTTGTTCGAACTCGCTCTTTCTTTCTTTCTTTTATTTTCTTTCTCTTACTGCCGCGTCATCACCTTGACACCATTCCCGGCGTACCAAACTGATTAATTTCGTTTCGGCCTCCCGGATTCTTGCATAATCCGAACTTGCGTACGGATCCGTAAAACCTGGAGGTTCCAACATGGAAGACTGTTGAGGGATTAGCTCAGATTTTTATCGAGTCGCTAATAAATCAGGCTTGTATAATCTTGAAATTCTCGTGACGAATTTTTCACATTATTTTTTCCGAACGCTCCTCCCCAGGCTTCAGGACTCATCCCACAACTCCGACCCCTCAATAAAATCGAATACACAAATGTTCCCCCGCATTTTTTCGGGTTCGTGAACGCGCTCACGTCTGTGCAGACACAGGCAGTTACCACTTGGGAATAAGAATGGAGAAAAGATCGAGTGCTGGGTCTCGAACAGGACCACAGGGACGTGAGAGTACACACGATGGAAAACAAAACAAATAGGAGGGAAGAATAAAGAAGAAAAAAGAGGAGAAGAAGAAGAATGGAAGGAGGAAAGAAAGACCTCGAGAGAGGCTCTCCTCGACCTGCTCGAGCCCCGTCGGCAAGCATCGAAGAGCGCACTCGTGGCCCTGACACGTTGCTCCCGTTCCATATATCCCTTTTCGCACACTACCTAAATCGTTCGATATTTTCGTATCCGGACTGGCATCGCTCTCCGTTCGTTTCCTCCCTCTTCGCGATCAGGCTTCCTTCTTTTACGGTTTTTTGTTTCCCCTCCCGTTCCAGGCGAAGGCAACGTCTCATGGTCACGTAAAATTACTGGGGACGGTAAATTATCAATCTCCCTGGATAATCGCAACGCCAATGGTCGAAGAACTCAACAAAATTAATGGAGAAAAACGATCTCGACAGATCTGTAACGAGTGTAAAGGCATTTTCATCGTTTGGTTGGAAACGTTTCGGTGCAGCAAATGTTTCGCGAGTGCACGCATCGTACTAGCTGCTCCGGGGCGTTTATCAACTGATAACTCATCGTTAAGGACCTTGGACGGAGAGGCCAGGACTTTCGCCTTGAACTTCCACAGCGTATGGTCGCCTCGACCTGGGAAATCCTGTGGATTTATTTCGAAATGCTATGTCCTTGATACTCTTTACACACGAATGTTATAGAATTTGAAATTCACATCACAGAGGACCCTTATCCCCGGAGGGAATCGTGAGGCGAAAGAGAAACCACTCTCGAGAGTGTTATTTCTTTCTTCTCTCCCTCGTTTGGCAAGTATCCACGGAGGAAAGAAAAAAGAAAATGTACGAATTGTATACGCGGAACAGCCGCGAACACGAGTTGCTCCGAAGAACACACACGTACAGAAATCCGTGTAGAAAAACTCGACGAATTTGCCTTCGCGACGAGCGCTTTCGATATACGCATCCTTAAAACAATCTTTACTGTCTCGGATACTTGGAAATGAGAGATTTACATGGGGGAAATAAATTCTCATTAAAATATAAGAAATGGCGAATGGTTGAAGCACTTTTCGTTGAGCGATTTAACTTTTGCAGCTTTCTAAGATCTTCCAGCCGCTTCGGAAATAGTCTCAAAAAGCTTACCGTAACCTCGAACCATCGACTCCGTTTATTTCGATCATAAGAGTGGAATCATTTCTATAAATCAGTAATTTTGAAGTCTTAGAATTGTACAAAAGGATCACGAGAATTAGTAATCGATGGAAAATATTATTAATAGAAACACATTTTTGAAGTACAACAAATTTCTATCAAAATGTTGATTACCATTCTTCATATTTTTCAAGAAACTCCGAACCCGTGATCTCTGCTGTAATTGAGCTCCGTTTTAAAACTTCAAGTCCGCTTCTGCTGGTTTTTTTTTTTAATGCTCTGGGTCGAGCTGTAACTGCATCCTTTGATAAAAATATTTCCAGCACTTCTGTCAATGGACATCATTTTCGTTCTAGCCAGCAGGAAGTTGAGCGCGAACTTATTTAATTTTATTAAAATATTAAATAAAACGAAAACGAAATATCGACCTGGATTAGTTTATGACACAGTACGATTTAAGGAGGATCATCAGCTTCACGAAAGAGGTTATGTAACTACGAATTTGATTGTGTATACGTTTTTGAATATGGAAAAATGGGGCCTGTGGAATTATTTCCTATGCGTAGATGTTGAATATTCCAAGTTTGAAAATTATTTTCTAAAAATCAGCTGAATTAAATGGATCGAAAATTGGAGAGGCTGTAGAAAATATATCCAAAAATGGATTCTAAAACTTTGATTGAGCTATCACTGTTTTCCCCTTGCTGATGTTCCTCCTCAATGAGAAAATTTTTCACTAAATAAATGACGTTCCAATGTAGAATTATCCCAGGGAACAAAAGAGCCTTAAGAGTCGCATTGATTTCGGTTAATTTCTTTTACACGTTAAATAATTACGTTGCAGCTCGTGAACCGACATAATACTGGGATACGTTCGTTCGAAGTTCTGTGTCACAATACCTAAAACGGTGATTAAAAGAATCCTCCTGGCAGAACTAACATGTCCAAAAATAGAGAACGAGAGGAGAGACGAATGACGCGACGTTCTTGAGAGCCATGGAAAACTGGCTGAGAGAGCGCAGGTGCGAGGGAGAGAACGGAAGAGTGTGAGTAAACGTTAGTGCAGGTTTTTTTGCGGGAGATAAACCACCGGAAAGTTTTCTCATGGCAGACCGTGCTGGGTTTTATTCGTGTTGAACGGTGTACAGGTGGCCGCGAGCATTGGCACGAGGGACGATTCGTCGTCGAGTGGTCACGGTCCGAGCGTTCGTTTCAATTTTTCTAAATTCTTATCGTTTGCTCCTTATTTTATTTCAAGACGCAATATATCATTTGATCGTAGAAATTCAGCGCGCGAGAGAAAAAACTGACCAATTTTCGTTGCCTTTCCACCTTCATATTTGGTGTCGAAAAGTACGCCGGCAACTCTTGCATAATAATTCCACTTTTCGCATTCGTGTTGGCCTTCTTTTTTCGCACTATGCATGAAAGAAAATCGATAGCGTTACGTGTCCTGGCCCCGGACGAGGGGAGCGTGATACACACAAATTTAGCACCTGCTTAAAACGATTCCGCTTCCTTCGAATCATGTGGCTTTCAACGAATAGGCACACTTAATAAGACTGGAAAAAAGCCTATTGGGATGGCCTGCTGGTCGTGAGAGGAGGCCATTCCACAGCTATGAACAATCAAAAATATACTTCGGTCGAGCTAACATACTTTGAATCTCATCCAATAGAATCAATCTCAACGAATCCAAAAGGCAAGAAAAAACAAATTCTCCAACTTGTTCCAAAGAACCAAAGTTCGACGTAATTCAACGGAAAACTGGATGCATTGGCTGCTCACATTGAAGCCTCTAAATCCACCATGCCAAAATTGAAATCTCTAAAAAAAATCAAATCAAAATATTAATAAACCAGGAGTAGATTCTCCGAAGCCACGATTCGTCGTATTTCTGTATCACTCGATCCCAGTGCAGTGCATTGCGCATACCGGTGTCGGCATATAGCTCGGAAACTACGCTGTACTGTGGCAGCATTGGAACTCCGATGCTCATTTCCTTACGTAACAACGTAAGGAAGGGAGAGCCGAAAGTACGAAGCGGGAGCGAGAGCGAGACTCCACTATATATCCTGTCGTCATCGTGGTCGACTCGAACTGGCCGTGAACTTATAGTATACAGGCGCAGTGAGCTAGTCAGCTTGCATATGGGGAATTCTCTGTCTCTTTTTCTCCACTAGACTGCTCTCTTTAAGCAGCTGCACGTCCCTTTCTTCGGCGAGCCCCACCCAATCCCTGCTATTCCAGTAGCAACACCTACGAGTGTATACGCGTAAACGCATGGAAAACGAAAAATGCGTGCAGCAGGACAAATAAACGAGGATCATTGCTGTTTGGGGTGTTAATAGATGGCGTGAAAAAAGGGAAAAAAATTCCATTCGGTCGAACGATCGAACGGGGGAAACAACAAAACGACAGAAATAGTTTAACGACAAATTCAACAATATTTTTTCCCAACTGAATGACATTTTTTCCCAACTGAATGACATTTTCTAGCAACCGATCATTTCGAATCGGTTGCTTCATGTAGCTCACATACATGTTAAGAGATTCTTTTTTTTGTTAAGACCCAATTACTTGACTCTTTAAAAACGGGGATTTTTACGTTGAAGTCGACCTTTTTTACAGGAAATTTGTGCATAATATCGATGAATTTTTCAAGTGGAGTGCCCGACCAAACTAGTGGTTGATATTTCGACCAGACCCGTCCTTTAAGGTAGATCATGTCCGAAGGACCGTATTTTATGGGTGTCTAAATTGGGTCGATTATTTACTTCCTAATTTAAGATATTTTCAATTTAAATTAATGTCAGAGTTGTTAATTCGAAATTGTAAATAAATTTTTCAAATTATCATTGTGTGTCCTTTTTCATAAACTTCGTAAGAAGCTTTCATTCGTTATATGGAAAGATAGAAGATTTTTTACCCACATCTCCTATAACCTGTGTATTTTTTCTACATATTTAAGCACGTTTATCTCAATAACCGTGCAAATTTCAAGACTTTCTTAAGAAAATCGTTTCGTGTACGAACTACCTAAAAAATTAACAGCGACGATCATTTTTCCGGGATTGGAAGTTCCACCTTTGTAGCAATTCATTTTACTTTCTTCTTCGTGGAATTTGCAAAAAATTGACAGGTTCGCCACGTTTCTTAGTAAATAGTTATTGGGATGGTTCCCTCACGATTTTCTGAGTTTCTTCTTCACACGATTGCTCGAAAACATTTAATTGCAAGGAAACATGCATAAGGAATAGTTACTAAAAAAGGAAGAGCTCAGTTCTCATGATTATTTGATGGAATTTTGTGTCATTTTTTCGACCTCCACTGACATCCACGACCTCTGATTATCGCGTACTGTTCATACTTATTTTTCTCCCTTTTCACGCTTTTGGAAAACTTCGTACTGCTACGGAATTCGAGGGACATGAGAGACAACCGAGTGGGAAATCTTGCGAGAGAGTGGAGAGCCCTCTCTCACGAGAGCGGATTCTTTATAGCCGGTTTATTAATAGCCAGGACGTATAATGATTATCAGGTGGGAATCCGTTCGAGCGAGAACGTTGACCCATCGCGTGTATCCGTGTTTATACATACACGTATAAAAAATAAATGTATGGATACGGATACAGATATCGCGGAGAATAGTGGGTTTTCGGGTGTTCGGCTCTGCCATAAATTTTCTGAAAACCCTCCCGGGGTTCAATCTTCAGCGGGATTAACAGGAATTTTCGTTGACTCGAGTTTCCATCTTCAACGTCTATTTCCTTCCCCTTTCCATGTCCATTTTCTCCATCGGGAAAATCGATATTGATGCGCTACGCTTTCGAGGCTCGTCTCCAATGTGCATTGATACTTTGTTCTGAGTTATTTCTTCATTAGATCGACATTTTCTGCAAATGACGAAACATATTTTTGCACCGACGACTCGAGTCTTTGACTTTTACTGTTATTTTTTCGATTCACTTTTGCGAGGGATATTTTTCACGATGCAAATAACATAACTCAGTCGAATAGTGTTCACGAAATGTTTTTGTATTTTTATGGGGTCTGCAGGAAGCAAAGGCTGCATGAAAAAATACCGATTTCATAATTTTCCATTCTAATTCGTCATTTAATCATTCGAAGTGATTTCGTGACGTTTTGAATTTCTTGTTCAGGTGGACGAAAAAATTGGTTTGCCAATTCCACGTCATTTAAGTACGTTGCTTGCTTGTCTGATTATAAATACTGCACTAAATAATGATATTTTTGGGAATTGAACCACATGCGAAAGCAAGTGCTCAAAAAAAAGTAAGAAACGCATAAAAATGCCGATATGGCAACGTCCGAGGAGCCGAGGGCAAAGGAGCGTCGACTGGTGCTTGTTCTGCTGCGTATGCGCCGTTGCAGCTACGGGGTCGTCAACCAGCAGCGAGAGAGCGAGATGGCGAAACGCCCCCGGCTCTTCCCTCGCGGTTTGACGATTGAAAGAGCCCACTGGCATGCGATCTCACACGAGATGAGAAACAACGCAAGTGCAGTGAAGAAAGAAGTGCATGATGGACCGAAATATGCGGAGACAACGATCTCGTAAATCTCCAAAATTTCAGGAAAGATCAAAGGTCGCTCATAGCCGACAAACAATCGTATCAGTTTGACTTGTCATTTTCACTGTCACAGTATGAAAAGTTCTTCAATTTCAAATCATCTTTTTCCATAGCCTGACGCAAAGGTCCAAGACTTATTCTCGTTCAAGGTCACCATCCTGGAGAGTTGCACAGGAATTCAATGGAGAACCGGATTCGTGGATGCAAAGAGAGAAAAATTCGAACGAATACGAGTTACGAACCAGAGTTCGATGCTTCGATATTTCGAGAATCCCATTTTATCAATATGAAGACATATCCGGAGATTAGGAGCCAACTTTTGTCTCTCACCAATTCAGAAATTTGACCTCGGTTAAGGTAGATCGTGCCCGAAGGATCGTATTTTATGGGTGTCTAAATTGGGTCAATTATTCACTTCCTAATTTAAGATATTTTCAATTCAAATTAATGTCAGAGTTGTTAATTCGAAATTGTAAATAAAAATTTTCAACTTATCTCATCGCGAATGAAATTACAAGCCATTTATTAAACGCGGATCCATCATTGACTGAACCCCAAATTTCATTCGTCCCTCGCGTAAATACTACAGTTTTTTATGTAAAAAATCGCATTAGAGAACGCAAAGGGAAAGCACAACGGGAAATGGATCGAGAAAAAAGTATTAAAAATACAGAAAGCTATGACAGGAATGGGCCAAGCCAAGAATAAACAAAATGCTGAAATAAGCAGATGTGAGGTTACGAGTGCTCATTACCAATTTCGTTCAATCTTTAACGTAATATATCTTTATCACTAGTAAGACAATCGTCTCGAATTTTCTCCCAGACCTTCGTTATATACTTCACTGTCATTGTGTACTTTTTCATAAACTTCGTAAGAAGCGTTCATTCGTTAAATTGAGAAATAAACGACTTTTTACGCACAGTCCCTACAACCCTGTGTATTTTTCTTCATATTTAAGCACGTTTATCTAAATAACCGATAAGACGAACCCTTTAAAATTTGATATGCGTGCGAGTCGACTACCCGTTTAAACTCTGTGTAAATTTCAAGCTTTCTTAAGAGAATCATTTCGTGCATGAACTACCTCAATAATTCCATTTTCGTCACTTGCGACATTAGCTTAGTACATTACAAACAAAAGTAATTAAGTACAATCGAGAATTTCGAGTTTCCAACAATGCAAGTTTTGATCGTGGATTTTGCGCAGCTCCAAGCTACGATTTGACGGTTTTAAGTTGATTTTGAAGCGCGTTTACTGCGAACCAATTCGTATCGATTAAACTGTAAAATAAAAAGAGTAAAGAAGAAAAAAAGGAATGAAGAGACTCACCAAGATGCACGGCAAGGTTGTAGCGTTCGAGAGCCTGACCCGGATGGCCTTCTTTGAGCAGGAGGTCACCCTCGTGTCTGGCCCTGCTAGCTTCGGCCTCGGTCGGCCACCACTTTTCGACGAGCCTTTGAACGAGTACGTTGGTTTCGCCGATGGGTCCATTTTTTTGTCCGCAGGAGCGACACAACTTCGAGGCCTCGTAACAACTGCGACAATGTGTATGTCCGCAGCTGGAAGTGACCGGTTGATAGAGACAGTCGTCGCATGTGGTGCACAAAAAGGCGGTAGAGCCTGACGAGGCATCGGTCTGCTCCCGGCGCCTTGTGGTCAAACTTTTCTTACTGTCGAGATCATCGAGCAGAGCAGTTGCCAAATGACGGAGTCGTTCAGGACTGGCCGGGCTGATGGCTAAACATCGCGAATAAACGTCGAGGGATTCGCGAACTCTGCCGCACCGTGCCAGGGAATCACCGTAGCCGAATAGCGTTTCGATGTTTGGTTTTTGTTGTTTTAAGCTACGCTCATAAATCTCGAGGGCTAACCGATAGTTTTTCGAAGCGAAAGCTTCTTTCGCTATTTCCGTCATTTTTCCCCGGTTATTCGCTTCCTTTTCTCCTTTTCTTATTAACGTACTCGTGTTTCTTCATGGACTCGATAACTACCGAGGCGAATATTTTCATACGCATTTACGTGTGTATTCTTGGAGAATTCGTCGCGGTAAGCCGATCGAGAAGATCCTCAGAGCCTCGAATCCACCGAGTTTTTTTCCAAACTCTTGATCGAGGTACGCGCTATTCCCCCGGAGATCGATCCGTCGATGCACATGTCCCTGGGTAGGCACACAACTCGACGAAAATTAGGCTCGAACGTAATCCTCTCGGTAGAAGCCGCTTCCCGCTGATTTCGAGATACTGAAAACGCTGCACATTCTCGTTAATCGACCAATAATTTCTCAGCTATTTCCAAATTCCACTGCGTATATTCGACACTCGCGTTATCTCCGAAAAGAAGAAAAAAACGAACGAAGCGGTCACTCGAAATTTCCGATAAACTCGATTATTCCGTTTGGCTAATTTCACAGGGTTGCACTTTTAATCGTAACGATTGTACACTCGCGTCATTCATTCTGTATTCCAAGTTATTTCATTCCCGAGAAGCTTCAACTCGCCCAATTATTTCCGGTAGTGGCACGTCGAACGGGCGATTAAAAAGTTAAATAAATATGAAAATCGTGATAGAAACGAGAACGGAGTAGGGTCGTTTGACAGTTGCGTGGCGAGCACGCGGGCGGGCTTCGCTCGCTTGGAGGGGCGTACGAGCAAACGTCTCTGAGTCAACTGACGTCTCGGCTGTCAGTGGCACACTGGCGGCCCAGAGCGTCGGCGTTCTCGACGAGTCGCGCGCGGTTTTCGTTCTCTCTCTCTCTCTCTCTCCCTCCCTGCCCCGAGCGCTCCCTCCCTCCGGCCGCTTCATCGTTCCCCCTTTCTTTCTTTCTCTCCCTCTCGCTCTCTCTTTCGCTCGCGTATGCGTCGGGAATTTGGAGAACCTGAATATTATGCTCCATCCACACCCAATTCGACGCGATAGTGGCGATACCCTCGGCTCAAAACGGCAGCGAAAGGAAGCAGCGCGTACCGCGGGGAGAATTCGTGTGCGACGTTCTCTTCAAAAAATATTAAAACAAAACGTAAAAAAAACAAGATCGGAGGCGCATTCGCGAGAGATCCGGAGCTTACGAGACGCTGACGCGCGCAGGATATCCCGCGACTCTCCACCTCCCTCGCTTCATTCCGCCAACGAGAGGGACACACATCGATGATGCGTCTCCGACTGATCTAGCCTGGCGTTTAACTTGTATCAAGCATTCCCTGTGTGTGCGTACATATTGTATTGCTCCAACGGGCTTGGCATCAATCATTGCAGCTAATTCGCAGTCGTCTTACGTACTCAACGCTCTCCTGCACTGGGTTAATAAACTTTTGAGAATGTTTCGAAGGAGCGTTTGCTTCTCAACGTACCAAAACAAATTTCATCCTTTTTGTAATCAGTTTGAAAACGTCGGAATGATAGAGCTCGTGCGTGCTACATTTGCTTCCGAATCGTTCGCACGGACGAGTGCAATTTTCGATATTTCAGAAGCCGTTTACGAATTTTCCCGTCGTCCACGACGCCCCGAAGATCCTCGGTTTCTCATAAAAAACTGAAGCGCCGTGGCACTCTTTTTTTAAAGCCCCTTCCGTTCGGCATGTGAAAATATGTTTGCTGCATTTGGGCTCACGTGTGTAGATACGCATTGAAAATGGGGATCGACAGATTGGCCGAAAGATAATCTGTGCATCGTCAGAGTATAATCTTAGCACTGACCTTGTCGCAGAATCAACACTGCTTTTCCTCTGCGTTTTTGCTGCTACAATACGGATCATTCGTTCCGACATTTCGTAAACGAAAGGATGAAAAAAAACTGGTAAAAACGATGACGAGGAGCGCGGCGGAAAAGATCGGTGATTCGGTAGTGATTTTTTCGCTACCGCAGCGAATTTTCTGCGTTGCGTATCTTTTTTCAAATTTATTAAACGTGGCCTCATGCCCTCTCGGAGTTTTATATTAAGAATGCAAGACACCGCAACGAAGGCGCAGTTTTTCCCCCTTCGTGAAGCTCGTCGAGCCTGATTATAAATAAAAACGCGTCAGTTCTGTACATCGCGAAGAAGGAAAATAAAAAATAAAAAAGAAGAAAAAAAAATAAAATAACGAAGAGAAAAAAGCAACAAAGTTTAACCGTTGAGGAGAGAACCGTACGCCGAGACGGTTAATATAATCCTGCTCGTCGACCGAAACCGCGACGGGATCTGAGAATAAAAGCTCCGAGTCAATAATCTCGGACGGTTGGAAAACAAAAAAGGATCGCGGTCGTCCTAGCGATTTCGAAGCGCCTTCGTCTTCGGGTCTCAATTTTGCGAATAAGCGATTTAACCTGTTAGAAAATTCCGCGTGGTTATACCGTTATCTCGGAATTCTCAAGAAAAATAAGGAAAAACTCGAATCGCTCGGCTTTACCGTTTGCCTTTTTATCGTCTTTCGTGTATTTATAAAACGACATTCTGTCGCGTGAAGCACCATTTATAATTAAAAAAGCAGGCGAAATAGTGTGTGCTGTTTTCGTAAAAAAAATATCTCAAATTAGCCTCCTCTCTTCAGAATTCGAACTCCTCGGCACACCGCCGGGGCTGCAGTATCAACGATTGGAATGCGAGAAACTCGTTTATCTCACGAGGATATATAAACTTCGAATCCAAAAGGAGCCCAATCTCGATGCTGCGACGCGACGAAACAAAAGATGCATTATTTGTCGGCATTTATGTGTAGCCGACACGTTTTTTCAGCGCACTTATATATTCGTTTAAAATGTAAATATACGTTACACATAAGCACCACGCGATCAAGTATGGTGTACGTACAAGCTTAATTCAGCACTCTCTCGCGCCGCGCGTATTTATCTTGGACGTTACATAAGCTATTTGTGTCGTACAAAGAGTCACCTTTGCCGATCGCAAAACAAATTGTTAATCATCGAAATACGGCGTATCGCGCTTGAGCCCGAGCACGTTACGTAAAGGAGATCGCGTATTCTTTGCAAGTCCGAGGTACTGTGAATATCTGTAAAAATATCCGCAAATATATATCCATTTACTTGAGTGAAGATTTTGTGAAACTTTGGAGTTTTGGCGAATCATATAAAAGCTTTTTGCCCTTTATTCCTGCGCCCTAATCCTGCTGGGTCAACTCGCCCCTTGAATAATGCGGGCTTCCTTCGACCGGAAACTTGCCAATTTTTTAGTATACTTTGGCGAGTGGAATCTTTTGTTCGAAGAACTCGGAACGTTTGTTTTTTATTTGTACTCAATTTACGCAAACTTTAGAATGAATATTTTATGAAATTTAAAAAATATTTTGACGTCCACGTGGGACCAAATATTTTAGTCAAATTGAACATTTTTCAAGTGTTTCAACCGAATTTTTTTCTTACTGTACACGCATAACCTCATACGCGGCCATGCGTATCCGCAGATCGGATAATGACAAGAAAAATTATCCATTTCAATTACGAGATCATCGAATCAACTTTGATCAGCCTGCGCATCTCTGATTTCCTGATATCAGCGATTGGCGCCAGGCTTTAAACGTTCAAATCATTCATTTCCATTCGGTGTTCACATACACTAAGAATAATGGCTATGAAAACATTTTTCTTTTCCTTTTCTGCTTCATTGATTATTCGCGAGGAGAGAAGTCGAGAAGAAAACCAGTTAAACCGAGATACGCGACGGTTCGCGAAATCGCACAATGGAAACATGCAATTCTTAACGCAGATTCGCCAGCTCTATCAAATGTTATGGTATGCTAAGTGTTTGAGCTTTCGAAGAATCGAGATTACGGTATTGCACTGTGTGCACGAGGTCTTTATTGTCGGTTTATCGACGCTTGCATGTGTGCGACGAGTTGAAGTTGGTGCAACATCCACAGCTGTGTCGTTCGCTGGCTAAAAGATAAGCACCGGGACAAGTGTATTGGGTTCAATATGTTATTACAAATAAATCTTGTCGGAGGATGAAGAAAAAAATCGACGGAGTGCACTGAGTATGTTTATGTCGATTCAATTACTGCGCCTCAGATTTTTTAGCACAATAAAATTATCATTTTCTTCACTTTTAGTTTTTATTTGATGTCTATTCAATAAACCCTGTCACATTATTCTGCTGTCGTAATAATAATAAGAATAATAATATTTCGATAAAAAAATATTTACGAAGTCACGAGCACTGTGAAGCGTTTTCGCGATTGAAAACTTTTGCGTTTTCAACGCCAAAGGAAAAATTATTTGACGTACGTTCGACGTAGTTCGACGTGCTCACTTGTGAAAAAATTTGACAATCTAAACAGGAAGAAAGTGAAAAACGGCGATTCACATTGCCGCGAGAATAAATTAGCATGAAAAGTACGTGCGACTTGACCGAATATCGGTGAATAATTTATTATATAAAGACTTCAATCACTCAGCGATTTCAGGCTTTTAGCAAATTCAGCTTCTCTTTATGAGCTCATAACCGAAGATTTGCAGGAAATGGGTCGAAACGGTTCTTACGAGAACATTAGTTTTTCCAAATTTAAGCTTTCTTTGCAGTTGAAAAATTTCTCAACTACTCACAACTCGAATTGTATCACGATTTGGTCATCATAGGAATTTGGATCGAGTTTTAAGGACATAACGGATCATAATTTTTATTGGAACACACACAAAATTTACTTTCTAAGCAACAGAATAACGCAGATTTTCTTCCCAGTTTTATTTGCACCGTTACACCTCTAACCGTTAATTTATCCAGTGTGAATCGCTGCACGTTGGACGCGTGAATTTTCCGTGTGCTTTCTATACGATCGGCTCGGTGCAGCGACAAGGAAACGGCGAAAGGATAATTCAGGATCTGTGGAAGGAAGTGCTATAAATTTGAACACACGTCTGAAGAGACTCGTCATTTCTTATGCACCACATAAAATAATATTTTCAAAGTTGAAGCATTTCAGCTTGGGGATATTGAAATCCATGGAATTATATAGATCGTTTTATGGGTGCGGAAATCAGCACGTCATTCTCCGACTCCACGTTTTTCAACAGTTTCTCACAGCCTTTGAGATTGAGTTTCGGTGTTTTTGAGATAGAGAAAATTTCGATTAGGAGCCGTGAGATTATTGCGTAAATCAGCGAAACCAACAAAAACGTATTTGCGTCGACTTTCGTCACAAACGAGCGCGGGGCGAGAGCGTGTGCTCGGATTACTTCTTCCCTCTTGCATACTGACGGTCGTATGTACGAATACGCACACACATTCGTAAAAGTACATGCAAATGTATTCGAGTTCGGTTTAACACGAATAGTAAGGAACGCACACGACAGCACTGCAAGACTAAAAATAAAGACGCGCGGGATCCGAATCGTGTAAACACTGCGGGAGGCGAGGGGATACACGGCTTTATGTAATGAATGAGTGTAAATTGCGACGCTACGAGAGAGAGTAAAGAGAAATAGGAGAGCAGCGATATCTCGAGGGAGGGGGTGACGATGTTGAAAAGGGGGTAAAGCGTAATATCGTTGCTGCTGTACTCGAGCTTGTGCGAGTGGCGATGTAGGTGCGTCTCGGTCAGTTCTTTTGTCTCGTACACTTGCTGGCTTCTTACTCCGGAACCTGCACGATGGATCGCGAGTCTGTTATTTGGCTCGAAGCTGACGAGAGGTCGACAGCCAGAATGTTTCAAACGAATAAATCGCTCCTGCCATTCAACTAACGTCTATCGGTAGATGAAAAAACTGCACGGAGAGACTTTTGTACGAATATATTTCAAAAAATGAATAGTTAGAAAAATTTGCTATGTTTTGTAGCAAATTTTTTATAGCGCTGTTCTATGTCGCCATTCTATTACATTTCATCAAAGTGCATTGTAATTTTGGGGCCGAAAGCAGTTCTCTCAAATTTTACTATGTACGACAGGCAAAATTTAGGTCTGTGACATTCTTACATCGAACGATGTATCGATATCTGAATGTTACTCGTGTCTTTGGTGAAATGTTGAGGAGGGTGGATCGCGACGATACAATGTTGCCATGCTAAAGCATGTTAAAAATATGAAGAATTTCAAAATTATAAGAATTTCATGAAATTTCGTAAATGTGTTCTTTAAAAATATATAAAACATACATTTTTTTAGATTTTTCTACCACATAGCTCTCGAGTAATTGAACACTAAAGCTCACGTGTATAAGCATAGAGTTTACATTTATACAGTTATACATCTCGTGCACGAGAATTTCGATTTAACGCTCAATTATTCGATAACCATGTGGTAAAAAAATTTGAAAAAAATTCTATTTCTGTACTTGATGCCAAAGAATGTTATCGCCAAATTTTATCAAATTCTGATTATTTTGATTTCGTGATCCACCCTCATTAAAAAATTTTTGTTGAGTCGCACCGTCCGAAAAGAAGTAAATTTTCTTTTCGACAAAGATGTATTAGACAAAGTCCGGCTATGAACGGAGCGATTGCTTGAAATTTTACTATGTGCGACTAGTTAATTTTCATGCTTATACTCGCAACGCCTCATATAATTGGTGGACGCATGAATTTTGCTATGTTATCTGCTAAATTTTCATCAAATCATTTCATTATTTACAATATTTTTAATAAAAATTCGCACGGTATTCATTTTTGATATAGTATAGCGCGTTATTTACTATGGACTGTGGTATAATGGTTCCCCAAATTTTTGCATTATTTGACACACACTCTGTAGCGGTTATTATTATAATAACGATACGGTCCGACGTTACTATAAAAACATAGTAATTTTTGCTATAAAAGTCTCTCCGTGTGGAGTTTCTTCGTCGCCGATCAATCACTCGAAGCGGAGATGAAACAATGTGCTTAGGAACGACAAACTTATTCGTGCGCATTTTTTAATGATAAAAATTGTGCAACTTTGTAATGTCACGTTTTCCGACAATTACGTGTTGGCTGTACGAATGAGGTCGATGGAAAGCCTCCAAAATATAATCGATCAAAATAGGATAGGGTCGTAATCAAATTTTGTTGCCCTGGATTTGACTTTAAGGGGATGAGAAATGTATTAATATAACAATCCAGTCCCATACTTTTCCATAATCGTTATGGAACCCTCAACGAAAAATATGGTTATCTAAGGGTAACCCGATGTGTCTGGAATTGGCTGGTACTCTCATTTATTCCGAGTACCTGATTAAGGAGTTTCGGTAAAGGCAATACAATGTTGCCATGCTAAACCATGCTAAAAACATAAAAAATTTCAAAAAGTTCAGAATTTTATAAAATTTGGTGAACATATTCTTTAGTGCCAAATTTGGCAATACAATTTTTTTAAGATTTTTCTTCTACACAGTTAACGAGTAATCGATCACTAAAGTTCACGTGTATAAGCATAGCGTTTTCATGTATATAGGTATACATTTTGGGCATAAGAAATCTGCTTTAATGCGTAATTACTCGATAACTAAGTAGAAGAAAATTTTGAAAAAATTGTGTTTTTGCACTTGATGTTGAACAACATTATCACCAAATTTGATCAATTTCTTAATATTTAGACTTTTGTACCGAAACTCCTCAACTGATGTAAGTAAATTAGAAATTTATGACACGTTTCTTTCTGTATTCCAATTATTTCATCGCAATTTTCCACAGAAGTTTTTTCACGAAGAGCGTCGTGAGCTTTTCAAAATATTCGCGAGTTCCCGAAAATTCTTTTTTCGTGCTGATTTTAGGCACGTTGAGATTTTCTCGATCTTCACTCCGACTTGAAAATTCTTGAGAGAGTAATAAAAAAGAGTTTCGTTCAAACAGGAAATTGCTCGAGGGTACGTGCGAGTTTGACGGACCTAAAATTCGCCGATTTTTGGGATTTTTTGTAATTAGTCGAGTCTAGAGTTTCGCAAAACGCAAAAGAAGAAATAGGCCGCCAAACGATTGAACGCTCGCGCTTGCCCTCGTTGGAGAAATACTTTGGAGACGCGTCGCGACACTCGCGCACTTTCAAGAAAGAAAATTTGATCATGCGTCTGCGCGTGGTCCACGCTCTTCAGCCTCGATCACGGAACGACGAAAAAGCCTGTACTAATAAGTCACTCTCCTGATGTGTTTTTCTATGTGCATACATGTTTATGGAAACGGAATTAATTTGAAGCGACTCCCGTTCTTCTATCTTTCCACGCAAAACTGGCTTCGAGTTTCGTAATTTTATGCGATGTCAGCATTTGATTCTGTAAAATGTATTCCGACAGCGTGAACGAAGGTCAAGTAAAAAAAACGATGTGAAGAATCCAATAAAAATGATATGTTCGCTGACGGCGTTGCCCTTCAATTCTGTTCTAACGTTACGTTGAATTCTGTCCCTCGATAGTTATTGCTTTGTTAAAAACATTATTAAAAAACTATTTTGACTGCAAATTATATTCCTCGACTCCAAAAAATGTTGATAACATTTTCCCATTATCGATTCAGCCTTGCAGCGCCACAGCGTTTCTCCAAGTTTCGGAAGGTGCTCAGATTTTCGATGTATCTGATCCCACAAGAAGGCGAAGAGGAAACGAGAGCTCCGAGTTGCCTGCGAGTGGCGAATGTGCATCGAGTCACGTACGGTCTCTACGACGTTGCATTTCGAAAAGAATTCTTACACAGAGAGCGACACAAGTGGTCGGAATTTGGATCCGTTGATGAATGTGAAGCGCTTGTGATTATGCAAAAGCGCCTCACGAATGTTTTTCATATGCACATGGCTATTTACACAGTAAAGAGATCGAGGGTGCTTCATCTTTTGTGACAATTGATTGTAAATTTTCTTGAATCATCGACTCGCCTCTGCATCTTCGTGCGAGTTAAAGAACATTAGAATTTCCATCCTTGCCCCAACTTTTGTGTGGGCGTTTGAAAAATGCGTTTTGCTGAACAATAACCCGGTTTTCGATGGTACAAGCAGAGGTCGATGCTGCGTGGAATTTACACGTGAACGACGACAGCGAAAACGACAAAAATTCACCTCGTGCGTGTGGAAAAAATGGATTTTTGTGGGTTTTTGTCGATTTTTGTGATTGTTCATCGAAAGAGAAAAGCGAATTGACATTTGTGGCTGAATACGAAGAGTCCCGTGGAGTGTGGAGCATCAAGTAATTTGCTCGCTCGATCATATTTTCCGGCTGCAACAAAATAAAAAATAATATTGCTCGTTATAATTAGCGCCGCATCCTCCACTTGTCATGCCTCGAGTAATCCGTCTCTATCAAATAGAAACGCGAGATGCAGGTAAGAAAAAGACGAGAAGAGGCGAGTTTCGCTCGTGGCTCATGGCCCCAGTGCCAAAAAGTGAGCAGCTGAAATTTCACTTCGACGCCACGTGCGCTTGTGTATCGTCGCATCCTCTATTATTATATATTTATAGATATAAATGCACGAATAAAAACATGCGGTTACACACACGCAAACGTCGCAGGAAACTCTCTAAGTACGGCGCATGTAATGCCCGGCACGTGCCAAGAATCGAATGCACTCATCCACATGAGCCATTATTCTTTGAACTATTTATCACTAAATTAGATGAAGAGTATTTTGACGCGCATAAGTTAGATTTTCTTCTATGTCCAGTTTCGATAAAAACAAGGATTGTCAAATAAAGAAACCAACTTTTTCTCCATCTTGAACGAAAAAGCCACTGAAGATCGTTGAAAGATTTTTACGTAATTTTAATGCTACAAAACTTTATAAACAAAGAGCATGTTGCACAAGTCGAAATTCTTTTTGAACGAAACGTTTTCTCGTCGGACATTTTCAGATCGTTTCCAAATCATTTTTTGGGCGAGTGAGTTGGGATCGAGTAATTGATGATCCACAAGAAAACCGTAATTTCACATGGATTGCATGCCACACACTGAGAAAAAAATTTGGTCGCAACACTCGAAAAATGTTCGATTTCAAAAGTCTATGTTTTTATTCCTCGGCGCGCAAAAAAATACCGGAAAAGCCCAAAAAAATCCGGCTACCATGCGGGGTGAGCCCCTTAAGTAGAAATAAACAAATGTTTCGAGTTCTTCGAATAAAAGGTTTGGTTTCACTCCTTTGGTTAATTTGCATAAACAAAAATTTAGTGATTCCGATAAATGATGAACTATTTCCTATTTATCGAAAGCAGACGTCAGATCAAGCAACAAAAATATCAACCGAAGACGCTTAGTTGTTACAATGATTTATTTTTCAATGCACGTTCATTTCTCGGAAGATTGAGTAAGAAGTAATCAAAATTAGCGACGTTATTCATGAGCGATGCGAGGGTCTGCGTATGTTTTATTGTGACTAATATGGCATCGAAACAATGGCTAATGTTGTGCAAATAAATTGTCGAGTATAATAATAATTATCGTAATTCGAGACAAATTTATTCAAGTAGAAGGCGTGTCAGTATTACGCTTGCTCACAGCTTTGAGCTCTATCAAGCAAAAGGAGCGGTCCTGTCGACGGAGAGTTTGCAGCGCAGTCGCTCGACTCAGACCACGTGCAATCCGGAATAGCCAGCCTCACTTTTTCCCTGCATAAGCATGCGTGTGTGTCATTTGGTTCGATGAAGAAACGATGCGAAAAACTTTACATAATATCGAAGGTGTTAGCGCACCTAGCAGAATTGCCTCATTTTCACGCTTTCAAGAATGTATTAAGTGCCAGTCAAAAGTATTGTGTCCCTGTCGTGACAACTTTACTTTGAAACAAAATGAAATTGGCTTGTTTTGGGTCGAATGATTTTGGAATTAATTTGTCAAAAAAGTGATTTTCGGAGCCACGATTTTGCATGGTGATTTTAAATGGTCGAATGGTTTTTCTTTTCATTTGCACGGGACTCGAAATGATCGAATCTCAAAGTCAAATTGTTGGTGGGTTCACGTTCCCATCAGTCGTTTGTTTGATTTAAAACGCTGCACCGGCTTCTGAACGAGTGTAAGCCACGCAATAAAAGACTCTCTCGCTGCCCCACTTTGTATTTTTATCGTATTTTACCCAACTCCGTTTGCTCTCAATCACATTTCGAATATTTCTCGTTCTGTTAAAGAACGAGATCATCACCGATGTCGTTGTAAACCTCCGTGGACCAACTAGCGTCGGAACGGTCGTTTATGTAATCTAAAATCGTGAAACCGAGACCTCTATTTTCGTCGCAAAAACCCCAAACACGCTTTAAGCACGATACTTTATTCTGGCGTCGAATAGAAAAAACGTTTACCTTGAAGAATTTTCAATGAGAAATAATTTTGCTTCAAGATCTTCGATAGTTTATACAATCGTTTATGAGCTTCTATCCAAGTTTTTTTTAAGGTGCTACCACGAACGTTTCTTACATAATCCAAACACTGAAAAATCGCGTTAACACGAACGAATAATGATTTTAATGAATTTATTCTGCTCTGATTCCGCGGAAACTTGACTTTTGAAAAATCGTGCATTTTGAAAAATCCTCGGTCCAAATAAACGCATGCACAATTACGTGCACGTGTAACAACAGGAACAAGCACGCTTTATCGAACAGCAAGTTATGTCACGACGTCATTAAAGTCGTCGAACAACGCGGAGATGGCGAGGTTTCGTTGTAACTCCGATTGTTCTTCATCATCTCGATCCCCACCCCCGCCCTCTCTCTCTCTCCCTCTCTATTTCTACTCGAGTAATGAAATAATCGGTCCAGAATACCGAGGCAAACAATGATGCGGAGTCTTAGCATCACGAAGTTGTTTGTGGCAAATATGTGAACGAGATTTATTCGATCGATTATTTTATCCGTTCCGTAGCCTTGCGGCACGTGCTTTCCAATGGGTAGAATCGATGGGTTTGTTCAAGTCACGAAATAGCTAAACGGAGATAGTTTTGCTACATTTGAATGTCAATTACTTTAAGGCTGTAAAGCCGTATTCAATGGGATCCTGGTCTGAAGAAACCCAGCGAAAAGGGTTGCGGGAAATACCGAAAAATACCCCTCGTGCGATAATTTGGGCGAGGCTATACAATGAGCCCCCATTGATTTTCCCTGGCATACTTAGGGCCTTAATTTGGAAGCCTGATTGGGTTCCGGGGAGGGCATTGTTCGCACATTTCTATACGAGAACAATGCGGGGTCCAAATGCCCGGTGACGTATTGACACCCTGGCCCGGGAAGCTAGGTCACGTTTTTTAGACAAGGGTCCCATGAAGTGAATGGTCAGGGCCTTTTTGGGTAGCCCGGTTGGAGCCATATCAAGATTTAAATAAATTATAAAACATTTAATTATTTATTAGAAATTCATTTCCGATCTTATTTAGTCTTTTATTCATCGATTCCAGTAGATTTTAATTTACGAAAATTTTGCCACCTTCACAGGAATTCGAAACCTGTCATCTCCGTTTTCGTCGACTTACCTGCATGAGCACGCTACCGCTAGGCTATCGTTTTATTGGAATAATATTACAATAATTCAGCATTCCCTAATACCTTCATGCAAGTAAATTATAATCTTTGTATGGTGAAGTTATAAGAATCGAACATATAAATAAAAGAGCAAATTAATTCATGAAAAAATAATGTGTAAATTATTGTTATTGTTATTTTTAGTGTTATGCACGTACATTTCTATAAATTGGTAGATACGCTAGACGCTAACGTTTTTTTATCACACTGACATCTTTCAAAAATTATGCTTCAATGAATAATAATAATATTTACTGAATAATATACATTAACATTCATTAAAGAGTAATTGTTGGAAGATATCAGCATAAAGAAAAAATGCTAGTATTTCTGTTGTATGTACGATTTTTAGACAAACGACAATTCAGAATTTCGTATTTTTAACATCAATAGGGATTCAATTGCTGCCTTATCCACGCCAAGACAATACAATACTACGCAGCCTTCGTCACGAGAAGATTCGATACTTTAATTAATTCAAGTCCGCTCAATCATGGCAACCCTAGCGAAGCTCAACTAGGCCCTTGAACGGTTGCCTCGAAAGTATCATATTTTTGTAGTCCAGGCTTGATCGTAGTGTCATTACCTCCTCTTGCCGAAGCAAGCATATCCTGATTGAAGCCCGACTAGGTCCTTAACGGGTGGCCATATATCAGGCCCTGTAAGGCCCTGATATGAAACAGGGCTGCCCTAACAATTTGTCGCACGGGCCAGCCAAAATCTGATCAACGTTAGCCCATCAGTAGTCCGGGTGTCATGAAAAACGGTTTTTTGCGTTCAGGAAAAACAATTCGATGAAAAAATGTCTCACGGAAAATGGCAGAGTCAATCCGGAAACGAGAGGGCGAAAAAACAGTGTACGACCGTCGAAATGTCATCGAGATATTGAATTCTGTTACGCTACATAACTATCTTAAAGACACAAAAAGACGACGACGCACAATTGGTTACCTGTACGAATGCCTGAATGCAGGAGTACTATTTATGAGAGTGTGAAGGATCAGCGCGTGTATAACATGGACGTAACCAATAAGCTGCTGAAGGCGATTGCACAACGCAATAGAAAGAGTTTAAATTTCTCGTCTCCTCTTTCTCTCTCTTTCTTCCGCGCATTCATCTCCTTTGCGCTTGCCTGCTACTGACTACCTCCGTAATAATGCAATTACGAAAATAGTGCGATTACGCCTCCTTAAAAGCTTGGGCGAACGAGTCTTGCTTGCTCACTCGACGACGCAGTATTATGAACTCAACATTCGCGACGAGAATTCCTCCCCTCGCCTCGCACCACTCCTTTTTTCTTTCTTCATCTTCGTATCGATCTCCGAGCTCATCCACTGCAGCCAAGGCTCACAAAATGCTTTTGAATTCTCGGTTTTAAAAATTCACGCTAAGCTAGATTCAGGATATTTGAAAAGGATGCTTTCTGAGTATTTTTTCTGAACATCAAAACGTTCGGAATCCGTTTCGGTGACGAAGCTTTTTCTTCGTTATATCCTTCACTAAATTTTCTGCTGCCAGAGATTTTTTTCCAACTGCACGTTGCAGAGAGCATTGAAAAGAGACATGGCATCTCACACGAGGAATATAAAGAGCAGCAAAAATGCTGTGTAAAATGAGTACGTGCACTGCCTCAAAATAATAGTTACAGGAGGCGCAGTTTTGGATGAAACTTTTTCAACTCGATCGATACAATTCAACACACAAACAAACGAACGCAAATAATATTAAAACAGCTTTCGAATATTTCAAAACGAACTTTATTGTACTTTTCAAAATAATGAATTTTTTTATCATTAAATTTATCGTTATTAGTATTTTCGATGGGAGGACACTGCATTTTTACATGATTAAACGAATAAAATAGTTTTAGACTAAACTGCAGATTCATTCTCCCCGAGAACATTGCAGTTAAATGAAGAAAATTCTTCCACCAACATCAATTGCTATTGAATCAACAATTTTTTTTTCTCGCAGTAAAATATTTGGACTTCGATATTTTGTTTTAAGGGTACTTGGTCCCAGACATTGGTTTTACGGATATTTTATTCAGGGGAGAGTGTGGCAAAGCGGAACACTGCCCCGAAAAAGCGGAAAATTTATATCTCGAAACTCGAAAAATAGTCCTCGTTTTCGAAAAGTACTGAACCTGCATAATCACTGAAAACCTTATCACTGACGAGCGAATACGGTTTGATGGAAAGTTCAGGTTTGTTACGGTAATTAACAGTGCTTACCACACGACCTGAAATATCGTTCCATCCGGTTCAGTTTTTTTTGAAAGCTTTCAAGCGTTTCATCTCCCAAGAAAAATCATCGATGCAGGAATAGTGGTAGGGACTCCACAACGAATTAATGAACAGAGAACAGAGCAGTTGTGAGTGATCACGCAATGACCGCAATGTGTCAATGGCAATTCTCAGTTTTGATAGTGGAACCCAATCTTCGCGGCGGCAGCCTCCCTCAATAAAAAAACTGCCGAAACAATGGTCTGACCTTGAATCTTGAGTGAGTTAGCAGCCAACGAGAATGCGGCATAAAACACGTTTGCTAGACCTGTTTGAAGCGCTGACCCTTCTCAACGTCGTAGGTCGTATCTTCGAGCGAAAATCGTCGTTTTTACGATCCCTCGTTGTAGTACGAACTAGAGAAGTCTGATAATGAGAGAATCGAAAAAATCTAGCCAACGCGAAGTGTTAACATTTCGATAGTGAATGCGCCTTCTACGAATCTTCTTTTCGATCTGAAAACGCTTGATCCGCAGAATTCGAACGGCACAAGATAATCATTTTGTTCTTTCGCGTTGCGAGCTATCGGGAAGAAAACCGGTTGAGCAATTGTACCGCATGTTTAGCAAGAGAGCTGGAGAATCGTCGAATATCTCGCTCGCTCAGTCCTGAGAACCGAGAACACGACCCATGTCCTCCGTATATGGAAACACTCTTTCTTTTTTACTTTTTTCCTTCATTTTCAGAGCATTCGCATTCCCAACTTATAATCGTCGAAGCGAAACCAGCGTGCTGACTTTTGACTGGGGAGAACTGAAACTGGTCTTGCTCGTGACTCGCCCTCATGAGAATTTGTCTATAACTCGACGAATCATATTGCACCATTGCACATGTGTATCGATGAATAAAGTACTCGAGTACATACAAATAAACACATAAATGGAACCAGCCGAGCGGTTCTTTTCGTTTCGTAGCGTTCGGGCAAACTTTAACGGTAATGCACACTTTGTAATTGCTTCGTAACTCACCGCTCAAATATTTACAATTACGCGACGTTGCCCACACTTCAATGTAACGAGTAGCATGAAGAAATTGCTGAATCAGAATCGCTCCGAGTCGATCATTTTTCCCGCCAATATTGAGGTAGAAACGTGAACTTGGGACGTGAAAATTTTGAGTTCTTACTGGTGCGGAAACTTACATTTTTTTGCCCTGGAGGATTGAGTCTCCACGAATAATGTCAGCAAGTTCGATTCGAAGCTATTCTTGCTTCAATTATGCAAGCGTATTCCCCAAGGTTTCAATTGCTCTTGAAAAATTAATTTTGATAATGAATTTATGGATTCGAAACGCTCGCGAGCTCTCATTTCTGGTTTGCTCATTGTGCGGAGTGGTCATTCGACTATTTATTTGGGAGGCGAATTTTCGTTAATTTTGTCTCAACAGCGGAGCCTCTAAAATGCAAAAGAAGTTGAAGCCTTGCGGTTTTTGGGGATGAATATTCGGAGTTGGCAAAATTGAAAAGATCGCAGGGCCAAAAGCATTGAGATCAAAACGAACGCGCCCCACCGAAATATTCCAAGATTATTCCTGAAAAATATCGAGGACCGTCCTGCCGGGTTGGAAGACGATTTATTTGAATCGCCCAGCGTCGTTCCACTCGGGGAGAAAAAACGAATACAGAGAAATATCGTGCTGAATATTCGGTTACATGGACTTAGGCTGACTAAGAAAAGAGCTTGAACGTCTCTATCGTTGCGAGAGAAGTGATCGTTACGTAAAACTGAGAGTGCGGGAGCGGCGACAACGACGCAGCGCGTGGTTACGTGCTCGCGACCCACTTGACACGTGCTTTGCTCGACTTTTGAGAGCACACAACACGAAAGAGTGTCTCGCATATACGAATTTCTCCACCAAATTTTATTCCTTTCCTGTTATTATTAACAGCAAATAAATGGGAGTCGAAGAAACACGTGAGTCAACGTGGCTTATCGTAAAATTGTGAACAAACGTCAAAACCCATTCTGCTCGTAGGCAGACACTTGGCAATGATGCCTTAAGAAACCGAGAGCAGTTTACTGAGCCAGTGTGCGTGGATACGAGAAGAATTCACGTGTAAAATACTGATAGTTATCGATCCAGTGCTGCGATAAGTCAAGATCCCTGTACACGCGATACCATACCCAATCGATACTCCGTCTCATCGTACACACTTACGTAACGTTAAAAAATGTTACGAGATAGCTAATAACGTGACAACTGCTGTACCCCTCTCGATCTCAAGACCAATACGTGTACATAACTGCCTGCACATACGTGTTGTTATAGATATTTATCTGTTGAGGTTCATTTGAATAATTTCTGTGCTCCTTATGGTTTTTTCATTGTCCATTATGCTGCAGAAGTGGCGGGAAGTTGAAACGACGAACAATAGATTCCATGGAAATCTGTGGACTCGATGATGACTCGACGGTGAGGAGTCAGAGTCGTGTAGTTGGGCCAATCATCTGGAAGGATTGACAATTATTATTGAGATACAAGCTCAGATGGTGTTGAATATCACGACCGAGTGGGTTGGAAAATGCATGCAATGCTTCTACCTTTAAGGAAGTTCAAGCGATAGATAAGCGAAAAATATATTAGATTTTATTATTCCAAGTTAATGATTTGAAAATTTTGGTGAATCTTGTTGAACAGCGCTTAATTATGTGTGGAAAATTTGGAGAGGTTTCACCGTTTGGTAGTCGAGTCTCGTTGTTGAAAATGAGAGGTTAAACATGGGCTCTTATGGAAGCTTTCAAAAAACTGCGAACTTCAAGAATAAATATGTGAATTTCGAGACTGGAATCATCGGCATATTCGGCCAGAATTGACTTGAGCTTAGTGTTTAAAGAATTTGGTTGTGCAAAGTTGGAAAATAATTTTTCCATAAGATACTCTTGAACCTCCTTAATCCACTCATTTGCCGATGCTGTACGGATCGTTAGGATCGAAAATTCAACGGTTTTTTACCGGTTTTTATGGATTCGCTGGATTCTCATCTTCAATTATTTCGAGACGTCGCTTTTACCTCGCTACAAGATTTGGAGGATCGAAAACTAGTTCAGAAGCAATTCGGAATCAGGGTAAAGATCAAAAGCAGTAGATGCATAAACTGGTAAGCTCAGCACCCGATCATAAGCACTGAGACGTTCTTATCTGATCTACGATTTGTCTGTTTATTATAGATTTAATGATACTTGTGTGAAGACTCTTCTGAGACTCTCGATACCCTCGAATTTATTTTGCTCTTCAACTAAAAATAACGCTGCTGTGTCTGCGCTGTTTTTAAGCTTAAATATTTTGTAGATTTTTCCAAATGTGAGATTAACAGATCCAAATAACCGCAGTCGCTTGAAGCTCGAGTTTAATGCTTTTAAATAAACGTCGCGTTCAAATGAATTGAATACACAAATAGAAGGCTCGACTCGCGATTACGTAATCGCGGTATTAAATTTCGAATGTTCCAGATTTAGATAAATCACTGTTTCCATGCATTTTAATTCGACTTTCTTAATGCCTCAGAGTTAGGTCATGGACCTAACTATAACGCTAAAGTAAACTGAATTGCTATCCTTGCAACAATTAAGTGGAAAGCATCCTCACGCTCTTGTCCAGAATTCCAGTGTGGAGGAGGATGCAACGATCGCGATAATTTCTGGGAGTTAAAAGATGAAAAAACTCGGTGATATGCGTGCGCAAAGATGCAAAATGGAGAAGAATTTGCGGGCATTTGCCGAGCGTGTGAGTACATACGAAGCTGCAGAGCTGAAGGAGCATCTCAGGGGCAAGCAGTTGCATTTTGCAATGCGTCAACAGCAACAAAACGTGAGAGGAGAGACCGGCTCCGTTCTTTTCCCCGTCGCAGCACCGGGCCAACCGGCTGGGCTTGACCTTGTCTGGGTGTTCACCCTGGTTCTGTCGGTGAGTGTTTCTTTCTCTGGGCAGGCAGCGAGAGAGAGCCGCGCCTCTTGTGTCGTTAATCCACGCAGCACGCGAAGAGCATCGGCGCACTACCGAAGCTTTTCTTTCTTTCCTCTCTGCTCTTGGCCAGGTTCAGGAGTGGCGAGAGCGCGAGGGGGATGTGAGACTGAAACGGATGGAGAGAAAGAGCGGGACAGAGTTTGCTCACTTACCACGAGTGAACGAGGGGGACGAGAAAGCGTTGACGACGAGAGCGGGACGAGGAGAAAGAGCAATAGAAGACTGAGACGCGCTGACGAAAGACAAAGAGAGTTGCCGATCGATCGAACCCGCTGATCCCCACGAGCCTCTCGTTGCGCTACCAAAAGTCGTGACTCGCTGAATGAGAAGAGAAAGAAAATCGTTAAGCCTCTACAAGAGCCACTTTTGAATTTGTTACATAATTCGAAACAGGTCAGGGCCACGCGAAAAAAACGCGCGCGGCTCCTTCGATCGCTACAGGCTTCAACGTCGTGTGGCGAACCTTTCTCCGTCTCATCATGATTATTCTGATGTCAAGAGCGACGAGACAACAGCCGCGCATGTCTGGACAATTTTACAACTCGCTGCTTTTGATTACCTATAAAAACTGAATTTACGATACTTAGGCCGGACGCCCGAACCGTTTGTCGATTACCAAAATAGATCGAGTTCTCGAATATTGGACTTCTGCGACGACTGAGGAAACCCGTCCGATGGAATCGTACGGTTTACCGTTCAACGAAAGTCTTTCCTATGATGAATTTTTTTCTCGTCACATTCTTTGCTCCATCCAATCATTAAATTCAAAGTTGCAGATCGATTTATCAGTCTTGGAGTCGTTGATCGTGCTGTTGGAGAATTAATTTTGCGATATGGATGATCCGTTATTAGCTGAGGATGGCGATGGCTCGTTCGATTCCGTAGCTCGTTTCTCATTCTACCATGTGTCATCGGTCGTTGCTCCAAGATTTTCGAGATCATCTGGTCATGATTCTGCAGAAGGAGTTCCAACGCGACGAGCGACCTGATAAAAAACCGATGATAAAATGAATCGAAAAGTTTCACTTAATTTCATGTCAGTTTCGTTTGATCGTTAACTTTCAAGATATTTAGTAATAGAAGGCTATAATTGAATGATTAGTTCTGAAGCTACACATCAGGAGTCAACCGGGAATGTCATGATTGCCGTAATCGTAATAGCTTAATGGAATTTAGAGCGTCGGAAATTGGTGCTTTGAGTTCGAGCAGAACGCGCGTGATTTTTGGTTTCGTGTACGAGGAAATTTTTCATTAGTGCGTGAGGCACCACTGTATTCTGGTGTGGTGACCCGAGCACATTTTTTCAAGCGATCAACCAGCTCATAAAACTCAAGATTAACGATGAGTCAATGATTTTCCATGCCTCGCTCAACGTGTAAAAACCACTGCCGAAGATCAGTCAGCATTTAAATTTAGAGATGAAAATAGAGATGAGGCGAAAAGTTTTATATCGTTGTATATCTATTGTACGATGTTTGCGCATATGTTTTATCGAAATGCCAATTCAACGGTTTAGAGTCTAAGACGATAGTGGGCTTGCTGACTTTTGGGTTATACGAATAAAAATTACGTTGTTGCCCGTGGCCGGTTGAGGCTAAGTGTAGTCTGCAAGCTTATTTTGAATATTTTGGATTTTGACTGTGCATGAAAATTGCTGGTTGATGCTTCGTTTGGATTCGATTAAAAATTGTTGACCTGTAGAGGTTTAATTAGAAACAGCAAATCCATTGGAGTTGAATCTTCACTTAGAATTCTTTCGTAATTTCGTATGGATGTTGCATCAGTCGGTTTGTTATTAATTCTCGTAATGAGAACACCGCCGGGTCTTCATGACGAGATTACGTTATTGTAAGTTCTTTTAATAAATTCGTTTCTCCGCAAGAGATTCCAACGTGATCTCGCGAGTGGTGTAAGCGTGGCTTGTACAAAAGTGAGTAACACATTCACCAAAGTTGGCGGACGCGTGCTGGATGTGCTGAATTCCCTTCCTCTGGTTTTCTCACGAGTCTGACAGAGGGCGCGATTTTCTCCGTCTCGCGTAACACAGGTTCAACAGTAGACAGTGCACGGGTAGCTTCGTTGTGAAATTCGCTTTTCTTTCTCTCTTTTTTTCCCTCCTTTCTTACTCCAGGGCCTCAGCCCATTGCGTAACTTCACACGGGCCGCTGCTGCGGCTTCGTTTCTCAATATACCGAGCTCTTGGAGATTCGATGCCCTCATGAAACTGGCGGGAGAGCAACGGAGAGGAAAGATGACATATAGAGTTGTCACGATACCACATGCTCATAGAGAGCCGTAGGTCGTTTGCGGTGAAACGAAAATGACGCTTTGAAGCTTTACTATCTACAGAAAATCATTCGCACAAAATTTTGAGGGTTATATGAAAAGAACTTGGCAAAAATCTTGCCTCAATTCTAAGAGTGATTTTGGGCCACGTTTGCTACGAAGCAGATCCACTTAAGGTAGATCGTGCCCGAAGGATCGTATTTTATGGGTGTCTAAATTGGATCGATTTTTACTCCCTAATTAAAGATATAATTACTCTAAATTAATGTGAGAGTTATTGATTAGAAATTGTAAATAAATTTTTTCAACTTATATTTTGACGAATGAAATTACAAGCCACTTATTAATCGGGGATCCATCACTTACTGAACCCAAAATTTCATTCTTCCCTGGTGTAAATACTACGGTTTTTTATGTAAAAAATCGCATTAGAGAACGCAAAGGGAAAACACAACGGGAAATGGATCAAGAAAAAAGTGTTAATAAAAAGACAGAAGGCTGTGACAGGAATGGACCAAGCTAAGAAGAAACAAAATACCGAAATGAGCAAATGTCAGGTCATGCGAGTGCTCATTGCCAATTTCGTTCAATCTTTAACGTAATACATCTTTATTACTACCAAGACAATCGTCTCGAATTTTTTGCCGTATCTTCATTATATATTTAATTGTCGTTGTGTACTTTTCCATAAACTTCGTAAGAAGTGTTCAATCGTTATATGGAAAGATAAACGATTTTTAACGCACCATCCCTATAATGCTGTGTATTTTTTCTTCATATTTAAGCACGTTTATCTAAATAACCAATAAGACGAAGCCTTTAAAATTTGAAATGCGTGTGAGTCGACTACTCGCTTAAACTTCGTGTAAATTTCAAGACTTTCTTAAGAAAATCGTTTCGTGCATGAACTAGCTTAAGGAGTTCAGAAAAACAACAAAATTTCGGAGCATTGAAAGCGTAATGCTTTCGATATTGCAATGTCTGATCAAGCCACGTTTATCTTCAGATTTGGCAGGTCCGGAAATCAACATCGTTCGAAGTGTCAAATTCTAAAGATTTCAGTCCGTACGAATAAAATCCTCAAAACGGAAGCAAGTGGCTCAAAACCAATAACCTCTGTAAAACAATCAAACCACGACAGTAACGCGACACGATAATGGCAGATTCGTACGAAATATAAATATCATTACGGTTTCTGACAAGTTCGAGCTGGGAATAACCATAACCTCGGTTACGAATCCATGAACTTCGAATAACCTTATTGTACCAGTGATATAATTTTGTGAAAAGAAAGAAGTGCTCGTTGGCTCATCTCAAAATACATCTGAACGTCCTTTTTCCCATATTTCTATAGTCTTCTTTGATCAAGTTCGTCCCAGTGTTCTTAAGGGATGAAGGGTGTCCGGAATGTTACGAAGTCCTCTGCTGCCATTACGTGCAGGTCAGTAAACTGGGAGTCCGAATTCATTCCTTCTACAAATACCCTCGTCAGGGCCACGGGTATTTCAGAATTCGCATCCGATACTTACACATACATGCCAAAATATTCTATAAAAGGAAATCCTCGTAGAATTATATTGATTGCCTCATTTAGAAATGGAACATGATTCCTGGCGTTGAATTATTGAATCCTACAAACGATAGAAAGCACATAGAACCGATAACAGCTCCGAGTGTCTTTAGGTGGCCGTTTACCTTATGATCCGCGGTCTTCGACTTGGCACCCTATAAACACGCAACCTTTCATGAGTATTTCCATTGTCGAGTCAGCCGCCGCTAGTATGTAAGTGCGCACTGGCTTTATGGACACCGCACACAATGACGAAACCACAAACGCGAAAGGTATCGCTTTTTTGCATACTCTATACTCACCAGTATGTAGAGATACCACGTGGCCACGAGCATTATCCTCTCAGATTGTGTGGTAAACCGCGTGGTGACTTTTGCCAGTGAGCACGAATCTTGTATAATATAACTAAAGTTAAAAATGATGTTACAAATATTCGTTGAAATCTGCTCACAATTCAGGGGAATGAAGTTCATTTTTCTGGTTATTGTAACGCTGATTTTTTTGGTACGAAATAAAAACTGAATGCTCGGGAGACTCTCGTTAACTGAGGATAAAATTGGTTAGAAATTATTTGGCTATATTTGGATGTATTGGCTATTCAAACGTTCAGCTAAAGTTTAGAAGGATAAGCATCAGTGACACCCTGTACATGGATGCACAATAGAAAAAGCTTGAAGAACTCCGCTAAAGCGAGACTAAATCTTTCGGCTCGTACAGCATTGCGACGCTCTGCGTCGCTCAACACCTGGAGCTCCTTGCAAGAAATCTTCGATACCGTGGGTATTCGGGATTGCAAAATCTTTGAAATGCGATTCTTCGTCGCGGTTAACAGTCTCGTCGGTACGATGCGAGCCCAATTAAGCAGCGTTTGACGTGTGAAAGTTGAATGAGAAAACGCGAAGTGAGTTTATACAAAGGAAATACAGCCTTTTCAAAGGGAGAATCAACAACTGAGATTCATGGAATAAGATTAAAAATAAATGAGTCTCTTTTCGACTGGTTACCGGTAGCAAAGTGTTTCTATAAGCTTGCTGACTTGCACACTGAAATCTTTGCGAATTACTTTTTACGTGGTATATACAAAAAGAATGGTTTTTGCTTTTTTACTTCGTAATTAAAGATATAATCACTTTAAATCAATGTCAGAGTTATTAATTCGGAATTGTGAATAAATTTTTTCAACTTATCTTTTGGCCAATGAAATTGCAAGTCATTAATTAATCGGGGATCCACCACTGCCTGAACTCCAAATTTCCTTCGTCCTTCGAAGGGTAAACATAAAGGGAATGGATCAAGAAAAAAGTATTAATGAAAATACAGAAAGCTATAAACAGGAATGGGCCAAGCCAAGAATAAACAAAATGCTGAAATAAGCAGATGTGAGGTTACGAGTGCTCATTATCAATTTCGTTCAATCTTTAACGTAATATGTCTTTATTTCTAGTATAAGACGATCGTCTCGAATTTTTTATCAAACCTTCGTTGTATACTTCACTCTCATTATGTACTTTTTCATAAACTTCGTAAAAAGCGTTTATTCGTTATATGGAAAAATAAACGATTTTTTGCGTACAGTCCCGATAACCCTGTATTTTTTTATTCATATTTAAACACGTTTATCTCAGTAACCAATAAGACGAACCATTTAAAAAATTGATACGCGTGTCAGTCGACTACCCATTTAAACTCTGTGTGAATTTCAAGACTTAAGAAAATTCGTTTCGTGCATGAACTACCTTAAAATTATATTGAAAGAAAAATAAAAAAAGCATCGCTCAGACACGGTCATTTTCCATGAAAATAAGTAATCACTGAAATATTGTCCTCACTCAAATATACATTTACAAAGTTCGAGTACCAGGAGCAGTGAAACTGCGATTGTAGTATCAGACCTTACAATCATGAAAAGCATCACATTAATTAGAAAATTATGAATTTCTTCATAATTTTGCATTTTATAGAGATAGACCAATACAACGATAATAAATCTGTCATTTGATGGACATAATTCTTCAACCATCAGGGAATATGAGTTTGTTATTAATTTATTCAATTATGATCTATCCGATAATTAAAATGTGAATGCATCAACAAAACCATAGTGCACCACGGTGCCTCGACACTTAATCTCGATCTCTGGTGACATGATTTACACATCCGATACACATATAACACTCGACGATGATGCACTTGTGCAATTTACTGGCACATTTTGCCCTCTTGTGATTTTATATCGCTATAAAATGCGGTATAAAATGCTCATTGAGGTTTGCTGTGAAGTTTTCACCACACTATTTATTTTATTTCTGCTCGATTCGATATTCATACATTGCTCAATGAAGGGTTCGTGATTACCGCGTCGAAGATTCGTGAAATGCTTAAAAAGTCGTAGCGACACATCGACGAACGGAACTTTGAATTATTAATTTTGTGTATTTCAAGTCCACGGTAGAGTGCTTCGAAGTTTAGTCACTCGGTACCCTGGAAAATAGGTCGACACTCGAAGCCTTTGGTATTCTGTGAATTTTTTATCTTTTGCAAGTGTTTTGGTGCAACTTTCTACCCTGGAATAGTGCAAAGCCTCATTTGAATGCATTTTATCAAATTTGTTCATCTTTTTAGCATCTTGCACACATCGAAAGGGATGAAAATTCGTAAACAGAACGATGCTTGTGTCAAACGAATTGACAGGGTCTCCAGATTCTCATTGAAACATCAGAACATCACCTTCGTCTGGAGTCCGGCTAATTCCCTTCTTTCCATCCTGCAACGTGATGCACGAATTTTTGGAGCAGAAAAAAGTCACGAGGGAAAAAATCGATTTCGATACAACTTCACATAATTTTGTCTCCGGAGACGACGAAAAACCAGAACTGAATGTTCCTATGTTTGTAATAACATTTTCAGACCATTCTGTGATCAGGATTTTCGATACGAAGGATTTTATGGTACTTCAAGGTTTCATCTTTCCCTGCTTGCTCGTAGAATAAATTCTTACCGCCGCACACAAACGGAGGCATATCGCATCTGCAGATTTTAATAATGTCATTCATGAGCCGAGTTACACTTTAAGGCTTTGTTATACGAGGGCGTCTCAGTTGCATAATGACGTCTTCGAGTTTCCAATACACACGCGGGACACGCGGTCACCACGATCAAAGAAACGCTTTTAATAGATTGTTCGTACATGTCGCGGTGTGTCTCGTATTTGTATGGGGCAGAGTTTGATATTATGTAACACATGCAGTCTGCCTCGTATTACTTCATACTACATTGCAACAGACTGTACACCTTATTCATTTTACGAATACTATCCTTTTCCCTTTCTGTTTACACCCGTTATTCCATGATTATGTGACCGTTTATCTTAAATTTTATGTGCTTTTTTAATTTGCCAACTTTTATCCTCTCTTTTTCATAATCAATTTATCGTTGGTCAATCACATTTTCTTGTTTTATTTTGGACCAAAATATATTTCTTCGAATGAGTTTCGTTTCGACAGAAAAGTGGGATTTCAAATATTCCCTCAAATGTTGGTTGTTAGCACTAAACAATTCCCTCACTTGTTAAAAGGTCATGACACTTCTGGGGTACATCACACAGGATTTGCCTGAATCACCGGTTACGGTTACGGTGTTTGAAGGTTCAGACGATCTTGAAAGGCCCTTCTAAATCAGTTATCTCAAAAACTTCAGATTTCCATAATTGAGCAGGGTTTAAGGTCTTATGTACACTTGGAACTGGCGAAAAAGCGTGATTTTCTTGATTTTTTCTCGACAAGAGAATAAATGTTTATTGAAAAATTGTAAACGACACTCATTAGTACGTATGTTCATGTACTTGTACGATTTTTTTCATCAAAAAATTTCTCAAAATGGCGCATCTCCAACTGTACTCCAGTAGCACCTTTTTTTGAGGACCAGTTACGGTGGAGATGGTAACTAAAAACTATTGATTAGATCCATACCAAATTTATACAACTTATTTATTATAATAATAGCTTGAGCCTGAAGGATTTGTAAGAATTTTGATTTTAAAAAAATGGCGACAGTGTAAACGAAAAAATCATTTTTTGAGGTGCTAAATTTTCGGGTTTTTGTTACAATTTTAATAGTTTTTTAGTAATCGTGTCCACCACAAAGGTATTTTTCAAAAAAGCAGATTCTGAGATAACCGCGTTTAAAGATTCAAGTATTAGACGACCGCGCGTACTGGGCAGCCGCTTGAAATACTCATAGCTACGAATCTAATGCTTCGATCTTTATTAAATTTCGTGAGAATATTCTGCAGACATAGTACTTGAAGAATATCTAAAAAAAAATTTTATTTTTCTGCCCATCGCAAGTGTATATGAGCCCTTAATGATGGAACAAAAGGAAAATTGTTCAAATTTTCTTCCAACTTAGTACATTTATTTTTCTCCCTTTTCCGTTGTCCACAATAATTTCGTCTCCGTTAACATCGGCATTATCAATTTTTAAATTTTGCTTACATCGATTCATTATCGACCACGGAATCATCAATTTCGTCAGTGCTCATAAGTCCTCCAGTAATATTTGCTATAATCAACTTATCGTTTCAACCTGTAATATGACACTTGAGTTTCGGTACATAATGAGTACAACTTCAAAAAACAGAAAAGCTACCGATAATAATTGGAGTTCCTTTTTATTAGAAAACAGGTTTTCTTCGTGTTATCGCAGTAAACACTGACGTTCTCGTTCAAAAGTCGATAATATCATCATCAACTTTTACCTTGCATATCAAAATCCGTTTCCTTGAGAGGTCCAACTGCGTGGGTGTTCAACGATAAATGTAACGATTACGACTTAAACGTATACGAGCTAGTAGGATAGTAACGCGATACTTCGATTCCGATATGATTCACAAGACACTTATTACTTACAATTTAATTTCATTTATTTATTGTATACGCAAGTTTGTTCACGAAAGCTCCGACGTGTGAATAAATTTCAAACGATTATGGGACGATAAAGGTCAAAAGATAGCATTCGATTGGTAACGAGTGGAAAAATTCATGCAATTACATGTTATTACATATAGATATATTTGCGAAGCCTTTGCGGAGTCTGTATTTCATGGTTACGATGAATAATCCATTATTCCTTCGTGGTATTAAAGTTTCTTTGCGCTGGCTTCTTGGTCATTGCATTTATCATTTTGTTTATGAGACAGATCATCTTATTTATAGGTAGTTAGCCAATCCCAATGAATCTTCACCGATGATTTTCCAGAGGCAGCGTCGTATCTTCTTGGATTTCTGGTGAGGTTAAGTAGCCAGAAAAAAAACCGGTGACACATATAAGCACTAAAATTCTCGTATTTTACATACGTTGACCGCTATTTTTGCTGGAGTCTTGTGTTTTTTCTCTGGCTTTAGAAATAACAATATTATTGAAGTCTATAGAAGAATGCAGATTGGCTGAGGCCTCAGCGGGACGTCTTCATCTATGATCATTTACAAACAATGTACAAATAGCTACAATACGAAAATACTTGCTACGGAGCTTCAAAGGTTTCGTTTTCCTCGAGATTATCACAAGACAGTGTGCTTTATTTCATTAAGCATTTGCTGAGATTCCAAATATGAATTTCCAGGTAGAGAAAAAATCTGAGTTATCTCAGTAATTTCAGAAGAATCTTAGGAATTCCGATTCTTTTGCGACCGCTACAAATTTTCTCATTCTTTGGCATACGTACTGAAAATGATCAAATTTTCGTGCCCATCACCGTGGCATTTTTGTATTTTAAGCAGTCGGAATCAGGCTCTTTTGACTCAACCTTATAATTTAGTGACTTTTTTTATATTTTATTACATTTTTGCGACACATAGTCGATGGCCCATTGCCCAATATTGGATCGTTTTTTGGTGCTTTCCTCATTGCTTCTCCCCTTGGGCACTTCCATAAAGCGTGGTTGCAAAACGTTTAGTGAGACAGATTCAATGATGACATTTAGAAGTTTCACTGCCTCAAATGAGCAACGGTCATCAATTGATCCCCGCTTCACGTGCCTCCTCCATACCCCTTTTCTTACGTATTTACCAACAGGACGTTAAAATAAATGGACACAATGCGCGAATCCATCTGCGATGTTACGCGATTAAAAGCGAGCGTATATCAACTAAGGAGTAAAGAATAACTGGAGAATTAACCAGTCACGTAACGCTCCGTTGAGTTGAGTAAGCGTTCGTACTGACGCCCGCGGCTTTTTTCATTCGTAACTGATACAGCCAATGTAACGCTGGAGGCGGAATTCTATTAAATTTAATTTCGATACACTTTACAATGAGAAATCGCGTTGATTATCGTCCGTCCAATCTACGGGGCCAAATCCTTCCTGATGGAATCACGAAGATGCAACAAATTCGAGTGTCCTTAAATTCGGAAGAAAAAGTGCTCCATTGTCCAAGGGCTGTATTGGCTAGCTTCGTCTCTAGAAAAAAGCAGGCTAAAATCGAGAAAGAGAGTCGCAGCAAATGTTTCTCTGTGTCCATCTCCGATAGAACGTCACGAATCGGCGAATAGCACGTCTGCGAGTCATGGGCGGAGAAAAATCTTGAAGAGTTTCCTTAACTTTTAGGAATGCGTGTATAAATTAATCAAGCAATACGAGAATCCTCGATCGTTTTCCAATACGCGGGGCAAAAAAATGGCGATTACGTCACCAATTTTTTTATGTTTCTTCGGCAAGTCCGACTGCGTCGGAAGGATAAACGCTTTGATGAAATGCTCACGATGCAGAGCCGACAAATAAAACATGAAACGTGAAAAATTACTTTATTTATATTAACCTATGGAGATTCCTCGATGACAAACTAACAGGATGATTTTTAAATGGCTTTTCTATCTCGAAAGTGGACGAGAAGTCGTGCACGAGATTTATGTCAACCTCGAGATAAAATAACGAGTCCGCGCGCACGCTGAAAGGGCAACTTGTTTGCACACGAGTGGGTGTAGAATTGTAAAAAAAGGGCGTTTACTTGCCTATACGCTACGTGAACGCATAAAGAATTTTGTTAAATTTATTCGTAACTGGCGTTACGGCTCAATTAACTCGGTTAATCATTTTTATTCGCAATCATTTTTTCTTCCGAACGTCCATTCGGTGCATGCGACGGTATGCAATGGAGACTCGAAGGAACTGCGATGCAGAGGCGATTGCTGCATACGAGATGCATTTGTCAACTAAAAGTGCGGACGAAGAGGCCAGAGTGAGAGCCAAGGCGTTCTCTTCTATTTTTACTGCACCGTTTCACTGTTACTGGGATTTGAATCCATGAGATTTTTATTGAATGTTTTTCGAGCCGGCAGGTCTCATTGATTTTCAACTGAAAATTTTGGATAAACATTCTTGGCTGATTTAAAATTAAAATAGAAAAAATAAATCAAAGTTTAGATAAGAAGTAATTAATGTCAAAGATTTTTTCAACGAACCTCGCAGGCTCCCTCGAGTGATATCCGTAAACGTCAACGACGCAAATCCTCTCGAAGTAAAGCTTTGACCAGACGACTTTAAAGATTTATTGCTAGCTGTAACCGGTGACATAAAAGTTTTATTTCATCGACTTGATTGATCTCCGTAACTACCGTGACGATTAGCACTCTGCTGGCTAATAGAGCGAATGCGAAGTAACAAAAAATTAAGCTCGTTCAATTCGATAACGTGCATAAAGGTGGGACTGCGAGATCAGTGACTGAACTAGATTTGTCTTTAAGAGCATGCACGAATGGTTGCAAGAAATACATTTTAATTTTACATAATTCGTCTGATTCGCGGTGACTTCATTGTGTCGGAGGATCTCACAACTTTTTTAGAAAAATTTCAAAATTGCCAAAAATATTCACAATACTTAATTTTGCTAAAAAGCATGCCAAATTATTTTTAAACATATGAACGAAATTGAAATTTCATTCGTAAAGAAAAAATTATGTTTTTTTACCTTCCCCATTCTTAAAATTAATCGTAATATAATGCTTTATCAATATTAAACGTTACCAAAAATGTTGGGACCATTTTTCATCGATGACAGTAGCGAATAAACCGAAATTTCATTTGGATTTTTTCCATTTTTTTCTCACTTTTTTGGTTTTTGTACCTTCCCCCCTCTCTAAGTGAACCCCCACATAATTTCTTCCTGTCAGTAAGGCTGAAAAAATATTCATGACCGTTTTCAGCAAAAGTACGTATTGTAAATATTTACCGCTGAAACTGAATCACGAAAACAATCCTGAACGATTCTGACACGACTTTTGCTACAACTCCCACAGAAATAACGACAGAGTCATGAAAAAAGTGTGCTGGTTTCTCAATGAAGAAAGAACTCCAAAAAAGTCTGACCAGATCATGCAACTAGGACTGCAATTAGTCGAATCCCAAAAAAAGTTTCAAGTTAACAAGGAACGTTCACTGCAAACTGTGTATCCCCCTCGTTACACGAGCATTGCGAAATTAGATCTGAAGCTTGTGCCAATCAATAGGCCCCCGATGGGAAAGAAAGGAATAACTTAACACTGGGGCTTGTTTGGGGCGTTACGTGCGCTATGAACAATCATGGCCATGTTTTATATGCATGTGTTATATGAGGCAGGAGTACAGATATATTGAAGTAACAAGAGCAAGCGCAGCACGCGATCGTTCGTAATTTTGTAATCGACGGAACGATTATTGTTGCCACTCCGGTATACTTTATCGTTATTATCTCTCTTTCTGCGTCTCTCGCGCCCTCACTTCTCGCGAATCACGAGCGCGCGGTTTGCATAATCCCAGACGACGACGCGCCAGTATTCAATACGGTATTCAAACGTATCCGAGTAGTGGATATATCTGCGAAAGTCAGCCATGTTGGCAATGAGAATTCATTGAACGTATGTGCCGGTACGTAATCCGAAGTCCACATGAAATAATGCGTGCGTGTGTGTGTGGCCAACAAAGAAAACGTACGAGGCAAATTAACGATCGACCAGACAAACAAGACGAGAGGCAAATAACTCCTTCGCCATTTAGTTGCGTTTCGTCGAAGCTGAGCTCGAGTGTGTCGAGAAATCATGAAAAAAATAAGTAACTTATTGAAGTCTTGGATTAGAGGCCTGCATAATGATGAACTTTACTGCGGTGTGTGTCTCTAAAGTATGTACGAGGCGCAAGCATTTTACAGATTCTCTCTTATCGTAATTAAACGTCGTTGATCCAGATCGGCCGCACTATTTTCCTCACACTCCGGTACACCTTATGATCATAGGGTAATAAACGGAACGAAGGCATGTTATTAAAGTATTCGATACAACAAGGCTCTAGTATACTTACGTATGGACTTGGAATAAAAATTTTCGAACGACGGGTAATTAGTAGGAAAAAAAAAACAAACAAAAAATGTGCACAGTCGAACGAATCTGATTAATAAAGCGATAACATGTCGTGCCATTTATCGAAATCATCTAAACGCTTCGTTCGTTCCTTAATTATAACCATCCGTTTCGTTTCATTTATAACAATTTGTCATCGTTTGACTGGGCTACACTTATGGAAAATAAAAATAGTGACGAATCGCTTGTTCGCTTGGGATGTTTATTGAAATAATGTATCGAATAACAAGCTATTGAATGTACTCGACAAATATTTACCAGTACAATAATCACTGCTGTGATATCTAATTATGCCAATTCAAGTAAAATCAAATATCAATTTGCCTCTCAACGTGATTGATCTCACGCATTCGGTGATGCTGAACATGAAAAAGTCGTTTTTCTGCTCCCACCTTTGTTCGCCTGAAATTATTCGAATTCTTCAATCGACGGGTTTGCACCGCACGGTGCTGTAAGATCAGTTATCAAATGAATGGAAAGCATCAGAGAATAGCTCGCCATCTGGGAAGAAATACAATTCTCTGGAAGGTGCAGCAGTTCCTCCCAGTAATTTCTACGACTTGCGTACTTTCGTTCTGCACATGATGATGGTTTTTCGACTCTCAATGACGATGAATATTGGAGACAGAAGTTTCGGTTATCCTTTATTAAATTTTTATTCCATTCGTCGAGACTCATAATCCCCATTTTAGTTGAACTCCACAAAGTTCCACGAATGATAAACCCACTTGAATGATGATTCATTTTCAAATAATAAGAGATTGAAGCTCGAGTCAGTTAACTATAGTTAACTACCATAGTTTAATCCGCTGCTCCATTTGAACCGGTTCAACGTACGAAAAGTAAAACGTGCAGGGGTTCAAATTGCCACCCCTCCTTAATATAGCGGTATAGAACGATGAAAAGTCTGCGCCGTGAAAGTATCACGGTCTTTGCTACCTCCGCCTCTGCACTGTGTCTCGGTCCTGACTTTAAGCTTACGTAATTCGCTCATAGTGGGTGTACCATTGCCATAATACGTTTTAAAGCGAGTTACAACTCGGCATTGTGCTCTCTTTCTCTCTCTCGATCTCTCAGGCGTCTGTGCCTCGGTGCATAAATTTTTGTGTACTTTTGTTCTATGTCGCAGCGCGCTACTGCGTACAGAAGCGATAAAAAACGAGAGAGACAGAGAGAGAGAGAGAGAAGAACGATAAAAACGCAATGTATCGCCGTTACTCGGGACGCGTGCCATACCGTTGATCCATAGTGCCGCAGAGCAGGTAATACCCGTCTAAGTAGCAATAGGACAGGAGCGCATAGAGAGGCAACACTGACGTATGTATTTGCGAACGGAAATCCGCGTGCGCGGTGGTCACTCATGTGGCTTTTTCGCATATTACGCTTTATGACACGGAGAGTGACGTTGCTCGTCGCGTTCGAGTCTCCCGTCGTTGCACACTTTGTCATTGCATCACGTTAAACGAGCCGTGTCTAACGCCCCGCGTTCCTCCGTACCTCTAACTTGCAACAACACTTTTGTCGCACGATAAACAATTGCTGGAATTGGCTTATTTGCAACGATTCCAAGTGATTGCACATTCTTTATTCTAATTTGTGTTATCTTCGTTCCAGTATAAGATACTTTTCTGAGGATATTTAAGGCGTTTCATTATTCGTGGACGTTTCGAATCTTTTCGATTCTATTCCCTGCCGTTTTTTCTACTTTGTTTCTTGCTTTTTCTCTTCCTTGCTCCTTCTCTTCCTTGCTCTTTCGCCAGCAATTGGTAGTCCGTGAGGCAGCAATTATCGCGGAGCTTAAAAATTCATGTGGGTTTGCGACGAAGGCACGCGTTCGTGAACGCATTTTCATTCGAGGATCTAAATTTTTCTCTATTTTTCAGACTCCGAGACACCCGGACGCGATGGGAGAGTCGTTTGCATTTTTCAGGTGACCCTTAATGCGGCGGGGGTAACGATTATGAGAGCGACCTCGAGGGAAAAAAAGAAAATTGCATTCCTCATTGTAAACCGGAGCTGATCCAGTGTGTTACATTGAAACAATTATCCATCGATCCTTCCCCGCAACGCGCGTTTATCGTCCGTTGCATTTTTCAATCGTACTGCACGGGTTAAACGAAAACAATTATACAGTGACCAACACGGGGAAAAACTATGGATAAGCGTCAAGGCGATGGAAATAATGAAAAGGTCAGTGGAATTCCCGTTAAAGTTTTTCCTTCCTTCTCATCGTCGTACGACCGCAGAGTTCTAAAGCTCGTACACGCGCTACCAAAAAATGGTGAAATTTTGAAAAAAAAAAAAAAAAAACAAAATAAAAAAACCAGTGTGAGAACAATTGACGATTGTAACTTTCAAACAAGAGCGTGCTGGACTGCGCGCCGAATGTAAAAGCCAGCGAATTAGTAACGTGCCGTATTCCATGAATTTAAGCATCTTCTTAAGCATTTTCTTTAATTCTCATCACAGGATTCCTTTCCTCCAAATGAAATGAGTCAATTGTCCTTTTAGTAATCTGAACGAGAGTTTTGAGCCGACCTGTACATTGGTACCCGCATGTAAGCACCGTTTATCGCTGATATCGTTTCTCCCAGTTCTATATAACAGCGGCGCGTTGTAACAGTGATATCGTGTGCGGCATGGAGGACAGCAAGCCTCCTTCGATTCTTCGTGATGCATAGTAACGTCCGCGACAGAAAACTGGCCGGCTCTTGCCGCTCGGTACTCTGAGAAATAACGAATACACGCATATGCACAAACCCCTCTCATACTCGGGAAAATAATCAGTTCAAATGCGTCGTCGCAATATTGTTTGGATATTGTCAGCTGCTGCAAGTATATTTGCTGGAGAAACAACGCACGCGGTTTCGCGCGCGGTTGCGGGATGCGGGCGACTGCACGAGACTCTTGCATAAGCCGATTAGAAGACTCTTTAACCCTGCTGCTTGGTACGGAACATTCATAGTTTTAACCCTGCTCCCGATCCTTCAAAAGATCATCTATTCGTTTTAATTATACACTGATGATGTTTCGCTGTACCGCCGTAAACCAAGGCGCTATTAACTGTACTTGTTGGCTATTCTTAAATCGAAAGACACCATTTTTTGTTGACTGATTCGTTTGCTAGGGGAGAGAGCAGAACTGCGTTTCTTGTCAATTGTTCTTTGTTCGAGGGGCTTAAGACGATGAATCAGTCGGTATGTCGCAACCGCGAGTGCGAGAGAGATAACTGAAAATTTCGAAATCGATATTCTTTGAGAGCGTTCGACCGATTAAAAAAGGCTCCGTCAGCCTACGCAGGACGATGGCAAAAATCGGCTGCAGAGGCATTTTTATTAAGTCAAACTGTGTCAAAGAAATTTCATTTCGAAAATTACGAGTGAGGTTAGTCGACTGATCCATGCTCTTGAGGAAGCTCATGCGTCATTCAAAAAAGAAACTTAACTTTTTTGCTCTTTTGACGATCAAAGAAACGAGTAAAATTTACTCTCGCAATTATTAAAATTATGCGTGTAACTTGGTCGTTGAGATTTATACATTTTTGATACAATGATAGCGGTTAAAATACTTTCGTAGTAAAATCATCAAGCAAAATGTAACAACAGCCATTTTCTATTCATAGGCGTATGCATATCTATATTTTAAACCAGCTGGCTCGGCATGGTGTTGCTGAACTTTCCACTGTTTATGTCGTTATTACTCGTTAATCTCAAATAAGTATTTTTCTTTATCCATTCCCAAGTGATTTTCACTGGTAACAATAAGGCAATTTTTTTATTCTCGTTTTTGGCTCTAAAGTTGGGAGGATCCTATTTCATTAAGGATATATTGCACAGGCGATACAATGTTGCCATGCTAAACCATGCTAAAAACATAAAAAAATTCAAAATGATCAGAATTTTATAAAATTTGGTCAACATATTCTTTAGTGCCAAATTTGACAATACAAATTTTTTAAGATTTTTCTTCTGTACAGTTATCGAGTAATTGATCACTAAAGTTCACGTGTATAAGCATAGCGTTTCCATATATATAGGTATACATTCCATGCATAAGAAATCTGCTTTAATGCGTAATTACTCGATAACTAAGCAGAAGAAAATTTTGAAAAAAATTGTGTCTTCGCACTTGATGTTGAAGAACATTATCACCAAATTTGATCAATTTCTTATCAATTTGACGAACGTAGCCACCCTCCTTAAATCCAAATCGTCGCACAGGAAGTGTGCCTGTTACAAGAGCCAATGCATAACCCTTCAAAAAATGTGATTTTCGTTAACTGTTTTCTCGAAAACTCCGATGGCAGATCCTATAATATATAATTCCGGAATAGATGCACGCTGTATATTTCTAGCATATTTTCAAATTTCAACTCTTAAAGTTGGGACTTTCGATTTCCATTAGATTTGCGTGAACTTCCTTAAAGATGGGAAGACACGAATGTCCTTGGTAGTGACAAAAATCAACGATCCCTTCCTCCATTTGTTGCACATAATAAAACAAAAAGATTACCGATTCTCAGATGATTAGTGCATTCTCTAGGACAAGACCGTTAAACTTATTAACATAGTAACGAGGATCTTCTTCATCCTGAAATCTCTCATGAAATTTCAGTCGCGTACGCAGTAGATAATTTCTGTTGACATACATGTCAGGCGAATGGAACTCCATCGCAGCGGTACGTTTCCCCGGGAACAATCGATTTCCTCATTTGTAAAGTGGCAAGTCTGCCGGACTCACGCCAACGAAGCACGTTCTTTGCTCAATTAGCGTGCGCATAAAGTTGGCCGTGTCGTCGTCGCGAAGCGACGTAGTGGATGGCGCGTTTGGAATACGTTTGAAAGAACGACTCGACTATTCTAGACTGTTTATCGTCCTCGCACACGCAGCTAGCATCCCCGAGTGCGGACGTTTCTTCATTGGCTCGAGCCACGGCTATTCTTCCTGGCTGTTACGCACGGATCCTTTGTCGTATAACAAAGCTATGCGGCAAAGTAACGCAAGTAACGTCGGTGATACGAGTTCGATGAAATTTCACGAGGATTCGTGAGCTCTGAAGTGTCTTCGAAACTTGATGAAATCCTCAAAAGCTCCGACCTCGAAATTCCAATTCGAAAACTACAAAAACAAGATCAAAAAGTTTCCTCCACCCCAATGCTCAATCCCCCGCCCTACATTCGACCCTCCCAAACTTGCAATAATTCCGCAACCCCCAATTCCGCAGAGGCTCCGTCCCCTCGAGCTCCAGAGCTTCGGAGTTCGTTCTCATTAAAGAGCAATCTCTCGAGTCAGAAGATGAGAAAAGCTCGATAAGGACATCCAATGTATGCGGTATAGCGAAGCTTGCCTTCCTCCGGAGCTTTTAACGGTGCCATCTTCGACGTGGTTTCTCCTACGATGTTGAGAGTTCGGCATCGATCGACTTCACAATTGACCGCTTCGTTACACAACACGTGCTATAACCATTGCCAAACAATGGATTATGCTTTGGTGGCGACGTGCCGCGATCGTGGCAGCAGCGTCGGCTATGTCAGCGTCGATTTCCTCGCCATCCCCTCCTCCCACCCCCTTCTCTTTCTCACTCAAAAGAGATACATCACTCTGTGTGTTCCGTAGGTCGTGTAAGCGCCTCGGCTTGACTTATGCAAGCATTACATACATTTGGTTACATTACCCGGTCATTACGTAAGTTGGATTACGAGGGGGCGGACTAAAAAAAAAGAATAACGCGGCCTGGCTCCTAGGGCGTATATAATATGTCTACATACACTCGCGTACGTGTATACTTTTATAAATGTATGTAATATCCTGAGGCTAGCGACGGCGAAGACGCAGCTCGTTACATATTCGCTAACTCGTGACTTAATAGCAGGGACAGACATTTATGAGCCAACAGTTACGTCGAATTTTGCGCGTTTTGCTTTATGAAGACAATGAAAAAAAAACCTGTTTCAATAGAGCAGGATACCAATCCGCGGTGCCTTGCTTCTCCCCTTTCGTGCGGGTACCGAAGCTGCGCACACTCGGTATTAATTTGTCGATTTCTCGAATGAATATAAATCGTTGTTAGACGCTAAGATAAAAGTTATTGGAACAACGAAATGTGGCAGATTGCGGAGTGCCAATGAAAAATATGATGACCACAAGGTTGATTAAAGGAATGAAATAGTTTTAGATCAAACTGCAGATTCATGCTCACCGAAAACATCGCAGCTTAATGAAGAAAATTCTTCCAATGACACGAATTGTTGGTGAATCAACAATTTTTATTTCTCGCACGTCAGTGATACTTGCAAGTCTTTTGAGCTCGATTTCTCACGGTCGCAATGGAATATTTTTGATGCAGGGGCGCCGAATTTGAAGCAAGGTAGGGCGGGAATCGATGAAAATAAATAATTCACCGGGAATCGACCGCCGAAAATTAAGGTCGTTGAATAAGTGATCGAGACCCTCTCGAGGTGAAATATACACTCTCTTACGTAATATACGTGCCTCCTCCGTCGATTGCTTACAGTCGAAGAATATTCTCGGGTCTATCTTATCTAGCGTGAGAAAGCAGTCGAGATGAGCTTTCCCGGAACAGGGGAATTTTATCAGGCCTCGTGGTCCTCGTCGGTGGTTTTATAATTTTTAGCATGGTTTTCTTCATTGCGAAGGTGCCTCAATTCTTCAGGTAAAAGGGACGATGCCCTCGCCTCTGCACAACTCATTTCTTAAGGGAAACTGTGCTTTGGTGTTCCCATAAAATGATCGCGCTTCCGCGAGGTCTCGACAATTATTCACTCTCGTCTTAAGTTTTTCATGCCACCGGTTACGATACAAAGCCGATCGCGCCGCCGCTTCTATAGTTGCCGACAACCGACAATGTGCTCCTGGCTCGGAAATTCAGGAATTATGTAAGTCGTTCCCCTTCCCGCCTCGAGGTGTAGTAGCGTCAGTGGCCCGGAGCGCACGCCTCGAGTTCGACGACGTTTATGTAACGGCGTGTTCCCGCGCCCTCTTTCTTCTCCTCTCTCTCTCTCTTTCTCTCTCTCGAACGATCGAGCACGTTGTACGTTTATCTTTCGTAGCTAACTATCAAAATTACCAATCCCAAGAGTTCCTCATCCGAATGTAAGAAGATCCGATAAGACCGTGATCCATCGCTTGCGGTATTTGAGTTACATCTTTACTGTCAATCGTAAACATACTCATAAATACAATTTGAAAATTTTACACTAAAGTATTCAGTCGGCTTTTGAAACTTTATTTCATAATTACATTCGACAGGGTCACTTACGTCATCGCAGCGAAAAATTCAGATTTTTTTATGCTGGGGGAAGATTGATTTGCCGAACGAGCAATTGCAGCTTACGAGCGAAGCTGCAGTGTTCTTGTGGCCATTATTTACATTTGTTTGTATTATTTTTTCAAATTAACTTCCAGAGTGGGCGAATCTCTTACTCGGAGAATTAGCTAATTGTAGCTTTTAGGAGAAACGTTTAAAATGTTGCGGCTCAAATCAATGCTGAAGGGAGTTGGATCCATTCCCATAGAGAAATGTGAAAGTATCCCACGACTATTTTCTCAGACGAAAAATCAGTTTATTTAGTTAGTCAATTATTTAAAACTTCAGTGAAGAATTAAGAGGATGGATCAGTTGGTATACCGCAACTGTGAGTGCGAGAGAGATAGTTGCAAATTTCGAAATCGTAATTCTTTGACACAGTTTGACCGATTAAAAAAAGGCTCTGTCAATCGATTTTTGCCATCGTTCTGCGTAGGCTGACAGAGCCTTTTTTTAATCGATCAAACTGTCTCAAAGAATATCGATTTCGAAAATTCCAAGTGAGGTTAGTCGACTGATCCATACTCTTAAGTGAAATTAAACGATCGAAGTCTTTCCACAGCAGCTTCACGTCTGGAACTCGTGTGCTGCCATCTTCAATGGGACTTGGATTTAAATCGCAGGGATGATTATCGAGCGATTGGAAAACGCTGGAAAAGGTCGCGAGATAGCAGCAGCCATCGCGATAGTAATCCTGTGCGTTGCTATTTCTCTTACCCCAGAACGGTAAAGAAATTTCCCGAAGAGTTTTGTCGCCCGGTAAAATCGACTATGCGGCAGCAACTTTGGATCGAGTTTTCACTATTTCCGAGCTACTGAAAAACTCGTTCGCCGCTCCATTGGCGTTGTGGCTGATTTTCAAATCCCTGTCAAAAGAGACAATCGATTCAACGTCCTGGAAGTTGCCTGATAACGGAAAGTCGTTTATTTATGATCGCAACTTCTGCGAGTTTACTGCGAGGGAACTTCTTGAGATTGTTGTGAATTTTCTTCGTTCTATTTTCGTCGCAGCCATGCAAACACGATGATAGAATAACTTGCATAATTAGTTCGATAAATCTATCATGAACGATGTTAATTTCATCACTCAAACTCGCAATTGCGTATTTATTATTCTCCTTGGAAACTAATCACAATAAATTCAATTCCCTTATTCCTTTCGACGTTCGTCCAATAAATTTTCATACATTTTCCCAGGGAACTGAGACTTTCTTCCCAGTGTTGGCTTCGATATTTTCGTGGTATAATTGACGTCATTTTTGTTTTCGTTTCTCACCCTCATTATTATACGCCACTTTTCCCAAATCTCGTACACAGCGCTGCAAAACTGTTATTCAAATATAGTTTTTAGTCCGAAAAACTTTCTCGTTGAGAGGTAGGAAAATATCAAGAATTTGACAGTTTGCTGCTCGCTGCTTCGGGTGTTCCCTTTTTTGGAAAAAAAATTGCGGAATTCTGTATTTACAGCACGTTGAAGTGATATTCTTCTTTAGAAATTCATTGCAAACAATGATTACGATCTCCACATTTTACGCAGCTGAGAAATTTCGACAATAAATTTTTGCGCATACACCATGAACAATCTAGTATTTCTCACATTAAAATAATGTTTTTGTACTTTTGAAAAATCCTTGAAGCTATAGCGAAAAGTTCGCTATGCTGACTTATCTCCATCTACCTTAAAAACGTTCCCGAAAACCATCGATTTTTTGGCTTTCTAAAGCAGGACGCCCCCTCAAGAATTTCAATGACTTCGCAAACGTTTTAACAACAATCAGGGAGAAATCAAGTGAGAAAATGGCAGATTTTCGAAACCAAGAAGATTGAAAATCCAAAGGAAACGGCCAGAATCCGTGAAACGTCTGAAATGTTATAGTTTACATGCAAATAATTAACAGGCTTGATGGATGCGTGGCGTGCTTCTCGTGACCCCCTCGAAATCCGAGCGAATCGGGCAGGTGTCACGGACGTCAGTTTAGACAGGAGGAGCGGGAGAGAGTGAGAGAGAGTGAAGAAGAGAGATCGACTTGTGTGTTATACGGGGTGGCGTTGACGTCGGGACACCAGGGTTTCGTCGCGTCATTAGAACACGGGACGGCGGCCGGTGCGCCTCGCGATCCTTGTTCCGTTTGAACACAATGTGCACGTGTAGCGCAGCCGCTGGTTCCGTGACCGGCGTGGCAAACCCACGCTTTTGCAAATCCTCGCTTCATGCTCTCGCGCTACCTTAAATTCAATCGAATCCCACGGAACTTCGCATCTTTGATTTATAGATTCTTACGTTGTTTTTTTTACCAATCAACCCCATGAACTTTTATGCTTTCGTGATAAACTCGTGGTGAGAACAAGTACCGAAAACTGCATTGCACAGGGCACGAAGTATCGCGGGGGAGTGACAGCGTGTCTGTCTTTCTGTCGACTTAAAAATTTTTATCGTCGTGCATTTTTTAATCGTGTCGAAACGAGTTGTGCGAAGTGAAAATAAAAATGTGGAAACTTCTCGGTGCGAAAACTTTTATCCACAGTTCGCACGTTCAAAACGCGGACACTTGGCGACTTTGTTTTGATATTCCTCTGACAGGAACGCAGGATTTACCCATTCAATTAAAAATCGATAAGCTTCGTGGAAACCGGAAATAAAGAGAACTCGCAACTTCCTTCGCAGCGATTTTGCTGTAACAGTTCAATGAGAAACGTCAAGTTCTTTCGTGCACTTCGAACGCCTCCAGTGAATCATGAATTACGGTGATTTTATCTGTCTACGTACCGTGAAAGCTACGAAAGTGAAAGACTAGTTGAGTAGAAAAATATTGCTACGCGTGAATCGGCATCAAAGTGATTCCATAGTTTACATGGTTTCTTTCGAGCTTCGTGTGAATGTTTCGTCTCCCTTTTATTTTGCCTGCTTCCGTCTTGTTTTTTGTTTCCGAAGAAAAACTTTTCGAGAGTTGCTCTTTATAGAATTATTCGCCGGTGATTTCTCTCCCACGTCAACTGCCTGAGACAACATAAATTCGTTCCTTCACATTGTTTTAAAAACGGGATATTCGATCGTTGAGGTTTTTTTCCACGTTCGTGTCGCACGTTCATTTTCAATAATTTCGCCTTGGAAATCGAGTAGGGAAAATGAGATTGTGCGAAAACAGAGGTCCAGCCTGTAAGACGTTGTCAAAACGTCAAAAATACAGCGTTTGTTTTTTCTCATCGAAAATATTCTTCGTACAGCTTCCGGTTGTCCTGCTGCATGATTTATTATGAGATCACTTCCTTTTTATTGAGGGATGCATTAATTATATGTGGGTCTTTTTGTCCGATTCGAGAACAGTCACAAAGGGAATGAGCTCCGAAGAATCAGGTATTAAAGATTTATATCTACACACCTACGAACTCACAGGTGGGGCGTATAAACGGAGCTGGGCAAAAAATAGAAATCGCTCACCGAACCTTTTGCGAATCGATATGGACAGTCTCGACTTTACTTGATCGTAATTCCTTGACTGTAGATACGTCATTCTATATTGGCTTGTTGAGATTCTTTGGTTTTTAAATTCTGAAAAGATCGAAACTCGTTTAATTTCTTTTGGCATTTTTTATTTTGAGGACAATAATTCACAAACCCATGACGTTTCCTATCAATTTTATTTTATTTTCCATCAGCCTTTACTCCTTTGGGGAAACCTTCAGGGGCTGCCACGACCGAAATATTGAAATTTGAAATTCAATGCGGAGAAATTCAACACTCGATTCTCTCGATTGTCAAGAATATAATTCTCTAGATACCAGCTATTTTAATTAATACGCGAGTGAACCAAGTTCGGAGGGGTCAAGTCCGTGGGTGGTGATTGGAAGATTAGAAGTTGTACAAAAAAAAAAATGGATGATTTGAGGGATAAAAATTCTTTGACTGCTGTAATTGAAGTTGAATTAAAGTTGCTTTTCTGAAATGACTGATTGGTGGTTTGGAAAGAGTTTTTTCAAGACTCGAATCTTAGGACGATAAATTAAACTCAACAAGAACCTCCTCATAAGGGGAAAATCTTGTTGAATTTCCTCTTTCATCTCGATAAAGAGCCTGGCCTTATACTCACTCGATCTAGTCGACACGTATCCCTCACCCACTTTTATCTCGAGCCTCTAATCTTGTGTAATAATATCACAAATCAACAATCTCTTTGTGGGGGTCTCCCTTTTCTGAAGGGCCTTTTCTTTCTCGCACGCGACCTTCTCTTCCCTCTGGGACAACTTTATAACTTGTGTGTCGTCGATTCTAATTTTAATCAGGATTCGCAACACCCAAAAAGACGAATTTCTCTGTCGAGCCAATGATTCTTCTGCTCGTTGACACTAACATTCGAAACTTATCGAGTGATAATCTCAGCACTAATCACACTGACACTGACATGTTCTCTTGTCATGGTTTCAGTGACTTCCAAAATGCTATTTTTTCATCTAGAAAATAATGCCAAAAAAAAATGAAAAAATGTCTAGACGCGATTGTGATAATGTGATGATTTGTGCAATAAATTTGAGAGCATTTTTGCACGGTTTCTTTTTTTCATTACTTCCATTATTTGTAAACGAACCTCGATCATTTGTATTCGAATCGAGAATACGTGATCAGAATTTTGTCGTGAACGTGACTTTCTGTAAGATCATTTCGAACCACTAATTCACAATCATTCTCAATTTCGTAAAATTGGCACTATTTCCACCTCTTTTTCAAAAATCAGCTCAGCAATCAGACTTCCGAAATTCCCTTCTATAAACTGAGAGAAAAAAGTCATTGGAGCAGCGAAATGTGGCATTATACGGGGTGCCAATGAAAAATATGATCACCACAAGGTTGATTAAACGAATGAAATAGTTTTAGAACAAACTGCAGATTCATTCTCCCCGAAAACATTGCAGTTAAATGAAATTCTTCCAATAAAATCAATTGTTATTGAATCAACCATTTTTTCCCCAGGTTTGGTTGAAATTACAAGCCTTCACGGCAGCTCTATAAATAGAATGAGAAATAGCCCCACACGCCCCACAGGTTAGAGTTTGTTGACTCTGACAGAGGGTGTTGACTCCACGTGTTGACAGATTTGCCTGTTTTTGTACAAGTTGACCGAATCGTCGTATTATTTGATTAGAGGAGTAACGATAATTGATGAAAACTTGTCGTTGTTTCAAAAGCAAGGGATGGAGGGTAACAGTTGGATTTGTTATTGGCACCACGAATCATTTCTAACTCGGTCACGAACGTGTTGGTTTTGCAGTCGTAGATAGTCTTCCCCTAGATTTTAGAGTAATCTTTCCAACTCACGAGAGCTGATAGAATCGGCCTCCTGCAGGGTGCTAATCTGATGCTGTCCTTATAGAGCAATGGCGTCGGGGCTCCGAAATCTATACAACAGCATAGGGGAGGTGACACGCTCTGAAAGGGTCATGGAACCGCGTGGAGAGTTTCTTTTGTGTAAATCCTTTCGAGCTTGGATTGTAAATCCGGATTTGCGACGAACATGTTTACCCTCAGCTTAGGCGAAGATCCTTTAGTGATATTTCAAATTACTTTTTTTCTGCAAAATGGATATTCGATTAGAAAAAAGGGCATGGCAACGCACATCTTTGAGTAACTTCAAAAACATCATTTTCCAGACGTTTGCGCACTTTTATTTCAAAACGACAAAAAAGAGCCCGAGCAATTGTGAACATCGTTGGTACTTCAATGCGTTCACGCTTTTTTTAACTCGAATGTAACTTTTTCAGGGTGCGCGCAGGAGCCCGGAAATGAAGGTGTCTGATACGAACCGCCTCGCCCTTATCAAACCAAGAGATTTGAATTTATGCAGATGCTAAAATGTTGACGTGCTCAACTCAGTTTGATTGACAGTATTTCCCCTGTTACATGGGTTACCTCGGTTTGATACATCTTGATAAAAATATCGTCAAAGTCTTTTTGTAATGATAAATCATTCTGTACGTGGGTTCAAAAGGTTGTGACTGACGAAAATCCCATTTTGTAGAAGGCAGTTTATTTTCGGTTAAAACTAACACAATTTGTGGAGAACGACTGTTGACCTGGTTATCAAAGTCTTTATAACCAATGAATCTGAGTTTTGATAAATGATGGATTAAAGTATCGATAATAAAGTTATGACGATTATTGTCAACCTCCCCTCCAGGGAATATAATAAGCCATTTTTAAATTGTCGATGGACAAAGAACATTTTTCGAGCTTTATTCAAAAAAATATTCAAGCTGCATAATTACATAAGTTTTTTTCTAGCCAACCCACAGCAGGGTCGTTTTCTCGTTAGGCAGGATAGCAACTGCTGACAATATCTACCTCGCCTATGAAATAATTATAAAAAATAACGAATATTCTTCAATTAAGGAACTTTCGTAATTAATTCCCACGACAATCCATTGAGTGTTTCCATAATCCCAGAGCCCCTGTCGAGAGAGAGAGGGAGAGAGAGTGAATGAAAATATTTTATAGGCAGGACGACCTGCATTATGCACCTTTTTATCCATGCGTTACTAATGAATTTTTAATCATACAGCGATGATAACACATTTAATAACATCCGCAATAAAATGAAAAATTCTGTGGTGGTGAATATTTTATGATGAAATTTGCATGAAGATGCACTGTATTTGAAGAAAAAAAGAAAATAAAAAACGAAAGATAAGTGCAAAATTGGCATCGAGAGACGGGCTTTTTGTGTGTGCTGATTCTTCGTCGCATTCTACACCGTGGCGTTCGTCAGTGTATTTTTTCGCGGTAGCCCCGAGGGCGAAGGGGGTTACGCGAAAACGAACACGAAGGATTTGTCAGCGACGGAGGAGGCTCATTGCACTATGATGATGAACGAGCCTGATCCGTGTCTACCACTGATTTTGCCACCGCGTTACCGCTTGCGTGATCTCATACTGGGTGATTATGCTTTCAACGACGACGGAGAGAGGTAAGTCAAGTCGAATTTATAATAATAAAAGTCATAAGAAAATCTTGAACCTGAAAACAAAAAGTTCCGATTCCTTACCCAGAAATAACGATCCCTATTTACGACTGACTTGAGCAACGTAACGAGTGTTTTATTTTCACTTCATTTGCTCCTTCGATCCTTTCCTTTGCGTCTTCAATTAAGGGACAGGGGGAGAATCTTCTTTTGTATGCGAGATCAACGTATGTCTGTGAGAAAACCTGCCTAAAAAAACTCCCCTTCGCATTGTTCAATCGTAATCAACCTCCATATTGAAGAGTTACTAATTAGCAGAATTGCTGGAGAAACTCCTTCTTTCAGGGCGTACACATTCTACACAAACGGAGAGAAAACGAAGCTCGTGAACGATCGATAATTATAACGAATTCATCGGTTCTGGAACTCCGAAAGAAAGTGCTCATGAAAATGAATGACTGTTCTGCAGACACGTCGTATTTCGCGCACCGTGAAGAAAATCGAATATTTGAATGAACAAGATCCATTTCGCTGAACGACAACTCAGTGGGTTCATGAATATTTTTGTTGGACGATAAATGGTTCGATTTTTTTGATCGGATCATTAAAATTTCTGTACGAATCAAAGTTCTTGGGTGTCTCGATGGACGTTTGTTCCCATCCCAATCATCGAATATTTAAACGTAAAAATCCCCGTCCTTAAAAGGTTAAACGATAAAAATTCGAACGAGTAAGCAAAGTAGTTTTCTTCGATGGTATTTCTTGGCCTGAAATTAATTTGTAGAGCTGCACCGAAGCTCTGTTGGCTGGACCAATTTCTTGGTTCAGAATCACCGAATTATTTTGTTTAATACCAGAAATATTCTGTGTCAGTAAAATTTATTCTGATCAGCAGCTTTACGACGAAGAATTTTTGTTCTTCACGTGCATTTGACAATATTCAAGTTCTTGCACCTCGGAAAATACCTCAATACCACAATCTCGTATTTTTAGTGTTTAAGGCACTAAAACGTTGCAGGTTTTACTACGCAACAAATCCGTTCGCTCTACCCTTCTTCGGGCCACACTTGCCTCTCGCACGAACATTTACCACTGCGCCAGGAGTGAGAGTTATTGCTCCACAGCGACCGACATTGCGCTATTTTCTAACACGACCGTTATTTTTACTGTTGAATAGCAAACGCCAGAAGCAGAATTGTCGTGAATCCAAAATTAAACGAGTCCAGTCTTTCATCAATAACCGATTTGTATTCGTCTGCATTGCATTTAAAATTATTGCACAAAGGTTTTTAATGCTTTCAAACATTTTTATTGAATTGACGAGAAAAAAAATTCAGCACTAAAGCAGCTGAATAAATCTTCCAGTTGAATACCCACTCGATAATGCACTAAATGCAAGTTATTTTGCGGTAGGTTTTCCACCACAGTGAACAGCAGCTGTGCTGGTAGCGTGCACCGAGCATCCGCGACGTCACCGTTCCCTTCATCCCACGAGTCGAGTAACAATTTCGTGGTGACAATTCCAGAGGGGGCTGCGAAACTCGAGCTAATCTCACACCATTCGCACTGTCCGTGGTGCGAACACACTCACCCGCACTGTCACAAACACCTGGATACGAGCATTTTATGCGACTTTTGGATCACAAAGGCTTGATTCCCTTTGGCACGCGGAAACTTCGTGAGCTTTTTTTCGGAGTTATTACCAAACAGGGATTGCGGATTTTTCGATTTTCTTTCCATCCATCGGATTCATCACGTTATTTTTTTCGATTTTTATATTCAATTTCTCTCAGTCTCAACGGAAGATTCATCGTTTTTTCAATTCACCATAAAAATCATTCTTGCACCTCGATAACCACGAGGCTTAGTCCCCATTTTCACTTCCCATCTGAGTCTGATCCCTGGAAAAAGTTCAGCACCGATCCAGACTTGTGTCAAAAATTCCTGCCATTTTTATCCCCGCGTTCAGAGAACACGAGCAGCTGGAACCTGCACGAAAAAACGAGTTCTTGGCATTTTTATAAATGCAACTAGTTTTCTGAGGAGAAATGTGTTTTTTATGTTATTAACAGAATGAGTGAAAAGATAAGATTTTTTCAAGCTCGATACGATTTTCGGGTGCCATTTTTGTAACGATTATTCGTGTTCTGGCCCCTCGAAGGGTCATCGTGGCCTGCTTCCTCGCTAATACAGGAATATGTATAATGTATGACAGGATATAAAGTATTAAAAAAGATGTTGAGTCCCGAAACGCAAAAGGTGATGAAATTCTGAAAATGTGGTATGTTTTTGTATGAAATATTTAAGAGGTTCTGTAAAAATTTCGTAACAATAAATAAACTCGTTATCGACCGATTAACATTGACAAATTGAGTGAAATCTGCAATAATTTTTTTTGAACTCTCAATTTTTTAATATTTACCATATACTGAAAGTAACGAAAACCAAACGAAGACAAAACTTGACAAAATGTTCATTTTTTAATAACGAGCTCATTTATTCTCTCTTCACTCATACTCTTTTCCAGTCTTGCAACGCCGGTCTCGCATAAGAAGTATTCACTTCAAAAACATGCCAAGTATTCACACCGATAAAAAACCTCAGTCCTGAAATTCGAAGGCATGAGACGAACATGAAAAGACTGAGGAATTCTTACATTTGGATCTCATCCATTGGCTGGCTACTCGACGTGAGAATTTTCTTGAATTTTATTAAAGCCGAGTGGTCACAACAGTACCTGTAAATATGAATCGTATTCTTAAAAATAAAATGTGTCTGTGTGACTGATGATCAGATATTCCATTGTAAGTTGACTCGTGCTTATAGATTTCAATACTTGACGTCAAGACGCTACCGCAGCTCTATAGATATATATTTTCCAGCATACATCAATGAGGGGAATAAAGTTTATTTGATTATCTGAGCAAGTGGGAAGAAAAGTTTTTTTTCCCCTTCTTGAGGCACTACTTTTGTGATTGTAGATAGAAAATCTTGAGGCACGAGGGGAATCAAATGAACGAAGCAAACTTAGCCAAACTCGATAAAAGTTTAGTTACGATAATTGAAAAAAAGCCATACAGCTCGCTTAATAAATATTGATGAATCACAAAACGAGAACATATGAATCGAGTAGGATTCCGATAAGTGGTTCGAACACCAGAAATCTCAACGATTGTTAGCTTACATCACGATTTTTCTAATTTCATCATGTGTCTTGTGATTTTTTTTTCTGTCGGCTCTGTTTCACGGTTAATTGAGGATTGATCCACTTTCTCTGGTTGTCTGTAATTTTGTAATAAGTTTTATGGGATTAGAGTCCACGATCTCCCTTTGATGTTTCAATTGAAATTTTATGCCACGAGCTATGAAAATAATTTCATCTGAAGAGCTTCGGTCGATCCAGTTAATCTCTGCTTTGAGCTTCCATCTCTAGATTTATTTAAATCCTGGATAAAATCTTGTGGTGATGAGTGTCGAATCCCTCATTTCATTTCAGTCTGTGGTCCATGGGAATATATTCAACCGACGATAAAAGTCGTGGTCCTTGATTATGTATTTTTATTGTTTTTACGTTTTTAAATCTTTCGAAATCTTCATAAATTGAATTTCTCCACCTTCCCTTTAAAACTGCAAGGATTTTTTATTAATTTGAGCAGAATTTCGTGGAGAGCTTTTCATTTTCTCGAATATATCACGAAAGCAAAATCTTCTTTTTACATTATATTTGTCGTAGTCTATCTCACGTTATTTAACGACTCATCAACACACGAATTGTATGCGAGGCTTTTATGTGAGCTTTACGGAAATTGAGAAAATTATCCAAGTTCCGTTCGCTCGAGACGCACCCTGTTTTTCGCAATTTCATTTCACACGTTTATTATTACGTTTATACAACTTTTCGTGAAACAATTACAATTATGTATTGCGTGATTCTGTATCAAAGATCAGAAGAAATTAAAAAAAAATAAAAAAAAATTTAAAAACAGGTGCAGAGAAGCGGAAATCGCAGTACTCCATTCACTCTATTAAAATTTTTCATAAACTTTACAGGAGAAAAATATTACATTTTTTTTTCTTTAACGCTTGAAGAACAGAGGAAAGAATTTGATAAAAAAAATTCCAGCGAGTGACATCGTTATGACGATGGAAACGACCGCCCATGATCGTAGGGATTGCCGCACCCGGCGGCGACTGCACTGCTTTTATATCTCGAAATGACTTTTCGCGCGCCACAATCAGCACGATAACAAAGGGTTTTTAATTTTTTTCTCGTTAAAAATGAAATCCTTTTCACAGCTGCGATTGATTGCTCGTTCTTTTGCACTGGAATAACTCAACTCGATAGAGTTCCACAAAAACTGGAGTTTTAGTTTATTTTCCCAAATATATTCGCTCCAGAATCATTCATAAAGTCAACCAGGGGGATGATTTTATCGAGCTACATTTACTGTAGAAAAAATCGGAGTAACCTTGCTTCCTTAAAAAGAAAAAAATCGAGAATCAAAGCGAGATTTTGGGGTCTTGCTTTCGTTCGAGATCCGAAATGACTGTCCTCGTGTCAAAAAATCCTTTTTTGCCCCCTTTTCATCCTGATGGAATACCTTAAAGAGAGGAAGAGCGAATAACGGAGCCATTTGGGCGATAAAGAAGCGACAAAACTTTCGACGCATCCATAGATTGACGACGAACGAAAAAAAAAACGTTGAAACCTCACAGTGGATTTGGGACGGTGGTTTTATTATTCTCTCGCCATTCGATTTTCATGTAGCATCCGTACATCGTCGTGGAGTTTTTGGACATATTTCATCCGTGTCTGTATCAAAGGTCACTGGGCTGTGGCTGTGAAGAGGTGGCATAGAAATACAGCATTTCGTACAGCTTCTAACCGAATATTCATGAGTGTAATGATGTCGAATTTTCACTGCGTGAATATCTCTATTTTCACTCCAATTATGAAAAACGGTCTGCCCTAAAAACGGGTTATTTATGCTCGAACAAAACGAAGATAGAATTCAATGAAATATTACTTGATAAGCGTCGGATTTAAATCGTGCTGAATGTTCCTTCTGTGCGTTAAAACAGTTTCTTAAGCAATTAAAAACACTTATTATATTGAATAAAAAGGAATTTTGACTGACATATAAACAAACTGATGTTCATGTCAACGTTTCGGTATTCACGAAAAAAAAGTAAATTTTGAGAAATGTGAATAATCTGCTGAACAATTCGATCTTATCATTGATCGAATTTGCTTAATAATTTGAGAATTTTGACGGTAGGATTTTGATTTAAAAAATCTAGATATTTTTCAAATTCGTATTTGTAGGTTGACTGCCACGTGGAGTAAAAAAAATGATGGAGATTGATGGATCATGAAAT